>NC_085998.1:5297695-5950195 GCF_030014385.1 Trichomycterus rosablanca
ACACACACACACACACACACACATTAGTAAACATTAACACTATACACACAGTTACACACTGCACACACACACACACATTAGTAAACATTAACACTATACACACAGTTACACACCGCACACAGTAACGCCACACACACAGTTACACCACACACACACACACATTAGTAAACATTAACACTATACACACAGTTACACACTGCACACATACACACACATTAGTAAACATTAACACTATACACACAGTTACACACTGCACACACACACACACACACACACACACACATTAGTAAACATTAACACTATACACACAGTTACACACCGCACACAGTAACACAGTAACGCCACACACACAGTTACACCACACACACACACATTAGTAAACATTAACACTATACACACAGTAACACAGTAACGCCACACACACAGTTACATCACACACACACACATTAGTAAACATTAACACTATACACACAGTTACACACTGCACACATACACACACATTAGTAAACATTAACACTATACACACAGTTACACACTGCACACATACACACACATTAGTAAACATTAACACTATACACACAGTTACACACTGCACACACACACACACACACACACACACATTAGTAAACATTAACACTATACACACAGTTACACACCGCACACAGTAACACAGTAACGCCACACACACAGTTACACCACACACACACACATTAGTAAACATTAACACTATACACACAGTAACACAGTAACGCCACACACACAGTTACACCACACACACACACATTAGTAAACATTAACACTATACACACAGTTACACACTGCACACATACACACACATTAGTAAACATTAACACTATACACACAGTTACACACTGCACACATACACACACATTAGTAAACATTAACACTATACACACAGTTACACACTGCACACACACACACACACACACACACACATTAGTAAACATTAACACTATACACACAGTTACACACCGCACACAGTAACACAGTAACGCCACACACACAGTTACACCACACACACACACATTAGTAAACATTAACACTATACACACAGTAACACAGTAACGCCACACACACAGTTACACCACACACACACACATTAGTAAACATTAACACTATACACACAGTAACACAGTAACGCCACACACACAGTTACATCACACACACACACATTAGTAAACATTAACACTATACACACAGTTACACCACACACACAGTTACACCACACACACACACATTAGTAAACATTAACACTATACACACAGTAACACACTGCACACAGTAACACAGTTACACCATATTTCCCCACTGTGGGACTAATAAAGGATTATCTTATCTTACACCCAAAATCCTAATAAATAGAACCATACACCCTGTCACTAACACACACTAATGGGCTATTAACTGAAAGGTTGAGAGGTCGAATCGCTGCTCTGTCATGCAGCCACTGTTGGGCCCTTGAGCAAGGCCCTTTTTTAGTTCAGTACCTTAACCGCTGAGCTACCACTGCCCCACAGTAAAACAGTTACACCACACACACACACACACAGTTACACAAAGTTACACAGTAACACAGTTACACCATACACACTGTTACTGTATGTACAGTGTTAATGTGTGTAATCTGTGTCTCATACACACAGTTAGCCCATGCATACAGTAACAGGTACGCATAGTTACACCGTACACCCAAAATCCTAATAAATAGAACCATATACCTGTCATTAACACACACTAATGGGCTATCAACTGAAAGGTTGAGAGGTCGAATCCTTTTGCATTTACATGTTCAGCATTTAGCAGACGCCTTAATCCAAAGCGACTTACATTACAGTTACAGTATGCAATCTGAGCAATTGAGGGTTAAGGGCCTTGCTCAAGGGCCCAACAGTGGCAACCTGGCAGTGGTGAGGCTTAAACCAGCAGCTTTTTGATTACTAGTCCAGCACCTTTCCCTGCTCTGCCATGCAGCCACTGTTGGGCCCATGAGCAAGGTCCTTAACCCTCTCTGCTCTAGGGGCGCCGTACAATGGCTGAAAGCTGCAAACTTAATTGTCTAAATAGTCTTTAAATTGTAAATGTTTATAGATCATCATGAACAGAAAATATAAAAGTGATTGTGTGTGTGTGTTTGTGTAGGATGCTATGAGGCTGTACTATGTGTGTACAGCGCCACACTGTGGACACAGGTGGACAGAGTGAAGAAGAAACATCGTGGCCGCTAATTCCATCAGATATTTAGTGATCATTAATTGTATTAAGTGTGTTTTTTGTATGTTTATTTTTAATAAAATATGATCGTCAGAACTGTATGCCTGGTAAATGTTTACTTTCATAATACGTTTATGAGGGGGTGGTTGTGCAAACTCCACACAAAAAGAATCTGGACCGCTCCACCTGGGAATCAAACTCGGGACCTTCTTGCTGTGAGGTGACAGTGCTACCCACCGAGTCACCGTGCCGCCCACTTGACATTGTTAAACTTTAGGATGTAAAAAGAGCAGCTTATGCACCGGGCAGTGGAGGATTCTTTCAGAGAAGCTCAGCATGTATAGAGGAACACACTACTGTTACCTCAACAAATCAGTAGGAGGCACTATTGCAGCACCAAAGAGAAGATTCATCATGGGATCTTTCCTCCCTCAGACACGCCCAGTTGTGTCTGTAGAGCGCCCGACTGGGCCAGTGGCACAGCTAACAAACCCAGCTCAGGGGGTAAAACAAACCCAGTTCAGGAGGTAAAACAAACCCAGTTCAGCTCAGGAGGTAAAACAAACCCAGTTCAGCTCAGGAGGTAAAACAAACCCAGTTCAGGAGGTAAAACAAACCCAGTTCAGCTCAGGAGGTAAAACAAACCCAGCTCAGGAGGTAAAACAAACCCAGTTCAGCTCAGGAGGTAAAACAAACCCAGCTCAGGAGGTAAAACAAACCCAGTTCAGCTCAGGAGGTAAAACAAACCCAGCTCAGGGGGTAAAACAAACCCAGTTCAGGAGGTAAAACAAACCCAGTTCAGCTCAGGGGGTAAAACAAACCCAGCTCGGGGTAAAACAAACCCAGCTCAGGGGGTCAAACAAACCCAGTTCAGGAGGTAAAACAAACCCAGCTCAGGAGGTAAAACAAACCCAGCTCAGGAGGTAAAACAAACCCAGTTCAGGAGGTAAAACAAACCCAGCTCAGGAGATAAAACAAACCCAGCTCAGGAGGTAAAACAAACCCAGTTCAGCTCAGGAGGTAAAACAAACCCAGCTCAGGAAGTAAAACAAACCCAGTTCAGCTCAGGAGGTAAAACAAACCCAGTTCAGGAGGTAAAACAAACCCAGCTCAGGAGATAAAACAAACCCAGCTCAGGAGGTAAACCAAACCCAGCTCAGGGGGTAAAACAAACCCAGCTCAGGGGGTAAAACAAACCCAGCTCAGGGGGTAAAACAAACCCAGCTCAGGGGGTAAAACAAACCCAGCTCAGGAGGTAAAACAAACCCAGTTTAGGGGGTAAAACAAACCCAGCTCAGGGGGTAAAACAAACCCAGTTCAGGAGGTAAAACAAACCCAGTTCAGCTCAGGAGGTAAAACAAACCCAGTTCAGCTCAGGAGGTAAAACAAACCCAGTTCAGCTCAGGAGGTAAAACAAACCCAGCTCAGGGGGTAAAACAAACCCAGTTCAGGAGGTAAAACAAACCCAGTTCAGCTCAGGAGGTAAAACAAACCCAGCTCAGGAGGTAAAACAAACCCAGTTCAGCTCAGGAGGTAAAACAAACCCAGTTCAGCTCAGGAGGTAAAACAAACCCAGTTCAGCTCAGGAGGTAAAACAAACCCAGCTCAGGAGGTAAAACAAACCCAGCTCAGGAGGTAAAACAAACCCAGTTCAGCTCAGGAGGTAAAACAAACCCAGTTCAGCTCAGGAGGTAAAACAAACCCAGTTCAGCTCAGGAGGTAAAACAAACCCAGCTCAGGGGGTAAAACAAACCCAGTTCAGGAGGTAAAACAAACCCAGTTCAGCTCAGGAGGTAAAACAAACCCAGCTCAGGAGGTAAAACAAACCCAGTTCAGCTCAGGGGGTAAAACAAACCCAGCTCAGGAGGTAAAACAAACCCAGCTCAGGGGGTCAAACAAACCCAGTTCAGAAGGTAAAACAAACCCAGTTCAGGAGGTAAAACAAACCCAGTTCAGCTCAGGAGGTAAAACAAACCCAGCTCAGGAGGTAAAACAAACCCAGTTCAGCTCAGGGGGTAAAACAAACCCAGCTCAGGGGGTAAAACAAACCCAGCTCAGGAGGTAAAACAAACCCAGCTCAGGGGGTCAAACAAACCCAGCTCAGGAAGTAAAACAAACCCAGCTCAGGGGGTAAAACAAACCCAGCTCAGGGGGTAAAACAAACCCAGTTCAGGGGGTAAAACAAACCCAGCTCAGGGGGTAAAACAAACCCAGCTCAGGAGGTAAAACAAACCCAGCTCAGGGGGTCAAACAAACCCAGCTCAGGAAGTAAAACAAACCCAGCTCAGGGGGTAAAACAAACCCAGTTCAGGGGGTAAAACAAACCCAGCTCAGGGGGTAAAACAAACCCAGCTCAGGAGGTAAAACAAACCCAGCTCAGGGGGTAAAACAAACCCAGCTCAGAGAAGCTCAGCATGTATAGAGGAACACACTACTGTTACCTCAACAAATCAGTAGGAGGCACTATTGCAGCACCAAAGAGAAGATTCATCATGGGATCTTTTCTCCCTCAGCGACGCGCAGTTGTGCCTGTAGAGCGCCCGACTGGGCCAGTGGCACAGCTAACAAACCCAGCTCAGGAGGTAAAACAAACCCAGTTCAGCTCAGGAGGTAAAACAAACCCATTTCAGCTCAGGAGGTAAAACAAACCCAGTTCAGCTCAGGAGGTAAAACAAACCCAGTTCAGCTCAGGAGGTAAAACAAACCCAGTTCAGCTCAGGAGGTAAAACAAACCCAGTTCAGGAGGTAAAACAAACCCAGTTCAGCTCAGGAGGTAAAACAAACCCAGCTCAGGAGGTAAAACAAACCCAGTTCAGCTCAGGGGGTAAAACAAACCCAGCTCAGGAGGTAAAACAAACCCAGCTCAGGGGGTCAAACAAACCCAGTTCAGAAGGTAAAACAAACCCAGTTCAGGAGGTAAAACAAACCCAGTTCAGGAGGTAAAACAAACCCAGTTCAGCTCAGGAGGTAAAACAAACCCAGCTCAGGAGGTAAAACAAACCCAGCTCAGGGGGTAAAACAAACCCAGCTCAGGAGGTAAAACAAACCCAGCTCAGGGGGTCAAACAAACCCAGTTCAGGAGGTAAAACAAACCCAGTTCAGGAGGTAAAACAAACCCAGTTCAGGAGGTAAACGAACCCAGTTCAGCTCAGGAGGTAAAACAAACCCAGCTCAGTAGGTAAAACAAACCCAGCTCAGGGGGTAAAACAAACCCAGCTCAGGGGGTAAAACAAACCCAGCTCAGGAGGTAAAACAAACCCAGTTCAGCTCAGGAGGTAAAACAAACCCAGCTCAGGGGGTAAAACAAACCCAGTTCAGGAGGTAAAACAAACCCAGCTCAGGGGGTAAAACAAACCCAGCTCAGGAGGTAAAACAAACCCAGTTCAGGAGGTAAAACAAACCCAGCTCAGGAGGTAAAACAAACCCAGCTCAGGGGGTAAAACAAACCCAGTTCAGCTCAGGAGGTAAAACAAACCCAGCTCAGGGGGTAAAACAAACCCAGCTCAGGGGGTAAAACAAACCCAGTTCAGGAGGTAAAACAAACCCAGTTCAGGAGGTAAAACAAACCCAGTTCAGGAGGTAAAACAAACCCAGCTCAGGAGGTAAAACAAACCCAGTTCAGGAGGTAAAACAAACCCAGTTCAGGAGGTAAAACAAACCCAGTTCAGGAGGTAAAACAAACCCAGTTCAGGAGGTAAAACAAACCCAGCTCAGGAGGTAAAACAAACCCAGCTCAGGGGGTAAAACAAACCCAGTTCAGGAGGTAAAACAAACCCAGCTCAGGAGGTAAAACAAACCCAGTTCAGGAGGTAAAACAAACCCAGCTCAGGAGGTAAAACAAACCCAGCTCAGGAGGTAAAACAAACCCAGCTCAGGGGGTAAAACAAACCCAGCTCAGGGGGTAAAACAAACCCAGCTCAGGGGGTAAAACAAACCCAGCTCAGGGGGTAAAACAAACCCAGCTCAGGAGGTAAAACAAACCCAGTTCAGCTCAGGAGGTAAAACAAACCCAGCTCAGGGGGTAAAACAAACCCAGTTCAGGAGGTAAAACAAACCCAGCTCAGGGGGTAAAACAAACCCAGCTCAGGAGGTAAAACAAACCCAGTTCAGGAGGTAAAACAAACCCAGCTCAGGAGGTAAAACAAACCCAGCTCAGGGGGTAAAACAAACCCAGTTCAGCTCAGGAGGTAAAACAAACCCAGCTCAGGGGGTAAAACAAACCCAGCTCAGGGGGTAAAACAAACCCAGCTCAGGGGGTAAAACAAACCCAGTTCAGGGGGTAAAACAAACCCAGCTCAGGGGGTAAAACAAACCCAGCTCAGGAGGTAAAACAAACCCAGTTCAGGAGGTAAAACAAACCCAGCTCAGGGGGTAAAACAAACCCAGTTCAGCTCAGGGGGTAAAACAAACCCAGCTCAGGGGGTAAAACAAACCCAGCTCAGCTCAGGGGGTAAAACAAACCCAGCTCAGCTCAGGGGGTAAAACAAACCCAGCTCAGCTCAGGGGGTAAAACAAACCCAGCTCAGGGGGTAAAACAAACCCAGCTCAGCTCAGGAGGTGAAACACTAATAAAAGAAGTGATTTGTACATTCTTTTTAATCTGAATTAAATTAAAACATTACATTTTATGTGCCTTCTGTTACTATATTTTCTGTACACATATGGACTAATTCTATATCTGATGTCTGCTGTACCTTTCAAAACGACAGGACAGGATCAGTTTAGCATCTGTATTCCATTAGCTTACACTATAATTAATAGAGTTAAGCTGAATCCTTATTTATTTTATCAACCTCATCATCCTGATCAGAATCATGGTGGGTCCAGTTCCACCTGAAAACACTGGGTCCAATGCAGGAGTACCCTGGACAGGGCGTTAATCCATCGCAGTGCCTAGGCTATTAGAGCCACAGTGAATAACCTGCCTATCCAACAGCACAGCTTTCATTGTAACCTGGATCTCAGTGTTAGAGTAATAGAACGCTGATGAAGTCTTTAGCATTTACACTTGTGTTTACGAGCTGCTGCTAATTTGTCTGCCTGCTTCTGTTCACCAGAAAAGTTGTCATTACCACAATAATAAACCTACACCAAAGGTCGAACATTGTCAGTTCTCTGTATTTATCATTAACTCATTCCTTACAAGTCACTATTTTATATTATCACCTTTAAATGAGAATTGAGGGTTAATAATGAAGCAGAAATATGCAGACGTGCCGGTGCAGAAGTTCTACAATTACTAACTGTAGTCCGTCTGTTTCTCTGCATGCTGTTAGCCCCTTTTCATGCTGTTCTTCAATGGTCAGGACCACCACAGAGCAGGTATTATTTAGGTGGTGGATGATTCTCAGCACTGCAGTGACACTGACATGGTGGTGGTGTGTTAGTGTGTGTTGTGCTGGTATGAGTGGATCAGACACAGCAGCGCTGCTGGAGTTTGTAAACACCTCACAGTCACTGCTGGACTGAGAATAGTCCACCAACCAAAAATATCCAGCCAACAGCGCCTCGTGGGCAGCGTCCCGTGACCACTGATGAAGGTCTAGAAGATGACCGACTCAAACAGCAGCAATAGATGAGCGATCGTCTCTGACTTTACATCTACAAGGTGGACCAACTAGGTAGGAGTGTCTAATAGAGTGGACAGTGAGTGGACACGGTATTTAAAAACTCCAGCAGCGCTGCTGTGTCTGATCCACTCATACCAGCACCATGTCTGTCACTGCAGTGCTGAGAATGATCCAACACCTAAATAATACCTGCTCTGTGGTGGTCCTGACCATTGAAGAACAGGGTGAAAGCAGGTTATATGGTAAGTGGAGCTGATAAAATGGACAGTGAGTGTAGAAACAGGGAGGTGGTTTTAATGTTATGGCTGATGTTTGGTTATGGTGCTGTAATAATGCTGGTTGTTATACAGTGAATGTTCAGTATAAACAGCTGGTTGAATGCGTGAGCATCGTTGTGTTCCTGAATAAAAACACCGGCCTAAAATTAATGTGAAGTTAATGGGAGCAGAGTCAGAAAATTCCAACTTCAAGTTACAATAGAACTGAATAATGAACAAACAGACAAAACAGCGACAAACAAAACCCTCCAACTCATATCAATATAAACAATGTTTTAATAAGAATATTTATCATTAAACAACTGAAATCCATGTAGCTTCAAATCATGTTAATACATCATTTAAAAACGTAATTCAGGCAGAGCAGGGTGGAGTTTATCACAACAATAACAACAAACATAACTAGAATTTAACTATGAACGCTGAGCAGTAAAAGACTTCTAATCAGATTCACACTCAGATTATCAGATGATTGAGAGGAATGTTGTGTCAGAATCACATCACATCTGATTAAACTGATTCTGTGTGTAAGATGATTTAAAAATAGACATTTCACGTTGCTGAAGAAATAAAGATGATTGTAGAAATATCTGTATTAAAATAATTCATTTACACCGGACACAAAATCTTTGGCGTGAGAAAATAGACATTTTTTAAAGATCAATAGAACTGATCAATAGAGACGATACCACGTATCAATAAATCAATCATCTGGAACAGTCCAAATGTTTAAAGTGCTGCTTGTGTAGGTGTGTGCATGTGTGTGTGTGTACATGTGCGTGTACGTTTAGGTGTGTGTGTGCGTGTATGTGTGTGTGTGTGTGTACACATGTGCATGTGCATGTACAACCCCAAATCAAAAAAAGTTGGGACGACATGGAAAATGCAAATAAAATAAAAACACAGAGTTTCTTACATTGACTTTTATTTGATGTCAGACAGGATGAACCTGAGATATTTCATGTTTTATCTGCCCAACTTCATTTCATTTATTAATAAACATCCATTCCTGCATTTCAGGCCTGCAACACATTCCAAAAAAAGTTGGGACGGGGGCAATTTAGGGCTAGTAATGAGGTGAAAAAACTAAATAATGATGTGATGTGAACAGGTGATTGTGATCATGGTTTGGTACAAAAGCAGCACCAGGAAAGGCTGAGAGTCTCTGATGAGTGAAGATGATCAGAGGATCCAGTTTGTCAACAAATGTGTGAGAAAATTATTTAAATGTTTAAAGACAATGTACCTCAAAAAAAAAATTAGAAGGGATTTGCATATTTCTCCCTCTACAGTGCATAATATCATTAAACCAATTGGTGTAAAGGCCAAGGGCGCAAGCCTAAGCTGAACGCCCGTGATCTTCGATCTCTCAGATGGTACATGGTATGGGGTGTGTCAGTACCCTTGGTGAAGGTCATTTACACTTCTGTGATGCAGCATTAATGCAGAAAAGTACATTGAGATCTTAGAGCAACATGTGCTGCCTTCAAGACGACGTCTAGGGACGTCCAGCATCTTCCAACAAGACAATACAAAACCAAAACGTCTTTTAAGTGTGGTGAAAAGGAACGGCAACATTACAAAGTGGTAAATGCTTTACCGTCCCACCTTTTTTGGAATGTGTTGCAGACCTGAAATGCAGGAATGGATGTTTATTAATAAATGAAATGAAGTTGAGCAGATAAAACATGAAATATCTCAGGTTCATCCTGTCTGACATCAAATAGAAGTCAAAGTAAATGTAAGGAACACTGGATTTTTATTATTTGCATTTTCCATGCTGTCCCAAGTTTTTCTGATTTGGGGTTGTATGTGTAGGTGCGTGCAGGTTTGTGCATGTGTGTGTGTGTGTGTACATGTACATGTGCGTGTAGGTTTGTGCGTGTGTGTGTGTTTGTGTGTACATGTACATGTGTGTGTAGGTGTGTGTATGTATGTATGTATGTATGTGTGTGTGTGTGCGTGTGTGTGTACGTACGTCCATAAGGCAGTTCAATGTCAGACTCCACATAGAAAAATAAAAGGAGGAAATTCCCTTTGATGTAACAAATACATCAGACATGAAAAAACTTCAAAGGAGTTTTAAGTGATCGTTTATAAACAGGAGGTTCAGTTCGTTTCTATAGCAGCTGTATTTATATCATGATTTTAACGATGGCGTGCCGTCCATCACATTCCTGATTGCTCTGAACTCTCAGCATTTCGGCACCATCACGTCCTTCATCACCCTGTACCCTCCATCACACTCGGCGTGTACAACCCTGAATCCGGCTCCCGCACAGCGCCACCTGCTGGTACCGAGGGGAGACCCACTGTGCTTTTCACCACCAGCACATTATCAGCTGGTCCTTCCAACGATCGGGTTTTCACTGTAAAAACAGACAACAGTGAGAAACTGAGTGTAAATCTACAGAAGCTAAATAATAAAATGTGTCATGTAACTATATTAATGATAGTTATTATATAATAAAAATAATAGTATGATATCAGCCAACAACAGGTAAAAATTTCAGTGAACAGCATGAATCCATGGACTTGGACTCCACATGTCCATATGTATTCAAACTCAGAGTCCAGAACTGAAGCGTAAAAGGTGCTTAGTTTAGCCTCCGGGGTTAAGAACAGGAACTGAATTCTCATTGGCTTAGATCCCTAAAGAGGGCCCAGCTAGCACTATTTAGGAACTTATGAAAAGTACATATGAATAAGTGTGTGTGTGTGTGTGTGCGTGCGCTTTACATCGTTCCGGGTTGGTCCGTCAGCTCCGTAGCGGTGTGTTTGAGCTGTAGATCCTGTAGAACATCTCTGACCTCGCGTATGGTGCAGAATGTCTCCTTGGGGTCCTGAATAGTAAAGGCGGAGTACTCTTCCTGTTCCTTCTGCTGCCCCAAATACACTGACATACTGGCACAGGCATCTACACACACAAACAGGGTGGCACAATTACAACAGGGGAATTAGCAAGAACTAAAACAGTGGCTTGTGTAATATATTACACACACACACACACACACACTCACACACAGACACACAATCTGATCTGAATGAATTCTGGGACATTAAAAGTTAAAATATTTAGTTATAGCTAAACCACAATGCTAAAATCCCACCACAGTTTAAAAGCTTCGGAGCATTTGCTCAATAGATGATAAAAACTTCCTCATTTTGTAATAATGACCCTTAAAGAGGTTAAAAATCACACTAACCCTCCATTTTCTGCAGACGAGGTAAACTGGAGCTGAACAACGAGTAGATCCTCTCAGTCTCTCTGTCACAGTCGATCTCCAACTGGATATTTGCCAGCGTACTGCTACACACACACACACACAGTGTAAAAAAGTGATCACACACTAAAGTATTTGTGTAATTAATTCTACACTCGCTCAGTAAAACACTGAATTCTGATTCTGTACTGCTACAGTTACTACAATCTAGATTCTGACGTTTCCCAGAATCCCTTGTACTGTTCTCATTAAGCATTACAAGACGGCTTATGAAAGTCCTCAGCATCCGCTGACCCGCTCTGTCATTTTACGTGGCTACCACGTCATAGCTGAGTTGCTGTCGTTCCCAATCACTTCCACTTTGTTATAATAGCACTGACAGTCGACTGTGGAATATTTAGTAGTGAGGAAATTTCACGACTGGATTTGTTGCACAGGTGGCATCACGGTACCACGCTGGAATTCACTGAGCTCCTGAGAGCGACCCGTTCTTTCACTAATGTGTGTAGAAGCAGTCTGCATGCCGAGGTGCTTGGTTTTATACACCTGTGGCCATGGAAGTGATTGGAACACCTGAATTCAATGATTTGGATGGGTGAGTGAATACTTTTGGCAATATAGTGTAAGTGTGTGTGTGTAAGCATACTCTCTGCAGTTGACGGTGGGAGGTTGAAACACTCCGAGTCGATCTGAGTTGCAGCGAATGAGCTGAGTAAGAACGTCGATCCACTCACTCGCCTCCACACAGTTCCCCGCCTGAACGTACAGCGGCTTGTCACTGCAGATCACCTGAAACATCTGACACACAGATACACAGATTTTATTATTAGTCACTGTTATTTTTTTTTTAAATTGTGAATACTGGCACTATTTTTCTTAAATCTTTTTATGTATATTTGCATTTTCTCCCTTTTTCTCCAGATTTAGCAAAGTCAAAGAGCCCTCCGCTGCTGGGGATCCCGACTGCGTTCAAGGAGGGTATATTCGCCTGCTCCATGCCCCCTCCGACGCGTGAACAGTCCCTCGACCCCTTCTTTTTCACCCATGCCTCGATGGATTCCACTTCTGCACAGGCGCCCTGGTCTGCTAACCAGAGTCCTTGCACAGCGTTTTAAGACCCTACACACTTAGTCCGGTCTTTTCCTATCCAGCAGTCGCGATGGCCAATTTTGTATGCTGCAGGCACTGCCAATTGTGCCCACTAGATGGCGCCCAGTCTACCAGTAGCAGAGCTGAGGTATACTTGTAACTTTTTATATATTGTCTATTGTTATTATTTTCTTTTTATTACTTTTCCTAAATACGTAACTAAGCTTTGGCAATACAAAATACAAATGTCCATATTTTGTCATGCCAATAAAACTACGTTTGAGTTTGATACAAACAGACAGGTGTAAGGAAACAGCACTGATTCTACAGAAGCTCTTTGCAGTAATTTAATACAGTACAAGTGTTTACATACTGTTCCCAGCTTGCACTATGGATGATGAAAACTAAAAAGAAATAAACTAGTGTGTGGGGGTGATTAGTTTTTAAAGAACGGGATTAAAAGTTTTAAGGATTTGGATAAAGATCAAAACACATTATACGAGCTCAGTTACGTTTTTCCTGCAGCTGTATAGCGTAAAGATAAATGCATCAATGCTGTAGATCAGAGCTTCTCAATCTGTGGTCTGAGGTTCTGTGCTAGAGACCTGTTCCTTCTGTGTGTGTGTGTGTGTGTGTGTGTGTGTGTGAGCGAGCTGTTTGCTTACTGCTGCAGTGCAGTTGGTATAAAAGAGAAACGGATGCAGTTGATGTGATGTATCGTTTGAACTCACATTTTTACGACTGAAGGCACTTTCGTCCAGCTTCTCTACTATAATAATGTTCCTCACTGGTATCACACACAGAGGATCTTTACCTAAACACACACGATTATACACACCATTTATACATACACATATACTTGTTTGTTTGTTTATTAGGATTTTAACGTCATGTTTTACACTTTGGTTACATTCATGACAGGAACGGTAGTTACTCATTACACAAGATTCATCAGTTCACAAGTTTATATCAAACACAGTCATGGACAATTTCGTGTCTTCAATTCACCTCACTTGCACGTCTTTGGACTGTGGGAGGAAACCGGAGCACCCGGAGGAAACCCACGTGGACACAGGGAGAACATGCAAACTCCACACAGAAAGGACCTGGACTGCCCAACCTGGGGATCAAGACCTGGACTGCCCAACCTGGGGATCAAACCCAGGACCTTCTTGCTGTGAGGCAACAGTGCTAGCCACCCCACATACACATATACACCCACTTTATTTGTGGATTATTTAAAACTTCAGAGACACTTATCTTTCTGCTGTCTCGTGTGTGTGTGTGTGTGTACCTTTGTGTTTATAGTAGGAAAGCTCCCGATTCGTCACTCTAAGCCAGCGCTTCTTGAAGTCCTTCTTCCCCAAACGCTTCTTACCTTGCACCCTCTTATGTACCTCCCTACACACACACACACACACACACACTTTTTACATTTACATATTTGGCATTTAGCAGACGCTTTTATCCAAAGCGACTTGCAGTCTAACAGTCTAACCTTGCTCAAGGGTCCAACAGTGGCAACCTGGCAGTGGTGGGGCTTGAACCAGCAACCTTATGATTACTAGTCCAGTATCTTAACCACTAGGCTACAACTGCCCTAACTGCCCAGTTTTTACAATGGCAAAGACAATGACCAGATAATGATAGCCATAAGTTAATAGTTAATAATTCAGCCAGAGCTACACCTGCACTCACAGTGCTGCTGGGTAAATGAAAGTGTGTGTAGGGGTGTGAATATTTTTGGTAACTCACCCCTCCTTCAGTACAACTAAATCCTCCGCTGCACTCGAACCTTTACACACATTGGATGAGATGTCGTCTAAAAACTGCAGCATGAAGAGAAATCAGTATTTTTAACATGAACACAAACACACACACACACACACACACACTCACAGTTAAATACTACACACACACACACACACTCTCTCACAGTTAAATACTACACACACACACTCACTCAGTTAAATACTACACACACACTCACTCTCACAGTTAAATACTACACACACACTCACAGTTAAATACTACACACACACTCACTCACTCTCACAGTTAAATACTACACACACACACACTCACAGTTAAATACTACACACACACACTCACACTCAGTTAAATACTACACACACACTCACAGTTAAATACTACACACACACACTCACACTCAGTTAAATACTACACACACACTCACAGTTAAATACTACACACACACTCACTCACTCTCACAGTTAAATACTACACACACACACTCACAGTTAAATACTACACACACACACACACTCAGTTAAATACTACACACACACACACTCTCACAGTTAAATACTACACACACACACTCACTCACTCTCACAGTTAAATACTACACTCACTCACTCTCACAGTTAAATACTACACTCACACACTCTCACAGTTAAATACTACACACCCAGACTAACACACACACACACATACTCTCACAGTTAAATACTACACACACACTAACACACACACTCACAGTTAAATACCACACACACACACACACACACACTCACAGTTAAATACTACACACACAGACTAACACACACACACACACACATACTCTCACAGTTAAATACTACACACACACTAACACACACACACACACTCACAGTTAAATACTACACACACACACTCACAGTTAAATACTACACACACAGACTAACACACACACACATACTCTCACAGTTAAATACTACACACTAACACACACACACACTCACAATTAAATACTACACACACTCTCAGTTAAATACTACACACACACTCACAAATAAATACTACACACACACACTCTCACAGTTAAATACTACACACACACACACTCACAATTAAATACTACACACACACTCTCTCTCACAGTTAAATATTACACACACACACTCACAATTAAATACTACACACACACTCTCTCTCACAGGTAAATACTACACACACACTAACACACACACTCACAATTAAATACTACACACACATACTTTCACAGTTAAATACTACACACACACTAACACACACACACTCACAGTTAAATACTACACACACACACACACACTCACAGTTAAATACTACACACACACACACTCACAGTTAAATACTACACACACAGACTAACACACACACACACACACACATACTCTCTCAGTTAAATACTACACACACACTAACACACACACTCACAATTAAATACTACACACACTCTCACAGTTAAATACTACACACACACTCACAGTTAAATACTACACACACACACACTCACAATTAAATACTACACACACACTCTCACAGTTAAATACTACACACACTCAATTAAATACTACACACACACTCACAATTAAATGCTACACACACACTCACAGTTAAATACTACACACACACACTCACAATTAAATACTACACACACACTCTCACAGTTAAATACTACACACACTCAATTAAATACTACACACACACTCTCTCTCACAGTTAAATACTACACACACTCAATTAAATACTACACACACACTCTCTCTCACAGTTAAATACTACACACACTCAATTAAATACTACACACACACTCTCTCTCACAGTTAAATACTACACACACACACTCTCTCTCACAGTTAAATACTACACACACTCAATTAAATACTACACACACACTCTCTCTCTCACAGTTAAATACTACACACACACACTCACTCTCACAGTTAAATACTACACACACACTCACAATTAAATACTACACACACACTCTCTCTCACAGTTAAATACTACACACACACACAATTAAATACTACACACACACTCTCACAGTTAAATACTACACACACTCACAATTAAATACTACACACACACACACACACACTCTCTCTCAGTTAAATACTACACACACACTCACAATTAAATACTACACACACACACACTCTCTCTCACAGTTAAATACTACACACACACACTCACAATTAAATACTACACACACACTCTCTCTCACAGTTAAATACTACACACACCCACTAACACACACACACACAGCTGTTGGAAGAGGGTGGAGTCCTTACCTTCTTTACCTTCTCTATACACTGATCTTCCTGGAATAATTTGAAGAAATCACACATGTAGGACTCTTTAAAACTCGACTGCAAAACACACACACACACACACACACACACACACACACAAACACACACACACAAACACACACACACGTTAGGCATATACGTAGCATTCATTTATTTTAGGCATAATTTTTAGAACCAATAATCAAGTCTCATATGTACAGAGAAATTCATGCAGGTTCTGCAATGCTTTGGTTTATATTGTGGTCAAAAACTACATGCTGTGTGTGTGTGTGTGTGTGTACCAGTTTGTTTTTAGACAGACTGCTCCAGCTACCCAACGTCTGGATGGTTTTGGAGATGAGTGTCAGAGTTCGTGAAACTTCAGGATCCTTAAAGATAAAGAAACAGGATAAAGTTTATCTTTAAATGCATAAAATCATTCTGTTTACAACCCAAAATCATACAAATTTGGGACAGTATAGAAAATACTAATGAAAACTGTGTTTTACAATTACTTTCACTTTTATTTGATTGCGGACAGGATGAACCTGAGATATGTTGAGAGATGTTTTGTCTGGTCAACTTAATTTCATTTATTAATAAACATCCATTCCTGCATGTCAGGCCTGCAACACATTCCAAAAAAAGTTGGTATGGGGCAATTTAGAGCTAGTAATGAGGTGATTAAACTAAATATTGATGTGATTCTAAACAGGTGATTGTGATCATGGTTTGGTACAAAAGCAGCATCCAGGAAAGGCTGAGAGTCTCTGATGAGCAAAGATGATCAGAGGATCCAGTTTGTCCACAAATGTGTGAGAAAATGATTGAAATGTTTAAAAACAATAAACCTCAAAGAAAGATTGGAAGGGATTTTCATATTTCTCCCTCTACAGTGCAGAATATCATTAAACCATTCAAGAAATCGGGAGAAATTTCAGTGTGTAAAGACCAAGGGCGCAAGGTTAAGCTGAACGCCCGTGATCTTCCATCCTTCAGACGGCACTGCATCAAGAACCTCCACTCAATAGTTGATATAACCACTTAGGCAAGGGATTACCCTGGTACATCTTTGTCAGGCACTACAATACAGAGTTACATGCACAAATGCCATTTAAAACCTTTCTAGTGCAAAAAAGAAGCCTTATGTTAACCATGTCCAGAAGCGGCGTCGATTTCTCTGGGCTCGGAGGCATCTAGGATGGACCATCACACAGTGGAAACGTGTATTGTGATTAGACAAATCTTAATCAGTAGTGAACTGGCCTGCAGTCCTGACCTGCCCCCATTAGAGATTTGTGGAGAATTTTGAAACGAAAAAAAGACAACCCTGTACTGTTGAACACTTTAAGCCGTATTTTTAGGATGAATGTGGCGCAACACTTCATTACATGATATCCTTGTGCCAGGTTTTTTAAGTGTTAAAGGGGTAAATGCGGTACCGTCCCAACTATTTTGGAATGTGAGCAGGCCTGCATGTTTTTGTTTTTTTAGCATTGTCCTTACTGCCCCAAGTACACGGTACAGTAATTTGGAGATGTTGACCGGTGTGTAGTGTGCACTGAGCTTTAGCTAATGATGAACTTACCGGATGGTGTGGGCGGAGCTGGAAGGAATGTGGAGAAAGAACAGCAACGGCAAAAAACCTCAGAAACACAAAACTGCTCACTGCCGAGTACTGTACATGAGGGTCGCCTAGAGAGAAACAAACTCCTGTTAAAATAATCTGCTACTGCATTAGCTAGTCATTAACTGTAAAATTACACTGACTGGCCACTTTATTAGAAACACCATAATAATACTGATTGTTTGTTGAATGAATTCCACAAGGAGATGAAAACATCTTTACATTTTTGTTTGTTTTTATAACTCCAAGGTGGCACAGCGGGATACTCTGCTACCAGTCGGCTGGGCGCCATGTGGCAGGCACAATTGGCAGTGCCTGCAGCAGACAAAATTGGGCACCGTTCCGCTGGGTGGGGAGATGACCGGACTAGTCCAGTACCTTAACCACTAGGCTACAACTGCCTAGACATACATACATACATACATACATACATAACTGCCCTATATGTAGGGCTCTATATATATATACAGTGTATCACAAAAGTGAGTACACCCCTCACATTTTTGCAGATATTTAAGTATATCTTTTCATGGGACAGCACTGAAAAAATGACACTTTGACACAATGAAAAGTAGTCTGTGTGCAGCTTATATAACAGTGTAAATTTATTCTTCCCTCAAAATAACTCAATATACAGCCATTAATGTCTAAACCACCGGCAACAAAAGTGAGTACACCCCTTAGTGAAAGTTCCTGAAGTGTCAATATTTTGTGTGGCCACCATTATTTCCCAGAACTGCCTTAACTCTCCTGGGCATGGAGTTTACCAGAGCTTCACAGGTTGCCACTGGAATGCTTTTCCACTCCTCCATGACGACATCACGGAGCTGGCGGATATTCGAGACTTTGCGCTCCTCCACCTTCCGCTTGAGGATGCCCCAAAGATGTTCTATTGGGTTTAGGTCTGGAGACATGCTTGGACATCCATCACCTTTACCCTCAGCCTCTTCAATAAAGCAGTGGTCGTCTTAGAGGTGTGTTTGGGGTCATTATCATGCTGGAACACTGCCCTGCGACCCAGTTTCCGGAGGGAGGGGATCATGCTCTGCTTCAGTATTTCACAGTACATATTGGAGTTCATGTGTCCCTCAATGAAATGTAACTCCCCAACACCTGCTGCACTCATGCAGCCCCAGACCATGGCATTCCCACCACCATGCTTGACTGTAGGCATGACACACTTATCTTTGTACTCCTCACCTGATTGCCGCCACACATGCTTGAGACCATCTGAACCAAACAAATTAATCTTGGTCTCATCAGACCATAGGACATGGTTCCAGTAATCCACGTCCTTTGTTGACATGTCTTCAGCAAACTGTTTGCGGGCTTTCTTGTGTAGAGACTTCAGAAGAGGCTTCCTTCTGGGGTGACAGCCATGCAGACCAATTTGATGTAGTGTGCGGCGTATGGTCTGAGCACTGACAGGCTGACCCCCCACCTTTTCAATCTCTGCAGCAATGCTGACAGCACTCCTGCGCCTATCTTTCAAAGACAGCAGTTGGATGTGACGCTGAGCACGTGCACTCAGCTTCTTTGGACGACCAACGCGAGGTCTGTTCTGAGTGGACCCTGCTCTTTTAAAACGCTGGATGATCTTGGCCACTGTGCTGCATCTCAGTTTCAGGGTGTTGGCAATCTTCTTGTAGCCTTGGCCATCTTCATGTAGCGCAACAATTCGTCTTTTAAGATCCTCAGAGAGTTCTTTGCCATGAGGTGCCATGTTGGAACTTTCAGTGACCAGTATGAGAGAGTGTGAGAGCTGTACTACTAAATTGAACACACCTGCTCCCTATGCACACCTGTGACCTAGTAACATTAACGAGTCACATGACATTTTGGAGGGAAAATGACAAGCAGTGCTCAATTTGGACATTTAGGGGTGTAGTCTCTTAGAGGTGTACTCACTTTTGTTGCCGGTGGTTTAGACATTAATGGCTGTATATTGAGTTATTTTGAGGGAAGAATAAATTTACACTGTTATATAAGCTGCACACAGACTACTTTTCATTGTGTCAAAGTGTCATTTTGTCAGTGTTGTCCCATGAAAAGATATACTTAAATATCTGCAGAAATGTGAGGGGTGTACTCACTTTTGTGATACACTGTATATATATATATATATATATATATATATATATATATATATATATATATATATATATATATATATACACAGTGTATCACAAAAGTGAGTACACCCCTCACATTTCTGCAAATATTTTATTATATCTTTTCATGGGACAACACTACAGAAATAAAACTTGGATATAACTTAGAGTAGTCAGTGTACAACTTGTATAGCAGTGTAGATTTACTGTCTTCTGAAAATAACTCAACACACAGCCATGAATGTCTAAATAGCTGGCAACATAAGTGAGTACACCCCACAGTGAACATGTCCAAATTGTGCCCAAAGTGTCAATATTTTGTGTGACCACCATTATTATCCAGCACTGCCTTAACCCTCCTGGGCATGGAATTCACCAGAGCTGCACAGGTTGCTACTGGAATCCTCTTCCACTCCTCCATGATGACATCACGGAGCTGGTGGATGTTAGACACCTTGAACTCCTCCACCTTCCACTTGAGGATGCGCCACAGGTGCTCAATTGGGTTTAGTCCATCACCTTTACCTTCAGCTTCCTCAGCAAGGCAGTTGTCATCTTGGAGGTTGTGTTTGGGGTCGTTATCCTGTTGGAAAACTGCCATGAGGCCCAGTTTTCGAAGGGAGGGGATCATGCTCTGTTTCAGAATGTCACAGCACATGTTGGAATTCATGTTTCCCTCAGTGAACTGCAGCTCCCCAGTGCCAGCAACACTCATGCAGCCCAAGACCATGATGCTACCACCACCATGCTTGACTGTAGGCAAGATACAGTTGTCTTGGTACTTCTCACCAGGGCGCCGCCACACATGCTGGACACCATCTGAGCCAAACAAGTTTATCTTGGTCTCGTCAGACCACAGGGCATTCCAGTAATCCATGTTCTTGGACTGCTTGTTTTCAGCAAACTGTTTGCTGGCTTTCTTGTGCGTCAGCTTCCTTCTGGGATGACGACCATGCAGACTGAGTTGATGTAGTGTGCGGTGTATGGTCTGAGCACTGACAGGCTAACCTCCCACGTCTTCAACCTCTGCAGCAATGCTGGCAGCACTCATGTGTCTATTTTTTAAAGCCAACCTCTGGATATGACGCCGAACACGTGGACTCAACTTCTTTGGTCGACCCTGGCGAAGCCTGTTCCGAGTGGAACCTGTCCTGGAAAACCGCTGTATGACCTTGGCCACCATGCTGTAGCTCAGTTTCAGGGTGTTAGCAATCTTCTTATAGCCCAGGCCATCTTTGTGGAGAGCAACAATTCTATTTCTCACATCCTCAGAGAGTTCTTTGCCATGAGGTGCCATGTTGAATATCCAGTGGCCAGTATGAAAGAATTGTACCCAAAACACCAAATTTAACAGCCCTGCTCCCCATTTTACACCTGGGACCTTGACACATGACACCAGGGAGGGACAACGACACAATTGGGCACAATTTGGACATGTTCACTGTGGGGTGTACTCACTTATGTTGCCAGCTATTTAGACATTAATGGCTGTGTGTTGAGTTATTTTCAGAAGACAGTAAATCTACACTGCTATACAAGCTGTACACTGACTACTCTAAGTTATATCCAAGTTTCATGTCTATAGTGTTGTCCCATGAAAAGATATAATGAAATATTTGCAGAAATGTGAGGGGTGTACTCACTTTTGTGATACACT
This sequence comes from Trichomycterus rosablanca, assembly GCF_030014385.1. Classification (NCBI taxonomy): domain Eukaryota; kingdom Metazoa; phylum Chordata; class Actinopteri; order Siluriformes; family Trichomycteridae; genus Trichomycterus; species Trichomycterus rosablanca. The sequence goes on from NC_085998.1 coordinate 5,319,542, forward strand.
GTATATATATATATATATATATATATATATATATATATACACACATATACACAGAGGATGTACAAACATCTACAAAAATACTGCTTATGTAACTATGATCTTGTGGTTATGTGTGTGTGTGTGTGTATTACTGGGGAAGCGGTCAGAGGCGAGCTGGCGCAGCGATCTAAACAGGTCACACATTAGAGGAGGACAACTAGCACTCGACTCTGTGATGGAGGAGAAAACCTTCTGTACGTAGAGCTGCAGGTTCTCCTGCGCGCACACACACACACAAACGGCTTAGGTAATCAAAACAAAACGTAAAAAAAATGAAGAGTGAGTATATTAAAGTGTGAGTGATGTGTGTGCGCTGACCTTGTTGACCTCAACGTTGTCGCCCTCCTTCAGTTTGATCGGATCGATTTCACATGGTTTATTAGACTCACAGATCTGTAATAAACACAGGTAATGAATGGAACCAGTGAATGAGAGATTTAGGGTGGAATATATGAGTGCAGCTCCATCTAGTGGTTCTGACCTCGTCCAGCACAGGCTTCAGCGTGATGGTCAAATAGTTTCGTCCCACCATCTTCATCATGTCGTCGATACAGCGGGTAGCCAGAGAATTTCCCCGAAATATGGTGTTCGCCTCTCTGTGGGTGGAAGTGTGACAGTGTAAAATGCACCCACCTAACAGGTTTTGTTGGAGGTTGAAGTTGTTGTGTAAATAAACAGAGGAATTATTTCTGAGTGGATCAGACGCTCGGCACATGATTTCACTGAATCTGTTGTGTGTTCTGTACTCACTGTGTGTTCTCCAGTTCTAGAGCAGCTACGGCAGTGAGGAAGGGCAGCAGTCGGTTGTGATGCAGCAACAATCGTACCAACGGCAGCGAGGCTTCACTGCGATCTCTACACACGTCTCCCAGAATATGAGCCGCCGACGCTGAGATCGGCTAGAGAGAGAAATAAAGGAATTACTGTAGAAATGAGATCAGACCATTAATATTCTGAATTAATTATAGACAAAATCTATAAAAAGGGAAATCAAGTTGATGTCGATAGAAGCGGCTGCTAAAAAGGTGGTTAAAAAGGTTCTGAGTCTTAGATGCTTCCCATGACTCTCCACATCTGGTGTAATACAAAAAAGCAGATTTATTTTGTTCTTTTTTTTTTTTTTGCATTTTTCCTCCCAACCTAGTCGTGTCCAATTACCCGATTGCATTACGCCTCCTCTCAACTGATGCTGATCTCCACTTCTGATTGAGGACAGCGAGACTGACACACACCCCCTCCACGTGTGCGGCACCGACTGCATCTTTTAACCTGCACGAGGCGAGTTCATATGCAGATCAGCTTTGTGTACGGAGAGCCACACCCTGATCAATGATTTATTCAGAGGTCGTAATCACATCAGTTATGAGGTCTCTATCCGGCTTCCCACCCTGCATGAACAAAAGCCAATCGTTGTTCATGTAGCCGCCCAGCCCAGCCGGATGGAAGAGCTGAGATTCAGATCAGTTTGAAATGTGAGCTCTGGTGTGCTGGCGTGTTTTACCGGCTTTATTTTGTTCTTTTACGCTGTAGAGTTTTACAGTTTTTTCCGTACCTTATGTAATTGAAAATGAATAAAAATGGTTTAATCATAAGTAGTTATGTCAGATTATTATTGTTACACATCAAGTTTCTAACTCTGGTTATTTATTTATTAGGATTTGTAGGTCATGTTTTACACACTGGTTACATTCATGACAAACTGGAGTTACCGGTTACTAGGGATGTAACGATACACTCTACCCACGATGCGATGGAATTCACGATACTGGGTTCACAATATGATTTTCAAATTAAATTGAAAACAAATGATGACAAAGTTTACTTTTATTATTTCTCTTAAATACAAAAAAAAACTTAAATGAAATTTTAAAACAAATCCCACATTAAATAAATAAATGAATAATACAAATAAAGAAAGTAACCTCACATAAATACATCTGGCTGGAAAATTCCGAACCTGGCAACCCTGTAGTGACGTCAACCAGGCGAGGTGAATAGCTCAAGTGCCCTCTACTGTTTAAAGTGAATATCGATTCATTATACATATGAACACATGTGAATCGATTTTTAACTGTCTTGTGGTGCATCGTTACATCCCTACTGGTAACACAAGATTCATCAGTTCACAAGTTTAATATCAAACACAGTCATGAACAATTTAGTATCTCCAATTCACCTCACTTGCACGTCTTTGCACTGTGGCAGGAAACCGGAGCTCCTGGAGGAAACCCACACAGACACGGGGAGAACATGCGAACTCCACACTACCTGGAAATCGAACCCAGGACCTTCTTGCTGTGAGGCAACAGTGCTACTCACCGAGCTACAGTGCCGACCTTCTAACTCTGGTTAGTTTTTTATTCTTTACATACAATTATAAACTTTCTGGATCTGAGGATGTAAAACAGCCATTTCCTGTGCAGTTCGAGTGTATTACCTGTACGTCAGGGGATTTCAGCAGGAGGTTTCTCAGGTTGATGTAGAAATGTGACGGCAAGACGATATCTTCAGTGTAGCACACGTTCAGACGCAGAGAACCCAGATCATCTGGCCTGCACTTCACACCATTGCTTTTAGGCTGGAGGAGATACCTGCACGCATACACACACACACACACACACACACACACACACACACACACACACACACACACACACACACACACACACACACAAGATTTAAGTTGCTGTGTAGCTTTTTAGAAGTGTTTACTTGTTTTACTTGTTAGGTGTGAGTTTATTTAACTAGCCAATCAGCTGAACATCCTTTCCCAGCTAATTATAGTTAAGTTGCTCTTTCCTGTTGTTAATCCGCCCAACCAGCTTTTCACAGTTCGATCTGTGCAGGTTAATAGCTCACCAATTATCTACCAATCAGTGTTCAGTATGTCGATCGGCCAGGCCAATCCGCTTTTAATTCTTATCTGTCCAATCACGTGTGAGAGGAATTCATTCACACACACACACACACACACACACCGACTGTACAGTTTCACATTCTGAATCGACAGCGGAAACTATTTGCTTTTGGAAAGTGACTGTGAGCGTGTGTTAATGTGTGTGTGTGTGTGTTTGTGTGTGAGAGAGAAAGAGCATGTGTGTGTGTGTGTGTGTGTGTGTGTGTGTTTCCGCTGCAGTTAGCCCACACACTCAATGGCCTCATTCAAAACACACAGATGAGTATCAACAAGTTCCCTTATCAAACACACTGACACCAGCAAGCCAAAACCCACCGTCATCAAAATTCAACCGCAGCACCAAAGTAACATTTACACACACTTACTGGCCACTTTATTAGGGACACTATTCTATACTGGGTAGAAACTCCTCTACTCTAGAAACTTCTCTAGATACTGGAAACATTCATGTGATGCTGTTCTATATTGACATGATGGCATCACATACTTACTGCAGATTCATTCATGCTGCCAATCACCTGTTCTAGCTATTGGATTCGGATCTAGTAACTGGAGAGGTCCTTGAAGTGAATCAGTTAGAGAATCAGTCCTGGAATGTTATTTATTTATTTTTAGCATCATGTTTTACACATTTTGGTTACATTCATGACAGGGCAGGTAGTTACTGCTTACACAAGATTCATCAGTTCTTAAGTTTAATGTGAAACACAGTCATGGACAATTTAGTATCTCCAATTCACCTCACTTGCATGTCTTTGGACCGTGGGAGAAAACCGGAGCTCCTGGAGGAAACCCACACAGACACGGGAAGAACATGCAAACTCCACACAGAAAGGACCCGGACCGCCCAACCTGGGGATCGAACCCAGGACCTTCTTGCTGTGAGGTGACAGTGCTACCCACTTAGCCACCGTGCCGCCCTCTATTCATTTAAATTATCCTCCAGGCCACCCAAGAAGGATGCCTGGGGTCCCTGCTTAGTCTGGTTCTTCCCAAGGTTCCTTCCTGTATTTTTAAGTTTTCCCTGCCACTGTCGCCCTCGGCTTGCTCAACAGGGGTTTTTGGTCTGTTGGTTTCTGGATTCTGTAAAGTTGCTTTGAGACAATGTTCATTGTAAAAAGTGATACATAAATAAAACTGACCTGACTTGACCATTCCCCTTTATTAAAACATGTTCTCTACCATAGCAACAACCCACGTGATAGTCAACAGCTCATGAACACAGAGCGGAAACACACACGCACACACTCACTCAGAACTGCTACTACATGCTGCTTCTGCGTGTGTGTGTGTGTGTGTGTGTGTGTATTTGAGTGGTTCTCACCATGCTTTGTGTACGCTGTCGTTTCTCAGGATCTTCACCGACACTCGAGTTTCACCCAGAAACACATCCTGAGCTAAATTCCCATTATTCCACAGCTCCACCCTGAGGAAGTAAAAGATCAGAAGTATGTAGACGTTCCCGATTCATGATCTTGGATAGTTCACACCCACTAACAGGCGTATCAACTCAATCAAACTCATTGTCATGGGTTCCGAGGTCACCTTTCAAACCTGCTCCACTTAACTGTAAGTGCTATTAATGTGAAATGGAAATGTCTTGGAGCAACAACAACCCAGCTGTGAAATTGAATCTTTATGCCACATCATACACTGTTAAGGTAATAGTTTAGGGAATACCATTTCCGGTTTCAGCCTTAGCAGAAAAGTGGAAGCTGGTATACCAGCATAGGGACACAAAGTCAGTATTAAAGAGAAACAGTCGTGTGCCTGGTTTGGTCATTTTTAGCAGAAAGCATTTATTAAAAACTGGAATGATGACATCACTGTGTCCGTCATTAACTACAATAATCAAGCAACTACTAGTTAATTCCACCACATTCATAGGACAATAATGAGACAGTGATGTCATTGGTCCAGTTTCATTTGGACTTTCTTATAAATGAGACACACACTCTCACACACGTAAACACAAACACACCTACCTGTGTGATTTGGCAGAGCACTTAGGGACAGGTAAGAGACACACACTTACATATTACTATAATTACAACACAGCTATCACACACACACTATATACTGTATATATACACTGTTCAGCCATAACATTAAAACCACCTCCTTGTTTCTACACTCACTGTCCATTTTATCAGCTCCACTTACCATATAGAAGCACTTTGTAGTTCTACAATTACTGACTGTAGTCCATCTGTTTCTCTACATACTTTTCTAACCTGCTTTCACCCTGTTCTTCAATGGTCAGGACCCCCACAGGACCACCACAGAGCAGGTATTATTTAGGTGGTGGATCATTCTCAGCACTGCAGTGACACTGACATGGTGGTGGTGTGTTAGTGTGTGTTGTGCTGGTATGAGTGGATCAGACACAGCAGTGCTGCTGGAGTTTTTAAACACCTCACTATTACTGCTGGACTGAGAATAGTCCACCAACCAAAATATATCCAGCCAACAGCGCCCCGTGGGCAGCGCCCTGTGACCACTGATGAAGGTCTAGAAGATGACCGACTCAAACAGCAGCAATAGATGAGCGATCGTCTCTGACTTTACATCTACAAGGTGGTACAACTAGGTAGGAGTGTCTAATAGAGTGGACAGTGAGTGGACACGGTGTTTAAAAACTCCAGCAGCACTGCTGTGTCTGATCCACTCATACCAGCACAACATACACTAACACACCACCACCATGTCAGTGTCACTGCAGTGCTGAGAATGATCCACCACCTAAATAATACCTGCTCTGTGGTGGTCCTGTGGGGGTCCTGACCATTGAAGAACAGGGTGAAAGCAGGTTTTAAAAGTATGTAGAGAAACAGATGGACTACAGTCAGTAATTGTAGAACTACAAAGTGCTTCTATATGGTAAGTGGAGCTGATAAAATGGACAGTGAGTGTAGAAACGAGGAGGTGGTTTTAATGTTATGGCTGATCGGTGTATATCTATACAGACAGTACTAGTGTGAATCATAAGAATTTTGTAATGGATTCTTTTTTCAGAATCTAGAGTTATGATGTATACACTAAAACAGTACAAAAGACAGGTTTGTTTAACCTTCATCAGCTTCCTTGTTGATTGTAAATATGCCCTTGTTCTCAAAGATTATGCCTTAAACACATTCCAATTTAAGACAAGGAACACTGTAAAACGATTAAGAGCTTAACCAGGTGATGCAAGGTATAAAAAGGTATAAAAGGAGCATCCAGGTCCAGTTCTAGCACTTCATGAGCAAAGATCACTTTACTAAATGTGAATAATACAACAGCCTAAAAACAAGTACCTCGAATTCCTTCGATTGCTAATTGAGGAACCTTCACCCTCTAAAAAAATTCCACTTTCAAAATGAAATCACAGGGTGTTTTCAGTCCCTAAGCTATTATAAGTGTTAACAGGAAAGCTGATTAAACAAGCTAGTAAACATGCTCAACATCAACTTTAGTGAACATCTACAAAAACTATACAGGACTGGAGAGGTCACTGAAGTTAGGGAATCAGAGAGAGTGGGTTCTCTCAGTGTCCAGGTTCAAATCCTATAGAAAATCTTTAGTGGGACTTAAAGAAAGCAGTTGCAGCACATAAAACCTCGATGAGCTGGCAGCTTTTGCACCAATAGAATAGGCGGAGGGGTGTCAGAAGCCCGTTAGAACCCAAAAATCACTAATTAGAGGTTATCAGGGCAAAACAATGATCCACCAAGTACTGAAACTGGGGGTCTGTTTACTAATGCTCTTGAAATTACTGGTATAAATTAATAAATATTCTTTCACTGTTTGCTGAGATCTTGCAGATATGTATTCAGTTCTATACACATAACCATCATAGCTTTTTTTTGGTGGGTGTGTGTGTGGGGTGGGGGGTGTGGGGTGGGGGGTATTTGGAGCTTATCGTGCCTCTCCATACACAACAGCTTTGTGTAGGAACCCAACGCTGGCAGGTGATAAGAAGTGGCATCAGGCTGGACATGACATCTACAAAAACTGTACAGTTCCTAAGGATTAAATAATTCACAAGTCCCAGATCATTATTTTTATTCGCATTTTACATCCGGTCCCTTTTTTTGGATTTTAAACCTGCACGCCTGCATTACACGTCCACATTTTTAAAAACCAGTTGAAAGGACTGGTCAGACTGCAGCACGTGCTTCCAATTGCCAGCTGTCCACCCTGGATGATCTTAAACCCAGACAGGTCAGCAGCGTTTCTAGATCTCAATGATATTTGGTTTCTGCTTTGTATGGTGGAGTCTGAACTGTTAACTCTCGAGGGTTTCTAAAGGATTCTGGTTATTATTATTAGGATTTTAACGTCATGTTTTAAACACTTTGGTTACATTCATGACAGGAACGGTAGATACCGCTTACACAAGATTCATCAGGTCAAAGTTTAATGTCAAACACAGTCATGGATAATTTTGTATCTCCTATTCACCTCACTTGAATGTCTTTGGACTGTGGGAGAAAACCCAAGCAGACATGGGTAGAACATGCAAACCACACAGAAAGGACCCGGGCCGCACCACCTGGGAATCAAACCCAGGACGTTCTTGCTGTGAGGCGACAGTGCTACCCACCTTTTATATTCCAGTTAAAAAAATTTAAGACTGAAATGTATAATAATGGATAATAATAATAATAATAATAATAATGTGACCTCAATAACCATTTAAAATAAAAGGTATTAGTATTTTATCAGAGAAAAAGGAGTTAAGAAGAGAATCTTACTTGATGTCCAGTTTCTCAATGTCCTCATCCTCTACCTGGAAGTGATTTTTCCCTTTGTAGCTGCTCGATCTGGAAACCTACACACACATAAACAAGTATAAACAAGTCAAATCGTAGCCTAGTGGTTAAGGTACTGGACAAGTAATCAGAAGGTTACTGGTTCAAACCCAACCACTACCAGACTGCTGCTGTTGGACTCTTGAGCAAGGCCCTTAACGCTCAACTGCTCAGACTGTATACTGTACTTGTACTGTTAGTCGCTTTTGATAAAAGCGTCTGCTAAATGCAGAAAATGTAAATGTAAATACACACTGACCAGGCATAACATTATGACCACTGACAGGTGAAGTGAATAACACTGATTATCTCTTCATCACGGCACCTGTTAGTGGGGGGATATATTACACAGCAAGTGAACATTTAATCCTCAAAGTTGATGTTAGAAGCAGGAAAAATGGGCGAGCGTGAGGATTTGAGCAAGTGATGGCCAGACGACCGGGTCAGAGCATCTCCAAAACTGCAGCTCTTGTGGGGTGTGTCCCGGTCTGCAGTGGTCAGTATCTATCAAAAGTGGTCCAAGGAAGGAACAGTGGTAAAACGGCGACAGGGTTATGGGCGGCCAAGGCTCAGTGATGCATGTGGGGAGCGAAGGCTGGCCCGTGTGGTCCGATCTGACAGACAAGCTACTGTAGCTCAGATTGCTGAAGTTGCAGGGCTGTTTTGGCAGCAAAAGGGGGAACAACACAATATTAGGAAGGTGGTCATAATGTTATGCCTAATCGGTGTTTAACATCACATAAAAATATAATATATACAATTGTGATATGTACAGCTTAGTGATGCAGCGCCCAGATGACTTCAGACCATCATGGACACCCATGGATACTCCGTTCTCAACATGACCCCACTACAACCCAAAAATTACACTTGTGGCTCTCTTGAACGTTCTCTTAATTAAATATTTGTGATATTATTATCTGCCTTTATTAGCCGACACTAGTAAATACTGGTCTGATATATCGACTGGCTGATATGTTAATTAACTCACTGTACTCAGTGATGTATAAGGATATAATCAGGGAATGTACAGACACGCACGTCTGGTTACCTCAAAATAAAATATCTCGTCGAAATGAGGGTCGCTGGTTTTCTTCTTCACCTTCGTCCTCCTCAGATCAGTCCTGAACAATCACAGAGAGGTGAGGAGAGAGGGAGCAAGTGATCAAGGGTTTATTTACTACACTCATGTTACACCGATTAATGCTACACATCACATGAAATCTTCATATCATAGTTTCCATACACACACACACACACACACACACACCACACACACACACACACACACACACACACACACACACACACACTGTGGAAAGTGATGTCTCATTCTGTAATGGGTAAACAGATACGTGTCGGTCACCTTCCACCCATGTGTGTGTGTTAGTACTTTCTATAGATAAAAAGTACTGTTAGGGTTTTAAAGGACCACAACCCTTTAATTTCAAACACCAGGCACTACACATGAAATGCAATGGTCAGCGAGACGAGGAATGTAGCTCTCTGATGCACCCTTACCATTAGAAGTACACAAGCTGCCCTAACAATGTGATGGCTGTGGCATTATTAAGCTTGCTTTAGCGGTTAATTCACCTACATCTAATTAACATGTAATACACAATACATTTCCAACACACTGCTAGGTTTAGCCTGCTCACTTTAATAAACTATAAGCAAGACCCTAACTAATTCACAGCCGTGAAAATTGCATCACGGACCGTGGAATGAGCCATTTCCCATGTTAGCTGTGAAACTCAAACTTTAAGGCTAAACTTTAAGGTTTGAGTTTAGTGATTTAACATTTTTTATTCTTGTAGCCTTCAAGTGCCTCATGTTTACTGGTTAATCTGCACTATAAGCGTCCTAGCAATCCTACGGTAATTCAGTTAGCAATCGCTTAGTCAAAATGTCCAAGATGTTGAAGTGTAAAGCAGAAAAGAACACGATTCAGGTAAATAAGTTTGGAAACACAACCAATTCTGTGAATACAGAGGGGGTTTCAAAACATGGACGAGTATTTTCGTATTTGAGACGGAGCCTCACACCATTGCTGGATGTTTTAGGTTTACATTCAACCGTTAAGGTAGCTGTGTTGTCTATTGAAGCTTCCATTATGAGTATAATTTAATGACCGCCGTGAAATGTGACTCTTTTCTTTAAAAATCAGTGAATCCGGTTATTTTTGAAAAACAGGGTCCATAAAATGAAGCACATTTTTCTCTAGATTTAGTAGGGCCCTAATCATGTGTGTTTTTCAGTAAAATAAAACACATGCAACATATCAGATGTAAACTACCTCGTGAGTCTATGAAGGAACCTGCCTCATGCATGAGCATTTTAAATAAGCTGTTTGAGTTACTAGGGCGGCACGTTGGCTAGCACTGTAGCCTCACAGCAAGAAGGTTCTGGGTTCGATCCCCAGGCGGGGCGGTCTGGGTCCTATCTGTGTGGAGTTTGCATGTTCTCCCCGTGTCTGTGTGGGTTTCCTCCGGGAGCTCCGATTTCCTCCCACAGTCCAAAAACATGCAGTCAGGTTAATTGGAGACACTGAATTATAGGTAAATGTGTGTGTGTGTGGGTATGTGTGTGTGTCTGCCCTGCGATAGACTGCCGCCCCGTCCAGGGTGTTACTGTGTGCTTTGCTTTTAAGAAAGTGAGTGAGTGAGTGAGTAAGTGGTGTGTACATTTACATTTTCGGCATCGAGTGGACACTTCTTAACCAAAGCGACTTACAGTACCGTGAGAGTATACTGTGTAAGCAATTAAGGGTTAAGGGCCTTGCTCAAGGGCCCAACAGTGACAACCTGGCAGTGGTGGAGCTTGAACCAGTGACCTTTCGATTGCTAACACAACTTTAAAGCCGGCAGTGGTGGATATAAAGTTCATTCCGAAAAAAAAACCGATATGGTTTTTGGTGTACAGCACATTTAGAGCTTAGCGTGGCTTTCTGTATGTAATACGGCTTTGTGTGGGGACCCAACACTGGCAGGTGATAGGAAGCGACTGTAGATTGGAGCATGTGGTGATCCAGCTCTCATTGATCTAATCGTGGGTCAGGAAAACAGCAGCAGATTCACAATCAGGAATTAGATATGACTAAACTGGTAGGTAAAGGAAAGGATCCAGGAAAAAAGAATACATTAGAAATGTGTTATCATGTTGGTGTCTGATACAGCACAGGAGAATAAAACAATTTTGCTTATATCAGCTAGAATTATCATGTGTGTATGGTATATATGGTATTTATGGTATGTATTAAAACCTGTATGTCTTACCTTGAAGGGCCAATTAATGTTATAGAAGCGTAAGAATCACATGACTGCCCACCGATCAATGGTAACCCCTGGCACTCAATAATTCTGCACACAGACACACAAACACACACAGTGAGTTGTATCACACTTTCATAACTGTCTTATTTACTGTAAGTAAAAGTTGTGAAATGTGTGATGTCACTTCCTGTAAGCTGTATATGTGTAAAGTGTAAACATAGTTCTGATAGGCAGAAGCAAAATGAAAACAAAAAGGTCAGTAACTTTGTCTACATGCAGTAGGGTTACAGGTACAGACTGGTAGTGAGAGGGTTACAGGTACAGACCGGTAGTGAGAGGGTTACAGGTACAGACCGGTAGTGAGAGGGTCACCGGCCCAGACCGGTAGTGAGAGGGTCACCGGCCCAGACCGGTAGTGAGAGGGTCACCGGCCCAGACCGGTAGTGAGAGGGTCACCGGTACAGACCGGTAGTGAGAGACTTACCGGTACAGACCGGTAGTGAGAGGGTTACCGGTACAGACCGGTAGTGAGAGGGTTACCGGTACAGACCGGTAGTGAGAGGGTTACAGGTACTGACCGGTAGTGAGAGGGTTACAGGTACTGACCGGTAGTGAGAGGGTTACAGGTACAGACCGGTAGTGAGAGGGTTACAGGTACAGACCGGTAGTGAGAGGGTTACAGGTACAGACCGGTAGTGAGAGGGTTACAGGTACAGACCGGTAGTGAGAGGGTTACAGGTACAGACCGGTAGTGAGAGGGTTACAGGTACAGACCGGTAGTGAGAGGGTTACAGGTACAGACCGGTAGTGAGAGGGTTACAGGTACAGACCGGTAGTGAGAGGGTTACAGGTACAGACCGGTAGTGAGAGGGTTACAGGTACAGACCGGTAGTGAGAGGGTTACCGGTACAGACCGGTAGTGAGAGAATTACCGGTACAGACCGGTAGTGAGAGGGTTACCGGTAGAGACCGGTAGTGAGAGGGTTACCGGTACAGACCGGTAGTGAGAGGGTTACAGGTACAGACCGGTAGTGAGAGGGTTACCAGTACAGACCGGTAGTGAGAGGGTTACCGGTACAGACCGGTAGTGAGAGGGTTACAGGTACAGACCGGTAGTGAGAGGGTTACAGGTACAGACCGGTAGTGAGAGGGTTACAGGTACTGACTGGTAGTGAGAGGGTTACAGGTACTGACTGGTAGTGAGAGAGTTACAGGTACTGACTGGTAGTGAGAGGGTTACAGGTACTGACTGGTAGTGAGAGAGTTACAGGTACAGACTGGTAGTGAGAGGGTTACAGGTACTGACTGGTAGTGAGAGGGTTACAGGTACAGACCGGTAGTGAGAGGGTTACAGGTACTGACTGGTAGTGAGAGGGTTACAGGTACTGACTGGTAGTGAGAGGGTTACAGGTACTGACTGGTAGTGAGAGGGTTACAGGTACTGACTGGTAGTGAGAGAGTTACAGGTACAGACTGGTAGTGAGAGGGTTACAGGTACTGACTGGTAGTGAGAGGGTTACAGGTACAGACCGGTAGTGAGAGGGTTACAGGTACTGACTGGTAGTGAGAGGGTTACAGGTACTGACTGGTAGTGAGAGGGTTACAGGTACTGACTGGTAGTGAGAGAGTTACAGGTACTGACTGGTAGTGAGAGGGTTACAGGTACTGACTGGTAGTGAGAGAGTTACAGGTACAGACTGGTAGTGAGAGGGTTACAGGTACAGACTGGTAGTGAGAGGGTTACAGGTACTGACTGGTAGTGAGAGGGTTACAGGTACTGACTGGTAGTGTTTATATGTAAACAGTTCAGTTGTACTCTGAGATGAGAATGAATTCGAACATCTTTGCATGTAAACATGGTCAGTGTTTAACACAAACACACACAGACACCTGCCTGTATCTGGCTGTGTGTGTTTCTGTGTGTGTGTGTGTGTGTGTGTGTGTGTGTGTGTGTGTGCGTGTGTGTGTGTGTGTGCGTGTGTGCGTGTGTAATGTTAAAAAGTGACGCTAAAACAGAAGTGCAGTTACAGCAAAAAGAAAGCAGCACAGACTTCCTGTTTAGGTGGCATCACTTCCTCTTTTGTCAGCCTTGTCATACACACACACACACACACAAACTCTGACAGTGACTCACCTGACCTGCAGGCATGGAGAGGCGGGTCCATTATCTGTTATCAAATCACTAAGCTTCATCTCTAGATGAACCTTCCCCTAAGAAAACACACACAGACACAGACACACCCACACACACACACACACCCACACACACACCCACACTTTTAACAGGAATAAAGAATTGTAGTCATTTTTATGGGAATATTTGAACTGCAGGATGTTGGTGGGTGTGTAGGAGAGGTAATAAATAATGGTGCTGTTCGAAGAGCCACATGACTATGTAACACAAAATACCTCTAAATTAGTGCACATACTATTCCAAATTACTAACATTGTTCCAGCATGACCGTACGTCTATAAACAAAGCAAGGTCTGTACAGATGGTGTGGAGAGGTCAGTGTCCATATTAATGCCCAATTAGATCTCCAACAAGATCACGGTCAGGTGTCCACATACCTGTGACTATATACTGTATGTACTTGCTCGCAAATATTTATTTTATTTGTTTATTAGGATTTTAACGTCATGTTTTACACACTTTGGTTACATTCATGACACGACAGGTACTTATTGCTTACACAAGATTCATCAGTTCGAATTTCATTGTCAAACACAGTCATGGTCAATTTTGTATCTCCAGTTCACCTCACCGCAAGTTTTTGGACTGTGGGAGAAAACCCATGTAGAAACAGAGAGAACATGCAAACTCCACACAGAAAGGACCCAGACCACTCCACCCGGGAATCAAACCTAAGACCTTCTTGCTACCCACCGAGCCACCCACTCTTGGCAAATAAATGACTTAAATTATTGGTCCATTATAAAAACCATATTTAATTAAGCAAAACTCAGATGTTAGACATCTGACGTTAGACGTTTTTATAATTATCACCCAAGACACTTGTACTCAGGACCTTCAGTAAGTCCTCGTCCCCAGAACCAGAACTGAGCTTCCTGCACTTCAGGTTCAGGTGTAATCACACCCCATACCTGCAGGTTATATATCATACTGGTGTACAAGCATAAAGGTTCTAATAAGCTCCATCACAATAATATTATTCATTTTTCCCCAAAACACCCAAAGTTTTACTATAATGGAGATTAAATTCAATAATAAAAGTTCAACATAATGAAATGTATCTCAATTTCTCACACACTTTTTATTAGTGGAGAACCTCGACAAACTAAAAATGAGTTCATTAGATCTTTTTTCATCTGGTTTACAAAACAAGATTACAGGACACTGCTTTCTGTTTTTATTTACACTTTGACCTACTGTCCTGAATGTTAAACGCTTCAACATCCTGTCAGTGTACTGACACATCAGCTGGATTAGATTCTGGATTTTTGGCGACTTTCTTATTGATAATTTTCACTATTTTACAGCAAATCTTATTATTTTATTTTATTTATTAGGATTTTAATGTCATGTTTTACACACTGGTTACATTCATGACAGGACGGTAGTTACTGCTTACACAAGATTCATCAGTTCAAGTTTTTAATATCAAACACAGTCGTGGACAATTTAGTATCTCCAGTTCACATCACTTGTATGTCTTGTACTGTTGGAGGAAACTGGAGCTCCCGAAGGAAACCTACACAGACACGGGGAGAACATGTAAACTCTACACAGAAAGGACCTGGGAATCAAACCCAGGACCTTCTTGCTGTGAGGCGACAGTGCTACCCACTGAGCCACCGTACCGCCCACAGCAAAGTTTAAACTCTTTATTTCAATCTAACGATGATGAACTTAACTACTGCAGTGGCATCTATTCTTGTTTAGGTTTTTTACCACCTAGAGGGTAATTCATATAAAACAATTCATACATTAACTTAGCCTTAGTGTTAAATGCACTACTCAATCTCTATTTTAAGTGTGTGTGTGTGTGTGTGTGTGTGTGTGTGTGTGTGTGTTTCGACGCTGTGTGGTTATTCTGTCAGATAAGAAGAAACACTGATCTACCGTGAACATGTTGAAATCACTGGATACACCACTGCTAAAAACATTAACAACACACACCCATGCACACACACACACACACACACACACACACACACACACACACACACACACACACACAAAGCTCCAGAGTTTTTTCTCTGTCCTTATTTTGGTAAAGGTGATGTGTGTGTGTGTGTGTGTGTGTGTGTGTGTGTGTGTGTGTGTGTACTAAACAGAGTCATGAATACAGTACACACACACAGGAAGTAGAGCAGAACATCACTAGACCAAATCATAACACACACACACACACACACACACACACACACACACACTTCTAACTAGGCTACATAATAATAAATATCTCAAACATGATATTATTAATACTGTTAGCAGATCAGTGATTTATCACACATAAGGAAGTGTCTATTTAAACTAATACAGAAGCTGCTACATTTTATGAAAGGTCATACATAAATATAAATACATAATAACAATAATTATTATTATTATTTTGGTTTAGCAATATAGAAATTATCTAGGTAACATTTTATGAAGGTTAACAGTCAGGATTTGGTATCAGATCAGTAATTCTGTCCACTGTGCTTTTCTAATTTGGCTTGTAGGAAAACCGATTATTAATTAGTTGGGCCAGTTGTCCACATCTTTAACAGCAACACAGAAATAATCTACAAATAATCTTTGGGCACACTAGTGATTTTTAATTTCTAATGTTTTCCCTCTCACATGAAACCAAATGTGGTCTTGTGCTTGTGTCACAACCATGAAATATCAACGGTCAATAATGCTCCAAGACTCGAGCTTTTACTAGTTCTTTGTAGCACGTTTTATCAATATTCATCTCAATGAAAGTGGAAGTTAACATGCCCTAATACCCCCCCACCCCACCACACACACAGACACACAGACACACACACACACCCTACCTGTACTTCGGAATTGTGATCGACGGGCTGCAGAGGAAACCAGTGCTCCTTTCCACTGTACTTACATAAATCCTCTTTCCTGAGAGCCACCTTTCCTACACACACACACACACACACACACACACACACACACACACACACACACACACATCAGTGGGTATATTTCATACTGTATATAGCGTAATCCGTTTCATATGTAAGAACACCAATAATACTGACACATGACTGTTAGATTAATCTTATTCAATGCGATATTAAAACGTCACATAATTATATATATATTTTATATTTATTGTGTTTGTAAAACTCATAAAAAGCAGCACAATAGGGGTATCACAAAGCATCATGGTTTCTGGGAATGTGGGGTTCATTCTTGTCTGTAGTCACTAAGAAGTTGTTCTTCCTGTGTCCATGTGTGTTCATTTTTGAGGTACTCAAGTTTTCTTTCACCCTTGGTGGGGCAGTTGTAGCCTATTGGTTAAGGTACTGGTTCAAGCCCCACCACTGCCAGGTTGTCACTGCTGGGCCCTTTGAGCAAGGCTCTTAACGCTCAATAGCTTAGACAATATACTGTCACAGTACTGTAAGTCGCTTTGGATAAAAGTGTCTGCCAAAAATGTAAATGTAATGTAAATATGAACTGCCCATAAGTGCATAATTCTGGAACTAAGCCTGAATAACTGTATTGGTAAGATAAAAGAAACACTCCTCCACCTCCTCGTGGTGTTTTAATGATGACGGTAAAAATGCTGCCTACTGTCACTTCCATCGGTGTTTTTACCTGTGGGCAGTTGTGGCCTAGCGGTTAAGGCACTGGACTTATAACTCTGGAAGGTCTCTGGTTCAAGCCCCACCATTGCCAGGTTGCCATTGTTGGACCTTAACCCTTAATTGCTTAGACTGTATACTGTCACAGTACTGTAAGTCGCTTTGGATAAAAGCTTCTCCTAAATGCCGAGAATGTAACCATGCAACCAAATACGGTAAGACATTTGTGGTTTACCTTTATGACGTAGTACAACTTATATTTGCACTCAGTACATTCCTTATTATTTCAGATCTTTATTTCTTGCTCATGTGTATTCGTGTGTGTGTGTGGTGTTATAACTAACCGATGGGCAGGTCTCTCTGAAACACACTCTTGGCATAAACGTAGAAGGACAGACACTGGAATGGCCGAGGTATCTCAAAGTAGAAATCTTCTCCATAAAAAAAGCTGGAAAACATTAACAGTACACATTTACCATCACAAAGCAACCCACAACCAACACAGCACACGGCTTCTGTTCACCAATACGACCTTCACACCGTACTGTTATCATGGACACATTTAAACATCGTCAGTTCCTCTTCAGAGGCTGCCTAGGAAGCCACATGTTTGGGCTAAAAGATAAAATCTGTCCTATTCAAAAGGAAATGTGATTAAACGTTCTTCTTAAGCAGGAGATTTAAATCAGTTCATGCTAAAAGATTTAAACTTAAGTGAAACTATTTACTACATTTCTTATTAATTCATCATGAATCCATTGGTTTTGTGCTTCATTAGTGATAAAATATATCGACCGTTTTGTACAGAACATGTTTCATAGCCGTTACATTTTACCAGAAACCTTTTTACTGATCTTTTATACTTTCATTCCACATCTAAACTCACACTGAAACTCACAAATCCTTCTAAGCAATTTTTTTATAACATACATACATACACTGATCAGCCATAACATTAAAACCACCTCCTTACTGTATAGAAGCACTTTGTAGTTCTACAATTACTGACTGTAGTCCATCTGTTTCTCTATATACTTTTTTAGCCCCCTTTCACCCTGTTCTTCAGTGGTCAGGACCCCCACAGAGCAGGTATTATTTGGGTGGTGGATCATTCTCAGCACTGCAGTGACACTGACATGGTGGTGGTGTGTTAGTGTGTGTTGTGCTGGTGTGAGTGGATCAGACACAGCAGCGCTGCTGGAGTTTTTAAATACGGTGTCCACTCACTGTCCACTCTATTAGACACTCCTACCTAGTTGGTCCACCTTGTAGATGTAAAGTCGGAGACGATCGCTCATCTATTGCTGCTGTTTGAGTCGGTCATCTTCTAGACCTTCATCAGTGGTCACAGGACGCTGCCCACGGGGCGCTGTTGGCTGGATATTTTTTTGGTTGGTGGACTATTCTCAGTCCAGCAGTGACAGTGAGGTGTTTAAAAACTCCAGCAGCGCTGCTGTGTCTGATCCACTCATCCACAACACACACTAACACACCACCACCATGTCAGTGTCACTGCAGTGCTGAGAATGATCCACCACCCAAATAATACCTGCTCTGTGGTGGTCCTGTGGGGGTCCTGACCATTGAAGAACAGGGTGAAAGGGGGGTAACAAAGCATGCAGAGAAACAGATGGACTTCAGTCAGTAATTGTAGAACTACAAAGTGCTTCTGTATGGTAAGTGGAGCTGATAAAATGGACAGTGAGTGTAGAAACAAGGAGGTGGTTTTAATGTTAGGGCTGATCACACACACGCTATAGACGAAACTACAGAGATCACATTGAGCAGTAAATACAGAAAGTGGGGAAGTGATAGATTTAAAGAATGAATTCAGAGAGACTGAGAGTTGGCACCACCATCACACCTCATGCCAGTGAAGCACTCAGAACAGTGAAGAGCTGAGAGAGAGATACAGTGAGAGAGGAAAGCGTGGGTGGAACAAAGTACTTCCTGAATCACACTGCAGAATAAAAGTGTTGTGAAACACTGAGAGAACACAGCAACACCACAGAGAGAGAGAGAGAATACACACCACATTCATACATTCATACACTCACTCATTCACTATGTGCAACACATACACTAGAATAATGATGTCTAGCGATGATATGTATCAAACAGGTACAACACCTACGTAACAAAGTTATTCAAGATGGTGAGAAGATCCAGCAGTGATTCTGTATATTGGGTCATATAGACTGCTGACGAAGGAAAACCAAACACGACACGTCTGTACAAAATGTTACTATACATTGTACATTATCATCAACACAGTCCTTCCTATTTATTTATTTATTTATTAGGATTTTAACGTCATGTTTTACTTTTGGTTAGATTCATGACAGGAACGGTAGTTAACACCTAACACAGTCATGGACAATTTTGTATCTCCAATTCACCTCACTTGCACGTCTTTGGACTGTGGGAGGAAATCGGAGCACCCGAACGGAAACCCACGCTAACACGGGGAGAACATGCAAACTCCACACACTCCGGACTGCCCCACCTGGGGATCGAACCCAGGACCTTCCTGCTGTGAGCCGACAGTGCTACCCATTTAGCCACCGTGCCGCCCCTTTTCTTCCTAAATATCACTTTTATTCTCAAGGCATCTACTAACACATCACTCCACTATCCTCTGTAAGTGTTCATTTGGTTAAGAGCTGGTGACTGAGGTGTGTTGTAAAATATTGAACCAGTTTTATCCTTATCAAAGCATTTAGACCATTTAGTGAGCTCTTGAATGGGAGGGCTCCATCATCCTGGAATACACTCCCATCATGAAACTGTTTATCTACTGCATACTTGTTTTTCTAATTATTATTAGTATTAGTATTAGTATGACGATGATTTTTAGAAACAGAAAATGATCAATGATCAATATTTTTACTGCGAGCGCTGCTCGTCCGGCGGGGATGCTACGGGTCTTATGCTGCGTGCGGTGGTGGAGGTGTGGGAATGAGGGCGCACGACAAGGTAGAGTTCACTTTAACTGTTTAGTCAGAATGCCTAGCTCCAGCACCCGAACTATCCATTGGGTTCATTGCTGGGGCCATACGGCGAGTCTCATATACAAAACTAACTAACTGCAGAACGTCCGAACACACATGTATAAACCGGGTGCTGCATTCTGATTGGCTAAGCTGAATGTCATTCACATATCGCCACTACAATATTGTAATATAATAATAATGACCTGGAGTGCAGCCAATTGTGGGGAGGAGTGCGGTGGGGGGTTGAGTTCATGTCATGAACCCAAGTTCAGACTGCTAATGTAATCAGATACAGACATGTAATGGTAATTTATTTTGTTAGAATTATTTAATGATTTAAATGATTACCCCTGTGTATAATCAGAGAGAAATTTTATTCCAATCACCCTCAGTAATCAGATTATTTCTATGGAGGTGTGTATACTGACCAGGCATAACATTATGACCACTGACTGGTGAAGTGAATAACACTGATTATCTCTTCATCACGAGCGTGAGGATCTGAGCAAGTTTGACGAGTTTTACCAAATTGTGATGCCTAGACGACTGGGTCAGAGCATCTCCGAAACTGCAGCTCTTGTGGGGTGTTCCGGTCTGCAGTGGTCAGTATCTATCAAAAGTGGTCCAAGGAAGGAACAGTGGTAAACCGGCGACAGGTCCATGGGCGGCCAAGGCTCATTGATGCACGTGGCCCGTGTGGTCCGATCCAACAGAAGAGCTACTGTAGCTTAAATGGCTGAAGAAATTCATGCTGGTTTTGATAGAAAGGTGTCAGAATACACAGAGAATCACAGCTGCAGGGCTGTTTCGGCAGCAAAAGAAGGACCAACACAACATTAGAAAGGTGGTCATAATGTTATGCCCGATCGGTGTATATAAACGTTTTTATTCTGATTCAGCTATCTGACTCTTTAGTAATGAATTATTGGACTGTGAGTAAGGATACATACTGTGGAACTAGGCACGTTCTACAGACTTCCCTGACACAGCGCATAATGAGAACCGTAATTTAAATATCACAACATACCAAACGTCATGATTAGCCTTCATCTACTGTACTACAGTGTCATGTAGAACATGGTGTGTGCGTGTGTGTGCGTGTGTGTGTGTGTGTGTACGCACCTTAGACTCCTATCGTACACTTTTGTGCGGAACACTTCCTCCTGGTCCAGGCTGATGGTGCAGAACGTACCGGCATCTCTTAGTCGATTGGATCCGGAACCTACATTGAGGTTCCGCCCTTCACCTGCACACACAGCACAGCGCTATTATAAAAACTGGAAAAGTGATTAGCAGTAAACTTTACACAGTTCAATTCGTTCTGTTTAACAGTGCAGCGGCCACGGTGCATCTTCAGTTTATGAACACGTAGATGATTTAACTAATCAGCTAAAAAAAATTATCTGATGCTTTACCTGCAAAACAAACAACTATCACCTTTCAAGTTTTTTTTATAATGTGTTACTGTACGGGCAGCACCGTGGCTCGGTGGGTAGCAAGGTCCTGGGTTCGATCCCCAGGCGGGGCGTTTGCATGTTCTCCCTGTGTCTGTGTGGGTTTCCTCCGAGAGCTCCGGTTTCCTCCCACAGTCCAAAAACATGCAGTCAGGTTAATTGGAGACACTGAATTGCCCTATAGGTGAATAGGTGAATGGGTGTGTGAATAAGAAGAAGAAGATATCCTTTATTTGTCATATATACATATACAGATGTACAGTACAATGAAATTCTTTCTTCACATATCCCTGCTTGTTTGGAAGCCGGGGTCAGAGCGCAGGGTCAGCCATCGTACGGCGCCCCTGGAGCAGACAGGGTTAAGGGCCTTGCTCAAGGACCCAACAGTGGCTGCATAGCAGAGCCTGGATCTGAACCGCCAATCTTCCGGTTGAAAGCCCAAAGCTCTACCCACTAGGCTACCCACTGTCCCTTGTGTGTGTGTATGTGTGTCTGCCCTGCGATGGACTGGCTGTGGATTTGGATTTGTATGCCTTGCGCCCATTGAAAAGCTGGGATAGGCGACAATGCACGACCCTGATTGGATAATCGGTTAAGAAAGTGAGTGTTACTGTAAAGTGAACGCCCTGATGCATTAATATTAATATCATCATAATTAATAATCATAACATAGTTAATATGTAAAACTCCAGTCCAATCCATCATGCCCTGATGCTCATTGTGAGTTTTTAAATGTGTAAGTAGAGCAAGTTTGGTTGTTAGCAAACGTGTATTTCCTTCAGTGTGATGCTGAATATTCAGAAAATTGTCCTGAAAATCGGCTCACATCGTCTCTGTGCTCGTTCATGTGGCCGAACGCCAGAGAAAATGGAGCTCGTGTGGATTTCACACTGACGATCATTTCATAAGCGCGAGAGAAGCACATTTCATTATTTTTAAATAGGTTGTAAGTTAAATGTACGTCACAGGAGCTCTGAATGATCTTAAGCTCTCTGATCTCCAATCCTTCCACATCCAAAACACCTCAGCCATCAAATAATCACAAGATTAAACAAATGATCTGATAATTGTCAAATGTCAGATCATTGGGATTTAAAAGGTTTAGTGTGAAGTTATTTGTCTCTATTAATATTATTATTATTATACAGAAACAATTAAAGATATAAAAATATATAATGAATCAATAAAATGTTTGCTAGGAACTCAGGATGTGCAACTATAACTGGCAACTATAATCACTCCCTCACTGTCTTAACCACTTATTCAGTTAGGGTCGCGTTGGGGTGCTGGAGCCTATCCCAGCTTTTCAATGGGTGCAAGGCACACAGTAACACTCTGGACGGGGCACCAGTCCATCACAGGACAGACACACACATACACACACCCATTCACCTATAGGGCAATTCAGTGTCTCCAATTAACCTGACTGCACATCTTTGGACTGTGGGAGGAAACCGGAGCTCCTGGAGGAAACCCACACAGACACGAGGAGAACATGCAAACTCCGCACAGAAAGGACCCAGACCGCCCCGCCTGGGGATCGAACCCAGGACCTTCTTGCTGTGAGGCCACCTAGCCGCCCCAACTACAACCAATGAAACTTGATCAGATATTATACTATATTATAAATATTATAATATGATGAGCTTCATTTTTAGTCATTAAAATTTAGTTGAACCTAGTGATTGTTTATGGTGTCACCTCAATTTATCATGATTATGTAATAAAATAAGTATGAATAATACTGGTTTCGATATGTGAAAGAGTCAAGAAACACAACTAAGTAGTTGAAATGTGTGTGATCCGACACCTGTACGCCAACTTTTTACAGTCAGGCCGGCACGGTGGCTAAGTGGGTAGCTTGTTTGTTTGTTTATTAGGATTTTAACGTCATGTTTTACACTTTGGTTACATTCATGACAGGAACGGTAGTTACTCATTACACAAGATTCATCAGTTCACAAGTTTATATCAAACACAGTCCTGGACAATATAGTGTCTCCAGTTCACCTCACTTACACGTCTTTGTACTGTGGGAGGAAACCGGAGCACGCTGAGGAAACCCATGCAGACACGGGGAGAACATGCAAACTCCACACAGAAAGGACTAAGTGGGTAGCACTGTCGCCTCACAGCAAGGTGGTCCTGGGTTCGATCCCCAGGTGGGGCGGTCCGGGTCCTTTCTGTGTGGAGTTTGCATGTTCTCCCCGTGTCTGCGTGGGTTTCCTCCCACAGTCCAAAGACGTGCAAGTGAGGTAAATTAGAGATACAAAATTGTCCATGACTGTGTTTGATATTAAACTTGTGAACTGATGAATCTTGTGTAATGAGTAACTACCGTTCCTGTCATGAATGTAACCAAACAGTAAAACATGACGTTAAAATCATAATAAACAAACAAGCTTTACAGTCATTATTCAGTCAGTCAGTCGTGTAGCAGCAGCACAGTGTATAAATAATCTTACAGACGCAGATCAAGATCTTCAATTCGTCTTCTAATCAAACATCAGAGTGAAGAATACATCTGATCTGAGTGACAGCGATCGTGTCTTTGTGATTTTTGGTACCAGACGTGCTGGTTGGAGTTTGTCAGGAGCTGCTGCTGATTTTAAACACGCCGGTTGCCAGAGTTCACACAGAACGGTGTGAAAATACATTTCTGCAGGATGAAGCACTTCACCGATAAGAGAGATCAGAGAAGAATGACCAGACTGGTTTGAACTGATGACGTTACAATGACTCAAATATTCACTCTTCACAGCTGTGGTGAGCAGAATGGCATCTCAGAGACCACAACCTGAAGAACCTTAAAACAGATGAGCTACAACAGCAGAAGACCAAACCAGATTCCACTCCTGTCAAATCTGAGGCTATAGGGCTTCCAAAACTGGGCAGTAAAAACGTCTGACGTCGGATTTGATCTTTATTTCTGCTACCTTCTGCAGATGGTACTTGGCTGGGTGACTGGAATCCAAACCATTTAATCCAGTGACGTCTGAGCCACGTGAACATGGGATAAATCATCCTCAAAAACAATTCTAAACAGGATACAAATGTTCATCAAGTAATCAGTCAGAATTAATTTGTATTCATTTGCGGTGACCGTTTACTGAGGGGACGAGTTGTCCTAAAGCAGGCTAGAAAAGCTCCACAACACCAGATCTGCATAATCTACAGGTTGAGCATTTTGGCCTGTACATACAGTGTATCACAAAAGTGAGTACACCCCTCACATTTCTGCAGATATTTAAGTATATCTTTTCATGGGACAACACTGACAAAATGACACTTTGACACAATGAAAAGTAGTCTGTGTGCAGCTTATATAACAGTGTAAAATTATTCTTCCCTCAAAATAACTCAATATACAGCCATTAATGTCTAAACCACCGGCAACAAAAGTGAGTACACCCCTTAGTGAAAGTTCCTGAAGTGTCAATATTTTGTGTGGCCACCATTATTTCCCAGAACTGCCTTAACTCTCCTGGGCATGGAGTTTACCAGAGCTTCACAGGTTGCCACTGGAATGCTTTTCCACTCCTCCATGACGACATCACGGAGCTGGCGGATATTCGAGACTTTGCGCTCCTCCACCTTCCGCTTGAGGATGCCCCAAAGATGTTCTATTGGGTTTAGGTCTGGAGACATGCTTGGCCAGTCCATCACCTTTACCCTCAGCCTCTTCAATAAAGCAGTGGTCGTCTTAGAGGTGTGTTTGGGGTCATTATCATGCTGGAACACTGCCCTGCGACCCAGTTTCCGGAGGGAGGGGATCATGCTCTGCTTCAGTATTTCACAGTACATATTGGAGTTCATGTGTCCCTCAATGAAATGTAACTCCCCAACACCTGCTGCACTCATGCAGCCCCAGACCATGGCATTCCCACCACCATGCTTGACTGTAGGCATGACACACTTTTCTTTGTACTCCTCACCTGATTGCCGCCACACATGCTTGAGACCATCTGAACCAAACAAATTAATCTTGGTCTCATCAGACCATAGGACATGGTTCCAGTAATCCATGTCCTTTGTTGACATGTCTTCAGCAAACTGTTTGCGGGCTTTCTTGTGTAGAGACTTCAGAAGAGGCTTCCTTCTGGGGTGACAGCCATGCAGACCAATTTGATGTAGTGTGCGGCGTATGGTCTGAGCACTGACAGGCTGACCCCCCACCTTTTCAATCTCTGCAGCAATGCTGACAGCACTCCTGCGCCTATCTTTCAAAGACAGCAGTTGGATGTGACGCTGAGCACGTGCACTCAGCTTCTTTGGACGACCAACGCGAGGTCTGTTCTGAGTGGACCCTGCTCTTTTAAAACACTGGATGATCTTGGCCACAGGGTGTTGGCAATCTTCTTGTAGCCTTGGCCATCTTCATGTAGCGCAACAATTCGTCTTTTAAGATCCTCAGAGAGTTCTTTGCCATGAGGTGCCATGTTGGAGCTTTCAGTGACCAGTATGAGAGAGTGTGAGAGCTGTACTACTAAATTGAACACACCTGCTCCCTATGCACACCTGAGACCTAGTAACACTAACAAATCACATGACATTTTGGAGGGAAAATGACAAGCAGTGCTCAATTTGGACATTTAGGGGTGTAGTCTCTTAGGGGTGTACTCACTTTTGTTGCCGGTGGTTTAGACATTAATGGCTGTATATTGAGTTATTTTGAGGGAAGAATAAATTTACACTGTTATATAAGCTGCACACAGACTACTTTTCATTGTGTCAAAGTGTCATTTTGTCAGTGTTGTCCCATGAAAAGATATACTTAAATATCTGCAGAAATGTGAGGGGTGTACTCACTTTTGTGATACACTGTACACTGATCAGCCATAACATTAAAACCACCTCCTTGTTTCTACACTCACTGTCCATTTTATCAGCTCCACTTACCATATAGAAGCACTTTGTAGTTCTACAATTACTGACTGTAGTCCATCTGTTTCTCTGCATGCTTTGTTATCCCCCCTTCATGCTGTTCTTCAATGGTCAGGACCCCCACAGGACCACCACAGAGCAGGTATTATTTAGGTGGTGGATCATTCTCAGCACTGCAGTGACACTGACATGGTGGTGGTGTGTTAGTGTGTGTTGTGCTGGTATGAGTGGATCAGACACAGCAGTGCTGCTGGAGTTTTTAAACACCTCACTATTACTGCTGGACTGAGAATGGGCAGCGTCCTGTGACCACTGATGAAGGTCTAGAAGATGACCGACTCAAACAGCAGCAATAGATGAGCGATCGTCTCTGACTTTACATCTACAAGGTGGACCAACTAGGTAGGAGTGTCTAATAGAGTGGACAGTGAGTGGACACGGTGTTTAAAAACTCCAGCAGCGCTGCTGTGTCTGATCCACTCATACCGAAACAACACACACTAACACACCACCACCATGTCAGTGTCACTGCAGTGCTGAGAATGATCCACCACCTAAATAATACCTGCTCTGTGGTGGTCCTGTGGGGGGTCCTGACCATTGAAGAACAGGGTGAAAGCAGGTTTTAAAAGTATGTAGAGAAACAGATGGACTACAGTCAGTAATTGTAGAACTACAAAGTGCTTCTATATGGTAAGTGGAGCTGATAAAATGGACAGTGAGTGTAGAAACAAGGAGGTGGTCTTAATGTTATGGCTGATGCTCCTACCATCTGTGACCCAAAAAATAAAAACCTGAAGGTCTAAGCGAGAGCTGCACATTGGGGAAGGAACCAAATTCTTAACAGCAAGCAAAACTGAAAGTGAACGTACACACTGAATCATAACTTCACTAATTTGTTGCTGCCGTGTTTTGAAAATCGAATCAAAATTGATTATCAGTATCCACATCTCATTATCTCAGCTATATGTTTGCCACATCACACACCACTAAAGATGGAAGACGTTGGATTTTACACCCCTTATAAAATGCGATGACACATTCTGCTGATGGAATAGAAGAGCGATTACTGAGCACTACATGTGACTAACAGTGTAAAGTGAATACAGGCGCTGTGAAAGTTCACCAAGTTCATTTGTACCATCGGGAATCAATGCTACTATAACACTCACTCCACTCTCCACTGAGATTTTAAACATGAATGGATGCAGGTACAAACAGAGCCACCAAATATTCAGCTACACCAACAGTGGAGCATCAGAAAACACAATCCTTAAACGCTAAAGCTCACCAACAGAACAAAACAAGACACTTTTTATCCTTGTTATACTAAATGACCATCAAATACAATAATTTATCGCTAAACTGAATAAATAAATGAATAAGGTTTACAGAGCAACACCCTAGCAACCACCTGGGATACCAGAGAAATCACCTATATTTACTGCTAATTACCCAGTGCACCCGGGCAAACAGGTATGACCAAAAATTTGTATCACGGTAATTCTCTCTCTCTCTCTCTCTCTCTCTCTCTCTAGGAGCCTATCCCAGCTTTTCAATGGCCGCAAGGCACACAGTAACACCCTGGACGGGGTGCCAGTCCATCGCAAAGCAGACCCCCGCCCCCTCCGACACGTGTGCAGTAGCCGACTGCATCTTTTCACCTGCACGAGGCGAGTTCTTATGCCGATCAGCTTTGTGCACGGAGAGCCACACCCTGATCAGCATTATTCCTCGACTCTGTGCACACGCCATCAACCAGCCTGCAGAGGTCGTAATTCGCTCAGTCATGAGGAGTCCCTATCCGACCTCATCCTACCTTTTGTACAACAGTCAATCGTTGTTCATGCAGCTGTTTCTCATCTGCACAACGCTACACAGCGCTACACAGCGCTTTTAGCGGTGAACGGTATTATATGATTTGATGAAATTATGATTCGCCTGCTGAAGCGTACAGTTGTTGTATTAAGTGTGCTACGGTATGGCGGTATTTGAAAAATCCATACGGTATGAGGAATGAAAAACAGTATACCAAATGTACCGTCATACCGCCCAGCACTACTTGCATGGCACACTCACTGGTGGAAGAGGCCAACAGACTAGCACCAGCCTCCTCCAACACGAGTGAAGGGTGACTGCTGATAAAGTGAGAGACTGTAATTATCGAGAGTGGTTATGATGATCGTGAGGGTTACTGTGATGATTACGAGAGCTGTTGTGATCATCGCTAGGGTGATTATAACTCTGACTTTAATGATTATAAGTGTGATTGTGAGAATGATGATTATGAGGGTGGTTTTTAGCTCTTACTGTAGTAACGGTGGTGTTACTTTTTCTCTCAGACTGAAACTCTGCTGGGAGTTTGTGAATGAACACCAGTCTCATTCACACCCATTCACAAAACAGTGCACAGACAACAACACATGCTGCTGCAGCACTGATTCACTTCCAGACAGAGATGTTCACCAGTCACAAAATACGAGTCCGAGTCGAGTCACGAGTCTTTAGGCTAGAGTCCGAGTCGAGTCACGAGTCTTTAGGCTAGAGTCCGAGTCGAGTCACGAGTCTTTAGGCTAGAGTCCGAGTCGAGTCACGAGTCTTTAGGCTAGAGTCCGAGTCGAGTCACGAGTCTTTAGGCTAGAGTCCGAGTCGAGTCACGAGTCTTTAGGCTAGAGTCCGAGTCGAGTCACGAGTCTTTAGGCTAGAGTCAGAGTCGAGTCACGAGTCTTTAGGCTAGAGTCCGAGTCCAGTCACGAGTCTTTAAGCTAGAGTCAGAGTCGAGTCACGAGTCTTTAGGCTAGAGTCCGAGTCGAGTCACGAGTCTTTAGGCTAGAGTCCGAGTCGAGTCACGAGTCTTTAGGCTAGAGTCAGAGTCGAGTCACGAGTCTTTAGGCTAGAGTCCGAGTCCAGTCACGAGTCTTTAAGCTAGAGTCAGAGTCGAGTCACGAGTCTTTAGGCTAGAGTCCGAGTCGAGTCACAAGTCTTTAGGCTAGAGTCCGAGTCGAGTCACGAGTCTTTAGGCTAGAGTCCGAGTCGAGTCACGAGTCTTTAGGCTAGAGTCCGAGCCAAGTCACGAGTTAATATAATCTACACAAAACATATATTGGAAATGTAGCGTAGAAATAAACAAATAATCTGTAAATTCAGATAAAAAACAACAACAGATTAGCGAGTGTATTTAGCCGTTTTACTTCGTCTTTACTTTCCTTGTCATTGTGCAAATGAATGTAATTTCCGTAACAAGAAGGTTCCAGTTAAAAGCTTAAACTGATACGTTTTGTTTTCATTGCAAAAGCGCACAATAAATCATGGCACAGCGGCCAAAATCCCAAACACAGCAAAAAATCCATAATATTGTTTACCTTAGCTTCTGTTCTTCCAGATGCTATTAAATATATAACCGTGTGTCCCATTAGGAATAGAATCCGTTATTTTGTAAATGTGCTTATATTTAAAAACCTCCAAACTTTTCCCGGTTGTGAAGTAAAACTACTGACTGTAGTCCATCTGTTTCTCTACATGCTTTGTTAGCCCCCTTTCACCCTGTTCTTCAATGGTCAGGACCCCCACAGGACCACCACAGAGCAGGTATTATTTAGGTGGTGGATCATTCTCAGCACTGCAGTGACACTGACATGGTGGTGGTGTGTTAGTGTGTGTTAGTGTGTGTTGTGCTGGTATGAGTGGATCAGACACAGCAGCGCTGCTGGAGTTTTTAAACACCTCACTGCCACTGCTGGACTGAGAATAGTCCACCAACCAAAAACATACAGCCAACAGTACCCCGTGGGCAGCGTCCTGTGACCACTGATGAAGGTCTAGAAGATGACCAACTCAAACAGCAGCAATAGATGAGCGATCGTCTCTGACTTTACATCTACAAGGTGGACCAACTAGGTAGGAGTGTCTAATAGAGTGGACAGTGAGTGGACACGGTAATTAAAAACTCCAGCAGCGCTGCTGTGTCTGATCCCCTCATACCAGCACAACACACACTAACACACCACCACCATGTCAGTGTCACTGCAGTGCTGAGAATGATCCACCACCTAAACAATACCTGCTCTGTGGTGGTCCTGTGGGGGTCCTGACCATTGAAGAACAGCATGAAAGGGGGCTAGCAAAGCATGCAGAGAAAGAGATGGACTACAGTCAGTAATTGTAGAACTACAAAGTGCTCCTATATGGTGAGTGGATATGGTGATATTCTCTCTCATTCATTCACTCATTCATCCACTTATTCACATCCTCTCTCATTCATTCACTTATTCACATCCTCTCTCATTCATCCACTCATTCAAATACTCTCTCATTCATCCACTCATTCAAATACTCTCTCATTCATCCACTCATTCACATTCTCTCTCATTCATCCACTCATTCAAATACTCTCATTCATCCACTCATTCAAATACTCTCTTTCATCCACTCATTCAAATACTCTCATTCATCCACTTATTCACATCCTCTCTCATTCATCCACTCATTCAAATACTCTCTCCTTCATCCACTCATTCATCCACTTATTCACATCCTCTCTCATTCATCCACTCATTCAAATACTCTCTCATTCATCCACTCATTCAAATACTCTCTCATTCATCCACTCATTCAAATACTCTCTCATTCATCCACTCATTCAAATACTCTCTCCTTCATCCACTCATTCCCATTCTCTCATTCATCCACTCATTCAAATACTCTCTTTCATCCACTCATTCAAATACTCTCTCATTCATCCACTCATTCAAATACTCTCTCATTCATCCACTCATTCACATTCTCTCATTCATCCACTCATTCAAATACTCTCTTTCATCCACTCATTCAAATACTCTCTCATTCATCCACTCATTCACATTCTCTCATTCATCCACTCATTCACATTCTCTCATTCATCCACTCATTCACATTCTCTCATTCATCCACTCATTCACATTCTCTCTCGTTCATCCACTCATTCACATTCTCTCATTCATCCACTCATTCAAATACTCATTCAAATACTCTCTCATTCATCCACTCATTCACATTCTCTCATTCATCCACTCATTCACATTCTCTCATTCATCCACTCATTCACATTCTCTCTCGTTCATCCACTCATTCACATTCTCTCTCGTTCATCCACTCATTCACATTCTCTCATTCATCCACTCATTCACATTCTCTCATTCATCCACTCATTCACATTCTCTCATTCATCCACTCATTCACATTCTCTCTCGTTCATCCACTCATTCACATTCTCTCATTCATCCACTCATTCACATTCTCTCATTCATCCACTCATTCACATTCTCTCATTCATCCACTCATTCACATTCTCTCTCGTTCATCCACTCATTCACATTCTCTCATTCATCCACTCATTCAAATACTCATTCAAATACTCTCTCATTCATCCACTCATTCACATTCTCTCATTCATCCACTCATTCACATTCTCTCATTCATCCACTCATTCACATTCTCTCTCGTTCATCCACTCATTCACATTCTCTCTCGTTCATCCACTCATTCACATTCTCTCATTCATCCACTCATTCACATTCTCTCATTCATCCACTCATTCAAATACTCTCTCATTCATCCACTCATTCACATTCTCTCTCATTCATCCACTCATTCACATTCTCTCTCGTTCATCCACTCATTCACATTCTCACTCATTCACCCACTTAGACCCACTTGTTCACTCATTCATTCACTCACCCAAATAACGCACTCACTAATTTAGCCAAATTTAAACCCAGATGATGAAATGATTTCATGACAGATTTGAGTGTAACTCTGAATATAAACCCTGCGTGTGTGTGCGTGTGTGTGTGTGTGTGTGTGTGTGTGTGTGTGTGTTCGCACCGCGCCCCTAAGTGTTTAAATCTCTCGCTGGTGTGTATTCACTCGCTCACTCAGTATAAAGTCATGTTGAATAAAGGTAAGCCGGGATGTTTTTGTACTTACAGATTTTGCCTCGTACACTCTGTAAAATCCGAATTTTGGTCTCGTCCTCTTCCGCCATGGTCCCTCCGCTCAGCTCTGCTCTGCGAGCGCGGCGCTGCGTGTGTCTACAGCACACACTCAACAGCGCATGTTGTCACCACACTGCGCCTGCGCACCGCTCACACGCATGCGCACGGGATCAGTATGGAGTACAAACTTGTTACGCTTAGTGTACAGTTACTCTGTGTGTGTGTGTGTGTGTGTGTGTGTGTGTGTGTGTGTGTGTGTGTGTGTGTCTGTGTGTGTGTGTGTGTGTGTGTCTGTCTGTGTGTGTGTGTGTGTCTGTGTCTGTCTGTGTGTGTGTGTCTGTGTGTGTGTGTGTGTCTGTGTGTGTGTGTGTGTGTGTGTGTCTGTGTGTGTGTGTGTGTCTGTGTGTGTGTCTGTGTGTGTGTGTGTGTGTGTGTGTGTGTGTGTCTGTGTGTGTGTAGTCCATCTGTTGCTATACGGTGTATTCGTCCAACAATGAAAACGGACCACCACACATCTTGTATTCTTAACATTTGGACAAGTGTATCATGGTAGTGTGTAAGTGGTGTTGGTGTAAGTGTAGAATTGTATGTGTCTGCGGATTTGAATGCATCATGGTTGTATGACTGATGTTGGTATGAGTGTATTATGGTAGAGTGCAT
This sequence comes from Trichomycterus rosablanca, assembly GCF_030014385.1. Classification (NCBI taxonomy): domain Eukaryota; kingdom Metazoa; phylum Chordata; class Actinopteri; order Siluriformes; family Trichomycteridae; genus Trichomycterus; species Trichomycterus rosablanca. The sequence continues at coordinate 5,352,307 of NC_085998.1, forward strand.
TGTGTGTGTGTGTAGCATTGTATTCTATGTGGTGTTGGTATGAGTGTACTATGGTAGAGTGCATTGTGTGTGTGTGTGAATCATTGTATTCTATGTGGTGTTTGTGTGAGTGTATCATGTTAGTGTGCATGGTGTTGGTATGCGAGTATTGTGGTAGTGTAATATGAACATATGTATGTTGTTATGAATGCATCATGGTAGTACGTATGGTGTTGGTATGAGTGTATTATGGTAGAGTGCATTGCGTTTGTATGTGTGTATCACTGTATTCTGTGTGGTGATGTGTGAGTGTATCATGTTAGTGTGCATGGTGTTGGTATGCGAGTAGTGTGGTAGTGTAATGTGAACGCATGTATGTTAAGAATGCATCATGGTAGTACGTATGGTGTTGGTATGAGTGTATTATGGTGGAGTTCATGGTGTTTGTAAGTGTGTATCACTATTCTGTGTGGTGATGTGTGAGTGTATCATGTTAGTGTGTATGGTGTTGGTATGCGAGTAGTGTGGTAGTGTAATTTAAACGTATGTATGTTGTTATGAATGCATCATAGTAATATGTATGGTGTTGGTATGAGTGTATTATGGTAGAGTTCATGGTGTTTGTATGTGTGTACCATTGTATTCTATGTGGTGTTGGTATGAGTGTATTATGAGTGTATTATTCTGTGTGGTGTTAGTATGAGTGTATCATGTTAGTGTACATGGTGTTGGTATGCGTAGTGTAATTTAAACGTATGTATGTTATGAATGCATCATGGTAGTATGTATGGTGTTCGTATGAGTGTATTATGGTAGAGTGCATTGGGTTTGTATGTGTGTATCATTGTATTCTGTATGGTGTTAATATGAGTGTATTGTGGTAGAGTTAATTGTGTGTTGTGTGTGTATCATTGTATTCTGTGTAGTGTTGGTATGAGTGTTTTATGGTAGAGTTCATTGTGTTTGTGTGTATCATTGTATTCTATGTGGTGTTGGTATGAGTGTATCATGTTAGTGTGCATGGTGTTGGTATGCGAGTACTGTGGTAGTGTAATGTGAACGCATGTATGTTAAGAATGCATCATGGTAGTACGTATGGTGTTGGTATGAGTGTATTATGGTGGAGTTCATGGTGTTTGTAAGTGTGTATCACTATTCTGTGTGGTGATGGTGTGAGTGTATCATGTTAGTGTGCATGGTGTTGGTATGCGAGTAGTGTGGTAGTGTAATTGAAACGTATGTATGTTGTTATGAATGCATCATAGTAATATGTATGTATGGTGTTGGTATGAGTGTATTATGGTAGAGTTCATGGTGTTTGTATGTGTGTACCATTGTATTCTATGTGGTGTTGGTGTGAGTGTATTATGAGTGTATTATTCTGTGTGGTGTTGGTATGCGAGTACTCCTGAAAAACACCCCCACACCATAATCCCCCCTCCACCAAACTTTACACTCGGCACAATGCAGTCAGACAGGTACCGTTCTCCTGCCAACCGCCAAACCCAGACTCGGCCATCGGATCGCCAGACGGAGAAGTGTGATTCGTCACTCCAGAGAACACGTCTCCACTGCTCTAGAGTCCAGTGGCGGCGTGCTTTACACCACTGCATCCGACGCTTCGCATTGCGCTTGGCTGCTCGGCCATGGGAACCCATTCCATGAAGCTCTACACACTGTTCTTGAGCTCATCTGAAGGCTACATGAAGTTTGGAGGTCTGTAGTGATTGACTCTGCAGAAAGTTGGTGACCTCTGAGCACTATGTTCCTCAGCATCCGCTGACCCGCTCTGTCATTTTACGTGGTAACACTTCGTGGCTGAGTTGCTGTCGTTCCCAATCGCTTCCACTTTGTTATAATAGCACTGACAGTCGACTGTGGAATATTTAGTAGTGAGGAAATTTCACGACTGGACTTGTTGCACAGGTGGCATCACGGTACCACGCTGGAATTCACTGAGCTCCTGAGAGCGACCCGTTCTTTCACTAATGTGTGTAGAAGCAGTCTGCATGCTGAGGTGCTTGGTTTTATACACCTGTGGCCATGGAAGTGATTGGAACACCTGAATTCAATGATTTGGATGGGTGAGTGAATACTTTTGGCAATATAGTGTAAGTGTGTGTGTGTATTATGGTAGCGTATTGTGTCCTTGCTTAGGCGGCGGTGGGACTTGAACTGGCAACCTTCAGAAGCTTTAGTACCTTAACCACTCGGCTACTGCTGTCCACGTTAATGAAAATGTCTGATTTCTGATCAGCTCCTCTGAGATCTTAGTTTTGTGTCTTACTGCCCACTTGTGGAGAATTAACAGAATGCACCGATTTTCTGGCAACTTGACACGAATGTTAGAAGCTTTTATGATTTATCAGGACAGTAGGAGGACTTTAACTGTCTGTCAATCAAGATAGTGAGTAATAAACTCCCAGTAGAAATGATGGGTGAAAGTACAGCTTCAGTAAACCATTCTGAATACTTAATACAAATAAAAAGTTGTAACATCATTTTTGATAAACCATAAACCACAAACTGTAAATCACCTATTGAGTCAACTGTATTGATGATAACTGATGCTGTTTCCTTTAAAATGTTTTTTTCTCCCTTTTAGCACGTCCAATTTTTCCCGATTGCGTCATGCTTCCTCTCCACCAATGCCGATCCCCGCTCTGATTAAGGAGAATGAAGCTAACCCACCCAACCTCCGACACGTGGGCAGCAGCCGTATGCATCTTATCACCTACACTTTGACGAGTGCAGTGCAGCTCAGCGTTGTGTACGGAGAGACACACCCTGACAGCACTCTTTTCTCATCTCTGTGCAGGCGCCATCAATCTGCCAGCAGAGGTCGTAATTGCACCAGTTATGAGAGAGAGACCCTATCCGGATTAGTCCCGCCCATATCTGAACAACAGGCCAATCGTTGTTCATGTGGCCGCTCAGTCTTAATTGGCAGGCAGAGCTGAGATTCGATACGATGTATTCGAGATCCCAGCTCTGGTTCCAGCGTGTGTTTTTATTGCTGCGCCACCTGAGCGGCCTTTTATTATTATTTCTGAAAGGACGAATTTCTGTTTAGGTTGGGGCGGCACGGTGGCTAAGTGGGTAGCACTGTCACCTCACAGCAAGAACGTCCTGGGTTCGATCCCCAGGTGGGGCGGTCCGGGTCCTTTGTGTGCGGAGTTTGCATGTTCTCCCCGTGTCTGCATGGGTTTCCTCCGGGTGCTCCAGTTTCTTCCCACAGTCCAAAGACGTGCAAGTGAGGTGAATTGGAGATACTGAATTGTCCAGGACTGTTTGATATAAACTTGTGAACTGATAAGTCTTGTGTAATGAGTGACTACCGTTCCTGTCATGATTGTAACTAAAATACAATAACTGCTGAAAGTTGAAACATTTCACTACATATACTGAGTGTTTCTAATATTCAGTGTAGATAAACTACTATTATCTGCATTATTTAGTACAGTAGTGTAGTTTGAAAAAATGCTGCATTTAATCTCAGCTAAGCTTTTTTAATAATTTCGCTTGATGGGACTTACTGTCTTATTAAAACATCCAGCTTTGGTTTATTCGTTGATGAGTACTTTTGGTAGATTCATGTTTTCTTTGATGACATGTAATGCTCCTTATCGTGATACTCCCACCACCATACTTCACTGATCATACGCATATGCATTTTTTTCTTCAAACAAGCAGCTGAAATATTACTCAACATTCTGTCTTTGTTTTACCTGAAATGTGATCTGATTTGTCTAAATATGTATGTGCTAAATTTAGACAGGGTAGCACTGTCGCCTCACAGCAAGAAGGTCCTGGGTTTGATCCCCAGGCGGGGCGGTCCGGGTCCTTTCTGTGCAGAGTTTGCATGTTCTCCCCGTGTCTGTGTGGGTTTCCTCCGGGAGCTCCGGTTTCCTCCCACAGTCTAATAACATGCAGTCAGGTTAATTGGAGACACTGAATTGCCCTGTAGGTGAATGGGTGTATGTATGTGTGTGTCTGCCCTGCGATGGACTGGTGCCCCGTCCAGGGTGTTACTGTGTGCCTTGTGCCCATTGAAAAGCTGGGATAGGCTCCAGCACCCCCCTGCGACCCTAATTGGATAAGCGATTAAGAAAGTGAGTGAGTAAATTTAGATGCATAGGCAGGAAAACACCCTGGACAGAGTGAACAGACAGACACTCACTCAATAACGTATCTCCAGTTTACCTGATTACACGTTTTTGGACTGTAAGAGGAAACCGGAGCTTCTGGAGGAAACCCAATTAGAACCCATGAACTTCCCACTGTGAGACAACAGTGCTACCCACCGAGCCACCTATATTACTCTCCTGTCTAATATTCATCCAGCTGTGTGGTTTAAAACTACTCAAACTGAGAGGCTTCAACACACCAAGTTTTAAAATCTGAGTTGAAATATGTGATATACAGAATGAATGTAAATATTCCATATATTAATGGTCATGGTTTAAATGCTTAGTTCTTTAAAAGAAGATCGTAGCAGAGGAGCACATTTTGACATACTTTAATCTATTAAATCTAATTCTAAATGCTTTATTTTGGCTGCTCACGTTAGGGGCCCCGGTACATCATTCAGACCCATTTTCATCCAAAATGATCCTCTAGGCCACCCAAGGAGGATGGAGTTCCCTGTTAGGTCTGGTTCCTCTCAAGCAAGGTTTCTTTCTTGTAATATTTAGAGAGTTTTCCTTGCCACTGTTGCCCTCGACTGCTCATCAGGAGTGTTTGGTTGCTTTGAGAAAAAAAAGTCTATTGTAAAAAGCGCTGTACAAATAAATTTGACTTTGAACTACTTTTATAGTCTCATACATAGATGAATAACCTCTTCATCCTCATCTGAATAAGTGATTAATAGTTTTTATTTATTGTCCACTGTTAAAAGGAATGTACATCATGAATATTTCTGTGAACAGTGAGGTTCATTTTCAGGATCAGTGACATCACTGGAACTCCTAAAACAACAAATATTTTCTTACAGTAAATCATGTATCAGTAAATGCAAACAGAACTCAACTGTATAAGTGATCCATTTCTTACGACCTACCTTTCATCTTGATCCGTTTTCACTTCCATCATACTCGGGTCATTTCATTTATATAAATGACACTTTTAAAGATTTGACGCATTTTCTTTTGCATAATTGCAATTCAATTTAAGACATATTTGATTAACTAAACCAGGGGTGTCAAACTCATTTTCACCGAGGGCCACATCAGCATTATGGTGGCCCTCAAACGACCGATTGTAACGTATCCTGCTGTGATTGCAGTGATTTTAAGTCTTCTGACAGTGTTGTTTTTCTTGGAGGCTGAACTCTGTTTGGTGTCATAATGTCAAATGTATTCTGTATATTTATAATGTATATCTACATTTATATTGTCCTCCTTTACCACAGACACGGCCTCATAACACGAGACGTAGCGGTTTTTCTTCTTGAAGCACAAACTTGTATTCAATTTATTATCCATCTTTCATTAAATTTCCTCCTTCTGTTTCAGTTTTCTCTTCTTGTACATTTTGGGATTATTTGTAAATATTTCTCAGCATCACTTGTTGGAAAAGCGCCTCAGTTAAACGCTGATGTGAAAACCGAGATTTGGTCACCTTGCGGGTCACAGAATCAACATGCATTGTGGGAGATGCAGTTTATGTAGGATTTTACAGTGTATTTTAAGACAATCATACGTCTTTTAAGCTCTCGCAGGCCATATAAAATGATGTGGCGGCTGGATTTGGCTTACAGGCCTCGAGTTTGACACGTGAACTAAACAATAAAAGTCGACTCATTTATTACTCACATTAGTAAGTCATTAAAACTACTTTTTACACTTTTTGAACTTTGATTTATTGATTATAATTATAATAGGTCTGATAAGAATCTGAGGAATCACAAGTGATGGCAGGTGAACGTACATACTGTATGTGTAACATCAACCTGTAAGCTTATAATCATTCGTACCAGTAAATCATTTGTACATCTGACTTGGTCTTTCTACTAAATGAATTATTCAGGAATCACTCATCACTGTGGTGCATGTAACAGATAACATGAACATTCTGAAGGAAGTGATGCAGTCCGGCTGTGCTGAGGAGGAATGTCATTTCTTCATAATATTACGCAATACGTTCACAAAAATCGGAAACGTACAAAAATAAATGTTTCTTATAATAAACATTGAAAACTACTAGCATTATTTAGCATAAACAGATAAAAAATACTCTCTATTTACACACATTAATGTGACATTAATACTTTCATATACTTATAGTCGGTTTCGAAAGTGCTTCTTCATATTGCTGTTCTCATTAACATCGTTTCCTTTCTGCGGGATCAGTCGTCCGAGGGAAACACAGGTTCCTCTTTGAACGAAGACCACTCTGATCTGTGTGCGTGCAGGGAAGATTCTTTAGCAGCGGGCAGTCTGGCCAGGCATACTGGATAGGGTATGCTGAGAAGGTTGCTTGGTGCACTTGTAAGCAGACTTTGCTCTTGAGCCTCAGATCCTGGACTGAAGTTTTTATAAAGATTCAGACGGTTTTTCTTCTTGTTTTTTCTTCTGAGCAAGTCTGGAAGGAAAGGAGATAAAGTCCGGTTAGCTTCACTGGAAAACGACGAAGACATCTTCTTGTGGATATTCTTGATTTTTGGATAGTCCTTTTCCAGTGGTTTCTCCGTTTTTTTAAAACTTTCCCATGGTTCAGGTTTCATTTGATGTCTGATCTCTGGAAGAGGCGATCTTGCTCTTGTATCTGTGTTAACGTCACTCTTTTCTGTCTCTCTTATTTTAGTCGCGTGTTTGCCCTCATGTATACTGAGCTGCGCTGCAGACTTGCACACTTTGGAGCAGTAACGACAGCTGTGTTCCAGAGTCCCTCCAAACTTATCAAGATGTTTCGCCTCATGGCTCTTCTTGGTGGCAAGGTACAGAAACCTCTGTGGACAGTACGAGCAGCGATAGCGTTTCTCACTGCTCATGGTACGACTCGTGGTGTCTGAGCTGAAGCAGGAACCATCCTCTGTACAACTCTGGCAGATAAAGTCTCCCATGAACGATGTGTCTGAATTAGGAAGCTCATCCACCGGGCACAGCTTGCTACAGATCTTGCAGCGAGGCTGATGGCAGCTGATGATATGCATGCTAAGTGAAGTTGGACTTGAGAAGGACCTGCTGCAGCGACGGCACATAAAGTCCTCTTTTGGACCCCTAAGTTCTACCCTGGTTTCAGTTTCCTCTCTTTTGGTAAAATCACCTTCTGGTTCAGGGGATAGAGGCTTTGTGTAGTAATTATCCCCCTTAATTCTTTTCTGCCTAGACCTTAAGCGCTTCCCTCTTTTTTTGGGTTTGTATGAATAATATGGACGCCAGGGTTTGTCATTTTCTGGATCATTTACATCTTCATAAGGCTCGTCTTCTGTTACTGAGCTTGTGACCTCTGTCCGTAGGCGCAGATTTGGGAATCCTGCACCATCCTCCACATGGTTGGTTTGACCATCTTCCCAGGTTCTCCTCTTTTTCTTTTTTGGGAAGAGTTTAGAGCCTTTAATCTTGCGACGGATAATGGCCTCATTGCCAATTTTCACGGTTATCTGGCACAGGGGCAAGACCTGGTTGTCCACTGATGGCCCTGGACAGGCAGGTTTGGCAATGTAGGTTTCTGTCTGTTTGTCAGGTGGAAGGTCTTGCACATGGCTCCCTGGTGGTGGCTTGAGCAGTTGATTGGCCATCGCTTCAATGGTTTGTGCCGCTGCTGACAATTCATTTAGTTTGCTCAAGCCCTCAAAAGAGCAAACAGGCGGTAAATTCAGAAATGGCAAAACATCTCGGTTTGTCTCGCTGCTGACTTGCTTGGAAGCTGCATCATACTTGGGGTCCCTAATTGAAGCCCTTAAAGAGGAGTTTTCCTCTGTTGTCAGAGACGTATATTTGTTAATTAAAAACGGGGATCCTGTGCCCTCAAAGCCTGTCAGTTGTGCATTCTTCTGGGTTTGAAAGCCTTTTCTTCGTCCATGAGGCAAGTTCTCATCGGAAGTAAGAGGTATCTCTGCACTTCGGTTAATGAGAGGTACTTCTGTAGCCATCAACTTTGGGGTTGCCATAAAGGTCACCGGCATAGAAAATAAAGACTGACCAATATTAACGCTCTCTGAATTTTTGTTGCCTTTGTGTGGAACATCTGAGGTGTTTAGAGGAGCATGCTCAGGTTTACCCAGGACTTCAGAACAAGTCTCATTGTACGTCTTGTACCTTTTCTTCCTAAACTTCATCGGTAACAGTCGGTAAAGCTTTATAGGGTAGATGCTCCCTTTAAATCCACCATTACCAGTTTTCTTATTTACAGTCAAACGTGGATCAATTCCATGGAAGGACTTCTGGTGGTTCCTGAGGATATAATAAGTCAAAAAAGTTTCCAGGCAGAAAATGCATTGATAGCGCCTCTCGCCTGTGTGCCAGATCTCATGTTTGGTACGATATTCCGCCAGAGCAAACACTTTATTGCAGTAATGGCAGGGATAAGCTCTTTGCCAAGAGTGCACATTTTCGTGACGTTTCAGGCTGGACAGAGTCACGTAGGCCCGTTTGCACATACTACATTTATATGCTCGTTGACGACCACGTGGTTTTGTAAAAACTTCTTGAGGTTCCTCAGAAGTACTCGTCAATGTGTGATCAAGTTCTGGAGGATCTTGAACATCAGGACTTGTTAAAGTATCTCCAGCGCTAGGCTGATCTAGACTGTCAGTATCTTGTTTGTCGTTTGGCTCCAGCTCTGGTGGACCTTTTAAACAAACTTGCTCGTGATTGCGCAACCTTTTCAAGTGGATAAACTTTTTATTGCAGAACTTGCAAAACAAGTGACTAACAAATCTTCTCTTATGGATTTGCTTGTGGATGGTGAGGAGTGCTGAGCTGCTGAAAGCCTCAGGACATTGCTGGCAGCGATACGTCGTAGATGTTGGTACGTCTTCTGGTATTAAAGCGGGTGGTTCAGCCTCTGGCAAGGGTGAAATTTCAGGAGGAGACATCAATTCAGGGGCAGAATTCAAATCCGTTGTTAAGTCTGAAGATGTGGAGTCAGGCGGTCCATTTTGCACGGCAGGATTCTGAACAGTAGCACTTGTTTCGTTTTGTGCAGGTGCTAAAGCTTTGCAAAGTCGATGGCGCTTTTTAATAGGACCGAGTTCAGGCTTGGTGGTTGTTTTATCACTTAATTGTGACCCTTCTTTTAGATCTGCAGTGTGATGCTCTTTGCTCACAGCATACGAGTGTTCAAACACTGCGTCTACTGAATCACCTTCTAGAGGTGGCGCTCCCGGTGCCTGCTGAGGTCCCGGGTCTGATGACTGCTCAGCATTGGTGTGCAGATCCATTAAGGTAAATGGGTTGCTAACTTCTGGAACCTCTGTGAAGGAGAATGCGTTCATTATCCGGGGACCTTTGGAGCAGTCTTGCTCTTCAACACGCTGTTGTTCATTCTTAAAGCCCCAGGGACCGGTCAGTTTAGTCTGGCTGGTAGAACTTTCTGACTTAGCAAACGGTTGGGTTCGAACCATATTGGTCTCGAGAAGCTTTTCCAGAAACGGGATGCCTAGTCTCTTTCCAGCAGCCACTAAGGATTTGTGTTCCTCTGTGCCCACTGAGTCCACTCTGGATGAGTATATAAAGTTCAGGATGGTTGCAAACACCTCAGATTTCAGGTCTGGAATCTCCAGCACCTGGCCAGATGGACAAGTCCCAGAGGTGGTCAAAGCCTTTCGAAAATATCCGCTGGTCGCAGCCAGGACGTTTCTGTGAGCACGGAATTTAATGTCTTCAACAACGATGGTAACATCACAGAAGAGGCCGTGTGAGCGCTGTTCGCTGAGCCGAGAGAGGACGGTTTGAGGGTGTAAGCCGTCCATCACCCCATTACTGCTGGAATGGACCTCCATGATCTACAGGGGAAAAGGAAATGTATTATTAGGAAACAATGCCAAAGATCAGTAGCCAACTCTCTTGAGATGCCTCAAAGTTTAAAGCACTGGACTGTTTAAAACCATGATGCCCACTGAGAAAAGATCAGTATCAGAAAAAATATATAAGAACTGTGCAAAACATGATTTAAAGCTGAAAATCTATAAACAATAAACAACAGTTGATAACTGAAATTTCTCAGCCCATAGGTGTCTTTTAAAAACATACAAATGTTCATGACGAGACCATTAAAACTTCATGTTTATTGAAACAGTTCATGTTGATTTTCTTTAAACATTTGTTGTATTTTTCTGTTTTTGTCCTTTTTGTTTAGTGTCTGAATTTGGATTTACTTTTTACATTTCTTGTTCACTCTGGTGACCCTCTGTTGTTAGCATGACACACACCTTCACTGACGTCTGAAGCCTTAGGCCACATCTTTTTACCAGTGAGCGAGAGATTCATACAGACAGCCTTAGTACACACACTGATCAGGCATAACATTATGACCACCTTCCTAATAATGTGTTGGTCCCTCTTTTGCTGCCAAAACAGCCCTGCAACTGAGATGCTCTGTGTATTCTGACACCATCAGAACCAGCATGAACTTCTTCAGCAATCTGAGCTACAGTAGCTCGTCTGTTGGATCGGACCACACGGACCAGCCTTCGCTCCCCACGTGCATCAGTGAGCCTTGGCCGCCCATGACCCTGTCGCCGGTTTACCACTGTTCCTTCCTTGGACCACTTTTGATAGATACTGACCACTGCAGACCGTGAACACCCCACAAGAGCTGCAGTTTTGGAGATGCTCTGACCCAGTCGTCTAGGCATCACAATTTGGTCCTCGTCAAACTCACTCAGATCCTCACGCTCGCCCATTTTTTCTGCTTCTAACATCAACTTTGAGGATAAAATGTTCACGTGCTGCCTAATATATCCCACCCAGCAACAGGTGCCGTGATAAAGAGATAATCAGTGTTATTCACTTCACCTGTCAGTGGTAATTATGTTATGCCTGACCGGTGTATAGAGGACCTCTTGTGCCGGGACTTCCAACAGACAGTAAGTAAATTATTTTAACATAATTTATCTGTGTGAAACTGATGTGAGCAAGTAGGCTACATTTGATCTATAATGTTTGTCAGTGCATGTATATTTTCTAAAACTAACAATGTGACATAATTACACGCATTTAAGGTTTCTTGTCAAATATAAATAAATACATTTAACAAACAACAAAAAACGTTGATCTCATGACTGTATATTCATTACATGATATAGATCACGGTGGCTCGGTGGGTAGCACTGTCGCCTCACAGCAAGCAGGTCCTGGGTTCGATCCCCAGGCGGGGCGGTCCGGGTCCTTTCTGTGTGGAGTTTGCATGTTCTCCCAGTGTCTGTGTGGGTTTCCTCCGGGTGCTCCGGTTTCCTCCCACAGTCCAAAGACGTGCAAGTGAGGTGAATTGGAGATACAAAATTGTCCAGGACTGTGTTGGATATAACCGTGTGAACTGAAGAATCTTGTGTAATGAGTGACTACCGTTCCTGTCATGAATGTAACCAAGGTGTACAGCATGACGTTAAAATCCTAATAAACAAACATGATATAGTTCATTTATGTTTGTTCCTCTTTTTGTTTATTATTATCATTTGGCTTTTGATTTTTTATTAATTCATCACATTACTAACACTGGTACTAAACTAAATATTAATCAATAGAAAAGTTTAAACAGTTTAACTGATATGTGAGTTCTGAACAGTGAACTCGACAGTGTATTTGTGCTGTGACACTAGATGGCAGCAGATCTTAGACAATAGAAATGACACCGCAATCATGTCCACGTCATGTTTTCATGCTAACTGCTAAAGCTAAACTGGACCACAGTGAGCATGCTCAGAACGGTGGTTTCAGAAGAATGTACAGTCAGAACAAGAACTGTCTCAATGCTGCGTACTGGAACCACCCACCTACTCTTGAGGGATATTCACCCATTCTTCTGGTGCAAAAGCTTCCAGCTCATCGAGGTTTGATGGCTTTTGTGTTGCGACTGTTTTCATAAACATCACAAAATATTTTCTTTCCAGGATCTGGAGACTGAGAAGATCCACTCCAGGATATTTCAGAACTGACTGGCTTGGAAATGTGCTTGGGATCATTGTCATTTTGGAAAAGTCCAGTTTTCGCCAAGCTTCGGTCTCACCACAGTAGGCGGAACGACGGTCCTTTGGTATTTCTGTGAATCCATGATGCCTGCAGCAGAAAAAAAACATTCCCACATCATCACTGGCCCACCTCCATCGTATTCTTCTGGTCGTGGGCCTCACCCTTCTCAACCAGACAAATGCTGATCAATACAGCCAAACAGTTCCAGTCCACATTCCTGTGCTTAAGTGATTTCATAGCTGCTACACGTTTGTCCAAGCCTTTATCAGGTCAGGTCATAATGTAAGTCTTTTTCATTAACAAAGGTTTTTCCTTGTTGTCCTGATCAGAATGTTAAGGTCTCTGGATGGGATGAGCCTCACATTTCTTCCACCAGACAAACGCTGATCCATACGGTCAAACAGTTCCAGTTTTGACTCGTCAGTCCAGAACTCTGCAGGTCTATCCAAATTCTTCCATGCGTATTCCAGTCCACATTTCTGTGCTTATTAAGTGATCTTCTTACAACTGCGCAAGTCTTTTCAGTAACAAAGGCTTTTCTTTGTTGTCCTGATCAAATTGTTAAGGTCTCTGGGTGGAATTTTGGGGGTTTTTCCCAAGGCCAGGTAGGTTTGCTGTTGAACTGTAAGTTTGGAACTTCTGGACAACACTACAAATGCAACTTTCCTTAAGAGTGTTTAAAACCTTGAAGATGGTTTTATACCCATTACACTTCTGGTGCAATGAGATGATCCTCCAACATGTCACCACGACTTCATCATGCACATAATAATTCATAATTAAGCCGCTCAGGTGGCGCAGCGGTAAAGTACGCTAGCTCACCAGAGTTGGGGTTTCGAATACATCGTATCGAATCTCAGCTCTGCCTCTCCGACTAGGCTGGGTGGCAGTATGAACAACGATTGGCTGTTGTTCAGGGTTAGAGGGTAAAGAGTCGGATCATAGGTCCTCATAACTGGTGCGACTGCTGGCTGACTGATGGCGCCTGCACAGGGCTGAGGAATAATGCTGATGGGGGTGTGGCCCTCTGTACACAGTGCCTGTCGGTGTATGAACTCGACTCGTGCAGGTGAAAAATGCAGTCTGTACTGACTGTACGTGCCGGAGGGGGCGCATGTCAGTTGAGGGGCGTCCTCAGTCAGCGGTGAAGGATCGAATCGGTATAGAGGACGCAATCAGGGTAATTGGACACGACTAGATTAGCGGAGAAAAATTGGCGGAAAAAAGAGGGGGGAAAATAATTAAATATAAATACATCTAATAGAAATGACATTTTTGGCATTTAGCAGACAATCTTATCTAGAGTGATTTAGGGAAGAGCTTCCACAGTAAACATGTTCCTACTCTAGTTTAAGTAGACAACCGTCCAAGGGTGCAAATCTGCTGAAACCCTGTTACAAAGAAAGCTTATTTAATTTTTTTAATAAGAAGCTATAGAAGGTTAGTAAGTGCACGTTATTGCTCAGCCTAAGTGTTTAGTAAAGAGGTGATGAAGGTCTTTAATCATCTTTTGAAGACAGCGAGAGACTCAGATCTGTGAACGGACAGGGGAAGTTCATTCCACCACTTGGTTGCTATGACTGAAAAGAGCCAACAGTTTAATTAATGATGTATCTCATATACACATATATAATAAAAGTGTAGATTACTTCTTTACTTCTTATTTCTCTTCTGCACAGCAGCCATTTTAAACCAATGTTTTACATCAGCTGTGTAGAAAATGGCTGCCGAGGACAAACTGTTTCAGATCAGTTCGGAGAGTGAACTACAGCCGTGTACGATTTAATCTTCTGATAAATTACATTTGCTAATTAATTCTAATCATTTTATTTCTGCCTTTTAATAACAGTTTGTGCAGAATACTGACTAGCTTTTAGCATGTCGCTAACAGCACACTGTCTTTGTAACAATATTCTACAGACTTCTGTTTTATTTTGCATTCAGCGTGAACAAATTGTGCGGAACAATACCAAACCTGCCACACGCCACCACGACTCCATCAGACGTGTACGATCACGAATCTTCTGATACATTCAATACAACGTTTAATTAAATCATATTATTTCTACCTTTGTTAACGATTTGTGCAGCACCCTGACTCGCTTTTAGCATGTCGCTAACAGCACACAATATTCTACCGACTTCTGTTTTATTTAGCATGCAGCGAAACCTCCCACACGCCACCATCACGACTCCATCATGCACATAAAAATTCTTATTTTAATATAAATGGATCTAATGAATAGGGTTGCCAACTTTCAGAACTGGAAATAAGGAACACCCTGGGCTGGCGGGTTGGCGGAAGGCATAGGGTGGGGGGTGGGATGGCGGGTGTTTACCTGAGCGGGAGCGGGGGGTAGGCGGTTAGGCTTGCACCTATATAAAATATAACGGGTCTTACACCGTCATAGGAACATTATCAAAATGTTTTATTTAGGCTGGTTAACATGTATTATTTTCATTCTTTATAATAATAAATCAGAACCATATTATAGGCATAAAGAACATCATAGTGGTGCAAACAACATTTTTACATAATCCATCTTCACACTGACATGCAGCCCCGGTTCTGGACTGTGTTGCTTAGGGGGGCAGTGAGAAAATCTGGGGGGGCAATGCCCACCCCAGCGCCCCCATAGCGCCCGCCCTGCTTGTGTTACTTTAGTTTCGCCCTAAACCGGATTTGAACCCAGGGCGGAAAAATATGCGTGCCGCGCTCTGCACGCTGCCTTATAAGTCAATGACTTATAAGGCAGGTTATTCGAACGCGCTACTTAGACAGCGATAACATCAGTTTTCGCTTACTAAGCTAACACAGTTAGCATCTTGCCTTTCAAACCAATGGGATGGGGTGGCACAATGCGCTAGTATGTCAACTAACATCTCCCTTCGTGTACCGAAAACGGTTACATTCGCTGCCCGAACTTGCAAATAAAAACACTTGTACACGTTTATACAAGTGAAAAATCAATAATAATTTATTTACGTTTGAAAGTAACTCCATTCGTTTCTCCACACCGTGTTTTTCTTATTTTTCTGTGAGAGAAGAGCTGCCGCACTGAATGCTGGGATTGCCTTGATCACTAAGGACGCATTCGATGCTCACTCGTTCTTGAGTCAAAATAACATTGAAATTTTAAGATGCCTAACTAGTGAGGATATTAAGGCATCTAGGATTTCGAACAGCCTCCTTCTCGGGAGCGCGCGTAGGATGATGTAAAATGCGTCTATGTAGAGAGAGAGCTAGCTTTTCGAACACACCCATAGCCTGCGCACACTCTGCGTTACTAAGACTAAAAATGAACACTACTTAAAATAATAACCAAACGCTTTGTAATTCCCATGGTAGCAGCAGTTTCCTTCTGTTTCATACATATCGCCCTGTCTCGGTCTAATCTGCAGCATTTCTCTCCCATCGATAACAATACGGAACAAAGCGCCAGTGTATCGGTTCAATACGGAACACGGCGTTTAGTTTCCAAATAAGGAACGATTCCGTATTTTAGGGGACGGTTGGCAACCCTACTAATGAATGATGTCCCACACATACAGCTGTATACTACTCATTTCTCTTCTGCACAGCGGCCATTTTAATCTGACGATTTAAGTTTGCTGGAGAGAAAATGGCTGCTGAGGACGAGCCGTTTCAGACTGTTTGCTCTGGTGAATGCGACACTTCCTCTAAATTACATTTGAATTTCACATTTCTGCATTAGTGCATGAAATACGGACGTTTTAAACCTGATTCTGATTAAACGTGTGCGTGCGGTTTACAAATCCTGACAGACCTGTCGTTATTGCACGATGTCGAGGACGTGCATTTTTTCGTTAACGACTTTCCTTTTTAATAAACTTTTCTGTTCTTGATGGATTTGCATGCGGTGTGAACAAACCATGCTGAACAAGAGAAACCACACGCGAACCTCCCACACACAAGCTCTAAATACACACACATGCACGCTCCAATGTATTTGAATTAGAAATGCAAAGTCAGTGAGCAGAACCTACATTTTTTGAAAGCAGGGATGCTGGGTGGATGCAAGGGATGCAGGCTGATCCGAACTCGTTTCCACGGCAACCACGCCTTTTTTTTCCTTAAATCCGAGATAAGGTGATGCACGACGCACAAACTAGTACAGGAGCTGCATGTTAAATTCAGACGGCGACTCAGCGTCTATGTCACTTGTGTGTGTGATTGTGATTGTGTGTGTGTGTGTGTGTTTGCGCGGTCTGGAAAGGAGCTGGACTCTCAGATCGAGGGTATGTCGCACCACTTGCATCGCTTCCTGTCATGATGCATCTGTTATGACTCAGCAACATTGTGAACTCACTAATTCCGTCCCAATATTATCATTTAATTAAATTATACGTACATTGTTGTTTTATATTTGTTTTATATTTTGCTTGTTCTGCATTATATATTATAAAGCTTTTTATGTGACCACACCCTAATATAACAAGGCGCGAAAAGCAAAGTGCAGCCTTTAACGACGTGGGAGACGAATCATAAGTTATAAAAATACAAATGAAAGGAATATTTTACCTCTGCTAGATCACGCAGCGCTGCTGTGCATGTCCAGTCATTCAGTCGTAGATCTGTACGCCAGGCGAAAGTGGCATCTGCAGAGACGGAAACACCACCTAGCTTTAGTTCACTTCGGCTCAGTCACGTGAGAGACACAAAAATAACGAAACACAGAATAACTCGCACAGAAAACACAAATGTGAAGATATTCAAAGTGAGAATGAAATTACGGACTACAGATCAGTGCTGCATTCAGTCTGCTCTCTCGCTTTCTCTTCCTATTTGTCTATCTCTCTCTCTTTTCAACCTTGTTCTGCCAGGCTCCAGAGGTGCCATCGACCTCGCTCTGAGTTTATAAATAGCAACTCATGCTGCAACTTTAATAACGATGGCTGAAACATGCAAGAATACGAGAGCGAGATTCAATTCGGAATCAAAAATGCAGCACCAAGCACCGAGAGAAACAAGAACGAAATGATAAACGATCACGCCTTGTACAGAACAAGATGCGAGGCTGGAGTTTCCAGCAAGTGCACTGTAAAAATGAAGATAAAAATGAAAAATTAAGAAACGCCAAAAGAAACAAGAGAGCGAGTTATAAAAAAACTATAAGCCAAATAGAAAATCGAATCCCCAGAGAGAAGGAAGTAAAAGATGGTGAAGAAAAAAGCAGTCAGTAAGTCTGAGCGATGAAGAACGGCAGCGAAAAAGCAGCAGTGGTGATCCTATTAATGGCAGAATTTTTATGCGTATCCTAACCCAGCCGAGATGCAGCCTCATCAGCACGGAGGAGACGGATTACACAAAGCGAGGAAGCACCAGGAAGGATGCTGGCTGCAGAGAGAGCAGGAAAAATAAAGAGCAAAATAGACGTACGTAAATATGAAGACGATATCGAAACTGCAGAAAATTAGAACGGCCGAGTGAAGAAATGAGACGGGACAGAGGAAATACAAAAACAAGATGGCGGACAGAAACAGATGCATCTGCAGAAAGAGGTGGAGAGAAAAACAGAACGATGGAGACGGGGTATCGGAGGATCTGAGGCGAAGACTTGAAGCGAAGCAGGAAAGCAGGTGAAACACCAGGAGAAACGAGATGACATACGAGAGAGAACGAAAGCAAGAGGGAAAAAATGGAGTGGAACGGATACAGCACGCATCTGCACGAGCAAAACAGAACAGAGACACACGTGTGTAGATATAAAAAAGACAGGATATTAGAAATATCAGCCAGAGACAGAGAAGCAGAAATCCAGCTGATATGATTCTAACATCAGTAAAGGAAGTGTTGGTGATCGTATTACTGGCAGCAGTGGGACAGACTGGTCCGTCTCCAGCGCTGCCTCCATTTATAATAATAATAATAATAATACATTTTATTTATATAGCGCTTTTCAAGATACTCAAAGACGCTTTACATAAGACAAATAATCAAAACAAATACGTACATACACCATACAAATCATAGTACAAAATCAAAATAGTACATCAACATCAAGAATAATTAAGATAAAAACAAAGAGAGCAGCATAAGACAGTTCATTAAAAATTAGCTAAATTATGAGAGAGAACAACAAATATAGAACAATTTCTTAAAATTAGACAGAAACAGGACAGATTTACATGCAATCAGGAAACTGAAAACTTTACAAGTTTTAGGATCTAGGACTTCACATTTCTGTCGTGATCTAAGTATAAAAACTATTAAAAAGAATAGCAAAAATAAAAGCATTTATTTTGTGTTGTTACAAGTTAAATGCCACTCTGAATAGATGAGTTTTGAGAAGTGACTTGAATTTGGACAGGTCAGGACAATCTCGTAGGTGTTTGGGGAGAGCATTCCATAAAGATGGAGCAGCTATGGAAAAGGCCCTGTCACCCCAGGTCCGGTGCTTGGTCCTAGAGGGTATGGACAGTAGGTTAGCCTCAGAAGAGCGAAGGCTACGGGAGGGAATGTGCTGATGGAGCAGGTCGGTGAGGTAGGATGGGGCCTGATTATGGAGAGCTTTGTGAGTGAATAGAAGAATTTTGAATTGAATGCGTTGAGCAACGGGAAGCCAATGAAGTTTTTGTAGAACAGGTGTAATATGATCACGGGAGCGAGTATGAGTAAGGAGGCGAGCAGCTGAATTCTGGATATACTGAAGTTTTTTTAGTATTTTGTTAGATGTACCATAAAGGATGCTATTGCAATAATCAATTCTGGATGTAATAAAAGCATGAATCAAGGTTTCGGCGGCAGAAAAAGAGAGTGATGGACGTAGACGTGCTATGTTTTTTAGATGAAAGAAAGCAGTTTTGGTGATGTGATTTACATGGCGGTCAAAAGAGAGGTTGCTATCAAAAATTACACCAAGATTTCGGATGTTAGAAGACGGAGACAAAGTGTCATTATCAATGGTAATTTGAAAATTTTTTGTGGTTTTTGCCAGGGTTGTAGGACCTACGATGATCATATCTGATTTTTCACAGTTTAATTTGAGGAAATTAGCTTTCATCCACAATTTCATTTCAGTGATGCAATTTGTCAGAGTGGAGTGAAGTTCAGTATTAATGGATTTGGAGGAGATGTAAAGCTGAATATCATCAGCATAGCAGTGGAAATGTAAACCATGCCGACGTATGATGTCACCAAGGGGGAGCATATAAAGAATAAACAAAAGGGGACCTAACACTGAGCCTTGGGGAACGCCTTGGGACAGTGGAGCAATGGCAGAACTACAATTGTTGATATTAACAAACTGTTGTCTGTTTATGAGATATGACCTTAACCACAAAAGGGCAGTACCAGTGATGTTGACAGAGGATTCAAGGCGGGACAGAAGAATGGAGTGATTAATGGTGTCAAAAGCTGCAGTAAGATCAAGGAGGACGAGAATATTAATTTGTCCAGAGTCTGAGGAAAGAAGAAGGTCATTTGTGACTTTGAGGAGGGCTGACTCAGTGCTGTGCTGGGGGCGGAAACCAGACTGAAATGATTCAAATAGATTATTGGAATTTAGGTGATCTTTGAGCTGTGAGGCAACAACACGTTCCAGTATTTTCGACAGAAATGGAAGATTGGAAATGGGCCGAAAGTTACTCATAATGTTAGAGTCAAGTCCAGGTTTTTTAAGTATGGGAGTAACAGCAGCCAATTTGAGTGATTGAGGGACTGAGCCAGAACTAAGAGAGTAATTGATTATCTCTGTGATAAGTGATGAGATAACTGGAAAACAACCCTTAACAAGTTTTGATGGAGCAGGATCCAAAACACAAGTGGAGCTTCGCATCCCTGTTAAGATCTCAGATAGGTCCAAATGAGACACAGGTGAGAACTGAGACAGAGGCTGGGTAATAAATTGAGATGAGATAGGCGGAGAAACAGAGATGACAGGGGAAACTGTCAGAAAATTGTGGATATTCTCAACTTTTGTTTGAAAAAATGAGAGGTAAGAGTTACACTTGTCAACTGTAAAGGAATTGGTAGTATTGTCAACTGGTTTGAGAAGTTTATTTATTGTGGAAAAGAGAGTCTTAGGATTTGTTGATCCAGCATGTATGAGTTCGGAATAGTAAGTGGATCGGGCTGCCGTAAGAGCGTCTTTGTAATGTTGAAGATAATCAGAATAAATCTGATAATGTACTGTTAGACCGGTTTTCTTATAAAGTCTTTCAAGCTGGCGTTTACGGGATTTCATTTGGTGAAGCTCAATTGTGTACCATGGTGCGGAATGACTAAATGAAACAAATTTGGTTCTCAAAGGAGCAAGCTCATCAAGACATGAGGCGAGTATGTCATTATAGTAATCGACAAGGTCAGATGAATTACTAGACAGTACAGGACAGACAGACATCTTTTTAACAAGAGAATCTGAGAAAGCAGAGGGAGAGATATATTGAAGATTCCTGAAGGATATTTTACGTTTAGCTCTAGTGATGGGCTTAGTGACCTCAATGTCCATGATGATTGTCAAATGATCAGAGACAGTAAGGTCATGGCTGGACGGCTGATGAACTAGGACACCAGTAGAGCAGACAAGGTCAAGAGTATGACCTTTTTTATGAGTTGGAAAATGTATATGTTGTGTGAAATTAAAACACTGTAACAATTCCAAAAATTCCCTGGCAAATTTACAGTTGTTGTCATCAATATGGATGTTAAAATCACCCATAAGCAGTACAGAGGATGAGAGGGCACTAAGCTGGGTTAAAAAATCTGAAAAATCAGAGAGAAAGGAAGCGTTTGGCTTTGGCGGACGATAAACTACAGCAGTGACCAGAGGAGTAGGCCCTGACAACTTGAAAGCCAGGTGTTCAAAAGAAAGAGCAGCAGGAAAAGACAAAGTGGTTATTTTAATATCATCCCTATAGACTGCAGCAACACCACCACCTCGCCCTTCCATACGAGGTTCATCAATATACGAGTATCCCATTGGCGTGGTCTGATTTAACGTAAAATAATCCAAGGGTTTATGCCAAGTTTCAGTGAGACAGAAAAAGTCTAGTTCACTGTCAGATATAAATTCACTGAGTACAGTACTTTTTGTGTTGAGTGAACGAACATTAAGCAATGCCATTTTCAAGTGGTATTGTTGTGTAGTTGGCTGTGAGGAACGAGGAAGAGAACGGAGATTTGCGAAGTCCACTCCGCGTTTCCCATCCCACTCCGTGGACAGCGTTGTCATGGAGACTACACCGCTACTGGTGTGCAAGGCAGCAGCGCTCTGATGACGTGTTTGCGGAGCGACAGTGCGCACGGCTGACCAGAAGGATGGAATAGCGTTACCGTTTCGAAGATAAACAAGCTTTCTCCGGGAGCCCCTGTGAATATAACGAGGCCGGCGAAGGAGTCCAAGCTGTTTGATGACTGAAATACACGATGGAGTAGTGCAGTTGTTGAACTTCCTCAGCTGGTCAACGGAATAGTTCAACATCGTGCCGATCCCAGGAAAACTCATCCACCGTTCACCACCGGCCGCAGACGCGATGTACAGTAGAAAGAACAAAAAGTATCAAAAGCACAAATAAAAGTATCAAAAGTAACATAAAAGAAATAGATCCACAAGGTGTGTAAAAAGATGAAAACGAAAAACGATAAAAATACAATAAAATACGGTAAAATACGGTAACGGTAGCGGCAGCCAAATGCGCCAGCGTCCACCATCACCATGGCAACGTTTGATAATTATATGGAGATTGGTTTGATTTATAATGCATACTGTAGCACAGTCGAGCTGCAGCCTTCTAAACGTAGTGAAACGCAGAAGGAAGGGATTATAGAGAGTGAGGGCGCATCAGGGATGATAGTTTATAAAGGGTGAAGAGTAATGCTGCCACTAACGACTATTTTTCTATCTATTAATCTAACGATTCATTTTCCTTCAAAACATCTCATTCACAATCTCATTTAAGCTTCTTTTATTTTAACAGCAAACTGTACAGCATAATAATATAGTACTAAAACTAAATGTAAACAGGGTTTATGTCCATATTATCAAATTCTCAAGTGCTCCATATTAAACAAAGTGCAGCACGTGTTTATGGCATTCAGTACACAAAACTAAGTGCAGAAATAAAATAGTTAGATGTAGCCACGTCTCATTAAGTCCAACGTACAGTAACGCCAGAATGAGCCCAGATTCTAACCTACACATTCACTCCAAACTTACTTCACATTCTAAGCCATGTAAACGCAGCAACCGCGAAAATCGCGAGCCCAATGCCGCAAGTGCGCTACGAAATACAGTATTGCACATCTATGGATATTTAATGCACATCTGTGGATATGTAATGCCCAAGACACTTTTGTAATTGTTCTATTATATGACATATTGCATATATATTTATTACCTACAACATTGTACTGCAATACTTACTTTTTTTGAGCCTTTACTCATTTTTCTGATGTACCTTGAGCTGCTGTAATACTTGACTTTCCCTCTGGGATTAATAAAGTCATCTATCTATCTGTCTGTCTGTCTGTCTATCTATCTAATAGGAAATCTTTGAACTTTTGTCAGTTAAATAAAGGTTAAAGTGAGTGAACAAATTTTATTAATTTAATATATTTTGTTCATTTTTATCATTTTATTACATTTTACAAAATGTCCCAACTTGCAGAAATGGGGTTTGTAGAACAATAAATCAAGGACGTGAGTATGAGTACAGTGCTGAAGATAATGATGGAGAGGAGCTTGGTGATATTACTGTGTTAGTATGAGAGGACAGACTGATTTTATAAACTGGAACAGGGAAAACAGTGCATTTAGAGAGAAAAACAGAAAATATAACACTGAATAAATGCACATACATCTGTCGAAAGAGTGAAATACAAATCAACAGATTAGGAGAAATTTAGGAAAATTAGGAGGCAGAAAAAGGTCACTACGACACCAACATCAATAAGATTAGATGATTAGAAACAAGATGATGGATAAAAAGGTGAGAAATGGAAAATGCCAAATTGAATAAATGTAGTGGATAATGGGAGAGAAAGCTGTGCACTGCAGAGGCATAGGAAAACAAGAGAAGGGGAAAGAACGACTGAGACTAAGGAAGACTGAAAATCAAAATGGTAGAGCAACAAATTGAATGACGAAACCCAAAAACAACAAGTAAGGATTTGGAAAAAAACAGCAAAGATACATTTGCACCGTACATGGTGGACAGATAGACAAGAATGGAGAAAACTAACTTGAACCCATTTGAGATTTGCCTGATCAAAGCAGCAACGAGAAATGACGAGTGCAGAAAAAAGCAGAAGGAAAGAATAAAAGGAAAGAATAGTAAATGAAGAGAGGAAGGAAAAAGAGAATTGAAAACAGGGCAGCGGACCAGAACCATTCTGCTCAACAAAAAGGATGCAATTGCTGCCTCACAGACATTAAATCATCATATAACTGCATCTATGTCTTCATCACTTTCTTTCCTCTCACCCTCATGCAGCCAGGCTTTAAGGTGGCATCAGCTTGGGAAAGATTAAGGGGAAAAAATTGAGGGCAAAAACAACCGATGAAAAAAATGTAAAATGAGACGTATGATAGACATATGCACTCAGAAAATAGAAAGACATAAAGAGAGGGAAAGAAATGAAGTGATAGAGGAGCTGATCATGGATACTGACTGGTGTTAAATATATAATTATAAATATATAAATAATGAAATAGTTTTTCAAAACTGTAGTTTAAACATACATCATGCCATGCTCTTGGGCACATCATCAGTGATGGTACACTGGGCATTTTCGATGTGTCAACTATCAGACACCCTCTTCCAGGAGACTTCATCAGTGTTGATCAAATTGCAGTCTGTCATCAAGTAACATGTCATGGATCGCCCCTCCTACTCCAGAGTCATCTTGAGGCCTTATAAATTAAGTATCTAACAAAAGTAGGCATAGTAAGTAGCCAACAAAACCTCTGCTGCCACCAAAGTGGCGCAGTGGAATTTTCTACTAGCACACCAGCGCTAAGATTCTAAACTCCCTGGTTCGAATCTCAGCTCTGCTACTGGTCAGTTGGGCGCCTTCTAGCCAGCACAATTGGCAGTGCCTGCACCAGACAAAATTGGCCATCAGTCTGCTGGGTGGGAAAGACCAGACTAATAAGTGGGTGGAGTCCTTAAACGCTGTGCAAGTACAGAGGTGGCCTCGTGTGCGAGTCCACCAAAGTATGGGTGAATAAGAACGGAACGGTTCCAGTGACTGCACACGTGTCGGAGGGGGCGTGGGCAGGCATATATACCCTCCTCTGACACGATCAGGATCTCCAGCCATGGAAGACTAATTGACTACACTAGAAATAGGGAAAAAAGGGGAGAAATGCATAAAGAAATACAAAAAGAAAACTCTGCAGCCAATGGCATTCTGAGCAATTGAGGGTTAAGGGCTTTGCAACAGTGGCAACTTGGCAACGGTGAGCTTAAACCAGGAACCTTCTGATCACTAGTACAGTATCTTAACCACAGGGCTATCGATTCCCTCTACAACTCTCTCCGCAGCACTGTTCGCTAGTTCCACAGACTTGTCCTTCTTTCTCTCACTGGCCTTCTCAATTCTTTCCTTCCATGGTATAGTCAGCTTTGTTGTTGCTAAGATTATATCAAAGTACAAACTGGTCTCTGTGATGTTCTAAGGGAAACAGAGCTGCCTTCCACCTTCAGCTACCAATCCTTTGCAGCAGTAAGTCTCCCTTTTGTTAATCTGGTGTTTGTCTCTGGATTCACTCGACGAATGAAATAGCCTTTCTGGGTTGTTGTACTTTCTTGGTCTGTTCAAGGGCATTGCTGAAGATTCCTGCTATTACCATGGCGTCAGTGAAAGCAAACTTGCTCTGGTGCTTTAGGGCATAAGCTCAGAATGTATTCATATATTTCTCTACCTTGCCCCAACAGAAGAGGGTTGATGGACTGGGCAACACATCGTATACCAATAGGATGAGGACCAACTGCCTGCCAGAACTCAGACCAGGAGATCTGTAGATTGTTTCCACAGAATCCGTGCACATTGTTGCCACAGCCCGAGCACCTCCTTCACCTCAGCTTTCATTTCTTTCCAGACCAGCTGTCTTCTGTCCTTGCCCTTGACCTCATCACAGTGTGCAGCTGGGAGTATTACCCTGTCCTGCTTTGCCAGAAGCGAGTGTTCCAACAAGCACATTGTTGCATAATTGTGACTTTGCTCGGTCAACTGCATCTCATGTCTTCCATCTTCTTTCCGTTCTGACCTCAATTCCAGCCTGTGTGATCTTAGGATTACTGAAACACCCTCATGCATGAACTCTTCAGTCAGGCCACTAACTGGAATTATCTATAGCCTCTAGCCAGGCATCCAAATATTGATTTGTGACCTCTTGGGGAGCAATCAAATGTCTTACCGAGGCTCTTAACAGGCCTCCCAGAGAGAACCAAAACATGTCAGTAATCTTTCCTCTTTTTGCCACCAGTGATTGACCCAAGTGATAAGTTTCTCCAAACCTCGCAGGACCCATCTAGTGCGCGATACTGAAGCCATGCCATGTTACTGCCAAGTCATCCATGAAGGCTCTGACGGAGGGGCTGCCATACTTCAGATTTGGTGAAGGATCCTCTACACTTGGTCTCCGCTGCTTCTGCCAACATATTCATGGCCAGAATAAACGACATCCGAAAGCAGCCGGCCTTCTCTTCAGTGGGCAGGAAACTGGCAGTCGACTTAGGAAATTGCCTCCCTCCCTTGCAAAGACCACACTCCGGCTGTAAAGTATATTGTGGACTGTTTCATGGAAGCAAGTCTTTAACGCCTGAGCTCAACATGCTATAGAAGGAGCAGATGAAGGAGGCTCTTGAACGTAAGAAAGACAAGTTGCATGGCCCATGGAGAGTGGGTGCTGGGGTTTTTCAATGCATACGCTGTCCTCTGAATAATGGAAGTGAGACTAAGCTAGGCCTGAGCGATAGTTTTAAATTCATGATTTATTTTTATGATTTAGTTTTTATCATTACAATTGTGTTTTCAGCTCTTGCACAGTAAAGCATTTAAATAATGTGGATATTTACATAGAGTCCTTCAAGCAGCTGTACTGAATGTCTGCTCACTGACAAGCAAATCATTTACTGTTGCCCGAGTGGCTGCCCGTTGCAGCAGGTCCGTCTTTCTTGTTTTGTTTTTTTGTTGTATTTATTTTTTTATTTTTTTTACCGCTGCGCCACCTGAGCGGCTCCTTTTTGTCTTTTTTCTCGTGTTTTTAATGTATATATTATTTTTTGATATTTTTTAGAGTAAACAACTATACACACTATGTGTGCAATATTTTAACTTAGTTGTATTTATTTCTGTTTTTCCTGTCTTCCTACTGCTGTAACAAGTTAATTTCCCTAAGGGGATCAATAAAGTCTTATCTTATCTTATCTTAATAAACAGAAAATTATATTATTGATCTCTTCTTGACAGCGACTTAATAATACTGGTTTGATCATAATGGTTCTGTAAACCTTGTCATATATGATTCACCTAGGCATCATTCAGACCTTCTTGATGAGTTTGGGAGATATAATGAATAATATTTATACTATATATTACAGTTTTTCTCAGTCGCTTTGGTGCATTTCTCACATCACTATTAACATTTGCACAACAGTAAGTGCATTTCTCAAAACAATTAGTACACACTGCAAAACCTAGTTGATAACCTGCAAAAGTGTGTCACTTGCTCAAAATGGAGAGTTCGTTCCTCAAAAGCAAGTATTCATGTCAATGAAAGTGTCAGTGTCATCAAAATTAAAAGTCCTGACACCATTGTTTATGAACAAGATAGTCAAATGGCTTTGTCATGTTTTCATTATGACAGTTCACTCTGTAAGTGTGAAAAAGTCAGATCATGGTGACACTACCTGAAAATGCTCAAGACAGCACTATACACTATTAGCACACCCATTTGAAATCTACAGTTAAGTTACACATTACTGTATTTAGTAAGGTAAATGAATACAATATGTATGTTTTACATTTTTACTGCATATTCTCTTTGCAATTGTAATTTGTTCACAGCATTGTGATAAAGCAATGTACAAACTTATTTACAACAAACATAAGAAACACCCTTTGGGTAGAGCTGTGCACAACTGTAAACAATATTGCAGTACATATTGGAACTGAATTGGAACATACAACATACTGATTTTGACAACTAGTTCAACATTTTTGTATGTAATGATTTAAGCAATGAAATGAGGACTATTAGTTTCATAGGGAATGACTATTCAGCATTTATAAGTAGGGATGCATCAATACCATTTTTTCCCAACCGAGTACGAGTACAAGTACATGTATTTTTGTACTTGCCGATACCGATACCAATACCTATTGGATCAGATATCTGACATGTTAGAACAGGGGTTTTCAACCTGGGGGAGTACTTGTCTGAGGGGGCGCCAGTGCCTGACCAGGGGGCGCTGCATTACGAGATTTTTTTTACTTCTAAAACTAAAGCAATTAATTTTTCACCCACTAACTGACCACGCACTCAGGTACGTTTAATGTTATTCAGTTCAGTCTGAAAAAAACCTTCAAAATAGAGCTATCAGTGAAGATAAACCGGTCACAAAAGCGATGACAGCTGTTATAGGACGTGTGTGTGTCTTTAAGAGAGGAGATGCTCTGTTCACAGTATCGATATAAGTGATTCAGGAGTCAATTAATTCTAAGCGCAGCGTAAGTTTCTTTTCTCAGTCATCTCTCCGTGTTTACTGTTATAATGAATGTTGCGGTTGTAAATAAACACCAAATACTACAGAACATTTTGTGTGACTCGCTTACCTTAAAAAGCTCAGGCTTAATTATACTGCTTCTTACCACAGAGCGGGAGCCGACTCAGAGTCGTTCTGTCTGTGGAGCTAAACGTTTTCTCTCAGTCAGAGCAGATGATCCTGAACTAACCAACTTAGTAATTGATGAACTGTTGTCTATGCTTGACTCTGTGAAGTAACGTTTGCTGCTCTCATCTACATCAAAAAGCAAGAACCGCTTATGATTTACCAAAGTGAACCACGAATTTATATAATGTGCTGATAGAATCGGCTCAGATGGGGTCGGACTGTAGGTTGGCACACGCGCGCTCACACTTAGCGATCAAAAGCCGAGTTTTGATCGCCGAGCCAACGCCGAGTTGCTCCCGAGCCGGCAAATCTAGCGCCGACCAGCCGCCGAGCGAAAATCAGGGCAAAACATCGTGTAGTGTGAACCAGGTGTAATGCAGCAATAGACACGGTATCGGATGTTTAGTATCGGAGCCTCGTTTGCGAGTACGAGTACGAGTTAATGAGCGCGGTATCAGGCAAGTACCCGATACCAGTATCGGTTCTCATGCATCTCTATTTATAAGTATAGTTTATTTTGACTGACATGGCATAGCAAATGATAATGTTATAAAACAGCAGAGAATTGTATGGAAGCAATTGATGCATGTCCAAAAGCATTTGCAGTTTGTTGGAAGGAATGAGAAACTGCTACTATGATGTGCACAAATGACTAAATCTTGTGGAGGTTGAACTAACAGTTATGAGAATTTTAATTCTGATCAGAGAAATGCACCAAAGCAATTGAGAAAAACTGTAATACTTTAATATTTACATGAAAAGGCCCACTTATCCAGTTACTTCTGAGTTTATTAGGCTGCTAATGTCTTTTAATCTTTCAGCGCATGTGTCAGGTCCCACTCATTCCCTAGACTTACTTATTTAGCGTCTCTTATATGTAAATGTTACTGGGGCGGCACGGCGGCTAAGTGGGTAGCACTGTCGCCTCACAGCAAGAAGGTCCTGGGTCCCCAGGTGGGCCGGTCCGGGTCCTTTCTGTGTGGAGTTTGCATGTTCTCCCCGTGTCTGCGTGGGTTTCCTCCAGGCTCCGGTTTCCTCCCACAGTACAAAAACATGCAGCCAGGCTTATTGGAGACACTGAATTGCCCTATAGGTACCTAGAGACTAGGATGCATAAACTAGTGCACTGTAGTGCCGGTCCCAAGCCCGGATAAATAGGGGGGGGTCGTGTCAGGAAGGGCATCCGGTGTAAAAACTGTGCCAAATCAATATCAAACCAAATCACAATCCAGAGATAGATCGATATATCGATAGATATGTAAACGTTACTTAAATTGCTGATGCTGTGACTTCAGATCAATTTTTTTGCATAAAAGCATGTACAAAAGCCGTAGGTGACAAAAGAACAGTAACTAGGCCTAAGCATTATATAACTGCATATACTGCTGTAGCCTTTATTAATCAAATGCACTCTCAATCTTAACCTATCAGCTAATATTCTTGCAGAGATGGTAAAGTCCAGGTTTTTTTACAAAAAACTCCCTGGACAAACTCAATCCCAATTATAAAACTTAATCGAGGCCGCAGAAGAGCAGAGAGAAGACAGTTCACACAAAGCTGACGATTCACTTTGCCCTGTATAAAGCACAACTTAAAAACTTTAACCATGAGATAAGGTCAGCCAGGACAGCCTGTTTTACAAATTTATTTAAAAATAAGAAAAACGATGCAAATGTTCTCTTCTCAACTTTTGCTCAAACACTAAACCCTGCTGCCTCTAGCTCTGCAGAATTTCTCTCTCCTATTAAATGTAATGAATTAGCAGCATTTTTAATGATAAGATCACAGATATTAGGAAGAACAGCGTTGCCCTGGCTAAAATGCCAATTAATACCTTTACAATTAGCAACAGGTCGTGCTTTGAACCAACTGGCTCTGGTAAATTTTTAGATTTAGTTTTATTACTAAACCTTTCAACCTGTGCTCTTGATCCTTGATACTCAATTTTTTAAATAGGTTTGAAGCTCACTTTAGGCCGATACTGTGCACACTGTCACCCCAAGAAAGTGATGTCAATATAATTTATTAATTAGTTATCTTATTACCAACTAGCTTTAATAGGTGTTCTAGTCTGGTTTAAGGGCCTGTCACAACAGGTAAATGGCACTTCCTAAAGTTTTAAATTATCTATAATACAACAAAGACATATGTAACATCTCAGTTTTGTTCCTGTTAGATTTAGGTTGACCATAAAATTCTGGGTTATTCCGACTTAGAGTAGTTTCTATCATATACAGTATACGTGACTGTGACTACTGTGTTACAATGGGCAACGATGCTTCAAAACGACATGCAACTACCTGTGGAGACCCTGAAGGATCCATTCTATGGCTGTTGCTATTTAACCTGTATGCGCCTTTGCTTCCTGCTGAAGCATATACACACTAGATTTATATTCATTGGTACACAGGTGATGTACATAGCTCCCTGTTCTTGCAGTTGCAAAAGAGTATTGCCGATTGTGGGTCGTGAGACACAAACGAATGACAAACAGGCTTATCTGGATCACATGAATGTGGAGGCCAAACAATGTGTCAGTAATCTTGGGAGTCATTTCTGACAGTGAGCTTAGTTTTAAATACCACATCTTCAGCATGTCTCAAAGTCTCGGGACATTCTAACCCTGACGATAGTGAGAAACTAGTGCATGCCTTTGTCACTTCAAGGCAAATTTTTGTAATGCTGTTGACTAAACTTCCCAAAAGGTCTGTTAGACACCTGCAACAAGAATGCTGCTGCTAGAGTCCTAACAAATAAAAGAAAGTGGAATCATATTACACCAGCATTTCAATCACTCCATTGGCTGCCTGTCTCCTTTAGGATTGATTATTTTATTGTTTTTTTAAATGTCTTAAATGTCTTCTTACTCCTCCTTACCTCAGTGAACGAATAACTACACATGTTCCACACACATAACTAGACATACTCCAAGTACACGAGCTTTTTATCATGACAAGATCACATTCTACTGACATTTGTAATAAAACAGTTCAAATATGTTGTTGATAACAGTCAGTCTGTATTTTATACTGATGGTTTACATAGGTTTGAGTACCCTGAGACACTACACATCCTACTTTGTACTACCATACAACCATACATGCACACGTACAGTACTAATATTGAACATATATAAAACATTTAAAACACACGCCCACACAAATCGTCAAAGATTATGGAGGATGATCTCACAGTTCTCAAAGTGTTGGGTTGTATTGGATTAATTACAATTCATTTATTTTCAGTCTGTAACCATATTTATTTTTGATTTGCTGTATTTTTAACTATGTTACACTAAACAGAAGCCTGACCGTACATTTAATAATAGTAAAAATCATGGTCTTGATATAAATTATTAGACTTCATATTCAAATATGTTCTTGATAGTAGAAACGTGAGATCTTTTAAATAAACGGTATGAAATAAAACAACTAAATTAATTTCTTATATTTTTTAAATATCTTTTTTTATTTATTTATTAGAGTTACCTCTGTTATTTTTGGGAGTACGCCTGGGGGTACGCCTGACTCAATCTGAGAGCATGTGTTGAGAAATTTTTACTCGTGCTCAGATTTAAAAAAACAAGTCATTTCTGCTCTTCGGCTTACCCTGTTATCAGCATCGGCCTTGCTGATAAGGAAATGCCTCCAGTGGATCTGTTGCTACGGGTCATCTCGTACCTACCCTCCCCTGCTCTCTGGCTGTCTTTCATTCTGGGTAGCAACTGCTGTAAACGCAATCTTATCGCGAACTTTGTACAGACTTTTTGCTTACAGGAATGAAGGACTGACAGAACATTTTCCCAACCCCCGACCCAACGTCTCCACTCTTAGCTTAATTCCACCAATACGGCAGGACGGGTCTGCAGCGTGCGCTGGTTATGGCTGCGAATCGCGGGATGGCTGCTTGTCGTAGTTGGTTACTTTTCATCCCCCACATCCCTAACCCGTGGCTGGTGGTGTGACTATGTTATGTTCTTATGTTTACATGTGCTTGTGTGCTGTAAGGGGCTTTTTTTCGTGTTACCATAGTGTGCTCCTCAGGGAGCACAATCTGGTTGCTGTTTTTTTTTTTTATCTCCTACTCTCCCAATGTGTTTATTATTTCTTGTTTCTTATCCTGTCCCCCCCCCCCCCCCCCCCCCCCTTGATGGCTAATTTCGCTGTAAGTGTACCTGTTGCAATTTATAGTGACAATAAAGACTACTACTACTACTACTACTACTACTACTACTACTACTACTACACCGGTTTGGAAAACAGGCTTTCACACTGATACTAACACATTATATGAGTCAGTTCTTCAGGAAAGAGGAGCTACTTAAAAGGGCATAGCCAGCAAAAAACTAAACTTCCAAAGTTAAAGCAGAACTTAAATTAAATGTAACATTATTACCATATTACTTGTTTATATTTCCTTTTATTTTTTACCATTTACACTGTCCTAATAGTTCTTAGATACAGTATATAAGATCATACTCACTGTGGGTTTAACATACTAAACATTCGACTGGATATTGATAAAAAAAGGAGCAGATGTTACTCATAACACTGGCCATCACATTGTAGAAAAAGGTTTAGCTCTATAACATGTTATTACAGTGTAACTAACTAACAGTACATCTCAGCATCAGGAATCAGTGTAAAGCATTAAAACTTAATATAATATATTTTTCATGGTTGAAAATCTGATTTATTTGAACTCCATGTCTTACGCAGTCCAGATTGATGAAGATTTTTATTTTAAAGAATAATAACGCCACTGTGGCGATTAGAAAAGAAACAGCTGACATGGTGCTCTCTGATTGGCTGATATGAAGACATTATAGACTAGGGAATCTAAACATAAAATCTAAAGAAATGGGCGGATGGATCAGACAGGACACTGATGAGGTGCTTAACACAGCAGTTACACAGACCACACTGCTATTTTCTGTATGACTCACTATGCATTCTGTGTGTGTGTGTGTGTTCCTGTAGATGGTTTGCTACAGCATCACTCACTTCCTGTCTATATACAAGCAGTGCTGTCATGCTAGGTCACTCATCCTACAGCCTGGCCCATCCTAACCCTAAACCTACAGTGTATTTTGTTTCACCTGGATGCTAATAAAGGTGTATGTGTAGTGTGGAAAAACTTTATTACAACTTCAGTGTCTGTATGAAACTGCTGTGCATTCTGATCTTCACTCGCTGCTGTTCGTGGCACACAGTGAGTGAAATACAGAGACCTGCTGTGTTTCACTTCTCAGTAGTGATTTCTCATATTCTAAACAAAATGCATATTCATCCCCTGAATATGTGGGGGTGTGAGGGGTATATGCATATTTTGGGAGAAGCTGATGCCACATCTTGCACCCTTTTGGTGCTGCCTCTGGATGTCTATCTGATCCTCGCGAATACAGCCAAGATTCAGCCGAGGAGAGGTGTACGAGTGAATGTCAGGGACGGTATTGGAACACAGCCCAGTTCACAGCACAGCCTCACTCAGCCCAATATGAGACACAGTCGAGGCCATTGTTTTAATAAAAGTACACTGCGTCAGACTGCTGCAGTGCTTTCTGGGTAAGTGCTCATGTAATTTGTATCTAATAAACCTTCTGGAGCCGACAAGTCACCCGAGCCGTCTTTAGGAGTCAGGGACAGTGAGGGGTGAGCAGACAGAAAGAATTAGAAACAGGAAACAAACCAGCAGGTGAGAGGAGAATCAGACAGTCGATAAGTTATATAACGGAAATAATCACACACACACACACACACACACACACACACACACACACACACACACAGTGTTTACTGAAATAGCCGAGCGATGACATCACACAAGAAGATCAAAAGAGAATACGGGTAAACATGGATAAATGACTGAGTGAGTGAGTGAGTGAATGAGTGAATCAGTAATTCTGCACCAACCTGAAGCTGGTCTGTCCCGTCTGACTGAGATCGAGATCGTCCTCTGACCTGCTTCGTCTCTCAACACACACTCCCAGTAAAGGCTATAAGTCACCCAGCAGTGCCCCCTGCAGGACATCACATGATGCATTAAACAATCACATGACTGCTTTAAAGCTGCAGTATGGAACTTTCTGCACAACATTCACAAAGTCTCATTAGCTTAGACGTTTATCTTATTTTATTATTTATGACTAGTGCACCGATCAGCCATAACATTAAAACCACCTCCTCGTTTCTACACTCACTGTCCATTTTATCAGCTCCACTTACCATATAGGAGCACTTTGTAGTTTTACAATTACTGACTGTAGTCCATCTGTTTCTCTACATACATTTTTAGGACCACAGGACCACCACAGAGCAGGTATTATTTAGGTGGTGGATCATTCTCAGCACTGCAGTGACACTGACATGGTGGTGGTGTGTTAGTGTGTGTTGTGCTGGTATGAGTGGATCAGACACAGCAGCGCTGCTGGAGGTTTTAAACACCGTGTCCACTCACTGTCACTGCTTGACTGAGGATAGTCCACCAACCAAAAATATCCAGCCAACAGCGCCCCGTGGGCAGCGTCCTGTGACCACTGATGAAGGTCTAGAAGATGACCGACTCAAACAGCAGCAATAGATGAGCGATCGTCTCTGACTTTACATCTACAAGGTGGACCAACTAGGTAGGAGTGTCTAATAGAGTGGACAGTGAGTAAACACGGTATCTAAAAACTCCAGCAGCACTGCTGTGTCTGATCCACTCATACCAGCACAACATACACTAACACACCACCACCATGTCAGTGTCACTGCAGTGCTGAGAATGATCCACCACCTAAATAATACCTGCTCTGTGGTGGTCCTGTGGGGGTCCTGACCATTGAAGAACAGGGTGAAAGCAGGTTTTAAAAGTATGTAGAGAAACAGATGGACTACAGTCAGTAATTGTAGAACTACAAAGTGCTCCTATATGGTAAGTGGAGCTGATAAAATGGACAGTGAGTGTAGAAACGAGGAGGTGGTTTTAATGTTATAGCTGATCAGTGTATAAAACATTTTAATTCCACCATGTATATAATGAAGGTTTGAGTTCTATAAGCTTTGCTTGGCCCCACAAAATGACACAATATATGATGGAATCAGTACGTATTATTTAGTACAGATGCAATAAATACAATTTTTATTGTTTATTTAATATTTATGTATTGTACAATTACCCTC
Organism: Trichomycterus rosablanca; assembly: GCF_030014385.1. Taxonomy (NCBI): domain Eukaryota; kingdom Metazoa; phylum Chordata; class Actinopteri; order Siluriformes; family Trichomycteridae; genus Trichomycterus; species Trichomycterus rosablanca. Next base: position 5,387,444 of record NC_085998.1, read on the forward strand.
AGCTCTCCCTCTAACAAATAAAACAAGGTTTGCAAACTCCACTTTACAACTTGACCAGGGGTCTGTTGTAGAAAAGTGGACGACTTTAAATATCTCCACTTCCAGTTCACTTATAACGTTGGTTTAGTGACTGACCTGAAGTATTTTTGCCCCGTAAGACAAACCCGGAGCCCAGTGTTTTAATTATTGCTCTGAAAGCTTCTTCCTCGACTGTCTATAGAGGAATATTATATGATTTACTGAATATTAAAGCCTGCAGCTGTTGTATTAACTAGGCTACGGTATGGTGGTATTTGAAAAATCCATACGATAAGAGGAATCAAAGACAGTACACCAAATGTACCGTCATACATTTTTGTTTTTATTTTTGTTTTATTTTCTACTTATATGCTAAACTTAATATATTGAAAAATACTTAGACACTAATCAATAAGGTAATAAAATGCTGCACCAAGTGAGTGTAAATCTCAAAAATCTCAAAAAACGTGAGATCTGATGCCTTGATCTTTTAAAAATGTATCTTTTACAGTTCTGGTATGGACGATTATGATATTAAGGCTTCGATTAACGCATTTAAAGCAGTTTTACATTAGATCACTTGCACAAATCAGGCCAAAATTCAATAAAAACATGTAAAACTGATCTGTATGGTCCTAAATAGTTCACATACAGTGTGCCATTAGTACATTCAACCATAACTGCATTAAAGAACCTTCAAAACACGCACGACTCAAATATGAAAAATAAACTAACCTGTTCAGGCTTGCAGCGTTGATGAGTCTCTGAGCATCATGCCTCAAGCATTTACTCCAATACTTACATGTCCGACCTCTGATCTGAAATCAGACTGCTGCATGACATTTAATAAACAAATCCCCTCATTACAGTGACAAGCAAATTTCTGTGTTTCACCTTGTTTTCATTTGTTTTATGCAAAAGATTGTTCTACAGAAAAGAAAACCATTTAGGATAGGTTTGAAAGTCGCCAAGACTGCCATTATAGTGACAGATTAAACAGACTAATTCCCCTGATTTTATGTGTGAGCATATTTTGGCGAAGGCTGATGCCACACCTTGTACCCTTTTGGTGCTACATCTGGATGTCAATCTGATCCTCATGAATATAACCAAGGTTCAGCCAAGGAGAAGTGTAAATGTACTGGAACACAGAGCACTCACTCAGCCTATCCCAGTTAAATAGGTTTTTATTATAAGACAGAGCCAAGCCCATTGTTTTATTATTTAACTATTGTCCAAAATAGCTGAAGGAACAGCGCACCAACTTTTAATAGAACATCACACTCACTCACACCTAGGGGCAATTTAGAAAAGCCAATCTATCTCCTGACATATAATTGTAACACCCCACTCATTGGAAAACCCACCAGAGAGTAACCAGGGGTTCAAACCTAAGTAGCTGGAGCTGTACCGTTACATTTTAAATTATTTCTGCAACTGTCCTTTTTCTGTATCTAAAATTTTTGTAAATAGTTTTTATCACATTATTTTGGGTTTTCTGAAATGTCCACATACAGTGTATCACAAAAGTGAGTACACCCCTCACATTTCTGCAAATATTTCATTATATCTTTTCATGGGACAACACTATAGACATGAAACTTGGATATAACTTAGAGTAGTCAGTGTACAGCTTGTATAGCAGTGTAGATTTACTGTCTTCTGAAAATAACTCAACACACAGCCATTAATGTCTAAATAGCTGGCAACATAAGTGAGTACACCCCACAGTGAACATGTCCAAATTGTGCCCAAATGTGTCGTTGTCCCTCCCTGGTGTCATGTGTCAAGGTCCCAGGTGTAAATGGGGAGCAGGGCTGTTAAATTTGGTGTCTTGGGTACAATTCTCTCATACTGGCCACTGGATATTCAACATGGCACCTCATGGCAAAGAACTCTCTGAGGATGTGAGAAATAGAATTGTTGCTCTCCACAAAGATGGCCTGGGCTATAAGAAGATTGCTAACACCCTGAAACTGAGCTACAGCATGGTGGCCAAGGTCATACAGCGGTTTTCCAGGACAGGTTCCACTCGGAACAGGCTTCGCCAGGGTCGACCAAAGAAGTTGAGTTCACGTGTTCGGCGTCATATCCAGAGGTTGGCTTTAAAAAATAGACACATGAGTGCTGCCAGCATTGCTGCAGAGGTTGAAGACGTGGGAGGTCAGCCTGTCAGTGCTCAGACCATACGCCGCACACTGCATCAACTCGGTCTGCATGGTCGTCATCCCAGAAGGAAGCTGACGCACAAGAAAGCCCGCAAACAGTTTGCTGAAGACAAGCAGTCCAAGAATATGGATTACTGGAATGCCCTGTGGTCTGACGAGACCAAGATAAACTTGTTTGGCTCAGATGGTGTCCAGCATGTGTGGCGGCGCCCTGGTGAGAAGTACCAAGACAACTGTATCTTGCCTACAGTCAAGCATGGTGGTGGTAGCATCATGGTCTTGGGCTGCATGAGTGTTGCTGGCACTGGGGAGCTGCAGTTCATTGAGGGAAACATGAATTCCAACATGTACTGTGACATTCTGAAACAGAGCATGATCCCCTCCCTTCGAAAACTGGGCCTCATGGCAGTTTTCCAACAGGATAACGACCCCAAACACAACCTTCAAGATGACAACTGCCTTGCTGAGGAAGCTGAAGGTAAAGGTGATGGACTAAACCCAATTGAGCACCTGTGGCGCATCCTCAAGTGGAAGGTGGAGGAGTTCAAGGTGTCTAACATCCACCAGCTCCGTGATGACATCATGGAGGAGTGGAAGAGGATTCCAGTAGCAACCTGTGCAGCTCTGGTGAATTCCATGCCCAGGAGGGTTAAGGCAGTGCTGGAAAATAATGGTGGTCACACAAAATATTGACACTTTGGGCACAATTTGGACATGTTCACTGTGGGGTGTACTCACTTATGTTGCCAGCCATTTAGACATTAATGGCTGTGTGTTGAGTTATTTTCAGAAGACAGTAAATCTACACTGCTATACAAGCTGTACACTGACTACTCTAAGTTATATCCAAGTTTCATTTCTATAGTGTTGTCCCATGAAAAGATATAATGAAATATTTGCAGAAATGTGAGGGGTGTACTCACTTTTGTGATACACTGTAAGTGTTGTGTTTAAGAATTTCTAGGGATGAAAATAATGGTGGGACACACATTACTTCAACTATAGTTTTTTTTTCTTTTTAATTATTACTAATTCATTGTCTGTTTTAACACCAATTAATCTTATTTATCTATTAATCCTCAAAAGCAAAAAGCAGTCTATCACAGGGCAAATACGCTTACACACCTACCTAGGGGGACTTTAGTATCTCCAGTTAACCTGACTGCATGTCCTCCACACAGGAAGGACCTGGATCGCTCCATCTGGGAATTGAACCCAGGACCTTCTTGCTGTGAGGCAACAGTGCTACCCACCGAGATACTTCTTAAAAATACACTAAACAAATAATAAATTTAACCTTAACATGAGACCAACTGGTCTAATTGGTGCAGCCCTATGTTTATAAGCACAGGAAAATCGACTTGACTTAATAGTATAATAGTATAAATAATTGAATTAGTATGAATAATTATGTATGTATGTGTAGATTTATGTATGGCTGGCTGGATGGATGGTAGGATGGATGGATGGATAAAGTAAAGGATGGATGGATGGATGGTAGGATGGATGGATGGATGGAGTAATAGATGGATGGATGGAGTAATGGATGGATGGATGGGTGGATAGATGGAGTAATAGATGAATGGATGGATGGAGTAATAGATGGATGGATGGATTAATGGATGGATGGATGGGTGGATAGATGGATGGATGGAGTAATAGATGGATGGATGGATGGATGGATGGATTAATGGATGGAGTAATGGATGGATGGATGGAGTAATGGATGGATGGATGGAGTAATGGATGGATGGATGGATGGATGGAGTAATGGATGGAGTAATGGATGGAGTAATGGATGGATGGATGGATGGACTTAACCTTGGGTTTCCAGTCAGCACTGATCCGATTGATTAGGCTAGTTAGCTTGAGAAATCCTGAGGTAACCTGCCAGGATATAGTCACACAAAAAGTACATAAAAATTAACTAATACACGCCAACAAATATTATAAATTATTTCTCTGGTCATTTCAAGATAAAATACGTTTTATTGTTCAGAATTTCAACTAAGCTAAACTAATTGTCAGATTCAGTTAGCAATTATCACTAATTATACAGAACTATACAAAAATAAATACATTTGTGAATAGAGAATTCTTTACTCGAAAGATAACTAAATATATAAATGTTATATTTAAATATTAATATAAAAAGCCACATTAACTTTTTACCTCAGCTCAGAATCGCCTTTTCTCCATGTGGTAAAATGTGGCTGTGTTCAAAACGGCATCCACTGCCTGCTAGGAAGTGTGTAAAAATAGCATTGAAACTGCATATAGAGCAATAGCTAGTGCACACTTTTTAGTATTGTACTAGCGGTTTGAAACACAGCGTCGGTCTCAAGCAGCAAGGAAATCCAGACGTTTCTCTCAGCATTTCATATGCTAAAAAAAAATTCCCAACAAAACTAAATTAATAAAATAGAAAGAATATTTTAGTATGAAATGTGTGATCCGACAATGTGCTAAGGATTCATGTTGAGAAAATGTTTTACAGAAATTAATACAAATATTCAAAAAGACATGAACAGATAAAAATCTCTACATAATATAATTTTCATGTTTTTTTTTAAGTTAGTGATCAGAAGGTTGCTGGTTTAAGCCTCACTGCTGCAAAGTTGCCACCGTTGGGCCCCTGAGCAAGGACTTAAACGCTGTCTGTTTTTCTTTTTTTTTTTTTTTATTATTAGTGATCAGAAGGTTGCTGGTCCAAGCCCCACTGCTGCAAAGTTGCCATTGTTGGGACCCTGAGCAAGGACTTGAACACTGTCTGTTCTCTTTCATCTGATCACAATTTTTAGTATTTTTTTTTCTCTATATAGAAATAAGGTATATGTTCACAAATCTTAAATGTTTGTTGGTTTATTAGGATTATAAGAACTTCTTTTACACTTTGGTTACAGTCATGACAGGTCAGCAGATTACACATGATTTATCACTTCAAGTTCATATGTCATTTTGTATCTCCAATTCACCCAACTTACATGTTTTTTGGATTGTGGATGGAAACCCACACAGACACAAGGAGAACATGCACACTCCACAAAGAAAGGACCCGGACTGCTTCACATGTTAATTAAGCTGGAACCTTCTTGCCGAGAGGTGACAGTAAAACTCACCAAGCCACTGTGCCACCCCTTCAAATTCTACAAAAAAGCTTTTTTTTATTGAATTTTTATGTTTTACCACTACTTTATTCTGGTCAAGGTCATGGAAGCCTGGTATCCCTGGAATCACTGTGTGTAATGCAATAACACATCCTAGACAGGGCAACAATTCATCTCAGAGGAAATCACAAACCATGGATTGCTGAGCAGCTGAAGTCTCTGAAAAATTTCACTTGCAAAATTTCACCATTAAAAAGTTCCATTAATAGAAAAGGTGATTGAACACGGGGGGTGGGGGGTAAACACAACTCTGTCCCAACTTGTTTGAGTGTGTTTCAGGCATCACATCTAATGTCTCAATGTGTTTATATTTACAAAATGCAATTCAAAGTCTATCAGTGAAAACACTAAAAATCTTTTAACTACTTTTATCAGTTAAATAAGAGTCAAGGTAATGAACAAATCACAGATTATTTTTTATTGCATTTTGCACAAAGTTCACTGGAAATACGGTTTTGGATTTTTAATTGTCCAGACAATTTTTAAATGACCTAAAAGCATTTCAATAACATATATATGTCTTTCTACCATTCTTTAATAGCAGGACAATTAGCTACCTGGTAATAATCTCAGAGACTTACATGTATTAAATATTATGTATTAAACACTCTGGTATCTTCATGTACAAGTTTAATTTATAAAAAACAAACATTAAACCTTCCATAATAACTGTTTTATTTTGTTACCATTAGCAAACCGCTGAAAGCTAGTTACCTTATCATAGATCCACAGAACACTATCTCACAAGCACTGAGGAAAATATACTTTCACAAACTTGAGATGAGCTGTAATGTTTTTGTTTTGGAAAGCAGAGGGTTCTCCATGGTTCCTTTAATACCTGTTTTGTTCAATGTTTTCCTTATAGATTTACATTACATTTACATTTTCGGAACACCCAAGGACACCTTACAATACTTATGGTTTGAACATCAGTACATAATTAATTACACAGATTAAGGGTAGGCAAGTTTAAAGAAGTACGTTTTAAGACATGTTTTGAAGCTAGGGAAAGAATAAATGGTGCGAATGTCAGGAGGGAGAGAGTTCCAGAGATGTGGGGGAGAGTATATAATGTACAGTATATAGTGTGTGATGTGTAGTGTGTATACAGTGTGAAGTGTAGTGTGTATATAGTGTGTGATGTGTGGTGTGTATATAGTGTGGTGAGTATATACTGTGTGAAGTGTAGTGTGTATGTAGTGTGTAAAGTGTAGTGTGTAGATAGTGTGTGATGTGTAGTGTGTATATAGTGTCTGATGTGTAGTGTGTAGATAGTGTGTGATGTGTAGTGTGTATATAGTGTCTGATGTGTAGTGTGTATATAGTGTGTGATGTGTAGTGGTGTGTATATATTGTGTGATGTGTAGTGGTGTGTATATAGTGTGGTGAGTATATACTGTGTGAAGTGTAGTGTGTATGTAGTGTGTAAAGTGTAGTGTGTATATAGTGTGTGAAGTGTATTGTGTATATAGTGTGTGATGTGTAGTGTGTATATAGTGTGTGATGTGTAGTGGTGTGTATATAGTGTGTGAAGTGTAGTGGTGTGTATATAGTGTGTGATGTGTAGTGGTGTGTATATAGTGTGTGATGTGTAGTGGTGTGTATATAGTGTGTGATGTGTAGTGGTGTGTATATAGTGTGTGAAGTGTAGTGGTGTGTATATAGTGTGTGAAGTGTAGTGTGTATATAGTGTGTGATGTGTAGTGTGTATATAGTGTGTGATGTGTAGTGTGTATATAGTGTGTGATGTGTAGTGGTGTGTATATAGTGTGTGAAGTGTAGTGGTGTGTATATAGTGTGTGAAGTGTGATGTGTATATAGTGTGTGATGTGTAGTGTGTATATAGTGTGTGATGTGTAGTGGTGTGTATATAGTGTGTGATGTGTAGTGTGTATATAGTGTGTGATGTGTAGTGTGTATATAGTGTGTGATGTGTAGTGGTGTGTATATAGTGTGTGATGTGTAGTGTGTATATAGTGTGTGAAGTGTAGTGTGTATATAGTGTGTGAAGTGTAGTGTGTATATAGTGTGTGATGTGTAGTGGTGTGTATATAGTGTGTGAAGTGTAGTGGTGTGTATATAGTGTGTGAAGTGTAGTGTGTATATAGTGTGTGATGTGTAGTGGTGTGTAAATAGTGTGTAATGTGTAGTGTGTATATAGTGTGGTGTGTATGTAGTGTGTGATGTGTAGTGTGTATATAGTGTGATGTGTACAGTAGTATGTATATAGTGTAGTGTGTATGTAGTGTGTAAAGTGTAGTGTGTATATAGTGTGTGATGTGTAGTGGTGTGTATATAGTGTGTGATGTGTAGTGGTGTGTATATAGTGATGTGTAGTATGTATATAGTGTAGTGTGTATGTAGTGTGTGATGTGTAGTGTGTATATAGTGTGTGATGTGTAGTGGTGTGTATATAGTGTGTGATGTGTAGTGGTGTGTATATAGAGTGATGTGTAGTATGTATATAGTGTAGTGTGTATATAGTGTGTGATGTGTAGTGGTGTGTATATAGTGTGTGATGTGTAGTGGTGTGTATATAGAGTGATGTGTAGTATGTATATAGTGCAGTGTGTATATAGTGTGTGATGTGTAGTGGTGTGTATATAGTGTGTGATGTGTAGTGGTGTGTATATAGAGTGATGTGTAGTATGTATATAGTGTAGTGTGTATATAGTGTGTGATGTGTAGTGGTGTGTATATAGAATGATGTGTAGTATGTATATAGTGTGGTGTGTATGTAGTGTGTGATGTGTAGTGTGTATATAGTGTGTGATGTGTAGTGGTGTGTATATAGTGTGTGATGTGTAGTGGTGTGTATATAGAGTGATGTGTAGTATGTATATGGTGCCAGTCACTGGGGCCAGTGATAGCTCAGTGGTTAAGGTACTGGACTAGTAAACAGAAGGTTGCCGGTTCAAGCCCCGCCACCACCAAGTTGCCACTGTTGGGTCCCTGAGCAAGGCCCTTAACCCTCAATTGCTCATTGTGTTCCGCTCACTGTGTTAGTCGCTTTGGATAAAAGCGTCTGCTAAATGCTGAAAATGTAAATGTAAATATATAGTGTAGTGTGTATATAGTGTGTGATGTGTAGTGGTGTGTATGTAGTGTGTGATGTGTAGTGGTGTGTATATAGAGTGATGTGTAGTATGTATATAGTGTAGTGTGTATATAGTGTGTGATGTATAGTGGTGTGTATATAGTGTGTGATGTGTAGTGGTGTGTATATAGAGTGATGTGTAGTATGTATATAGTGTGGTGTGTATGTAGTGTGTGATGTGTAGTGGTGTGTATATAGTGTGTGATGTGTAGTGGTGTGTATATAGAGTGATGTGTAGTATGTATATAGTGTAGTGTGTATATAGTGTGTGATGTGTAGTGGTGTGTATATAGAATGATGTGTAGTATGTATATAGTGTGGTGTGTATGTAGTGTGTGATGTGTAGTGTGTATATAGTGTGTGATGTGTAGTGGTGTGTATATAGTGTGTGATGTGTAGTGGTGTGTATATAGAGTGATGTGTAGTATGTATATGGTGCCAGTCACTGGGGCCAGTGATAGCTCAGTGGTTAAGGTACTGGACTAGTAAACAGAAGGTTGCCGGTTCAAGCCCCGCCACCACCAAGTTGCCACTGTTGGGTCCCTGAGCAAGGCCCTTAACCCTCAATTGCTCATTGTGTTCCGCTCACTGTGTTAGTCGCTTTGGATAAAAGCGTCTGCTAAATGCTGAAAATGTAAATGTAAATATATAGTGTAGTGTGTATATAGTGTGTGATGTGTAGTGGTGTGTATGTAGTGTGTGATGTGTAGTGGTGTGTATATAGAGTGATGTGTAGTATGTATATAGTGTAGTGTGTATATAGTGTGTGATGTATAGTGGTGTGTATATAGTGTGTGATGTGTAGTGGTGTGTATATAGAGTGATGTGTAGTATGTATATAGTGTGGTGTGTATGTAGTGTGTGATGTGTAGTGGTGTGTATATAGTGTGTGATGTGTAGTGGTGTGTATATAGAGTGATGTGTAGTATGTATATAGTGTAGTGTGTATATAGTGTGTGATGTGTAGTGGTGTGTATATAGAATGATGTGTAGTATGTATATAGTGTGGTGTGTATGTAGTGTGTGATGTGTAGTGTGTATATAGTGTGTGATGTGTAGTGGTGTGTATATAGTGTGTGATGTGTAGTGGTGTGTATATAGAGTGATGTGTAGTATGTATATAGTGTGGTGTGTATGTAGTGTGTGATGTGTAGTGTGTATATAGTGTGATGTGGTGTGTGATGTAGTAGATAATTATTTTTAATAATATTAATATTGCTTTGTTTATACATGTAATTATTTGCATATTTAGGTAAAATAACAGTATGATAAAGGAAGAATATAAACGTGTCTATGGGGGCAGCAGCTTTGTTTTGAAACCGAATGCGGGTCGCTCAGCTGTTTAATGACGTCACTGCTCCACCTATCACGCTTGCGTAAAAAAACTTGCGCATGTGCACTGAAAAAACCTCGAATTATGGGTTGTGTTTCAAATAACCTCTGTCATAAATATATAGGACACTCGATAGTGTACAGAGGTGAATCTTCACTGCGGGGTGCAGTGCACTAATAGAGAGAGCTTGGTAGGGTTTGGGATTAAACCTGAGAAAGTTAGCTAGCTAGTCAAAGCTACAGAAGTGTCTTGTTAGAACAACTACACACAACACTGCACAAAGAACCAAAATTAGGTAATAATAATTTTATTTGATATTCATAATCGATCTGAACTCGACTATTCTAAAGTAAAATACTAAGATTGTTGGAGATTAAGTCGGTTGTAGTATGAAATACATCTCATTAGTGTGTTTGTATGTTTGTTATATAGTTTATGTTACTGAGATTCGAAGATACATCACAATTCTCACTTATAAAACTACCCAGACACAGTGAGATCATGTTTTGCAGTGTGCGCGCGTTTAGTTTGGGGTGTGTGGTGTGTATGGTGTATGGTGTATGGTGTGTGATGTGTGATGTGTGATGTGTGATGTGTGATGTGTAGTGTGTAGTGTGTATTTATGGTTTGTTTATAGTGTGTGATGTGTAGTGTGTGTATAGTGTGTAACGTGTAGTGTGTATTTATGGTTTGTTTATAGTGTGTGATGTAGTGTGTGTGTGATGTGTAGTGTGTGTATATGGTGTGTAGTGTGTTTAGTGTGTGATGTGTATTGTTTATATAGCGTGTCGTGTGTGAAGTGTAGTGTGTGTATAGTGTGTGATTTGTAGCGTGTATATAGTGTGTGATTTGTAGTGTGTATACAGTGTGATGTGTAGTGTGTGTATATAGTGTGTATTTGGTGTGTGATGTGTAGTGTGTATACAGTGTGTGATGTGTAGTATAGTGTTTATATAGTGTGTGATTTATAGTGTGTGATTTATAGTGTGTGATTTATAGTGTGTATATAGTGTGGGATGTGTAGTGTGTATATAGTGTGGGATGTGTAGTGTAGTGTGTATATAGTGTGTGATTTATTGTGTGTGATTTATAGTGTGTATATAGTGTGTGATTCATAGTGTGTATATAGTGTGGGATGAGTAGTATAGTGTGGGATGTGTAGTGTAGTGTAGTGTGTATATAGTGTGGGATGTGTAGTATAGTGTGTGATTTATAGTGTGTGATTTATAGTGTGTGATTTATAGTGTGTATATAGTGTGGGATGTGTAGTGTAGTGTGTATATAGTGTGTGTTTATAGTGTGTGATTTATAGTGTGTGATTTATAGTGTGTATATAGTGTGGGATGTGTAGTGTGTATATGGGTCATTGACATGACGCCTACATTTTCTGTCCGACTGCATTTTCTTCAGTTAAGAAAATGTTTAAATGCATAAAAAGATGCCATATGTATGTAGTATCTCTCCCATATATGCACTCAATTTAAAATTTCACAAAACATTAGTAAATTGTCATTTTTTGATTTTTAAAGTGTCAAAATATCATATGGTGCGACCATCCGGCCATGACTTCTGTTTTAAAAACTTCATTTAAATTCTCTACACCTGTTCGTCTTTATTTTATGTCCTACTCGGCATAATTTTTAAAGTGTTTTGCAGTACTGTACAAAAATGCAAAGTGTTTTTATTTTAATTTCCATCATAATATACAAACAAACTTTGTCCGATGATGCCCATTTTATGAAATATCATGTGGTGCGACCATGAAGAAATGGCCACTTTGGGGTTTTAATGTTGAAAACAAGTCAAAGACTTGAAGTTGTATCATACACCTATTTGTCAAGGGTCCTTGAAAGCAACAAGCAGGTTTGTAACTTATAAAAATAACCTTTTTAACAGCTGTTATATAGTTGTCATATTTGGATATCATGTGGTATGACCTCAAAAATATAATGAATATTAAGTTATTTCTACAAACATATATTTTAATTATAGATTTCAGAATTACATTATGTGGGAAGCTAGCTTATTTTGTTAAGGTGGCCAATTCTGTGCCTGTAAATTTGAACTAAACTTGAAAAGATCATGTGGTGCGACCAACTATCATGCGGTGCGACCATTGCAGAGTGATTTCCATGATGGATTTATGTCCTAGATTGGCAGTATATAGTTTTATATCTATAAAACTGATGATTTATATACGTAAAGTACTTTATTATAGTTTTTGGGATATATTTTATTGCAACATGACTAATATTTCAGAAACAATGACTTATGTTTAAACTTTGAACAATTTTTGTACAATTTTTTTTAGCCATTTATTCTTTTTTTATTTATATATTTATTTATATCTGCAGTATGATCTCAGTACCTGGCTAGGAGAAGAGAAAGGTTATGTTAAACATGCAGCATAAATAAACAAACATGAAGTACATATAGGTTGGGTGTATTGTAGTTCTTTTTATCACCTGGAGAAAAATAGATTTTTCATTAACATGTTTTTCTGCTGTCTATCATTAGTGCAAAATAAAATATACCCTATAATTAAGGCATAACACTATTTACTGACCAGGCATAACAGTATGAGCACTGACAGGTAAAGTGAATAACACTGATTATTTCTTCATCACAGCACATGTTAGTTGGGGGGGAGGGCGGGTATATTAGGCAGCAAGTGAACATTTTATCCTCAAAGTTGATGTTAGAAGCAGGAAAAGTTTGATGAGTTTGACGAGGGCCAAACTGTGATGGCTAGACGACTGGGTCAGAGCATCTCCAAAACTGCTGCTCTTGTGGGGGTGTTCCCGGTCTGCAGTGGTCAGTATCTATCAGAAGTGGTCCAAAGAAGGAACAGTGGTAAACCGGTGACAGGGGCATGGTCGGCCAAGGCTCACTGATGCACGTGGGGAGCGAAGGCTGGCCCGTGTGGTCAGATCCAACAGACGAGCTACTGTAGCTCAAACTGCTGAAGAAGTTCATGCTGGTTCTGATAGAAAGGTGTCAGAATACACAGTGCAGCACAGTTTGTTACATATGGGGCTGCTTAGCCGCAGACCAGTCAGGGTGCCCATGCTGACCCCTGTCCACCACCGAAAGTGCCAACAATGGACACATGAGCATTGCAACTGGTCCACGGAGCAATGGAAGAAGGTGGCCTGGTCTGATGAAGCACGTTTTCTTTTACATCATGTGGATGGCCGGGTGCTGGTGCTGTGTGTTGCTTACATGGGGAACACATGGCACCAGGATGCACTATAGAAAGAAGGCGAGCCGGCGGAGGCAGTGTGATGCTTTGGGCAACATTGTGCTGGGAAACCTCGGGTCCTGCCATCCTTGTGGATTTTACTCTGACACGTAGCGCCTACCTAAACATTGTTGCAGACCATGTTCACCCTTTCATGGAAAGTTTGTGAAACATTTCTATTCATGTCAGTTTGATGAAATGTTAATAAAATCTGGTTTAAATTTATTGTTGTAGGGAATTTGTTTTTTGATCTCTTCAAATAGATTTTTAACAATAAGAGGTCTTCATGTCATTTGGGGCGACCACTTATCATGTGGTGCAACCAATAACAGAAGTAACTGAATTAAATTATAAATAATAAATCTCACTTATGTTGCTAAAATATTAATCACTGATGCAGTATGCCTAAGTTAAAGGTAGTTGTAAAAAAAATAAAAAAATGTTTAATGTGATTTACAGGAAAAATAAGTCTGTCAAGTACATTTAAGTTAGTGAATTTGATGTTATACAACAAAAAATACAAGTACATTATTTACAAAAACTTAAAGTAATAACATAATGTGTTTCTAAACACATTATATTATTGAGTACTTGCAAAAAAATGTTAAGCATGTTGAGAAAATTAATTAATTTTAAAATAAATCACAGTCGCACCACATGACATTTTGTTAGGCCACAGCCAATTCATCTGGATGAAAAAACACTAAAATGACAATTTAAAATTTTAATAGGAATTTACATGTACACAACATTCTAAATAAGTGAACAATTGCAAGAAACACTCTTATTTTTAGTATTTTAAAATTGGCCTGTTGAAATTCCTTATTCGTCATTGACCCATATAGTGTGTGATTTATAGTGTGTATATAGTGTGGGATGTGTTGTGTGATTTATAGTGTGTGATTTATAGTGTGTATATAGTGTGTGATTTATAGTGTGGGATGTGTAGTGTGTGATTTGTAGTGTGATGTGTAGTGTAGTGTGTGATGTGTAGTGTAGTGTGTGATGTGTAGTGTGTGGGTAGTGTAGTGTGTGGGTAGTGTAGTGTGTATATAGTGTGGGATGTGTAGTGTGTATATAGTGTGGGATGTGTAGTATAGTGTGTGATTTATAGTGTGTGATTTATAGTGTGTATATAGTGTGTGATTTATAGTGTGTATATAGTGTGGGATGTGTAGTGTGTGATTTGTAGTGTGTGATGTGTAGTGTGTGATGTGTAGTGTAGTGTGTATATAGTGTGGGATGTGTAGTGTAGTGTGTATATAGTGTGGGATGTGTAGTGTGTATATAGTGTGTATATAGTGTGTGATGTGTAGTGTGTGTATATAGTGTGTGATTTATAGTGTGTATATAGTGTGTTATTTATAGTGTGTATATAGTGTGTGATTTATAGTGTGTATATAGTGTGTGATGTGTAGTGTGTATATAGTGTGGGATGTGTAGTGTGTATATAGTGTGTGATGTGTAGTGTAGTGTGTGTATATAGTGTGTGTGTATATGGTGTGTGTATATAGTGTGTGATGTATAGTGTGTGATTTGTAGTGTGTGATGTGTAGTGTGTGATGTGTAGTGTGTATATAGTGTGTGATGTGTAGTGTGTGTATATAGTGTGTGTATATAGTGTGTGATGTATAGTGTGTGATGTGTAGTGTGTGATGTGTAGTGTGTGATGTGTAGTGTGTATATAGTGTGTGATGTGTAGTGTGTGTATATAGTGTGTGTATATAGTGTGTGATGTATAGTGTGTGATTTGTAGTGTGTGATGTGTAGTGTGTATATAGTGTGTGATGTGTAGTGTAGTGTGTATATAGTGTGTGATTTGTAGTGTGTGGTGTGTAGTGTGTATATAGTGTGGGATGTGTAGTGTGTATATAGTGTGGGGTGTGTATATAGTGTGTGATGTGTATATAGTGTGTGATGTGTAGTGTAGTGTCTGATTTGTAGCGTTGGAAAGTAACGAATTACATTTACTCGCGTTACTGTAATTGAGTAGTTTTTTGTGTACTTGTTCTATCTATCTATCTATCTATCTATCTATCTATCTATCTATCTATCTATCTATCTATCTATCTATATCTACGTATATCTATATACGTATATATATATACAGTGTATCACAAAAGTGAGTACACCCCTCACATTTCTGCAAATATTTCATTATATCTTTTCATGGGACAACACTATAGACATGAAACTTGGATATAACTTAGAGTAGTCAGTGTACAGCTTGTATAGCAGTGTAGATTTACTGTCTTCTGAAAATAACTCAACACACAGCCATTAATGTCTAAATAGCTGCAACATAAGTGAGTACACCCCACAGTGAACATGTCCAAATTGTGCCCAAATGTGTCGTTGTCCCTCCCTGGTGTCATGTGTCAAGGTCCCAGGTGTAAATGGGGAGCAGGGCTGTTAAATTTGGTGTTTTGGGTACAATTCTCTCATACTGGCCACTGGATATTCAACATGGCACCTCATGGCAAAGAACTCTGAGGATGTGAGAAATAGAATTGTTGCTCTCCACAAAGATGGCCTGGGCTATAAGAAGATTGCTAACACCCTGAAACTGAGATACAGCATGGTGGCCAAGGTCATACAGTGGTTTTCCAGGACAGGTTCCACTCGGAACAGGCTTCGCCAGGGTCGACCAAAGAAGTTGAGTCCACGTGTTCGGCGTCATATCCAGAGGTTGGCTTTAAAAAATAGACACATGAGTGCTGCCAGCATTGCTGCAGAGGTTGAAGACGTGGGAGGTCAGCCTGTCAGTGCTCAGACCATACGCCGCACACTGCATCAACTCGGTCTGCATGGTCGTCATCCCAGAAGGAAGCTGACGCACAAGAAAGCCCGCAAACAGTTCGCTGAAAACAAGCAGTCCAAGAACATGGATTACTGGAATGCCCTGTGGTCTGACGAGACCAAGATAAACTTGTTTGGCTCAGATGGTGTCCAGCATGTGTGGCGGCGCCCTGGTGAGAAGTACCAAGACAACTGTATCTTGCCTACAGTCAAGCATGGTGGTGGTAGCATCATGGTCTTGGGCTGCATGAGTGTTGCTGGCACTGGGGAGCTGCAGTTCATTGAGGGAAACATGAATTCCAACATGTACTGTGACATTCTGAAACAGAGCATGATCCCCTCCCTTCGAAAACTGGGCCTCATGTCAGTTTTCCAACAGGATAACGACCCCAAACACAACCTCCAAGATGACAACTGCCTTGCTGAGGAAGCTGAGGGTAAAGGTGATGGACTAAACCCAATTGAGCACCTGTGGCGCATCCTCAAGTGGAAGGTGGAGGAGTTCAAGGTGTCTAACATCCACCAGCTCCGTGATGTCATCATGGAGGAGTGGAAGAGGATTCCAGTAGCAACCTGTGCAGCTCTGGTGAATTCCATGCCCAGGAGGGTTAAGGCAGTGCTGGATAATAATGGTGGTCACACAAAATATTGACACTTTGGGCACAATTTGGACATGTTCACTGTGGGGTGTACTCACTTATGTTGCAGCTATTTAGACATTAATGGCTGTGTGTTGAGTTATTTTCAGAAGACAGTAAATCTACACTGCTATACAAGTTGTACACTGACTACTCTAAGTTATATCCAAGTTTTATTTCTATAGTGTTGTCCCATGAAAAGATATAATGAAATATTTGCAGAAATGTGAGGGGTGTACTCACTTTTGTGATACACTGTATATATATATATATATATATATATATATATATATGTTCAGTTTAAAGGGTCGTTCAATAGAATCGAATCATTCTACGACACATCACTAGTGGTTATACAGTTTGAAAAAGTTTTATGGGACTAAAATGACACATTACTCATCCCTAAATGTTTTAAATGTTGTATGTTTTTTCTATTACATTTTAATAAAAAAAAAAAACTATTGTGAGATTTATATCCACTTGTCCTGTTTGTATTACACAGAAGAGACACGCCCTCCTGCTAAAAAAGTAACTAAGTAACGTTTACTCTAACTCTAACTAACGAGTACATTTTATATGAGTTACTTTTTACTTGAGTAGATTTTTAGACTAGTAATTTTACTCGTACTTCAGTAAAAATTCATTAAAGTAATAGTACTTTTACTTGAGTACAATATTTTAGTACTCTTTCCACCTCTGGTGATTTGTAGTGTGTATATAGTGTGATGTATAGTGTGTTATGTGTAGTGTGTATATTGTTTTTAGTTGTGTATCGTGTGTAGATGCTTTGTGTTGTGGTTTATCACACAGTTATAATGGGAAATATTCAACTTTGCAAAGAAAATCTGAATTTATAACTCTGAACGTTTCTAAATGGCTGGATTTTGCTTTTAATTATCTCATCATTAGTCAAATGATTAATGATGCATTAAGAAGAAAGAGATATAATGATGGAGTATTTTAAAGTAGCGGTATTTTGTTAATGCTACCATGTCACAACTATTTATCCCCTACAGAATACTGCTCATTTTAAAACCAGTTGCTAGTGTGTAGGACCTAAAGTTGGGTTACAACATAATGAAACCAGCCTGTTATGTAAACACCGCCCAGAGATTCAGATGTTTAAGGAGTGTTACAACCATGCTGGGAACTAAGTAACAGTTTTAAAACACTGAAAGAGGAGATCATTTCACTGGCTGCTCTGCGGAAGATCAATGTGTGATATACAGTTTTATTGTGTGTGTGTATTGTGGCATGTGGGAGGTTTTATAATGTTCTGCACAGTTTGAGGGAGGAGATCCTTTCATTGCACCAAGGGGGAATTGGGTAGAAGACCTTGAACAACCCCAGATATGCCACTGAGAGCATTGTCTGGAAGTTCCACACTTCTGGGGCAGCAGAAGACCTGCCTGACCATGAAACAAATCCCAAATTTTCATCCAAAGGGCTTAGCAAGAGAAACATGTTCCTGCAGTGACTTACAGGATGACCTGATGAAGGATGGGACTGATGTGTCAGTGGCAACCATAAGATCACTAATCAGCCGAGGACTTTATTGCTGGACTCCACGATACACACCACTCTTGAGCCAGAAGCACACAAGGGTCAACTGGAATACACAATAAAGATTCAGGACTCAGTTCTATGAAGTGACGAATCAAAACTGAAACCGTTTGGCCGTATGGATCAGCGGATTGTCTGGATCAAGAATGGCGAAGGTTATTACTAGAAGAATTAGATCCCCAGTCTTGATTGTGTGACTGGCATCATGGATTCACAGGAACGCCAAGTCTTCTTGTAGAGGAACGTTCTTCCTTCTGTGGTTAGAAGTTATCAAGGCAAAAGGATGTTCCACAAGTACTGAGGCTGGGGTTTGGATAAAAGTGCGCATGGACATTTATTAAAAGAAAACAAATGGTGTGGACTGGTGTTCTCAAAACCACAGACATGGATCAATATATTTTCCTTTTCTGTTTACTGAGATGTCTTGTAGGTTTAGCGTCATAGCTTTTAATGGGTGGGGGGTTTAATTTTTCCCATCGCAACGGTTCACCATTATAACATGTATACACCGATCAGCCATAACATTATGACCACCTTGTTTCTACAATCACTGTCCATTTTATCAACTCCACTTACCATATAGAAGCACTTTGTAGTTCTACAATTACTGACTGTAGTCCATCTGTTTCTCTGCATGCTTTGTTAACCCCCTGTCATGCTGTTCTTCACTGGTCATGACCACCACAGAGCAGGTATTATTTGGGTGGTGGATCATTCTCAGCCCTGCAGTGACACTGACATGGTGGTGGTGTGTTAGTGTGTGTTGTGCTGGTACGAGTGGATCAGACACAGATGGAGTTTTTAAACACCTCACTGTCCCTGGTGGGCTGAGAATTGTCCACCAACCAAAAATATCCAGCTGGCAGCATCCTGTGTCCACTGATGAAGGTCTAGAAGATGACAGTCAAACAGCAGCAATAGATGAGCGATCGTCTCTGACTTTACATCTACAAGGTGGACCAACTAGGTAGGAGTGTCTAATAGAGTGGACAGTGAGTGGACACGGTATTTAAAAACTCCAACACCACTGTGTCTGATCCACTCATACCAGCACAACACACACTAACACACCACCACCATGTCCGTGTCACTGCAGTGCTGAGAATCACCCACCACCTAAATACCACCTGCTCTGTGGTGGTCCTGTGGGGGTCCTGACCATTGAAGAACAGAGTGAAAGCAGCTAAAAAGATATGTAGATAAACAGATGGACTACAGTCAGTAATTGTAGAACTACAAAGTGATTCTACATGGTAAGTGGAGCTGATAAAATGGACAGTGAGTGTAGAAACAGGGAGGTGGTTTTAATGTTATGGCTGATCGGTATTTGTTGTTGTGTCATTGAAATCTACTTTGAAATATGAGTTTATAGTACTATAGTATATACTGTTGAGAGAAAATATGCTGTTTCCCTCAAATATGACTATTAAATCGTTGGCTAGAGTTATGATTATGGAATCACAAAAAGAAGGATTTGTATTTGTGAATGTGTTTAATGTAACTTGATATGCTGATAACCCAAAACATTAGGACAGCAACCCAAAAATATACAGTATATGACGGTGCCTGATGTGTTGAATACAGCAAATCTAATCAACATATAAAGACCTGAGGGACTTTGATAAGGACCAGACTGTTATGTTGAAGTATCTCTGAAACAGCGGGGGGTGTCACAGGCAGCCATGGTGAGAACCCACCAACTCGCCCCCGACAGGTTCTTGGGCGGCAAAGACTTACTGGTGCCAGACAACAAGAAGGCTGTGCTGTGGTATGGAACAACAAAGAATGGGACTTAAAGACCTTGACTTAGTCCCAGGTGGAGGGTGACTGGGGGAGGTCAGCTGGGCTTCATTGCTGCTGTACAGAGTCACATGTACAAGTGGTGGAGTATTTCCGGAATACTTAGCATGTCTCTCAGTACGTCATATGGCTCTCTGTGAGACTCCGCCAAATGATACAGCTAGCAATTGCATAAATTTTAGCCGCTGCTACTCAACAAACTACAGTAAGAGCCATTTCCACCAAGAAAACCTGAAAGTCCTTCCAGAAGTGGTTGACTTACCCAAATTTACATTAAGAGCGTATCAGTGGCTCATTCATGAGTCCAGATAAGTATTAATGATTCCATGATGTTGCAAGGGGAAAACCACTGCAAGCCAACAGGAACATGAAGGACGTTTTATGTCCACACTGAGGTCATCCTGTTTAAGCCCGGCTGCTTCTGCTCGACCAATATGAGGCTTTTATTCTACAACATGAGGCTTTTTCCACCTGACCTGCGGCTTCTTCTGTTTGCCCGACCCGGGGACTTTTTGACAGGCGAGGTTTTTCCTTCTGCTAGTATTTGTCATCTTTTTGATCTTGGTATTCTTAACCAGACACTTTTAACCTAACACATTAACCTGAGGTACTTTTTGTCCATCATTGGTCATTCTGTGCCTGACCGGGGCCTTTTAAAACCAATTCTTTGTGTACTATATAAACTCATTCACAATCTGATGTTCTATATAAGCTTATTTACAATCCAATCTACTATATAAACTGATTCACAATCTGATGTTCTATATAAGCTTATTTACAATCTAATCTACTAAATAAACTTATTTACAATCCAATCTACTATATAATCTTATTCACTATCTGATGTACTATATAAGCTTATTTACAATCCAATCTACTATATAAACTCATTCACAATCTGATGTTCTATATGAGCTTATTTACAATCTAATCTACTAAATAAACTTATTATACTCTACAGTACTATATAATCTTATTCACTATCTGATGTACTATATAAGCTTATTTACAATCTAATCTACTATATCAATGTATTCACTATCTGATCTACTATATAAGCTTATTTACAATCTAATCTACTATATAAACTTATTCACTATCTAATCTACAGTACTATATCATCTTATTCACTATCTGATGTACTATATAAGCTTATTTACAATCCAATCTACTATATAAACTTATTCACTATCTGATCTACTATATAAGCTTATTTACAATCTAATCTACTATATAAACTTATTCACTATCTAATCTACAGTACTATATAATCTTATTCACTATCTGATGTACTATATAAGCTTATTTACAATCCAATCTACTATATAAACTTATTCACTATCTGATCTACTATATAAGCTTATTCACTATCTGATGTACTATATAAGATTATTTACGATCCAATCTACTATATAAACGTATTCACTATCCAATCTACTATATAAACTTATTCACTATCTGATCTACTATATAAGCTTATTCACTATCTGATGTACTATATAAGCTTATTTACAATCCAATCTACTATATAAACGTATTCACTATCTGATCTACTATATAAGCTTATTTACAATCTAATCTACTATATAAACTTATTCACTATCTAATCTACAGTACTATATAATCTTATTCACTATCTGATGTACTATATAAGCTTATTTACAATCCAATCTACTATATAAACTTATTCACTATCCAATCTACTATATAAACTTATTCACTATCTGATCTACTATATAAGCTTATTCACTATCTGATGTACTATATAAGCTTATTCACTATCTGATGTACTATATAAGCTTATTTACAATCTAATCTACTATATAAACTTATTCACTATCTAATCTACAGTACTATATAATCTTATTCACTATCTGATGTACTATATAAGCTTATTTACAATCCAATCTACTATATAAACGTATTCACTATCTGATCTACTATATAAGCTTATTTACAATCTAATCTACTATATAAACTTATTCACTATCTAATCTACAGTACTATATAATCTTATTCACTATCTGATGTACTATATAAGCTTATTTACAATCCAATCTACTATATAAACGTATTCACTATCTGATCTACTATATAAGCTTATTTACAATCTAATCTACTATATAAACTTATTCACTATCTAATCTACAGTACTATATAATCTTATTCACTATCTGATGTACTATATAAGCTTATTTACAATCCAATCTACTATATAAACTTATTCACTATCCAATCTACTATATAAACTTATTCACTATCTGATCTACTATATAAGCTTATTCACTATCTGATGTACTATATAAGCTTAGTCACTATCTGATGTACTATATAAGCTTATTTACAATCTAATCTACTATATAAACTTATTCACTATCTAATCTACAGTACTATATAATCTTATTCACTATCTGATGTACTATATAAGCTTATTTACAATCCAATCTACTATATAAACGTATTCACTATCTGATCTACTATATAAGCTTATTTACAATCTAATCTACTATATAAACTTATTCACTATCTAATCTACAGTACTATATAATCTTATTCACTATCTGATGTACTATATAAGCTTATTTACAATCCAATCTACTATATAAACGTATTCACTATCTGATCTACTATATAAGCTTATTTACAATCTAATCTACTATATAAACTTATTCACTATCTAATCTACAGTACTATATAATCTTATTCACTATCTGATGTACTATATAAGCTTATTTACAATCCAATCTACTATATAAACTTATTCACTATCTGATCTACTATATAAGCTTATTCACTATCTGATGTACTATATAAGCTTATTTACAATCCAATCTACTATATAAACGTATTCACTATCTGATCTACTATATAAGCTTATTCACTATCTGATGTACTATATAAGATTATTTACGATCCAATCTACTATATAAACGTATTCACTATCCAATCTACTATATAAACTTATTCACTATCTGATCTACTATATAAGCTTATTCACTATCTGATGTACTATATAAGCTTATTTACAATCCAATCTACTATATAAACGTATTCACTATCTGATCTACTATATAAGCTTATTTACAATCTAATCTACTATATAAATTTATTCACTATCTAATCTACAGTACTATATAATCTTATTCACTATCTGATGTACTATATAAGCTTATTTACAATCCAATCTACTATATAAACTTATTCACTATCCAATCTACTATATAAACTTATTCACTATCTGATCTACTATATAAGCTTATTCACTATCTGATGTACTATATAAGCTTATTCACTATCTGATGTACTATATAAGCTTATTTACAATCTAATCTACTATATAAACTTATTCACTATCTAATCTACAGTACTATATAATCTTATTCACTATCTGATGTACTATATAAGCTTATTTACAATCCAATCTACTATATAAACGTATTCACTATCTGATCTACTATATAAGCTTATTTACAATCTAATCTACTATATAAACTTATTCACTATCTAATCTACAGTACTATATAATCTTATTCACTATCTGATGTACTATATAAGCTTATTTACAATCCAATCTACTATATAAACGTATTCACTATCTGATCTACTATATAAGCTTATTTACAATCTAATCTACTATATAAACTTATTCACTATCTAATCTACAGTACTATATAATCTTATTCACTATCTGATGTACTATATAAGCTTATTTACAATCCAATCTACTATATAAACTTATTCACTATCCAATCTACTATATAAACTTATTCACTATCTGATCTACTATATAAGCTTTTTCACTATCTGATGTACTATATAAGCTTAGTCACTATCTGATGTACTATATAAGCTTATTTACAATCTAATCTACTATATAAACTTATTCACTATCTAATCTACAGTACTATATAATCTTATTCACTATCTGATGTACTATATAAGCTTATTTACAATCCAATCTACTATATAAACGTATTCACTATCTGATCTACTATATAAGCTTATTTACAATCTAATCTACTATATAAACTTATTCACTATCTAATCTACAGTACTATATAATCTTATTCACTATCTGATGTACTATATAAGCTTATTTACAATCCAATCTACTATATAAACGTATTCACTATCTGATCTACTATATAAGCTTATTTACAATCTAATCTACTATATAAACTTATTCACTATCTAATCTACAGTACTATATAATCTTATTCACTATCTGATGTACTATATAAGCTTATTTACAATCCAATCTACTATATAAACTTATTCACTATCTGATCTACTATATAAGCTTATTCACTATCTGATGTACTATATAAGCTTATTTACAATCCAATCTACTATATAAACGTATTCACTATCTGATCTACTATATAAGCTTATTTACAATCCAATCTACTATATAAACTTATTCACTATCTGATCTACTATATAAGCTTATTCACTATCTGATGTACTATATAAGCTTATTTACAATCCAATCTACTATATAAACGTATTCACTATCTGATCTACTATATAAGCTTATTTACAATCTAATCTTCTATATAAACTTATTCACTATCTAATCTACAGTACTATATAATCTTATTCACTATCTGATGTACTATATAAGCTTATTTACAATCCAATCTACTATATAAACTTATTCACTATCTGATCTACTATATAAGCTTATTCACTATCTGATGTACTATATAAGCTTATTTACAATCTAATCTACTATATCAATGTATTCACTATCTGATCTACTATATAATCTTATTCACTATCTGATGTACTATATAAGCTTATTTACAATCCAATCTACTATATAAACTTTTTCACTATCTGATCTACTATATAAGCTTATTCACTATCTGATGTACTATATAAGCTTATTTACAATCTAATCTACTATATCAATGTATTCACTATCTGATCTACTATATAATCTTATTCACTATCTGATGTACTATATAAGCTTATTTACAATCCAATCTACTATATAAACTTATTCACTATCTGATCTACTATATAAGCTTATTCACTATCTGATGTACTATATAAGCTTATTTACAATCCAATCTACTATATAAACTTATTCACTATCTGATCTACTATATAAGCTTATTCACTATCTGATGTACTATATAAGCTTATTTACAATCTAATCTACTATATCAATGTATTCACTATCTGATCTACTATATAATCTTATTCACTATCTGATGTACTATATAAGCTTATTTACAATCCAATCTACTATATAAACTTATTCACTATCTGATCTACTATATAAGCTTATTCACTATCTGATGTACTATATAAGCTTATTTACAATCTAATCTACTATATCAATGTATTCACTATCTGATCTACTATATAATCTTATTCACTATCTGATGTACTATATAAGCTTATTTACAATCCAATCTACTATATAAACTTATTCACTATCTGATGTACTATATAAGCTTATTTACAATCTAATCTACTATATCAATGTATTCACTATCTGATCTACTATATAATCTTATTCACTATCTGATGTACTATATAAGCTTATTTACAATCCAATCTACTATATAAACTTATTCACTATCTGATGTACTATATAAGCTTATTTACAATCTAATCTACTATATCAATGTATTCACTATCTGATCTACTATATAATCTTATTCACTATCTGATGTACTATATAAGCTTATTTACAATCTAATCTACTATATAAACTTATTCACTATCTGATGTACTATATAAGCTTATTTACAATCTAATCTACTATATAAACTTATTCACTATCTGATGTACTATATAAGCTTATTTACAATCTAATCTACTATATAAACGTATTCACTATCTGATGTACTATATAAGCTTATTTACAATCCAATCTACTATATAATCTTATTCACTATCTGATGTACTATATAATCTTATTCACTATCTGATGTACTATATAAGCTTATTTACAATCCAATCTACTATATAAACTTATTCACTATCTGATGTACTATATAAGCTTATTTACAATCTAATCTACTATATAAACGTATTCACTATCTGATGTACTATATAAGCTTATTTACAATCCAATCTACTATATAAACTTATTCACTATCTGATGTACTATGTAAGCTTATTTACAATCTAATCTACTATATAAACGTATTCACTATCTGATGTACTATATAAGCTTATTTACATTCCAATCTACTACAGTCCCTGACAGAAGTCTTGTCGCTTATCCAAGTTGTAGGAACAACAAATAATAACTTGACTTGTAGTTGATCAATTGAAATCAGAACTGGCTTATATGAAAGGCAAAGCCCTCTAGATTATGCTTATTATACCAAAAGA
Source organism: Trichomycterus rosablanca (assembly GCF_030014385.1). Classification (NCBI taxonomy): domain Eukaryota; kingdom Metazoa; phylum Chordata; class Actinopteri; order Siluriformes; family Trichomycteridae; genus Trichomycterus; species Trichomycterus rosablanca. The sequence continues at coordinate 5,413,622 of NC_085998.1, forward strand.
AAGTTTTGTATCATTCATTGAGTTTTATCATTTAATTAGGACAGAAAGGTCAGATTTTGCTTGGACATAAGTCTTGTCGTATACAAAAATAATGTTGAAATTATACATATACTTTATTTTGAATACACAAACATGCTACAATAACATTAGAACATAAAGTCATGGTGCCTTGGAAAAAATTATTATTATTGTGTATGACTTCCATGGGCTTGGAGGACTGCATCCATACGTCTTGGCAATGACTCAAATAACTTATTGATGAAGTCATCTGGAATGGCAAAGAAAGCAGTCTTGCAGGACTCCCAGAGTTCATCAAGATTTTTTGGTTTCATCTTCCAAGCCTCCTCCTTCATCTTACCCCAGACATGCTCAATAATGTTCATGTCTGGTGACTGGGCTGGCCAATCCTGGAGCACCTTGATCTTCTTTGCTTTCAGGAACTTTGATGTGGATGCTGAAGTATGAGAAGGAGTGCCATCCTGCTGCAGAATTTGCCCTCTCTTGTGGTTTGGAATGTAATGGGCAGCATGAATGTCTTGATACTTCAGGCTGTTGATGTTGCCATCCACTCTGCAGAGCTCTCGGACACCCCCATACTGGATGTGACCCCAAACCATGATTTTTCCTACACCAAACTTGACTGTTTTCTGGGTGAATCTTGGGTCCATGCGGGTTCCAACAGGTCTTCTGCAGTATTTGCGGCGATTGGGATGCAGTTCAATGGATGATTCATCAGAAAAATCAACCTTCTGCCACTTTTCCACTGTCCATCCTTTCTGCAAGCTGTGGGCCTTGGCAAATGCGACACGATTTTTTTGTTGTCTTCTGTTTAATGCTGGTTTCTGAGCACTAATTCGGCCATGAAGACCACTGCGTGAAAGAATTCGACAAACTGTTCTTGTAGATACAGCGTTTTCTGGTGACTAGTTCTCATGTAGCTCCGCTGCAGTTGAAAAAGGGCTGGCCCTAGACTGTCGAAGCAACAAACGGTCCTCTCGGACAGTTGTCTTAAGGGGTCTGCCTGACCTGGGCTTGTCATGAACGTCCCCAGTTTCTTGAAATCTTTTTCTTATTCTCTCCACTTGACGTTTGGATACATTAAAGATGTCTGCCACCTCAGCAGCAGACTTGGTCTTCAAGGCCTTGATGATCAGCACTTTGGTTTGTGGTTGAATCTTTGGCATGTTGTCAGAGGTCAGGTTGCACTTCACATGAAAGTCTGGTGTGCTGGGGTTCTTTTTATACACACCTGGGAATGTGTTAATTACATTATTTGTCCCAGGAGAAGCTCTAATCTGTGATTTGTTGAATCATTTAAAGACACGACAAGACTTTTGTCCTTGCAAAAACAGATGTTATGGGCTTTACCAAGCTGTGGACATCAGGACACTTTTTGACAGTTTCATTTTGCACCCAGTTATTAATGTGAAAGCCCTTGACATTAAAGTGAACCATTTATTGTAACAATTGATTGATTACAAATAAAGTTATAAACCATTTTAAGTTACTATGTCCTTACGCGACAAGACTTCTGTCAGGGACTGTATATAAACGTATTCACTATCTGATGTACTATATAAGCTTATTTACAATCTAATCTACTATATAAACTTATTCACTATCTGATGTACTATATAAGCTTATTTACAATCTAATCTACTATATCAATGTATTCACTATCTGATCTACTATATAATCTTATTCACTATCTGATGTACCATATAAGCTTATTTACAATCTAATCTACAACCCCTGGCAAAAATTATGGAATCACCACTCTTGGAAGATGTTCTGTCAATTGTTTAATTTTATAGAAAAAAAAAAAAATCACAGACATGCCACAAAACTATCATTTTTCAAAATGTCAACCTTCTGGCATTAAGAAACAATAAAAAAAAGAAACAAATATAATAGTTGTGGTCAGTCACAATTGCTTTTTTTAGATCAAGTAGAGGAAAAAAATATGGAATCACTCAAATCTGAGGAAAAAATTATGGAATCACTCTGTAATTTGCAGTTTAAAAACAAAACATCTGCAGCAGATTAGATTTGCTAATTATTCTTCAATTTAAAAAGAGTGCTTACACCTCGGAGAGCTGTTGCACAAAGCAGATTGTCATGAATCATGGTTCCAACACAAGATATGTCAGTTGAAACAAATGAGAGGATTATAAAACTCCTTCAAGAAGATAAATCATTGTGGAATGTCGCAAAAGATGTTGGTTGTTCCCAGTAAGCTGTGTTTAAAATCTGGACCAAGTACAAACAAAATGGGAAGGTTGTAAAAGGGTAGCATACTGGTAGACCAAGTAAGACATCAAAGCATCAAGATAGAAAACTTAAAGCAATATGTCTTGAAAACAGAAAATGCACAACAAAACAAATGAGAAACAAGTGGCCGGAAAGTGGAGTCAATGTCTGTGACTGAACTGTAAGAAATCACCTAAAAGAAATGGGATTTACATACAGAAAAGCCAAACAAAAGCCATCATTAACACCTAAAAAGAAAAGAACAAGGTTAAAGTAGGCTAAAGAAAAGCAATCGTGGACTGTGGGTGACTGGATAAAAGTGATCTTCAGTGATGAATCGCGAATCTGCATTGGGCAAGGTGATGATGCTGGAACTTTTGTTTGGTGTCTGTCCAATGAAATTTATGAAGATAACTGCCTAAAGAAAACATGTTAATTTCCACAGTTGTTGATGATATGGGCCTGCATGTCGGGTAAAGGCACAGGGGAGATGGTCTTCAATAAATGCCAAAGTCCACATTGAAATTTTGGACGCTTTTCTTATTCCATCAGTTGAAAGGATGTTTGGTGATGATGACTTCATTTTTCAAGATGATAATGCATCTTGCCATAGGGCAAAGGACGTGAAAACTTTCCTTCAAGAAAACATATAATGTCAATGGCATGGCCTGCAAATAGTCCTGATCTCAATCCATTTGAAAATCTCTGGTGGAAATTGAAGAAAATGGTCAATGACAAGGTTCCAACCTGCAAAGCTGATCTTGCAACAGCAATAAGAGACAGTTGAAGGCAGATTGATGATGAATACTGTTTGTCACTAGTTAACACCATGCCTCATAGAGTTTAAACCATTATAAAAGCCAGAGGTGGTGCAACAAAGTAATAATGGTGCAGTGTTTTCTAATGATTCCATAATTTTTTCCTCAGATTTGAGTGATTCCATATTTTTTTCCTCTACTTGATCTAAAAAAAAGCAATTGTGACTGACCACAACTATTATATTTGTTTCTTTTTTTATTGTTTCTTAATGCCAGAGGGTTGACAGTTTGAGAAATGATAGTTTTGTGGCATGTCTGTGATTTATTTTTTTTCTACAAAATTAAACAATTGAAAGAACATCTTCCAAGAGTGGTGATTCCATAATTTTTGCCAGGGGTTGTACTATATAAACGTATTCACTATCTGATGTACTATATGAGCTTATTTACAATCTAATCTACTAAATAAACTTATTCACTATCTGATGTACTATATAAGCTTATTTACAATCTAATCTACTATATAAACGTATTCACTTTCTGATGTACTATATGAGCTTATTTACAATCTAATCTACTAAATAAACTTATTCACTATCTGGTGTACTATATAAGCTTATTTACAATCCGATCTACTATATTAACTTATTCACTATCCAACCTACTAAATAAACTTATTTACAATCCAATCTACTATATGAGCTTATTTACAATCCAATCTACTACATAAACTTATTTACAATCCAATCTACTATATCACCTTATTCACTATCTGATCTACTATATAAGCTTATTTACAATCCGATCTACTATATAAACCATCATTGGTCATTCTGTGCCTGACCGGGGCATTTTAAAACCAAGTCTTTGTGTACAGCCTGGATTATCATCGTTTTATTTACATTTTCGGCATTTAGCAGACGCTTTTATCCAAAGCGACGTACAGTATACAGTGTGATATACTGTTACTTTACATTAAGCAATTGAGGGTTAAGGGCCCAACAGTGGTAACCTGGCAGAGGTGGGGTTGAACAGGCAACCTTCTGATTACTAGTCCCCAGTACCTTAACCACTAGGCTATGGCTGTCCTACAGCTGTTTATCGTCAGCTTCCTGTACAACCATTTTCTTTTGTATAACCTTCTGGTTCTTGTTTGGCTGCAGATCTACAGAACGTCACTTCTTTGTGCACTGATTAGTCTCCCTATGTAGTGCGTGAGTGAGTGTGGATTGGAACACAGCCGCTCTTACACGTCCTCAGTGAGTGAGTGTTAATATCAGTGCTGAAGATTCACAGGCCTCCTCTCAAGCAGCGGTACGATCATTTATACACTTTATCGAACATTCCTTACTAACCACACTGTGTGATTAGAAGCCTCCAACGTTATAAATGTCAGTTAAATTAAAAGCAATATGCTGCGTGCTTACATCTAATCAGAACTGGAGTTTATCTGAAGCGCGTCTGTGTGTATAAAGGACAGCATGCTAACGGCTAATGCTAATTGTGTTGCTAACTGTTATTTACAATTAAATAAAACGCACAGTCATAGTGTGTTAATATTAGTAGTGATAATGTATAAATCGATTAAAAATATAACGCGTCTCTGATCTAAAGTCTGATTTAAAACTATTCTGGGTGTTTTTGACTTTGCTAGCCGGTAGTTGTTAGCTTCGTCTTAGCGTTCGGAGCTTCACCGATTAGCCGTTTTAATTCACCAAAATTACACATAAATCTCTTAAATATATCAAATATCTATTAAATCCGATTAACAATATCAGGTACTAATATTTATTAACACTGACAAATCAGACCGAGTGTTGTAACGAGTAAAACCCGCAGATCAGGGCCAGTAAAAATATATTTATTACTATAATCATTTAGTCTTTATAATCGGATGGATTTAATACAGATTTATTATATAATCAGATTTCACTAATCAGATTTCACTCATCTGCGCCGTTACACTTCTATTACTCTACATAAACAAGCTGAAATAAACAAAAGCTCATGATAATGGATCAGGCCTAACATGGCCTCATCATGATGTCGCATTTTAGATCAGACTCACAGACAATCCGATCTGCTATATAAACGTACAGTCTGATCTTCTGCATAAACCCATTCACAATCCGATCTATTACATACACTTATTCACATACTGTTCTATTATATCATCTTATTCACCTACTATATAAACTCGCCCACAATTCGATCTAATGCATAAACTGTATCACAATCTGATCTACTATATAATCTTATTTACAATCTGATCTATTATATAAACTAATTCACAATCTGATTGACTATATAATCTTATTTACAATCTGATCTACTATATAAACTATATCACAATCTGATCTACTATATAATCTTATTTACAATCTGATCTACTATATAAACTATATCACAATCTGATCTACTATATAAGCTTAATTACAATCTGATCTACTATATAAACTATATCACAATCTGATCTACTATATAAGCTTAATTACAATCTGATCTACTATATAAACTATATCACAATCTGATCTACTATATAAACTTAATTACAATCTGATCTACTATATAAACTTATTCACAATCTGATCTACTATATAAACTTATTTACAATCTGATCTACTATATAAACTAATTCACTATCTGATTAACTATATAAGCTTATTTACAATCCAATCTACCAAATAAGCTTATAAAGTACATCAGATTGTGAATACATTTATTTACAATCTGATCTACTATATAAACTTATTTACAATCTGATCTACTATATAAACTAATTCACTATCTGATTAACTATATAAGCTTATTTACAATCCAATCTACCAAATAAGCTTATATAGTACATCAGATTGTGAATTCATTTATTTACAATCTGATCTACTATATAAACTTATTTACAATCTGATCTACTATATAAACTCATTCACTATCTGATTAACTATATAAGCTTATTTACAATCCAATCTACCAAATAAGCTTATATAGTACATCAGATTGTGAATACATTTATTTACAATATGATCTACTATATAAACTTATTTACAATCTGATCTACTATATAAACTAATTCACTATCTGATTAACTATATAAGCTTATTTACAATCCAATCTACCAAATAAGCTTATATAGTACATCAGATTGTGAATACATTTATTTACAATCTGATCTACTATATAAACTTATTTACAATCTGATCTACTATATAAACTAATTCACTATCTGATTAACTATATAAGCTTATTTACAATCCAATCTACCAAATAAGCTTATATAGTACATCAGATTGTGAATACATTTATTTACAATCTGATCTACTATATAAACTCATTCACAATCTGATGTTCTAAATAATCTTATCTACAATCTGATCTACTATATTAACTTATAAATCTGATATATTATATAAGCTTATTTACAATTTGATCATTTGAGTAAACTCATCCACTCTGATTTATTATATAATCTTATCCACATTTGGATCTACTGTATAAACTTATTCACAATCCAGTGTATAAGCTTATTCACGAGCCAATCTACTATATAAACCTTATTTAAAATATTTGATCTACCGGTAAAGCTTATTAACTATTGATCTTCTAGGCATATTTATAAGTACTTATAGGTTTTATTGTATAGGTTTTATTGTAGTGACTGAAGTAGATGTGATTATGGGTCTAATCTACTTTAGTTATAAGTAAATGTTGGTAGTCGGTGCATTAAAATGTTATTTGGTCTTTGTACCATTTTATAAACTTTCGATTTTTTATGGACAAGCCATTAAAATACCAACCAGAAAATCTCTATTTTAGATGTTTGTGTTTTTGGGCTGAAGAAACATTTTATAAAATGTATTTAAATCTTTGTTATATGTTTTCATGTTTATATATTGTTTTTTTTTTTAGTTGTTTGTTACTGTAACACTAAACGAACCTCTGTTCTGCTCCACCCACCTACAGCAGTGCTAAATATTGTGGTTCATTGAGTTTTTATTTAAATCTAGTTTTTAAATGAATAGTTTTGATTGGCTATCTGAATCTTTCACACCCACTAAACTACATGACCAAAAGTAAATGGACTTTAGTAAATGTAAATGTAATGTAAATGGAAAAGTAAATAATTATTGAGTTCATTTGTTTCAGTTACACCCATTGCTAACGGGTTAATAAAATCAATAATATATAAGGGAGGGTTCTTTATAAGATGTGAGGAGTTTGGAACTTCAATGTTTATATAGGCTGGTACATCAGAACTGGATTGTAATGAAAACAGAAAGCTAGATGTAGATAGATATATGCCACTTTATTTAAATGATTACTACATTATTAATAATTACTTCATGTAGTATCTATCTTTTTTTTTGTACTGAGTGCTTTACTGTCCCTTTGCTGCTGCAACGAAGTGAATTTCCCCACTGTGGGACTAATAAAGGATTATCTTATCTTATCTTATCTTATCTTATGGGTGCTCAACAGAAACATATACTTGTGTTTAAGACTGGATTCATGTGTTTGGTATCAAACACGACTCTTTTGTGCTGCTTTGCCATTCTTTCCTGTGGAGTAAGCGGTGCTGTTTACTTTGCCACTGCGCTACCTTGAGCATTGTGCTCCATGGAGATTTACCGCGTTGATTTGCGGTGGTTACCTCTCGCTGCTGTGCCCAAAGTTTAATCTGACTGAACCTTTGACCCAGTTTGCCACTATTCTTTTCAAAGAGCTGCCAATGAGACCAGTTGTTTATATGACATTGTCAGTAGCAACACACATGTAGCGGAGAGAAAATGATTCTCACTTTAATTCCATTTGAATTTAGACATTAGTAGCGCTGCATTTGGGGAACAATCCGGCACGGCGACTAGCGAGCTGTGAAAAGATATGAAAGGTTTGCATTATGGATAGTGAACCCATGTTTCCTAATTGTGGAATTACTGGTTGCAGCTTTTTAAGCTCGTTTACAAGATAGAATGCAGCATTTGTTTGAAGCAATGAAGGTTAATAAACCCACGTCTTTATTTATTCTCATGTCTCCAAATGATGACGCTGCAGCACGTTCCTGATTTACACTGAACACGTTTCATACCAAACTGCATGTGCATGAACCATCAGTATTGTCAACCAATGTTGTGGATTGGCTTTAAGGTTAGAGTTCAGTGATACCGCTAGCAGAAAGACACGTTGCTGTTGATCATGTAAAACAGTGGTATACCCAACCACCGGGCCCAGTCCACGAGTCATTTATTACCGGGCCGCACAGAAAGAATAAATAATTAGAAATCGCTATTATGATGGAACACATGACTGCACAGCTACAGTTACAACTACCGATTTTTATAAGAAGATGGACACCTGTGATTACTTACCTCAATTAGATGTGATTGTGTCTACATATGTATTTATGTATGTATGAATAGATACAATGTATAGATGGATGTGTATATGTTTTATTTCTGTACCATGTAAGTAAAGTGAAGCCCGATCTCAAGGTGATTCTGTTCAATAATGTTAATTGTCTGTCAATGTGTGATAATGGCAATAAAGATAAAAAAAAAAAAAAAAAAAAAAAGAAATCGCTGTAAGAGCAATTAAATGTTCAATACTCTTGGGGTGTTATTATCCCCAATCACCACTAGGTGTGAGTAGCGTCTCGTTGCAGCGAAAAAAGCTCAGGGTTCCCACCGAATTTCCATTCTACAGTCTAGTTCTTCTATTTTAAATCCCCCGTCCCCCTGTCTGTCCGTCAAATTATATCTTATATGAAACTAGGGATGCATCGATACCATTTTTTCCCCAACCGAGTACGAGTACAAGTACATGTATTTTAGTACTCGCCGATACCGATACCTATTTAGTATGATGCAATCTGGAGCATTATGGAATAGTGAAGTTTTTAGTGTAAAATAGTGCAGTGGAACAGTTGCTTGGGTTGCCATCACTAATTTAAAAAAAAAAAATCATACATGCGATGCGATTCTGCTGATTGAAATATTTACTTTAAAAGGATAATACAGTCCGATCCCATCTGAGCCGATTCTATCAGCACGTACATTCGTGGTTCACCTCGGTAAATCGTAAACGACTCTGAGTCGGCTCCCGCTCTGTGGTAATAACCAGTATAATTAAGCCTGAGCTTTATAAGGTAAGCGAGTCACACAGAATGTTCTGTAGTAGTTGGTGTTTATTTACAACCGCATCATTTATTATAACAGTAAACACGGAGAGATGACTGAGAAAAGAAACTTACGCTGCGCTTAAAATGAGTCGACTCCTGAATCACTTGTATCGACACTGTGAACAGAGTATTGAACACAAACACGTCCTAGAACAGCGGTCGCTGCTTTTGTAACCGGTTATCTTCGCTGTTAGCTCTGTTTTGAAGTTTTTTTTTGTCAAACGGAACTAAATAACATTAAACGTGCGTGTGAGCGTGGTCAGTGAGAATCTGTCTCCCGTGGGTGAAAAATGAATTGCTTTAGTTTTAGAAGTAAAAACAAGCACTGCCGCCCCACAGGTTAAAAACCCCTGCGTTAACGCAGCCAGCAACGTGCACTAGGCACAAGGTATCGGATGTTTAGTATCGGAGCCTCGTTTGCGAGTACGAGTACGAGTTAATGAGCGCGGTATCGGGCTAATACCCGACACCAGTATCGGTACTCATGCGTCTCTATATGAAACCTGTCCGTGGTGCAAAAAGGTTGGGAAGCGCTGATGTAAGAGGTGTTAACACAACGGAAAGCAGCTATATGCGCCCATGTAAAAGCAGTCTAAGGGAGGAAAACCGGATACTTTCTGCTGTAACAGCGACTCCTACTGTAGGGTAGAGGTGCTGACACGAGCGGTGGACGAACACAATAAGAGTAGTCTGGTCTTCCATACATGCTCTATGAATCCTTTGCTGTCTGGTGTACAAAGCCACCTGTGCCTCTCAGCCAACGAGGGTGGCGTTCAACCAGCAGTGGTCACCAGAGTGCACTGGGGAATTGAGTATATCTGAATATATTTACTTACTTTTAAATAGCAGATGCTATGAATGGTGGTTTAAAGAAGGATGAGTGCTGAATATTTTTCTTGCTATAGTAACAAGACACTTAATCATGAACTTCTCTCTCTTTCTCTCTGTTTCTGTAGTGAATGGTAGTGTCTATAAAGGGTATGTCCCTTCAGGAGAGAGGTGCCAATGTCCATCAGGATTAATCACACTGCAGGGGGGTCACTGCGCCGATCACAGAGGAACACACTCACCACCAGGTCAGTCAATTACTCAATAAACAAAACTTCATTAGCCCGACTATACAAATACAATGTCGTAAAAGCAGTTGGATGCACTGATACCTTATCTCGACCTGCGCTGATATCAACACTCGGTAGCAGTATCGATAACGAGCCCTGATTGCTTTACAAGGGGTAGGAGGGTGGAGTTTGGATGAACAGGGGTAAATCATGATAACTTGAAGCTTTACAGAAGCGGAGAAGTAATAAAGTGAATACGTAGAGAAGATCCTGCAGCCTGAATAATAACGAAGCTTTTAATCCCACGATCGTAACACCTTTATATTTTAGTAACCAGTTCAAATCAGATTCTGTCCAAACAATCCGATCTCAGATCATCTGATCATCTGTTAATTAAAACTGATCATGTAGATGCACCGAGATCAGATGCTCAGTAATAAAACGGCATCCCAGCTGAGACAAACATGAGCCTCTTCACATCTGGGCCGTCATCAAAGCTGCTCAAACACAGGTGGAACTGTCTACAGTCAAGCAAGCTTTACACTGACTTGGGCTTTTCCTTTGTTTCCTTTTCTTTGCTGTGAACGCAGAATCAAACGTTTAAGGTGCAGATTTTGGAACAGGTGCTTCAAGCCCATAGTGATATACACCGATCATCCATAACAATAAAACCACCTCCTTGTTTCCACACTCACTGTCCAATCACTGACTGGAGTCCATCTGTTTCTCTACATGCTTTGTTAGCCCCCTTTCACCCTGTTCTTCAATGGTCAGGACCCCCACAGGACCACCACAGAGCAGGTATTATTTAGGTGGTGGATCATTCTCAGCACTGCAGTGACACTGACATGGTGGTGGTGTGTTAGTGTGTGTTGTGCTGGTACGAGTGGATCGGACACAGCAGCGCTGCTGGAGTTTTTAAACACCTCACTGTCACTGCTGGACTGAGAATTGTCCACCAACCAAAAATATCCAGCCAACAGCGCCCCGTGGGCAGCGTCCTGTGACCACCGATGAAGGTCTAGAAGATGACCGACTCAAACAGCAGCGATAGATGAGCGATCGTCTCTGACTTTACATCTACAAGGTGGAGCAACTAGGTAGGAGTGTCTAATAGAGTGGACAGTGAGTGGACACGGTTTTTAAAAACTCCAGCAGCGCTGCTGTGTCTGATCCACTCATACCAGCACAACACACACTAACACACCACCACCATGTCAGTGTCACTGCAGTGCTGAGAATGATCCACCACCTAAATAATACCTGCTCTGTGGTGGTCCTGACTATTGAAGAACAGGGTGAAAGCAGGTTAAAAAGTATGTAGAGAAACAGATGGACTACAGTCAGTAATTGTAGAACTACAAAGGGCTTCTATATGGTAAGTGGAGCTGATAAAATGGACAGTGAGTGTAGAAACAAGGGGGTGGTTTTAATGTTATGGCTGATCAGTGTAAAGCTTGATTGACTGTGGACAGTGTTATCCATGTTTAAATAATTTCCCATCTGTGGCAGATTTGTGGCCAGTATGATTTCATACTGGTTCCTAAATTACATCTGACCATCCAGACCAGTTTCTTCTAAACATGAGGTGGTGATTTGGGTTTTTCTTCCCACCACCCTGGCAAAGATACAACTGTTCCATGTACTTTATAACACAGAAGTCAGCAGCTAGTCCATCATGATTAGTGATGAGGACTGAAAATGCAGTGCAAAGTGAATGCGAAGTCAAATGACGTTATAGAACTTTGTACACCAGCGCATTCATCGTTTTAGCTGCTCTCTGTGTATTTTTGACCCAGCGGGTTTTCAGAAAACACACAGTAAATTAACTTAAGATCTCAAATTTATGATTTTTTTTTTTAGTCACACCCTAAATCTGATGATCTGTTCATGTTCATTAATTCTTTGACTGCATGGGCACAATGGTGGTGCAATGGTAGAACATGCTAGCACACCAGTGCTGACATCTCAGACTTGCACAGTATGTGGACAATGATTGGCTCGTCCGAGGGTGAGTGCTGCGATTACCACCTCCGCTGGTCAATCGATGGCGCCGTTTGTGGGTTAATGAAGATCAGTGCGTGACGAACAGTGGGCGATACGGATCTTCTCATGCAGGTGAATGGAAGTGGTCGGCTACTACACGTGTTGGAGGGCGTGTGATCATCACAGCTCTCCTCGGTCAGCAGCAGTAAAAGAAGCTCAATGTGATTGGGTTATATTCTGATGGAATGCCCCAAGTACACCAAGGAAAGAGAACAAGTGCACATGCCTGAAACCATAAAAGAAGTTCTTACACAAGACAACACAAGAACAGTATTAACCTTCCTCGCAGCTGTAAAAATAAAGATGAAAGTATAAAATGGACCAAAACAGATACATAATACCTACTGCTGCCATTAAATGACACAAATGTGTTAAACATGACGTTAACCGCCGCTCAGGTGGCGCAGCGGTAAAAAGAAACGCGCTGCAACCATGGCTGGATTCTGAGAACGTGGTATCGAATCCAGCCCTGCTTTACCGGTTCGAAGCTGAGTGGCTATATGAGCAACGATTGGCCGGTTGCTCATGTGGGGGGTGGGACAAAGAACCGGATGTGGGTCTCTCTCTGTCAGAATGCGATTGCGTTCTCTGCCGGCTGATTGGAGGCGCTTACACAGAGATGGGAGAGGGTGCCCTTAGGGTGTGTCTCTCCGCATGCAACGCTAGGTGGCGCCAAACTCGTCAATGTGTGGGTGGCAAAGATGCATCTGGCTGCTGCTCGTGTTTCGGAGGGGATACGGGTTAGCTTCAATCACCTCCGTCGGGGCAGGGTTCGGCATAGACAGAGAGGAGGCACGATGCTAATTGAACAATTGGATGCGCTAAAAGGGGAAAAAAAGGGGTAAAAATATATAAAAAAAACATGACGTTAAAATGCAAACAAACAACGTGATTGGGTAATTGGATTCAACTAGATTTGGAGGAAAATTGGGGGGAAATGTGTTTACAATTCACTGCAGAATTCACAGCATGATGTAAATGAGTTTCTGTGCTTTTATATATTATAAGGCTGAAATGTCTTGGCAGGAGTGAAATTATAATTGTTTTTTTTTTTTTTTTGTGCGATTCCTTTACAGGTTGCAGTCAGAACAAACCAAACCAGCAAATTCCCCTCCTGAAAGTAAAAGATCACATACTAAAGCTTCCAAAACCCCACCCGCATCTACGGCTGGCTCCGCCCGTGGTCACGCCCCGCGCAGGTACTGAACATGTCAAGTGTTAAACTGTAAATGTGATGTTTTCAGCTTACATAAATCAATCTGTTATTACTTAATCTGACAGAATCTATAATTAGCTACACCACAACTGTGGCCAAAACTCCACCTTCACACACTAATATATAAGTAATATTACTTCAGCATGGACAAGTGGGCCGCACCTCCACCTGTAATCCACCAGTAACGCTTCATCAAACCTTTTTTTTTTTTTATTATGTCTAACTTTCTATATTAGTAATAATAATATGGCACAGTTTTATGAGTCACAACATACAGACCACAGCCAGAAATGCGCATGGCGATGTTTATTCTGTAGCACTGGTGCATTTTGAGGCTTAGGAGTCTGTTAGATGTTGGGCCGATGGTAATTCCTGGTAGATGCAGAAGATCTGAGCAGATTGTTATGGCCCGGTTAAAGTATCTCCCAAACAGCAAGGGTTACCCACCAACAGTGGTCTGAGGAGGGACAAGAAGGACATAAATGATATGGCGCCTGGTACAGACCAACGGAAGATCAAACTACAGATCATTTTAATCCTGGGGATGAAGTGAATGGAATCAGAATTCCCATGTTGACTTCTGTCCACTTTCGAAAGCACCTACAGTGGACGCAGTCATCGGAACTGGACATCGCAGAGGGTTGACTGGTCTTTCAGACGTTAAAGGACCTGCTGGTAATGTCCTTTTTTAATGCAGAAGATCTGATCAGCATGAAGACCTAAGGGACTTTGATAAGGGCCGGATTGCTATGGCCAGACGACTAGGCTAAAGTGTCTCCCAAACAGCAAGGGTTACCCACCAACAGTGGTCCGAGGACGGACTAGAAGGACATAAAGGTTATGGTGCTTGGTACAGAACAACAGAAGATCAAACTGCAGATCATATGCTGTGTAGTCACAGGCCAGTCAGAATTCCCATGATAACTCCTGTTCACCATCAAAAGCACCTACAATGGACACACAGTCATCGGAACTGCACATCGCAGAGGGTTGACGGGTCTTTCAGACGTTAAAGGACCTGCTGGTAATGTCCTGGCACCAGATAGCACAGGCCTTTTTAGATGTCTTGCGTAGTTCATGTCGTTGTGGCTGTTTTGACAGCGTATTTGTTTATGTATGTTGAGACAACAAGTACAAATGCCTGGGACCATAAAATATGTTTTAACCAACCTCACAGCCATAAAAAATGAAAATATAAAATAACCCAAATTATAAAGACAAGAGAAAATAAGCAGACAGAAACATGATAGCTATCTTGCCATAAAATAACACACGTGTTAAACATGGCATTAAAATATAGCCAGATTTTCTCTCTGACAAGAAAACAGTCTGGAGAATGAGTCTGGTGTTTTCAGTTTAAAGGTGATGGGCACCTAAGCCTAATTACGGAGGAACTTTCTGCTAACCCCTAGCTCCTCTAGGTGGAGCTTAAAGTTATGTCAGCATTTAAAATGGCTGTGACCTAAAGCTGCACTTACTGTGTCTTAGTCTGTCTTCGTGCACTTTGTATGGTCCCACACCATGTTGCACAGGGCATGCGGTTTGGGACGCAGCCTGGGGACAGAGTGTGAATGAGTGAGAATCAGCAGATGAGATTAAGGAGTGATGTGGTTTCACACAGCCAAGACAATGCAGTAAAAATAAATAGGATTTTTTTTTTGTAAGAATGAAGGTGCGACTGTACTGCAGCATTAAATTAAATTCATGCTGCATTGGAGCCAAACTGTGCTCTTACTCTTTATCTAAAGCCTGAGGTGTTCTGGTGTTAGGGTGGGTTGTAGAGAAACCCCTGGCGTGGTCGCACTCAATTTTAGCAGCGCCAGATCTCTAGAAGGTTATATCAGAAGGTTATATACATGCATGAAGTACTTCAGAAGATGTAAGCCTTCACAACTTATTATTAGACGCTCCTGCACTAAGGACGGAACTAAAATAGTTTAAAAATAATAATTGGCTCCTGTACATTTTTAACATGTCAACAGGGAGGGAGATGGTACACAGACGCCCCCCTGATAAACTGATCCGGTCAGAATAGGGCTCATGATAGTCTCTTTGATGAAGGACATCTCAAAACTAAATGTACGCCGCTCAGGTGGCGCAGCAGTAAAACACACACTAGCGCACCAGAGCTGGGATTTCGAATGCATCGTATTGAATCTCGGCTTTGCCATCCGGCTGGGCTGGGCTGGTAGGCTGGGAGGGAAAAGCTGGATGGGGACTCGCTCATAACTGGTGCAATTACGACCTCTGCTTGCTGATCGATGGCGTCCGCACAGAGTCGAGGATTAATGTGTTGATCAGGGTGTGGCTCTCCGTACACAAAGCTGATCATCTTTTCACCTGCACTTGGTGAGTTCATATGCGGCAGTCGGCTGCTGCGCACGTGTCGGAGGGGGCGTGTCAATTCGCTCTCCTCAATCGGGGCGGGGGTCAGCACCAGTAGAGAGGAAGCGTAACGCAATCGGGTAAAAATTGGACGTGCTAAAAAATTGGAAGAAAAAGGGAGAAAATGCATAAATAAACTAAATTACAAAAATAAAGGACATAAATCATTAAAACTAAATATATGAGTGTGTGTTGTTACACCCCCTGTGACGGGTGGCCCATAATGCACTGCACTAAGGAACTAGTGGACCTTGATGTGGAGTAGGTTGGGAGTTCCTGTAATCAATCACCATCACACACAAGCTGAACTTAAATTAACTATTATACAACAGGTAGTTCCGACCTTACAATCTGATTGGTTGAGAATCGTTCTAACTGTGCTGATATTGGTGATAACAGCGCGGCCTTTTCACACCACAACTGTATTACTCCGCTGACGCGTTGCCATTAACGACAAACTTCATGCACACAAACGCGCACGCAGGCGACACCGATTTTATTTCCCGATCGCGTTTTAAATTCGTTATCTGATACACAATCTAGTGCACTATGTAGGGAACATAAATTCGTTATCTGATACACAATCTAGTGCACTATGTAGGGAACATAAATTAGTTATCTGATACACAATCTAGTGCACTATGTAGGGAACATAAATTCGTTATCTGATACACAATCTAGTGCACTATGTAGGGAACATAAATTAGTTATCTGATACACAATCTAGTGCACTATGTAGGGAACATAAATTCGTTATCTGATACACAATCTAGTGCACTATGTAGGGAACATAAATTCGTTATCTGATACACAATCTAGTGCACTATGTAGGGAACATAAATTAGTTATCTGATACACGATCTAGTGCACTATGTAGGGAACATAAATTAGTTATCTGATACACGATCTAGTGCACTATGTAGGGAACATAAATCCGTTATCTGATATACGATCTAGTGCACTATGTAGGGAACATAAATTAGTTATCTGATACACAATCTAGTGCACTATGTAGGGAACATAAATTAGTTATCTGATATACGATCTAGTGCACTATGTAGGGACCATAAATTAGTTATCTGATATACGATCTAGTGCACTATGTAGGGAACATAAATTCGTTATCTGATACACGATCTAGTGCACTATGTAGGGAACATAAATTAGTTATCTGATATACGATCTAGTGCACTATGTAGGGAACATAAATTAGTTATCTGATATACGATCTAGTGCACTATGTAGGAAACATAAATTAGTTATCTGATATACGATCTAGTGCACTATGTAGGAAACATAAATTAGTTATCTGATACACAATCTAGTGCACTATGTAGGGAACATAAATTCGTTATCTGATACACAATCTAGCGCACTGTGTAGGGAACATAAATGTGTTTGTGACGCGAACAGTTAGCTTAATAGCCCAGTTAGCAGCTCCTAAGAGTTCTGTTATTACCCATAATCCTTTGGTGTGTGCGAGAGGTTTTTTATTTCCTTTTTTCCCTTCGGAGGTTCTTGCCTTTTTCTTCTTCTTGTTCTTTCCTCCCTGAAATGCAACTTTTTTTGCAACTTGGGATTTCTGCTTTGTAGTGTTAAACTTTATATTCGGTGTGGAACTACTTTTTGGTGGAAGGTTTTGTCAATATTAAAGCATATTTATTATGAAATTCGGGGCTTCTTTGATTTATTTTCTTTCTTTATTTTGTAAAAACTGTTGTATAAAAGCAATAGAACACTCGAGGTCGGCTGTGATGATCTACTGTACTCGCCTTCGGCTCGTGCCTGCGACCGAATCACAGCCGTGATGTTATTCGCGATAACACACTCCCTCTCGTGTTCTATTGCTTAATTAAAATCATATCCTAATATTCTCTCTCTCTCTCTCTCTCTCTCTCTCTCTCTCTCTCTCTCTCTCTCTCTCTCTGTCTCTCTCTGTACAGGAACAGTGTCTCTCTCCCATCACTGACTCACTCTATATCTGATCCTGACTCGGAGGCAGCAGGAAGTTCAGGCCAGCAGGAGCAGCGAGACATCAGCAACAACCGCGCCCTAAAACGTAGCTCCGCCCCCGAGCACAACAGCACACCCTATTCGCCCAGCCCAGCCAAACGGCCTAAAGCTCCACCCCCTGAGAACTCTGAGCAATCAGAACCTGTAGATCCTACACCGGACTCTGCTCCTGAGCCTAGAACCTCATCCGCTGCAAAGTCCAAGAAGCGCCGTCTGCCCTCAGAAATTCCTCCCAGCAGGCCGCTAAACCGGAAAAGCGGACCTTGCCCTGCCCCCAGTTCTTCCCAAAAGCGTAAAAAGGCAGACGCCCCCGTTCCTTTATCCTCATCCTCCTCGTCTTCTTCCTCCTCGTTGTTTTTTCCCAGCTCCAGCAGTGAGCAGGCCGGCCGCTCATCCAAACCCTCCAAACTGGCGTCCAAATCAGCCGCCTCGGCCAAATCGGTGACCGACTCCGCATCTTCCTCCTCCGCTTCCTCCTCTTCTTTCACTTCCTCTTCGTCCTCCTCTTCCTCCGTGGTGGTCGCCGGTGCCAGCGGCTGCGCCCCGCCCTCAGGGCCTCAGGGCGCCCGGCTGAAGCAGGGCAAAGACCAGAACAAGTCGAGGCGCTCCCGTTCCGCCTCCTCGCCCTCGCCCCGCCGCAGCAGTCGTGACAAAGAGCACAGCAAGTCCAACTCGGCCGCCGCCTCCTCCAAGTTCGATTGGACCAGCCGATTCAGCCCGAGAGTGAACCTGCCCAAACCCAGACTCGCTCTGCCCGGCTCCTCAAAACCAGAGACGCCACCAGGCTCCAGCAAACCCGGCCCGAGCGGACTGCAGGCCAAACTCGCCAGTGAGTCTCACCATCACATTGTGCTCTTTCCACCCCCCGCACTCCAAACCACTTACTTACCTTTACTGGGATCGTCCTTTCAAACCTGGTGTTATTTATTTCTTTTTTAATGTGATTCAATCTAGTCTATAAATACTGAGCGTGGTATCACTCAGCAAGAATTGTTTGTTTGTTTATTTATTAGGATTTTAACGTCATGGTTAAAATCCTAATAAATACTTTGGTTAAAATAATAAACACTTTGGTTACATTCATGACAGGAACGGTAGTTACTCATTACACAAGATTCATCAGTTCACAAGGTTATATCAAACACAGTCATGGACAATTCAGTATCTCCAGTTCACCTCACTTGCACGTCTTTTGACTGTGGGAGGAAACCGGAGCACCTGGAGTAAACCCACGCAGACAAGGGGAGAACATGCAAACCCCACACAGAAAGGCCCCGGACCGCCCCAACTGGGTATCGAACCCAGGACCTTCTTGCTACCCACTCGGCCACCGTGCCCCCCTGCACAGCAAGAATTAAAGCTTGTTGTTGTATGTTAGTTAAAGCTAAGTGAGAAGAATGTTGTGTAATTGGAAGTCAGGACACAAACAGGTATTACTGCAGGAGGTTGTGACGCCAATCTGCTTTGATTTACGAGCCCAAAAAACGGTTGAAGGTAGACCGAACTGCTTGACCTTTTAATTTTAGGCTCTTCAAGGTGATTGTGCAGTAGCACAACAGAACGCCTCATCTCTATGTCTCTCCTGACTGATATAAAATCAATACTATAAATATTTGGAACGACTCTTTATATGGGTTTACTGCTGGTACGGGTTGCAGTGCCAAATATCTCTAATGTTTTATACAAAATGCACCAATAAATGGCCACCCATCTACTTCTGTACACTGGTTTGGGGTGGGGGGAGAGAATTGGATCATGTTTCACTCTGGCTCGGTGCTAATAATAGGTTAAAAATAATCTAAAAATACTGAGCGCTACAGTAGCGTACAGACGGAGCTTCTCGCTCAGGGAGTGCTGAGGTAGGACTATAAGTTCTAATACTTATATGAAACACGTTACAGCTTTAGTGTCTGTGTACCTCCTGATAGATGTTAATGGTCTGACTGTGTACGGCAGCTCGAACCCACGTCAGAACTCGGAACTCGGACGATACCCTGATATCAAACTCTGTACAGGGATATTAATCCTGTCTGAGGTTAGATTAGTTCATTACTGTTAATCTGTAGTGCTGTAGATACTAGAACCGGTACTGTCTAATAACATAACCTGTTGTGGTGAAAGGTCCATATTAGGTTTTAGGTGTGCAAAGGATTGTGGGAAACGGAGTGTATGATGATGTGGTTGGACTACAGCAGTGTAAATTAGCTGTGGTTTGAGTGCAGTGAGGTGGTGAATGATGGGTGTTCTGGTGTTAGAGGGTGTTTGCTTCTGAAAGGTCAGCCAGCAGCACTTCTGTCCTGTCTTATTAGCCAAGATACCATCTCTAATGAGATTATGCATCTGAGCAAAGTTACCTAGAACGTTTGTAGGACATTTTGCTACGTTCAGTTATGAACATCACTAAAAAGGAGTGATGCTTGGCCCACAGATTTCTAAAAGCTTCTTTTACTTAGTTTGGAGGGCGGCACGGTGGCTCGGTGGGTAGCACTGTCGCCTCACAGCAAGAAGGTCCTGGATTCGATCCCCAGGTGGGGCGCTCTGGGTCCTTTCTGTGTGGAGTTTGCATGTTCTCCCCGTTTCTGCATGGGTTTCCTCCGGGAGCTCCGGTTTCCTCCCACAGTCCAAAGACGTGCAGAAGAGATGAATTGGAGAAACAAAATTGTCCATGACTGTGTGACATTAAACTTGTGAACTGATGAATCTTGTGTAATGAGTAACTACCTGACCTGTCATGAACGTAACCAAAGTGTAAAACATATGACGTATATATAACGCTGGTAGTGCACCAGTCAGGATGTGATTTAAATTCACTGCTGTTGATCATCTGAGATTTCTGTTGCATCACTCACCCTTGAGTTTACACATAAGGATGCAGAAAACAAAACATCCAGTGAGTGTCAGTTCTGTAGGTGGACACACCTTGTTGATAGTGAGGTCAGATGACGGTGGTCATAATGATTTAAGCTGACCGGAAGTGTACGGGGAGATTCCGGCTAATCTTTCTTTAATGGTGAGCACAAAAGCATCTCGAAATGTACAACGGATCGTACCTTCTGGTTTGGGTTCCACTCCTGTCCGCCAACAACAACCTGATTCTACAGTAGGCACAGGATCACCAGAACTGTAAATGAGTGGCTTAAATCTAATGATTCTTGAGGTCTGCTGCAGCACCAATGCTAGGCCCAGTATGTATGTGGTGCCAGCAATATGTTCTTGGCTGGAATCTGCACTGATCATTGTTTTAAATTCCTTTCTGCTCACATGGTAGTATGAAGTTGATATTTAATTTGCTATAATTTCCTCTCAGCCTAAACCAGTTCGATCATTCTGCTCTGATCTCTCTTCAACAAGGAGTTTCTGCCAGAACATCTGCTTCTCACTGGATGCTTTTGTTTTAATTTATCAGTACATTTTCCTTATCGAGTTGTCTTGAGTTAATTTGTGTTGTGTGTGTTTATGTAGGTCTGAGGAAGTCGACTAAGAAGCGTAGTGAGTCTCCCCCCGCAGAGCTCCCCAACTTTAGGAGGAGCACACGACAGAAGACCACGGGCTCCTGCGCCAGCACCAGGTACAAACTCGAACTGTGATGTGGGCGCCCAGGTGGCGCAGCAGGATATTCCGCTAGCACGCCGGTGCCGAGAATCGATTTTTGTGTGATTTGCTGCTGTCTTGGCCAGGGCTCAGTTGTAAAAGAGATTTTAATCTCAATGTGACTTCCCTGGTTAAATAAAGGTTAATAATAATAATAATAATAATAATAATAAATTCTTAACTCGGTGTTGCCACTGGTCGGCTGGGCGCCATCTAGCGGGTATAATTGGCAGTGTCTGCTGGGAGGGATGACCAGAATATGTGAGCAGGGTCTTCAAACGCTGTGTAAGGACCCTGATTGGCGGATAGAGGCGCCTGTGCTGAGTGCATGGGTGGAAAAGGGTTCCATTAAGGGCTGCGTGCGGGTCGGAGGAGGCGTGAGCAGCATGATAAAAAAGTATTCGCCCCCATTTGATTGTCCTTGTTATAAGTTCCACTTATTAAACTTAAAATCTGTATACAACACAACTTTAAAACATTTGATTTATTATTGGAACAAAGTTACCCAACACCCATATCACCTCTGTGTAAACGTAAAATCCCAAATTATGCTCGAGTGGCACAGCGCTCCGTCATGCTAGCCCACTACTTCTGAGATTCAGGTTTAAATTTGGGTGGTAGACGGCTAAAGCCATGTGATAAAATGGTGCTCTGTTCATGATATTTATGCCTTACTGCCGGTCTTTCCCAATGACCAGGGTAAAGTGTTTGATGGAAATGAAAAATGAAACAAAATTGGAGCTTAACCCTTTTTTATAACCTGATCTTAATTTATCATTTGAGCTCCACTCAGACATGAACTGCTGCTTTCAGCGTCTCAGGACGTCATGCTGCCACCATCGTCTTTCACTGTTGCTATAATGTCCTTATTATTAAATACTGGATTAGATTTTCACCAGGTATAGCAGACCCTTGTTCAAAAAGGTATTTTTATTTATTATCAGCATCCAGATGCTTTTCCCCTTGATTTCCTGCTTTATTCCATGAATTACCTGTTTGCAGAGTGTCTTATGTATTGTGGTGGCGTGAACACCGAGTTTAGCTAAATCTAAAACGCCTGAACTGTACATTTTATTGGGATCTTTTTGTGACTGTGAAAGTTGTAGCTAAGCCTAGGAGAAGTTTCAGCAGGCCACGCCTATATAGTGTATACAGAGCTGTGTACTGTATGAATATCTGTGTATTGTATGAATATCTGTATGAACACATCCTGAATGATTTAAATAACCACGTGACTCCGTGTTCAGTCGGCGAGGTTCAGGTTTAGGGAAGCGTGGTGCAGCTGAAACTCGCCGACAGGACAAAATGGCCGAAAACGACAACAACCAGGATGGAGCCAATTCATCACGCACAGAGGAGACACCTCAAGGAGCTTCAGGTGATCACGCTCTCTCTCTCACTCACTCTTCTCTCATTCATCCACTGACTTTAATCTCTCACTCACTGTCTGGCTCACTCTCTCACAGACCCACTGATTTACTTGCTCGCTTGCTCTCTCACTCACTCACTCAGCCTGAGTTTAGTTCAAAGACTAACGCTTGGTTGTAAACAGGATGTTGGTGTTTATACCAGGAAAGTTTGATCTTATCCACCAAAGGCAGGTTTGGCCACAGGTCCTCATACCAACCATATTTCTCTGTCTGTCTGTCTCTCTCTCTCTCTCTCTCTCTGTGTGTCTTTAGCCTCCAGTTCAGTAGCGGGCGCTGTAGGAATGACGACGTCCGGAGAAAGTGAGTCAGACGACTCTGAAATGGGCCGATTACAAGGTACTGCTCACATTTCTTGCCACACTGTACTAACCTTTATGCATAAAGAGCTGCGCTACTATTTACTCTAATAGTGGTTCACAATTTTTTACTGTCTTATTAATCAAGTTGATACTGGAGAATTATAAGTTGTGTAAGAGTTTGATTGGTGGTCTTAAAAAGTTTATCTTGCCTACATTACATTTTCCGAGGTTAAATTAGGGCTGGACGATATGGCTCAAATTTATATCACGATATAACTCCTAATTTCGGTCGATACGATATAATTCCGATATCGATATGAATAATACAAATGTCAGAAAAACTGCCAAAAACACCAACATTGGATGGCTGTACCTGCAAACCTCTATTCTGGTTTCTGGTAAGAAATACAAGCTGAATACACGACTGAATTAGTCCTTCATCTCTTATCAGCTATTTCATCTGCCTCTTTTTCAACTGTGGACAGTGGCGGAGCCAGACAATTTTCATAGGGGTGGCCAGACTGAGACCATTGCTCACACAGGGCTGGCGACAGAAACTGTCTGATACCTTATTTTTTGTGAAAAACTAAAATAGAGCCTATAACCTTAACATTACGAGGAAGAATTTCAAAGATATTCCTTTGCAATACTTGATCATTTGACTGCAAACTTGTGTGTACTGATGAGACTCATCTGAACCCCAGAACATGCTAATGTGAATGCATGGAAAACAAATTTTAATTTTCTTTCAAGAATATGATACAGACTGACCAACACTATTACGCTAAATCAGCATTGAAAATTGATTTTACAGCATTGATTTTACTTTTAATAGCCTTCTACAATGCTGGGGCTTCTTAAAACTGAATATTCTCTTTTCAATAGAAGTGTTATTTAAATGCTATTAAATTGTTTTTCTAAAAAAAAAAAAACCGCCCAATTTGGAGGAAAACCGCCCAATCTGGCAACACTGGAACGCGCAGAGTCCGTTCGTGCCTTTACTCGTAGCGCGCAACAACTAATATTAGTTGTTTTAGTACTCACTAGTATTAGTACTCAGTAGTAGTACTTTTTCTGTAATAGTGTTGGTGGTTGACGTTTATGTTGAGCAGTGATGGCATAGTTACCTTGAAAAAGTAATCTGATTACTGATTACTCCTTTAAAAAGTAACTTAGTTACTTTATGGATTACTTGATTTTAAAAGTAACTAAGTTAGATTACAAGTTACTTTATTAGTTATATAATGCGGAATATTTCAAAGATATTCCTTTGCAATACTTTATCATTCGGCTGCCAACTTGTGTGTACTGATGAGACTCAATTGAATCCCAGAACATGCCAGTGTGAATGCATGGAAAACAAATTTTAATTTTCTTTCAAGAATATGATACAGACTGACCAACACTATTACGCTAAATCAGCATTGAAAATTTACTTTACTTTTAATAGCCTTCTACAATGCTGGAGCTTCTTAAGACGGAAGATTTTCTTTTAAATAGAAGTGTTATTTACCCGCTATTAAATTGTTTTCCAACAAAATCCGCCCAATTTGGCGGATAATCGCCCAATCTGGCAACACTGGAATGCGCAGAGCCAGCTGGCGCTTTTACACGTAGCGCGCCACGAATACTACTAAATATTACTACTGTACTTCTGTAATGGTGTTGGTGGTTGACATTGATGTTGAGTGTATTACTGCACTGTTTTGGTGAAGAAATACTCATCTGAGGTGCGCTGCTCCTGCGTGCAGAAATGCTTCCGCTAAAAAATTGCCGGCAAAGCGGTGGTGGGGGGGCCAGAGGGGTGGCCGTAGATTACTTTATGGTGGCCATGGCAACCACTGGCCACCCCCTGGCTCTTTTCACTAAGGAAAATGACAAAAATAGTAACGCACAGTAACTTGGATAAGTAACTTTAATCTGATTACTGGATTGGAAATAGTAACGCGTTAGATTACTCGTTACTGACAAATGTGGTCAGATTAGAGTAACTCGTTACAGACCATCAGTGATGTTGAGTGTATTACTGCACTATTTTGGTGGAGAACTACTTGCTTGCGCTGTTGAATTGCGTCCCTGTGGGAACACCTGCGAGCAAAAATGCTTCCGCAAAAAAGTACGCACTGATATAATACGTAATATACAGTATATCGTTCGAATTTGTTTAAAAATCATATCACCGTTATTGAAACATTTTCTATCGCGATATATATCGATATCGAATTATTGTCCAGTACTAGGTTAAATTGTGGACAGAATTAGGTTGTACAGAGTTTAAACACTGGGAATTTGTCCACCTGTCAGTCAGTATTTGCATGCTAATCTAACCTGTGAACAAGAGCATTTATATACAGTGGACCCTTGACTTAAGAACAGGCCCTTCAGAACCAATTAAATTCATAAGTCAAAATGTTTGTTAGTTAAACCTATTTTTCACATAAGAAATCATGTAAATAGAATTAATCCGTGCCTGACATGAGCACTTTGATTTCATTTTATTTTATTTTACCGGCTCATTACATTTGACTCTATAGTTCTTCACACTCACACTCTTGGCTAGAGCTTTTAGCTACTCTTAGCTGCTTCTTTTTACCTGCATGAGGCGGGTTCACACTGGGTTCAGGATCATGTACTGAGAGTCACGCACTGCTTTCTGTTATTTACCTTTTCTGCACAGTGCCTCGACCAGCCAGCAGAGGCTGCAATTGCAACCCAGCCACTGACCCTTGTGTTTGCAAATCTCCTGACCAGGCCACTGACGAGGCTAAGAATCGAACCTGGTTTTCCTTACTGTTAAAACTGCTGTGCCACCTGAGAGATTTCAGAAAATAGGATGTAGATGATTCTTTCCTCTCTGTTGTATTTATTTATATAACCTGTGTGTGTTTCTCTCTGCAGCTCTGCTGGAAGCACGTGGTCTTCCCCCTCATCTGTTTGGCCCCCTTGGACCCCGCATGTCCCAACTGTTCCACCGTACCATCGGCACCGGAGCCAGTCAGTTTCTCACTTTCATTAACGTTATTGGTGTGTATTGTTAGTGCATTAGCGGAGCTCTGTAAGCATTTCGGTGTGTGCTGATGTTGCAGGTTCAAAGGCTCAGCAGTTGCTGCAGGGTTTACAGGCGACGGGTGACGAATCCCAGCAGTTACAGGCAGCGATAGAGATGTGCCAACTGCTGGTGATGGGAAATGAGGAGACACTGGGAGGATTCCCTGTCAAGAGTGTGGTTCCTGCTTTGGTCAGTTCTCATCTTTTACATACATTCAGTATCATAATGATAATAAATACTCAAATACATACCAGAACTGTTTAAATGTAAATTTAATCCGACTCCCCTTGATCAGATCAGGGGTTGAGCAAACGGCAGCGGATTCACAATCAGGAATCGGAAGTGATTAAACTGGTAGATAAAGAAAAAAAAAAAGTCCAGCAGATGCGTAGCTGATAGGTGTCCCTTGTAAAATGTTTGATAAGTGTAGTGCTTTAAACGTGATCACTACAGTAATGATCCATAAACCGGCCTAAAGATCAGAACATCTATTAATGGTGCCCAGGTGGCGCAGCAGGATATTCCGTTGCCACCAGTCGGCTGGGCGACATCTAGTGGGCATAATTGGCGGTGCCTGCAGCAGACACGTTTCCGCTAGGGCGGGCTGACCGGACTTTGTGGGCGGGGTCTTCAAACGCTGTGTAAGAACCCAGATCGGCGGATAGAGGCACCTGTGCAGAGTGCATGGGTGAAAATGGGTTCCGCTAAGGGCTGCATGCGGGTCGGAGGAGGCGTGAGCAGCAATATACCCACCTCGACTGCAATCAGGGATCCCCCAGCAGCGGAAGAGTAATTGGGGGGAAAATAGGAGAAAATGCATCAATAAAATAGAAACAAAGAACATATTTTACCGGTAATAAATGTTTTATTTTATTTTTGTCTGTGTGTTTCTCCTCACAGATCACACTGTTGCAGATGGAGCATAATTTTGATATTGTGAGTATCAGCAATGCTTCGTCACATCAAACCACCGAAACAAAAACCTTATTAATTAAACGATGATTAAATAAATAAAGGCACTAGCTAGCAGTTAGCACCATGGTAACATTTCATTTGTTTCTTCAGATGAACCACGCCTCTCGTGCTCTCACCTACATGATGGAGGCGCTACCACGTTCTTCGGCTGTAGTCGTAGACGCCATTCCTGTCTTCCTGGAAAAGGTAAGTACGATACCACACAATCAATTAAAGCATGTTGTATTTCATGGGCTGTGTCTCGAACCGCTACAGTACCGGACCTGCTCCCACTTCTGATGTTCTTTGAATAGAAGCTCAGGGTGAAACGGGGCAGACCGCTTTCAACATCTGTTTTGCAAAGCAGTCAAATACACCGATCAGCCATAACATTAAAACCACCTCCTTGTTTCTACACTTACTGTTCATGTTATCAGCTCCACTTACCATATAGAAGCACTTTGTAGTTCTACAATTACTGACTGTAGTCCATCTGTTTCTCTACATACTTTGTTAGCCCCCTTTCACCCTGTTCTTCGATGGTCAGGACCCCCACAGGACCACCACAGAGCAGGTATTATTTAGGTGTTGGATCATTCTCAGCACTGCAGTGACACTGACATGGTGGTGGTGTGTTAGTGTGTGTTGTGCTGGTACGAGTGGATCAGACACAGCAGCGCTGCTGGAGTTTTTAAACACCTCACTGTCACTTCTGGACTGAGAATAGTCCACCAATTAAAAATATATCCAGCCGACAGCGCCCCGTGGGCAGCGTCCTGTGACCACTGATGAAGGTCTAGAAGATGACCGACTCAAACAGCAGCAATAGTTGAGCGATCGTCTCTGACTTTACATCTACAAGCTGGACCAACTAGGTAGGAGTGTCTAATAGAGTGGACAGTGAGTGGACACGGTATTTAAAAACTCCAGCAGCGCTGCTGTGTCTGATCCACTCATACCAGCACAACACACACTAACACACCACCACCATGTCAGTGTCACTGCAGTGCTGAGAATGATCCAACACCTAAATAATACCTGCTCTGTGGTGGTCCTGTGGGGGTCCTGACCATTGAAGAACAGGGTGAAAGGGGGCTAAAAAAAATATGTAGAGAAACGAGCTGATAAAATGGACAGTGAGTGTAGAAACAGGGAGGTGGTTTTCAGTGTATGTTAGCTCGTCACTTCAGAGATCTAAAGCTCTGGGTGCTGTTGTCCACCTGGCTGGGCTTCCAACAGACAGAATTGGGCGGGTCTGTGAGAGGGAAGGTCAGATGGGGTTTCTCCTCATCGTCACGGCTGCTCTGCTGGATGCTTAAGCAGTTGGAAATTCAGATAGAGCATAGCGTGGCTCTCCATACACAATGAGACCTGCTGCTGGTGGGGATGAGAAGGAACGACTAATTTTAACTTGCCTAAAAAGTTACACAAGGCTTTAACTGAAGCATGCCAGCATGTGGGACGGTGGTGGGTTACTGTGTGTTGGTTTTTTTGTTAATAGGGCTGCATCATATGTATTTTATGTTGTGTGTGTGTGTGTGTGTGCAGCTTCAGGTGATCCAGTTCATTGATGTGGCTGAACAGGCTCTCACAGCGCTGGAGATGCTCTCACGGAGACACAGCAAAGCTATACTGCAGGCCGTGAGTAAACATACACATTTCAGCAGTGTCACCAGCCTGGTCGGGCGTCCAGCAGACACAGTCGGTCCTGTCCGAGGGAGGGTGGTGATGTACGATTCCCAGAATTGGCCCAAGTGGTGGGGGATTCACGGAGAGCATAGCTTGACCCTTCATTTGCAGGACAGATCTCTGTAGGAATCTGCCACTGCTTGGTGAAACGTTGTGGAGCAATTTTGGCTCCATCACTCAGTTTTCCAACTGGTAAAATGTATTTATTCAAGCTTAGCGTTTTGTGGTATAGAACTTCCAGTTTACAGGTCAATACCAAAACACCAGAGTTAATGGACCGAGTCTGTTGGAGGGTTAAGCTGTATTATTGCTTTGCTTAGATTAGCATAGTGCTTTATTAATACTGTTAATGTAATGTTATTAATCACCGAACTCAAAAAGTAATAATCTATTCGCTGCTCTCAGAGTCGAACCGTCCTACAGTGATGTAAGTGTTTACATTTACGTTTTCGGCATTTAGCAGATGCCTTTTATCCAAAGTGACTTACAGTACTGTGACAGTATACAGTCTGAGCAATTGAGCGTTAGGGGCCTCGCTCAAGTGCCCAACAGCAGCAACCTGGCAGTGGTGGGGCTTGAACCAGCGAACTTCTGATTATTAGTCCAGTACCTTAGATTAGATGGTGCAGCATTATGAATAAATAAGCTGTATATAAATGTGAGATATTGAGCCAGCTGTAACACTGTGTGTGTGTGTGTGTGTGTGTGTGTGTGTGTGTGTGTGTGTGTGTGTGTGTGTGTGTGTGTGTAGGGAGGGTTAGCCGACTGTTTGCTGTATCTGGAGTTTTTCAGTATTAATGCTCAGAGGAACGCGTTAGCCATCGCGGCTAACTGCTGCCAGAGCATCACACCCGACGAGTTCCACTTCGTAGCTGATTCACTGCCTCTGCTCACCCAGAGACTGACGCACCAGGTATGTACACACGCGAACAGACACCCGACAGGTAGATACGGTGTGTTGAATGTGAAACCGTGAAGAGATTAATTATTCCAACTGGTCTGATAAACATTTCATTTACATTTTCGGCATTTAGCAGACTTACAAAAGTGCTTCCGTAGTGAACAATACCTCATTCCTAGTAAACAACAGTTCAAGAATACAAATCTGCTGAAAACCCTGTTAAAACCGGGGGTTTTTTTTTAATGCAAGAATAAAATCGATCATGTTCCAGTCAAGGTTCTGTTTAAGCAGCATTACTGCTGTTCTCTGGGGGTGTGAAGCTTTTTACATCCGTAATATTCTCCAAAGAAAATTCTAGACTGGCTATCAGCTGACTCGGCACCTACGCAGACAGATTGGCTTTGGGTCTGTAGGCGGAGGGACAAGGGCTGGAACAGGGTTCCTTGTTACTGGTGTAAGTGGGACCTCTGCTGATCGATCTAGGCGCCTGCACGAAATGCGGTTCATCTCGGATGGCAGGAAGGGGGTTCTAGACTTTCTACCCCACAAAAACATCTCATATAAATGTGAATTAATACCAAAACAAAGCCCTTTTCTTAAGCTAAAGCTACCTAATAAAATATCACCAGCTACATGGAAATTTACTCTATAAATAGTATTACCCCGCTCCCCAAATTAGAACACATGACCAGTGACATCCCTGTGTCTGTAGCATGTAGAGAGTAAGCGTGAAACAGTGGTTTCTACACTGAACATCGTGTGTGTTAATTGGTTGAATGACGGGAGAATAATTGTAGTATAATAATGATTAAATCTGATTAGGTTTGATTGATCTGTTAACCTGTGTTTCCTCCTCCGTCATTGCAGGATAAGAAGTCAGTGGAGAGCACATGCCTCTGTTTCGCTCGCTTGGTGGATAACTTCCAGCACGAGGAGGTAAAATGATCAGTGATGCTTTAAAAATGTCATTGGCGCTAAGGGGGCACAGCGGGATAATCCTCTAGCACACCAGCGCCAAGATTCTGAGCTCCCGCGTTCGAATCTCAGCTCTGCTACCCGTCGGCTGGGCGCCCTCTAGCAGGCACCTTGGCTCATACCTGCAGCAGACAAAATTGGCTTTCAGTCTGCTGAGTGAGAAACACCGGACTTAGGGGTGGGGTTTTCAACGCTGTGTAAGGATCTTGGTTGTCCAGGGCGCCTGTAAAGAAAGTGGAGGAGCGCAGTGATCGGGGTGTGGCTCTCTGTACGCGAAGCCGGCCTCACATGCAAATCCACCGAAGTATGGGTGAATAAGAAGGAATTGGTGGACTGCGCACACGTTGGAGTGATTGTGTGTCAGGCGAATATACACCCTCCTCGGACGCCGTCGTGGTCCCCAGCAGCGGATTGACTACGCTAAATTGGGAGAAAAAGGGGGTAAAATGCATTAAATATTGTCCGAAAACAACCAGAACGGCGCTCAGGTGGCGCAGCGGTAAAAACACACGCTGCAACCGGAGCTGGATCTCGAGTACGTCGTATCGAATCCAGCTCTGCCTTACCGGCCGAGGCCGAGCGGCTATATGAACAGCGATTGGCCTGCTGTTCAGATGGGCGGGACTAAGGTCGGAAGTGGGTCTCTCTGTCAGAATGGTGCGGTTACGACCTCTGCCGGCTGATTAGTGGCGCCTACACGGAGACGAGGAAGGAGTGCTGTTAGGGTGTGTCTCTCCGCACGCAACGCTAGGTGGCGCAACACTCGTCAATGTGTGGGTGGCAAGATGCATACGGCTTGCTGCTCACGTGTCGGAGGGGATGTAGGTTAGCTTCGATCTCCTCGGTCAGGGCAGGGATCGGCAGAGGCAGAGAGGAGGCGTGATGCAAATTGGGTAATTGGGCGCGCTAAAGGGGAAGAAAAAAAAGAAAACGACCAGAACAGTGACCAGTAAATTTGGGCTTCTTGTTAGAGCTGCTGAAAATTCAGAACTGCTTTATTAGCAGTTTAGCAAAAACAGTTGACCAAAAGTATGTGGACACCCCTTGTAATTATTGAGTCCAGGTTTTTCAGCCATGTTTATTGCTGTGTATAAAATTATTGACATGCTTCCAGCTTTGTGGCAACAATTTTGTTACAAAAACAGGGTTCTGGGATGAAAGAACTCCAGTGGTCTGAACTCAAACCTATATTAATACCTATGGTCTTGAAATGTGATGCCCGACCTGCTTATAGTCAAGTGTCCAGATACTTTTGCCCATATAGTGCATCATCCCTATCCTGTGCTGGTGATGTAATGGTAATCTGTTTTCCTTTAGAATCTGCTGCAGCAGGTGGCATCACGTGATCTGCTGACCAACATCCAGCAGCTGTTAGTGGTGACTCCACCAGTGCTCAGCTCAGGAATGTTCATCATGGTGGTGCGCATGTTCTCTCTCATGTGCTCCAACTGCCCCACCCTCGCAGTACAGCTCATGAGGCAAAGTGAGTCTACACACACATCTGCATAGCTACATACACACAGTTGCGCACACATACACAGCTACACACACACCTACATACACCTGCACAGATAAAAACATACCCCTTCACTGCCACACACACCTGCATACACATCTGCACAGCTAAACACATCTGCACAGCCACACAGAGACCTACACACACCTTCACAGCTACACACACAGACCTGCATACACATCTGCACAGCTACACACACAGTCCTAGCACAGCTGCACACACATACACAGCTACACACACACCTACACACAGACCTGCATACACACCTTTACAGCTACACACAGACAGACATGCATACACATCTGCACAGCTGCTCACACACATACACAGCTACACACACACCTACACACACAGACCTACACACACCTTCACAGCTACACACACAGACCTACACACCTTCACAGCTACACACACAGACCTACACACACCTTCACAGCTACACACACAGACCTACACACCTTCACAGCTACACACACAGACCTACACACACCTTTACAGCTACACACACAGACCTACACACACCTTTACAGCTACACACACAGACCTACACACACCTTCACAGCTACACACACAGACTTGCATACACATCTGCACAGCTACAAACACAGTCCTAGCACAGCTGCATACACACACACCTACACACAGACCTGCATACACATCTGCACAGCTACAAACAGTCCTAACACAGCTGCACACACATACACAGCTACACACACCTACACACAGACCTGCATACACACCTGCACAGCTACACACATACCTACACACACATACACAGCTACACACACCTACACACAGACAGACATGCATACACATCTGCACAGCTGCACACACACATACACAGCTACACACAGACCTACACACACCTTCACACCTACACACACAGACCTACACACACCTTCACAGCTACACACACAGACCTACACACCTTCACAGCTACACACAGAGACCTACACACCTTCACAGCTACACACACAGACCTACACACACCTTCACAGCTACACACACAGACCTACACACACCTTTACAGCTACACACACAGACTTGCATTCACATCTGCACAGCTACAAACAGTCCTAGCACAGCTGCACACACATACACAGCTACACACACACCTACACAGACCTGCATACACATCTGCACAGCTACACACATACCTACACACACATACACAGCTACACACACAGACCTGCATACACTTTCACAGCTACACACACACACACACACACACACACACACACTTCCCTACATACACCTGCACAGATGAACACATACCCCTTCACAGCTACACACACCCCTGCATACACATCTGCACAACTACACACATCTGCACAGCTACATACTCAGCTACACACACATACCTACTTACACCTGCACAGATAAACACATACAGTGTATCACAAAAGTGAGTACACCCCTCACATTACTGCAAATATTTCATTATATCTTTTCATGGGACAACACTATAGAAATAAAACTTGGATATAACTTAGAGTAGTCAGTGTACAGCTTGTATAGCAGTGTAGATTTACTGTCTTCTGAAAATAACTCAACACACAGCCATTAATGTCTAAATAGCTGCAACATAAGTGAGTACACCCCACAGTGAACATGTCCAAATTGTGCCCAAAGTGTCAATATTTTGTGTGACCACCATTATTATCCAGCACTTCCTTAACCCTCCTGGGCATGGAATTCACCAGAGCTGCACAGGTTGCTACTGGAATCCTCTTCCACTCCTCCATGATGACATCACGGAGCTGGTGGATGTTAGACACCTTGAACTCCTCCACCTTCCACTTGAGGATGCGCCACAGGTGCTCAATTGGGTTTAGTCCATCACCTTTACCTTCAGCTTCCTCAGCAAGGCAGTTGTCATCTTGAAGGTTGTGTTTGGGGTCGTTATCCTGTTGGAACAGTTTTCGAAGGGAGGGGATCATGCTCTGTTTCAGAATGTCACAGTACATGTTGGAATTCATGTTTCCCTCAATGAACTGCAGCTCCCCAGTGCCAGCAACACTCATGCAGCCCAAGACCATGATGCTACCACCACCATGCTTGACTGTAGGCAAGATACAGTTGTCTTGGTACTTCTCACCAGGGCACCGCCACACATGCTGGACACCATCTGAGCCAAACAAGTTTATCTTGGTCTCGTCAGACCACAGGGCATTCCAGTAATCCATGTTCTTGGACTGCTTGTTTTCAGCAAACTGTTTGCTGGCTTTCTTGTGCGTCAGCTTCCTTCTGGGATGACGACCATGCAGACCGAGTTGATGCAGTGTGCGGCGTATGGTCTGAGCACTGACAGGCTGACCTCCCACGTCTTCAACCTCTGCAGCAATGCTGGCAGCACTCATGTGTCTATTTTTTAAAGCCAACCTCTGGATATGACGCCGAACACGTGGACTCAACTTCTTTGGTCGACCCTGGCGAAGCCTGTTCCGAGTGGAACCTGTCCTGGAAAACCGCTGTATGACCTTGGCCACCATGCTGTAGCTCAGTTTCAGGGTGTTAGCAATCTTCTTATAGCCCAGGCCATCTTTGTGGAGAGCAACAATTCTATTTCTCACATCCTCAGAGAGTTCTTTGCCATGAGGTGCCATGTTGAATATCCAGTGGCCAGTATGAGAGAATTGTACCCAAAACACCAAATTTAACAGCCCTGCTCCCCATTTACACCTGGGACCTTGACACATGACACCAGGGAGGGACAACGACACATTTGGGCACAATTTGGACATGTTCACTGTGGGGTGTACTCACTTATGTTGCCAGCTATTTAGACATTAATGGCTGTGTGTTGAGTTATTTTCAGAAGACAGTAAATCTACACTGCTATACAAGCTGTACACTGACTACTCTAAGTTATATCCAAGTTTCATGTCTATAGTGTTGTCCCATGAAAAGATATAATGAAATATTTGCAGAAATGTGAGCGGTGTACTCACTTTGGGATACACTGTACCCCTTCACAGCTGCACATACACCTGCACAGATAAACACATTCCATGAATTTGATGCGTATGATCATTAATACCCAGGTTCTATAAACCTGTATATTTCTATAGATAATAACACCTTGTCCTCCGCACCACTGTAAATCACATCTCATCCTTCATGTCACTGTATAACCTAAACAATCCTTAAACACACCCAATCTCATCATTTACCTCTACTCTTTTGTGTGTGTGTGTGTGTGTGTATTTGTGCACTCGTGTAGATATAGCAGAGACTTTACGTTTCCTGTTGTGCGGAGCTTCGAGCGGGAGCTGTCAGGAACAGATCGACCTCGTACCCAGAAGCCCCCAGGAACTCTACGAGCTCACTTCCCTTATCTGGTAACTGTTTCCTCGTTGCAGGGCTCTTAGAGATGATCATCTCTGTAGTTTAATAGTATTTTGCTTTATGTACAGGAAGTTTCACCTTCCAGAATGTTAAGCTAACTTTGTGTTTATATGTTTCTGATTATGTAAATTACTGGATTTTGTGTATGATGTTTATTTTTATCTGTTATTGTTGGTTGGTGGATGTAATGAAGTGTTAATGGAGTGTGACATATCATGAAGTGTGTGTGTGTGTTTCAGTGAGCTGATGCCATGCCTCCCTAGAGAGGGCATATTTGCAGTGGACGCTATGTTGAAGAAGGGTAGCGCCCACACTACAGAGGCGGCAGTATGGCAATGGAGAGACGACCGAGGCCTGTGGCATCCCTACAACCGCATTGACAGTCGCATTATTGAGGTGATACACTGAGTTTCCATTCCCAAACCTTTTTGGAAAAGAAAACAACCAACATGCAGTTGGTGTACATAAAATCCACTTCCCATCATGCATCATTTAATGTAAACAGAAGATGATTTATTTACTATTTTAAACTAAATTAATATAGCATTATAAAGGATTTGGATGCTTTATTAAATTAGGTTCTAAATGTTACTGTTGCATTTAAATACAAATAATTTGGTTCAAGTTGCTCCTGGTTTGAGTATAAAAACGTTGTGATTGGTTGGGAAGATTCCACACAGTGTCCTACAGAGCCACAGCAAACACCTTCAACCTCGCTTTCTGTACAAACTGTCCCATCATACACAAGTGGAAGGTTCATGGAACCACAAATCATCCCCAGACAGGTGCAGAGCATTAGATTCCACATCCTGCTCTCAGACTGCTCTCTTAACGAAGGTCAGAGAGAAACCAGCAG
This sequence comes from Trichomycterus rosablanca, assembly GCF_030014385.1. Lineage (NCBI taxonomy): Eukaryota > Metazoa > Chordata > Actinopteri > Siluriformes > Trichomycteridae > Trichomycterus > Trichomycterus rosablanca. The sequence goes on from NC_085998.1 coordinate 5,450,128, forward strand.
GAACAACAAAAACACAGAGAACAATAAGCAATGAAGTGAAACATCTTCAACCATCTCCATTCCTACTTCACAGATCAACCAGTAATTGTTTAAAAGCAGCTGATATCATGTCTGTAATGTCAGCACTGTTTCGCTGTGCATGTTGGGAACAGATTGACACTCTGTCCTGGTTAAAACTGCTTCTCAGAAGTTAGACTTCATTAAAAAAAATCAATAAACAGCCTGCTGTTCTCTGTGAATGTTTGATTTCAGCAGAACAGTAGCTGATTGTGTGTATGTATGTATGTGTGTGTGTGTGTGTGTCAGACTGCTCATCAGAATGGTGAGGATGAGATCAGTCTTTCCACACTTGGTCGTGTTTACACCATCGACTTCAACTCTATGCAGCAGATAAACGAGGACACAGGAACGGCACGAGGAATCCAGAGGAAACCAAACCCCCTCATTAATCCTAATACAGGTACACATGCACAGACACACACTAACATTAAAACATTATAAGTTGTAGGTGTGAAAGTACTTCTTACTTGATAGAAAAAGTCTAAAACTAAATGTGTTCTCATTACAAGGCAGATTAGTACTGCTGTCCTGCAGACACATCACTTATTTACCAGTGAAACTTTCCAAAACATCATTTTTTTACAAACACACATCCTTTTTGGAACGTCACAGTTTTGAAATTAGTGAATATTTACAAAACTAATGAAGTAATACATTATAATATGTTTTCTGTGAGTTTATAATAAAATCCATGTAACAGGTTAGAAATCACTACGTTCTGGTTGCACATACTTTTTGGAATTAGGTTTGTAGATAATAAAAGAAGTGTTTAGTCAATTATTCTCTCCTGGACTCCTGGCGTAGGTCATGTGGAGGTTCGAGGTGAGGATGCGAGGGCGGAGCTGATGCGTGAGGAGGCGGAGTTAGCACGCTGTTTCATTAAGACTCTGTTCGGGGTGCTGTACGAGGTGTACAGTTCCTCAGCCGGTCCTGCCGTCAGACACAAGTGCCTCAGAGCAATCCTGCGCATCATCTTCTTCTCTGACTCGGAGCTGCTCAAGGACGTTCTGCGGAACCACGCCGTCTCCAGGTCAGTCCAGGTTCAGTGCAACATGGACAACCTCAGAACGCACCATGAATCAGATACATTACAACAGCCTGAAGTCGAATGTGTCTTTGTATGTTCATACGCCATGATTGATCAAATTTCAGGTGCTTCACCTGGATCATAAGCGTCAAATAGTATCAGTAGGAACTCATTCTCACTAGAGATGCATGAGTACCGATACCCGATACCGCGCTCATTAACTTGTACTCGTACTCGCAAACGAGGCTCCGATACTAAACATCCGATACCGTGAGCCTAGTGCACGTTGCTGCGTTATGCCTGGTTCACACTACACGATTGTTGCCCTGATTTTCGCTCGGCGATCAAAACTCGGCTCTCGATCGCTAAGTGTGAACTATCCAACAACTCGATCCGACCGGATCGATTTTTCTAGCTTGTCAGATATCTGATCTAACAGGTATTGGTATCAGTATCGGCAAATACAAAAATACTTGTACTTGTACTCGGTTGGGAAAAAATGGTATTGATGCATCCCTAATTCTCACCATCATTATTTTTGAACCGTGTCTTCCTTGGCATCAAACTAGTGCTAGTATACATGAATAATAATCTTGCTGAACACAGAGCCGGACATCTGTACACAGCTTCTGGGTACAGATGTACCATAATAATTAGAGATTGCTAGAAAAGCAGTTTTCACTTGTTCTATTTCGGGTGTTATGTAAGCAATAGAACACGAGAGGGAGTGTGTTATCGCGAATAACATCACGGCTTATTTTTACAAAATAAAGAAAGAAAATAAATCAAAGAAGCCCTGAATTTCATAATAAATATGCTTTAATATTGACAATACAAAAAGTAGTTCCACAACGAATATGAAGTTTAACACTACAAAGCAGACATCCCAAGTTGCAAAAACTCATTTCAGGGAGGAAAGAACAACAAGAAGAAGAAAGCAAGAACCTCCGAAGGGAAAAAAAGAAATAAAAAAAACCTCTCGCACACACCAAAGGCTATGGATGAGAACAGAACTACTAGGAGCTGCTAACTGGCTTAACTAACTGTTCGCGTTACAAACACATTAATGTTCCCTACATAGTGCACTAGATTGTGTATCAGATCATGGATATATGTTCCCTACATAGTGCACTAGATAGTGAATTAGACAATTGGTTATGTTCCCTACATAGTGCACTAGATTGTGTATCAGATCATGGATTTATGTTCCCTACATAGTGCACTAGATAGTGAATTAGACAATTAGTTATGTTCCCTACACAGTGCGCTAGATTGTATATCAGATAACGGATTTAAAACGCGATCGGGAAATAAAATCGGTGTTGCCTGCGTGCGCGTTAGTGTGCATGAAGCTTGTCGTTAATAGCAACGCGTAAGCGGAGTAATACCATTGTGGTGTGAAAAGGCCGTGCTGTTATCATGAATATCAGCACGTTTAGAACGCTTCTCAACCAATCAGATTGTAAGGTCGGAACTACCTGTTGTACAGTATAATGTCTTATTGTCACCCCTAGTTGGGAGCAGCGTGTCGTTGCAGTGAAAAAAAGCTCATTTTACACCGTTTGTGAGCAATAATAATAAATCCTCTCTTCCCCACCGGTCCGTGAAATTATATCTTATGTGAAACGGGTCCATGGTGCAAAAAAGGTTGGGAAACGCTGCACTAGATCATTATCTACCACGCCAGTGTCTCTCGTACCTCTCAGAACCTGGAGAACCCAAAAGCTAGAGTGTGATTGGAGGGATTGCTTCAAAAATAATTTAACAGGAGTTTAAAAATGTCTGAAAATAAAAATCTAAACCAGTGTAATGTCTCGAATCCTGAGAACAGTTGCTGCATAATGTAAGGTTACAGTCACTGGAAAGTGGGCAGTGGTGCTCCACTGTTCTATTGATCTTGGTTTGAGTGATTATCAGACTGGAAGTTAAAGTGTGTATGTGTGTGTGTGTGTGTGTGTGTGTGTTTACAGTCACATAGCCTCCATGCTGTCCAGTCAGGATCTGAAGATCGTGGTTGGTTCTCTACAGATGGCAGAAATTCTGATGCAGAAGCTTCCTGATGTGTTCAGTGTTTATTTCAGGAGAGAAGGTACACACACACACACACACACACACACACACACCCTCATACAATTGTACCTACTTTAAATTGAAAAGAATATTAGAATCAGTAAAATATTCTGGAGCTTGTGTGTTGCTGCTGATATCACGGTCAATACATGTGACGGAATTACAGCTGTGATGTTACTGGTGAGGACACACTCCCTCTGCTGTCTTGTATTTTTAGTGTAACTGATTGGTGTCTGCAGTTGTGATAATATTTTCAGTAGTTTAGTAATGATTGTTAATTAATCTAATTTATATTTGACACCTTTGATTCCTGTTTATTTTTTATTGTCCCAACACTAAAACCACTTCGTTTTAATTACTGAATATATACCAGTAAACCTCCTTTGAGTGTTGGGAAGCAGTGATTGTATATCTATCTGCACACGAACATGAATCAGCTGTAACCTGTTAACGTTTCACATCCCAACACTACTAAATGATGTTAATGCACACCACTGTCTCTGTGTGTGTCTGTGTGTGTCTGTGTGTGTCTGTGTGTGTCTGTGTGTAGGTGTGATGCACCAGGTAAAGAACTTGGCCGAAAGTGAGTTTCTGTCCAGCCCCCCCAAGGCGTGCCCCAGTGGAATCACTGCAGCAACCACCACCATCACCACAGCAACTGCTCCTGCTGCCTCCAGTGTCACACCGGATCTGGGTTCTCCCAGTTTTCATAACAACATGGAGGACTCGCTGGACCTCAGCCCACAGGGGTACACACACACACACACACACACACACACACACACACACATACATACATCTGTTTTACACAATCAGATTTTTACATGGTTTAATTTTTCTGCCTGTCATTGAGTTTGTATAACCGATATATTGGTTGGCTGATGTGTGATGACTCATATTTCGGTTTAGTCGGATTATTGATCGTTATTAGCACTGATCGATTCTCCTTATTTAAAACTCACTCACATTAATGAGTGTTATATTGTTTATTTACACTAGAAGGCGATGAGAGCCACTCATCTACTACAGATAATCACATGCAGATCTGAAGCGCAGTTGTTTGGTTTGTTTTAATTTCAAGTCAAGTCAAGGTTTATTTGTCACATACATGGTCATACACACAGTACAACTAGCAGTGAAATGCTTTAGTGATTGTCGGAGCAGTCTTGACGGCAGCCGACCTCACCGGCGCCATCTTTCGCAGAAACAAGAAATAATGCACACATTGGGAAAGAAGGGGATAAAAAAAAAAAACAGCAACCAGATTGTGCTCCCTTTAGGAGCACATTATGGTAACACGAAAAAAAAAACAGCCCCATACAGCACACAAGCACATGTAAAAACATCACACAACTAGCCACGGGTTAGGGATGGGGGGATCGGAAAAGTAACCAACTACTGTATTGGTGGAATTAAGCTAAAATTGGATGAAACTAGAGTGGAGACGTTGGATTTGGGTTACGAAAGAGTCCAGACAGTTCTCCATTCCCGCAGCAAGAAAAAGTCTGTACAAAGTTCGCGATAACATGGCTGTAATTTAACACTTATATTAATAAACACAAACACTTTACTGTTTATTATTGTGTTATTATCAGAGATGGGACGATCGATCGGCTATGAATCGGTATCGGACGATTTTTAATCAAAATATGCTATCGGCGATCGGCCGATATTTCCTAAAAGTAGCCGATCCGATCGTGTGATATATAAAGATCACGTTAAGCTTAACAGCTCAGTGGATTGATCCAGACTTTGAGCTACGAAGCACCAACCATCACATCAACATTCATCAACCATCGTACAGAAACCACAGTGAAAGCTCTTCATGACCTAAAATAACATCATTAACGTTGTGCATCATACATACGATGTAATTTTGCTGATTGTAATATTTACTTTAAAAAGATAATTCAACCCGGTCACATCTGAGTCGATTCTATCAGCACGTTATATAAACTCCTGGTTCACTTTGGTAAATCGTAAGCGGTTCTTGCTTGTGATGTAGATGAGAGCAGAAAACGTTACAGAGCCAATCAGAGGCAAAAGTTTATTCATTACCAAATTCGTTAGTTCAGGATCATCGGCTGAACTTTTAGGATCATCAGAAAACTTTTAGACGGAACGAGTCTGACTCGGTTACAGATCTGTGGTAATAGCAGTTTAATTAAGCTTTTTAATGAAGCTTTTTAATGTAAAAGAGTCACACAAACTGTTCTGAAGTATCTGGTGTTTATTTAAAACCACGACATTTAATTAATAACAGTAAACACGGAGAGATAACTGAGAAGAAGAACTTACGCATCGCATGAAAACGAATCGAATGAATCACTTAGCGACACTAAACAGATCATCTCTTAAAGGCACAAACACACACACACAGTTTCAGACTGAACTGGATAACATTAAACCTGCGTGTGTGTGTGGGCATGTAACCCCCCCCCCCGATCGCAATCGGCTATCGGCCGATCGCCCTGAAAGGAGATCGGAGATCGAGATCGGTGCCAAAAACCCTGATCGGTACATCTCTAGTTATTATTGTAATAGTATTATGAGATAAACATTATATTTATAAGAGCCAGCCCTGCTACCAGTCAGTAATTATCTGATCAGGGTTTAGGTTGTTTATGCCATTTCAGAAATAGGATTTTAGTGTTGGTGGTAACGTAAAATCTGATGGGTGTGCTACTAGAGTCAACTTCTCAAGATAACAAATCTCCCACTGTGCTTTATTTAAAATGAAATTTGAATATTTGTTTACATTACATCTGGTTATGTACAGGAGAAACCTGTGGTTTGTAGGGTTTACTAGGGTTCTAGATAAGTGAACTGTACTCGAGTACTTTCTCATTTTCTGTACTTCACACACGGTCAATTACACCAGTGTACTTATAGCCTCGGCATGTCTCTGTGTGTGTGTGCGCGCGCGCGTGTGTGTGTGTGTTACAGTCGCCTCAGTGATGTTCTAAAGAGGAAACGGCTTCCTCGGAGAGTTCCACGCCGTCCCAAATACTCTCCACCCAGAGACGATGATAAAGTGGATAATCAAGGTAAACGTTACACATTTTCTGTTTCAGTTCTACTGTGTGATGAGATCTTTAAAACCAAAAGCCCTCAAAAAAAAATCACACAAACTAAGCTGAATAAAGGTCGATTGATTTTGTGAATCGTTGACCTGGTGACCTGGGTTAAGTTTGAACCTCTTGTAAGTGTGAGGAGTTTTACATGCTCACAACAGTTATTGTTTATAGAATGCTGCCTCTGGACACATGGGGCAGAGGGGTAAAGCTCTCTGCACCCATAGTGCCCCCTTCTGCCCTCCACTTACCTATTGTGTGTGAACAGTGGTGATCACAACCACTTTTAATCAATCTTAAGTCAATCATTAGGAGAGCTGTCTACATATTTTTGAGCATATAGTGTACCAGTATAGAATCGGATATCTAATGATATAAAATAAATGATGGAGAAATTTCCACTGCAGATTTCAGCGGTATGTTAAATAATTGATCTGACAATTTAACATAGAAATGTATGTATAATCTTTACAATAAAATATCAATCAAGGTATAAAATATAAAAATATAAAACAGTAGGATAATAAATAGTAATGAATATTTTTTAATAGTCAAATAAGATGTATACACTAAACAGTCATGAATATCATCTATTAAATTTCTGTATGAGGTGTTTTATGCTTATTTTAAATATTGTGTGTCTCTTATGTCCCCCTCCAGCTAAGAGTCCCACCACCACCGCATCCCCCAAATCCTCCTTCTTGGCCAGTCTGAACCCCAAAACCTGGGGCAAACTGGGGGCTCAGAACAACAGCACAAACTCTGAGCCCTCACGCACTGCTGGGGTCAGTGGGCTGGCCCGCACCGTTAACAAAGACTCTGTATCTAATAACAGGTACACACACACACACACACACAGTATATAAGAGTTTATAGATAAGAAATCACCGTCCGCACTGTCTCATTTCCTGCCATATAAACTGAATCCCCTTTGATTAGCTTCTCTACGTCTAATTGCACATTTATCATCAAATAGTTTAAGCTTGTTACACAGAGAATTTAAGTAAAAACACATTTTACAAAACACTTAGTCTGGAGTGTTGAGGCTAAGCAATGGCTGGCTGTGTCTGTGTGTGTGTGTGTGTGTGTGTGTGTGTGTTACAGAGAGAAGATTAAAGCATGGATAAAGGAACAGGCGAGTAAGTTTGTGGAGCGATACTTCAATTCAGAGAATGTAGACGGAAGCAACCCAGCACTGAACGTCCTTCAGAGACTCTGTACTGCTACACAACAGCTCAGCCTTCAGGTGCGCACACACACACACACACACACACACACACACACACACACACACACACACACACACACACACATAATCTGCATTAGACCCTCAACACAAACATTTCAATTACACATGTTCAATTCTGTCACCTGAAGGTTGTTCGTTAGAGCCAAAATCCTGCCTGAGGGCCAAATGTGGCTCACCAACAGATTTCAGAGCGCTTGTGGCTTTTTTCTGTATATTTATGTGGCCTCTGTTTTAATTTAATTTCAAATCAATGGTATGGATTGCTGTTGACACTAGCAGTGTTCCACGCAGCTTGCTGGTTTGGTATGTGAGCAGGTGAACATTAGCTTCTAATGTTTCTTCAGTACCACCTTAAACTGTAGATCTGAGAATGTGGGATCTTACAGTCTATATAAAGAACCTACGGAAATATATTTTACTCTGTATATTGAACAAGCCAACAGTGTGAAACACTAACCAATCATAGTATACACTGTAAATAACCATGTTATCATCATAGCATAGCTTACACTGTAACTAACCATGTTACCATCATAGCTTACACTGTAACTAACCATGTTACCATCATAGTATACAACATAACTAACCATGTTATCATCATAACATAGCTTACATTGTAACTAACCATGTTACCATCATAGCTTACACTGTAACTAACCATGTTACCATCATAGTATACAACATAACTAACCATGTTATCATCATAACATAGCTTACATTGTAACTAACCATGTTACCATCATAGCTTACACTGTAACTAACCATGTTACCATCATAGTATACAACATAACTAACCATGTTATCATCATAACATAGCTTACATTGTAACTAACCATGTTACCATCATAGCTTACACTGTAACTAACCATGTTACCATCATAGTATACAACATAACTAACCATGTTATCATCATAACATAGCTTACATTGTAACTAACCATGTTACCATCATAGCTTACACTGTAACTAACCATGTTACCATCATAGCTTACACTGTAACTAACCATGTTACCATCATAGCTTACACTGTAACTAACCATGTTACCATCATAGCATAGCTTACACTGTAACTGATCATGTTATTATCATAACATAGCTTACACTGTAACTAACCATGTTACCATCATAGCTTACACTGTAACTAACCATGTTACCATCATATTATTCATTGTAACTAACCATGTTACCATCATAGCATAGCTTACACTGTAACTGATCATGTTATTATCATAACATAGCTTACACTGTAACTAACCATGTTACCATCATAGCTTACACTGTAACTAACCATGTTACCATCATAGCTTACACTGTAACTAACCATGTTACCATCATAGCATAGCTTACACTGTAACTGATCATGTTATTACCATAACATAGCTTACACTGTAACTAACCATGTTACTATCATATTATTCATTGTAACTAACCATATTACCATCATAGTATACAACATAACCATTTTACCATTATAGCTTACACCGTAATTTACCATCATATCACACACTGTAACTTGTCTGTATGTAGTATTGTATTACAATAGAAAAAGGATGTTCGTGTGTGTGGTGTATCAATGGCGTGTGTATGTATCATCAGGTGGACAGTGGAGTGGAGTGTTTAGTGGAGATCTGCAGTATTGTATCAGAATCTGACGTGTCCTCGTTCGAGATCCAGCACAGTGGCTTGGTGAAACAGTTGCTGCTCTATCTGACCTCCAACAGCGAGAGAGACGTCGTATGCAGGGACCATCGCATCAAACGCTTCCTGCACATCTTCTACGGCTGCCCTGTAAGTGCCCAGGGCCATCTGCTGGCATCTAAACGTCATTACACCTCATGGCTATAGGCTTACGTCAAAGTAGCTCACTTAGAGTCGTTTAATCTATCTATATAATAAAGTTGGTGTGTGTATTTAGGTTCCAGGACAGGAGCCTTTGTGCCGGTTGGAACCGATGGAGAACGGGCCATTTTTAGCACTCGTACACAAGATGAACAGCTGTCTGAGTCAGATGGAACAGTTTCCTGTTAAAGTGCATGACTTCCCCAGTGGGAATGGAAACGGCAGCAGGTAAATTCCTTTAACACCTAGAGTTCTTTTTCCGTTTTATTTCCGTGCACTATGGCCAGCTCTCGGCTGCATGATAATCACACAGGTCAAGGAGAGACGCAGTCTAGCACAAGTCTCAGCAGATTTAAAGCACTGTTTTCTGTATCCTTTTCGGACGAGTAGCCTGCACCTCGTCCACACAGCAGGTGTCTCTGTTGCAGCAGCGGGGAGGTTCTAACTGAGGTCATAACAAAGCGGGCTTTGGTGTCTGTTGATACTTGTGGCACAGCTAAGACTTGACCTCAAGTGCCACATTTACACCCAGTATAATTCCACCCTGCACACTCTGAAACCAGTTAATCCTGTCTCTGCTCTAAATCCTGAAATCCTGAAGTCTCTTTACTCCAGTCATTGATTGCCACCACCTGGCATGGTGCCAAGTGTTCCAGCTTCCCGATTAAAATAATGAGCTAATATTGGACCCTGAGCTGCGTCAATTATGTCGGCCGAAGGAAAAGTCTCCAGGGTGGTTAAAAGTCCACAGAGTTGAATAAACACTCCGAACTGCTCTCACAGGGTTCAGTTTATTGATAAATAAGGTTAAAGACTCTGGTAGGGACAGTGGTAGCCTAGTGGGTAGAGCTTTGGGCTATCAACCAGAAGATCGGCGGTTCAAATCCAGGCTCTGCAATGCAGCCACTGTTGGGTCCTTGAGCAAGGCCCTTAACCCTGTCTGCTCCAGGGGCGCCGTACGATGGCTGACCCTGTGCTCTGACCCCAGGTTCCAAACAAGCTAGGATATGTGAAGAAAGAATTTTATTGTACTGTACACCTGTATATGTATATATGACAAATAAAGTATATCTATCTATCTATCTATCTATCTATCTAACATAATAAATAAGCAGTGAGAAGAGCGTTGATGCTTTGATTTGAGATTATATTTAGATAAATAAGTCAACTTTATTTATATAGCGCTTTTTACAATGGGCATTGTTTCAAAGCAACTTTACAGAATCCAGGACCAACAGACCAAAAACCCCTGTTGAGCATGCCGAGGGTGACGGTGGCAAGGAAAAGCTCCCTTAAAATTACAGGAGGAAACCTTGAGAGGAACCAGACTCCTTGAGTGGCCTGGAGAATAATTTAAATAAATAGGATTTACACAATATCATACACACAAATTAAATTAAACCATTGGAGTTATTATTCAGTCCAGTCTGTGATAAAGTCTGTAGTGAGCTAATCAGGTTAATTCAGAGTGAAATAGGAATCTACGTATATGTGTTTAATGTAATTTGAGTAACAAGCAAATCTTTCCCCTGTTTTTGTGATTGACTTTTACTTTTGTTGTTAGAAGATTAGCAATACAGAGGAACCTTGATTTAACAGACTAAAAGGTGGAGGCACTGGTCTGTAAAATGCAGAGAGATTTCATTGACCTTGTGTGGTGGAGGAGATTTTTTTTCGTTGTTGCCGTGATCGTAAAGTGGTGACGCTGTGATTTAATTTGCAAAAAGTAAGCATAAAACGCAGAGAAAAAGGCGATAAACAAAGCGAGCCTCCCGGCAGAACAAAGCCTATCACTCATGTAAACAAAGATGTGCGCCAGCTAGAGGACAATTACTGAACTACTTGGCTTGGTACGCTTCTCGCTGGAATTTGAAACAGACCGGACGTTCGGTTTTCCAGATTTTGCCCGTTAAATAGAGGTCTGTTAAATCAAGGTTCCTCTGTATGTTTTTTCTGCTTCTGTCTTGAGCTTAGCTGCTGTGATCAGGGCTGCCAGATATGAGTCACATAAACAGACTAGAGGATTTTCCTAAATGATTGTGAAATTCTGTGTAGTACTAAAAATAGTCATGACTAAAGACGATCGCTGTAAACAGAAAGGCATGTTAATGCAGAAAGGTACAGAGCTAATTATAGGTAGACACAAGGCATGCTGGTTAAAGAGCTTCTAAACTCCTTTATTCTTGCTTTTTCGACTGGGTTGTATTTCTAAGCTTATGATTTAATAATTGATGAATTCATTAATAAAGTGTGTGTCTGTGTGTATGTGTAGAGGTTCACAGGCTCTGAAGTTCTTCAACACACACCAGCTGAAGTGCCAGCTACAGAGACACCCGGACTGCACCAACGTCAAGCAGTGGAAGGGCGGACCTGTTAAAATCGATCCCCTGGCACTGGTACAGGCCATCGAAAGATACCTCGTTGTCAGAGGTCAGTGAGTTTGTGTGTGTGTGTGTGTTAATAAAAGCCTGTGCATATGTATGTATTTGTGTGTGGGTGGGGCTGAACTGTACTGGTTAAACCTGATGATGTGATTTGTGTGCGTACAGGATACGGCCGGATCCGAGAGGAGGATGAGGACAGTGATGACGACGGATCGGACGATGAGATCGATGAGTCACTTGTACGCGTTCATCCCTAAATTGGACAAATTATTTAATTTGTAATCATCATCAGCTCACTGTGGACGTGTCCCAAATCTCACACTATTCACCACACCAGATAGTGAACATGTTTTCTAAATGTTTGGGGTTTTCCTCACCATGCTTTCATACACAGTGTTAAATGAGACGTAGATCATTTATGTATTTCTTTAATCCTATACATTTGGTGAAATGCCATTCAAAGATTAACGTCCTCGTCGTGACCCTTCTGAACCCTGTGCAGGCGGCTCAGTTCCTGAATTCGGGCAGTGTTCGGCACAGGCTGCAGTTCTACATTGCCGATCACCTCCTACCCTACAACATGACGGTGTACCAGGCAGTGAGACAGTTTAGCCTGCAACCAGAGGAGGAACGAGAGAGCACAGACGACGAAGCTAACCCGCTCGGTCGTGCCGGCATCTGGACCAAAACGCACACCATATGGTACGTCACACACACACACACACACACACTCTCTCACCTGTATATAATACACTGTTATTATGGCACCAAGAAGACGACACACTGCATGTTAAACATACACACTCCTGTAGTATTGAGACACACGGTCTCGAACAAATAGAGAGAAAAACACACAATAAAACACAAACAAGCCATTTTAGACATAATTGCACAATAGTGTGTTTTCTTACTGTGTGTGCGTGTGTGCGTTTGCAGGTATAAGCCGGTCCGAGAGGATGAAGATGGCTGTAAAGACTCTGTCGGAGGTAAAAGGGGTCGAGCACAAACGGCTCCTACCAAAACCTCACCACGCAACGCCAAGAAACAGGACGAGCTGTGGCATGGTACGTTCTGAATATATTTATTCAGCTTCCGCATTAATAAATGATTTAAATACAATTAAATTTGTGCTGCATCTTAGTCTGTGATTAGCTACTGTGATTTATGTAATAATGAGCTGTGACGCTGTCGGTAACATGACCAGATTTTAGTTCAGCATACCGATTGTGCATCTGAAATACAGCCATGAGCTCAAGTTCATTATTAATAAAACTGATCTTCACACTGACATATCAGATCATTAGATTAGAAGGAATTTTGTACTCACAGATCCAGGTGTACAGTTTAAAATTACTCAAGTACTCAAACGTAATACCAATTAATTAATAATGCCATTAAAATCCTAACAAAACAAACTCTCCAGAGGGTGAAGCAGCAGAATTCTCTTTTACTGGTGCTGAGGGGTGAGCGGAATCTTCTAATTTAAATAAATCCGATAAATAATCATCACAAATCATATACAGTCAGTGGAAATGTTCATCAGGCTGCACTTTCATCCTTATTTATACTTCTGTTCTACATGATGATGAGCTTTCTTTATCATCCACAAAGACCCACTCGGAGCACAGGCTCTAAACCCAGCGTTTTAGCTCTGATAATAATTCAGATAGTGTTTTTATATTTAAATGCTTTTCACAGTTTGGAAAATGTTAGAGAGGTTTAGAATCTTTTCCATATTCACCTGTGATGTGTGTTGCAGATGGTGTGTGTCCGAGTGTGATGAACCCACTGGAGTCGTACCTCATATCTGAACCTCCAGAGGGCATCACCTTTGAAGACCCCTCACTGGAGGTCATCCTGCTGCTGCGGGTTCTGCACACCATCAGCAGATACTGGTTCTACCTCTATGATGTGAGTGATTCTTGCGTACCCACATATACAGTGTATCACAAAAGTGAGTACACCCCTCACATTTCTGCAGATATTTAAGTATATCTTTTCATGGGACAACACTGACAAAATGACACTTTGACACAATGAAAAGTAGTCTGTGTGCAGCTTATATAACAGTGTACATGTATTCTTCCCTCAAAATAACTCAATATACAGCCATTAATGTCTAAACCACTGGCAACAAAAGTGAGTACACCCCTTAGTGAAAGTTCCTGAAGTGTCAATATTTTGTGTGGCCACCATAATTTCCCAGAACTGCCTTAACTCTCCTGGGCATGGAGTTTACCAGAGCTTCACAGGTTGCCACTGGAATGCTTTTCCACTCCTCCATGACGACATCACGGAGCTGGCGGATATTCGAGACTTTGCGCTCCTCCACCTTCCGCTTGAGGATGCCCCAAAGATGTTCTATTGGGTTTAGGTCTGGAGACATGCTTGGCCAGTCCATCACCTTTACCCTCAGCCTCTTCAATAAAGCAGTGGTCGTCTTAGAGGTGTGTTTGGGGTCATTATCATGCTGGAACACTGCCCTGCGACCCAGTTTCCGGAGGGAGGGGATCATGCTCTGCTCAGTATTTCACAGTACATATTGGAGTTCATGTGTCCTTCAATGAAATGTAACTCCCCAACACCTGCTGCACTCATGCAGCCCCAGACCATGGCATTCCCACCACCATGCTTGACTGTAGGCATGACACACTTATCTTTGTACTCCTCACCTGATTGCCGCCACACATGCTTGAGACCATCTGAACCAAACAAATTAATCTTGGTCTCATCAGACCATAGGACATGGTTCCAGTAATCCATGTCCTTTGTTGACATGTCTTCAGCAAACTGTTTGCGGGCTTTCTTGTGTAGAGACTTCAGAAGAGGCTTCCTTCTGGGGTGACAGCCATGCAGACCAATTTAATGTAGTGTGCGGCGTATGGTCTGAGCACTGACAGGCTGACCCCCCACCTTTTCAATCTCTGCAGCAATGCTGACAGCACTCCTGCGCCTATCTTTCAAAGACAGCAGTTGGATGTGACGCTGAGCACGTGCACTCAGCTTCTTTGGACGACCAACGCGAGGTCTGTTCTGAGTGGACCCTGCTCTTTTAAAACGCTGGATAATCTTGGCCACTATGCTGCAGCTCAGTTTCAGGGTGTTGGCAATCTTCTTGTAGCCTTGGCCATCTTCATGTAGCGCAACAATTCGTCTTTTAAGATCCTCAGAGAGTTCTTTGCCATGAGGTGCCATGTTGGAACTTTCAGTGACCAGTATGAGAGAGTGTGAGCGCTGTACTACTAAATTGAACACACCTGCTCCCTATGCACACCTGAGACCTAGTAACACTAACAAATCACATGACATTTTGGAGGGAAAATGACAAGCAGTGCTCAATTTGGACATTTAGGGGTGTAGTCTCTTAGGGGTGTACTCACTTTTGTTGCCGGTGGTTTAGACATTAATGGCTGTATATTGAGTTATTTTGAGGGAAGAATAAATTTACACTGTTATATAAGCTGCACACAGACTACTTTTCATTGTGTCAAAGTGTCATTTTGTCAGTGTTGTCCCATGAAAAGATATACTTAAATATCTGCAGAAATGTGAGGGGTGTACTCACTTTTGTGATACACTGTATATATACACACACACACACACACTCCCTATAGACATTTCAGTATTTCTATCCTCTGTATTTACTCTCTGCTGTTGATCTGTATATCGCCTACCCCTCATGTATGCGCCCTAACCATCCGAGTAAGGCCGCAATTGCAGCAGCGCTAAGGAACCCGTTTGGCCGCGTTACTCCCAAACACAGCCAGTCATGTCTGTGTGGATGCCTGGCTGTTTCGATAACACAGCTTGAGAGCTCAGCTATCGCATTAGATGGCTGCACCACCCCAGCGCCCCTGAGACTGGATCTTCTGTAATTTGTAATCTTAATCGAATTTTATTCTTGTGTGTGTGTTACAGAATGCTGTGTGTAAGGAGATCATTTCCACTAGTGAATTTATTAACAGTAAACTGACGGCAAAAGCTAACAGACAGTTACAGGATCCGCTTGTCATCATGACCGGCAACATCCCGCCCTGGCTTACAGAGCTCGGCAAGACCTGGTAAACACACTCATACGTACATACATACACACACACTGCGAGACGAAAATAGGAGAAACTTTTACCTATATTTGCATTTTGTGAAACTAATAAAGACTAGTTGCTGTGTGTACCTCCAGAACATCTTCACTTCCTCTCTAAATGTTCTGAACTGTTTGTGCTGAGTGCTACAGTTTGCATTTCTCTAAAATGATCTGCACTTCCAGAACTTCCTACAAACTAATTTTAAGACTTAGTGATTCATTTTGCTGATTAAGGAGAGCATAAATAGTTCTCAATGCCATCCTTGTGTTTAACAAACCCCCCTAGAATAATTTTTGGCAATGTGTATGAGGGCATTATCTTTCTGGAATGTGGAACATTATTAGTGAAGTGAGCCTTCACCATAGGGGTGCACCTTATCCTGTATAATGGCCTCATACTGTCAAACATTTATCATTCAATAATTGTTGTAGATGATACACCTGCTATTTTAATACCCTATTTGTTAGTTGCCTCATGTGAGAGTGCTCAAAGCTCTTTTATATCTGATAAACGTTAATAATCATAAATAACCCAGTACTCACAGCTACATTTATCTTCTCATTGTCACAAAATGTATCTTTCCGTAAAAGCACTTTTTAGTGATGTAAACATTGATATTCTTGTCTGTTATCTAGCTATTAACGTATTTCTCTCTTGCTCCGTGCAGTCCATTCTTTTTCCCCTTCGATACGAGGCAGATGTTGTTCTACGTCACTGCTTTCGATCGTGATCGTGCTATGCAGCGTCTGCTCGACACCAACCCCGAAATCAACCAGTCGGATTCCCAGGACAGCCGTGTAGCACCTCGTCTCGACAGGAAGAAGGTGTGTGAATGTTTCAGTGTAACGTCAGTCCAGCGCCTAGTAGAGTCAAGTTTATTATTTACGCTCTTTCTGTCTACAGAGGACGATAAACCGGGACGAGCTGTTGAAACAGGCCGAGTCAGTGATGCAGGATCTGGGAAGCTCCAGGGCCATGCTGGAGATCCAGTACGAGAATGAGGTGAGCTTATTAATCTCCTGAAACCCATTAGTGCTTTTGATGAGGGGTACGGAGGTTCTAGAATCTCACCTTAGACCCCCTACTTTCAAGCAAAAATCATTTTTTTATTTGTGTTGGCTTCATTTGGGTAGATTAATTCCTTTATGTGCTCAATCAACCTCCACTGCTTGCATGACGGTTGGTTACTACATATGGGCACAAACTAAACTACAATACAGCAAAATTACTGTATCAAAATGACAATGCATCTCTCTGTATGAGAACTGGGACGTCCCTTATGGGTCCTGTATATTAAAACGTGATTCTTCATGACATAAACCTGCAGTTTGTTAAATAGAAAACAAATCAGTCTAACAACTAGATTTTTTTATGATCATCTGTCATGTTCCCCTCTCTCAGGTGGGCACAGGTCTGGGTCCGACTCTGGAGTTTTATGCACTGGTATCTCAGGAGCTGCAGAGAGCTGATCTGGGTTTATGGAGAGGAGAAGAGGTTACGCTAGCCAACCCTAAAGGTTCCTCAGCTTCTTTCATCCCCACTACCACCACCATCATCATCATCATTATTGTTATCATTTTATTCAGTTCAAAACTTCTATTCCCGACGCTCTGTTCCACCGTGTAATGTTAATGTGTGGTGTTGCCTCCTTTGTGCAGGGAGTCAAGAAGGTACCAAGTACATGTTCAGTTCAAGAGGTCTTTTCGCTGTACCGTTCGGCCGCAGCACTAAACCTGCTCACGTCGCCAAGATCAAGATGAAGTTCCGCTTTCTGGGAAAACTCATGGCCAAAGCCATCATGGACTTCAGACTGGTACGCAAGCACACACACACACACACACACACACACACACTGCTGAAAAGGAGCAGTAGAAATGACATTTTACTTTAATTACATTTTTATTTAAAAAGAAATGCAGATTTTTCATCATAAAATTGGTACCACCAAAAAGTCCAAATCTTATTGTTAATTCTTAATGGGTTTTTTTCCCTTTTGTAATTAAGTTTGTGGGGTCTCAGTATTTTTGGTGAGGGGAGAAGCAGAAATGGGGATCATAATGATTTGATAATTGATTTGGGGTGGGCTGGGGTTAAATACAACAGTCAGTTTACGATGATTTTGATGTTGTGCATGTTATATAGTGGTATGTAAAAAGTGCTGTATTTTAATTTATTTATCTCCTTTTTTAAAATTTTATTTAGATATTATTTGTTCTGTATTACAGTTATTCCTTGATTACTGTGTGTAGTTCATGTCCTTTGTTATTTGCAAAATCAATATATATAAAACAATAACATCTTACATACACAACTAGAAGCACTATTTTCATCTTATTTCTACAGTTAATACATTATCATTATAACATGTTGACAATAAATGACAATAACAAATATTACAGTAAATTAAAAATGCAGGATTAATGTGTAGATTATGCATTTTAGTTTTAGGTGGTTCGTATAGTAATTCTGGTCCCGGGTGGTTTCTAGGATGTTCTTAAACGCTTGCTGGCTTTATAACATTAGCCTGCCAGCAATCCTGATGATTTTTATTCTTTGTTGGTCATACATGCGGCTTAGTAACGCAGTGACAGCCGAGGGACTGAGGCCTCCGTAGTGTTTAGCTTTATTCTTCATACACAAAGATTCTTTTTGATGATTTTGTGCACTACAGAGAATAAAATTGCTAAAAACTTTGCGATCACTTATTATTAAGGTCTGTTAAACTGTTGGTGTATTCACATTTTTTTTAAGTGCTAGATCTTTTATACCCGAACAGTGATTTATCATCAACTGTATTTTTTAAGGTGTTAAAGGAGTTGTTTTCAGAATGAGTGACGGTTTACCAAAAAACAATACATTTAATTAAATATTTTGACTCGATACTTTATATGTATGCAGAAACCTGGGTAGTGTAATTCTGACTGACTCGTATACTGTATGTTTGTGTGTAGCTGGATCTGCCTCTGGGTTTACCTTTCTATAAGTGGATGTTGAGAAGCGAGTTATCGATCAGCTCCCATGATCTGGTGAACATCGACCCTGGTGTCGCCAAGTCCATGCAGCATCTGGAGGACATCATCCGGCAGAAGAGAAGACTCGAGCTGGACAAATCACACGTATGAACAAACGTTTTCTTAAGTTGGTCCGAGTGTAAATGTCAAGGTCATATTTCAGAATTCTGTTTTGTGATGCACTTAGAAACACTTCTAATTAGAGATGCATGAGTACCGATACTAGTATCGGGTATTAGCCCGATACCGCGCTCATTAACTCGTACTCGTACTCGCAAACGAGGCTCCGATACTAAACATCCGATACCTTGTACCTAGTGCACGTTGCTGCGTTAACGCAGGGATTTTCAACCTGTGGGGCGCGAGTGCTTGTCTGGGGGGGGGGAAGGACGTTATAGGACGTGTTTGTGTTCAATACTCTGTTCACAGTGTCGATACAAGTGATTCAAGAGTCGACTCATTTTAAGCTTCTTTTCTCAGTCATCTCTCCGTGTTTACTGTTATAATAAATGATGCGGTTGTAAATAAACACCAACTACTATAGAACATTTTGTGTGACTCGCTTACATTATAAAGCTCAGGCTTAATTATACTGAGTATTACCACAGAGCGGGAGCCGACTCAGAGTCGTTTACGATTTACCGAGGTGAACCACGAATGTATGTGCTGATAGAATCGGCTCAGATGGGATCGGACTGTATTATGCTTTTTAAAGTAAATATTTCAATCAGCAGAATCGCATCGCATGTATGATGTGCACAACGTTAATTACGTGCGTTTATTAATGAACGTTAACGTTAGCTTGTCAGAAGCTTTCTCAATGATGTCTGTGCGGTGTTTTTTTTTGTGTTTTTTTTTTTACAATTAGTGATGGCAACCCAAGCAACTGTTCCACTGCACTATTTTACACTAAAAACTTCACTATTCCATAATGCTCCAGATTGCATCATTCTAAATAGGTATCGGTATCGGCGAGTACAAAAATACATGTACTTGTACTCGTACTCGGTTGGGAAAAAATGGTATCGATGCATCCCTACTTATAATTAAGTGTAAAACTCCAGATTTTTTCAGACCCTCTCTTCTATTCTAAAAATGCATCTGTTTCTCTGCTGTAGACGAGGGAAACACTACAGCAGGAGCTTGAAAGTCTAAACATGAACGGCTGTTCAGTGGAGGATTTAGGGCTTGACTTTACACTGCCGGGATTCCCCAATATCGAACTTAAGAAGGGGGGCAAAGACGTTCCTGTCACCATCCACAACCTGGAGGAGTACCTGAGGGTGAGTTACCCACTTCACACCCCTACTTCACAGCCCATATTTCACATTCTATATCTCACACCCAGTGCACTGTACCTTACATTCATTGTGTGAGATACACACCTTACATCCTACACATTCATGAAGGGCAGCAACATTTATATTGGTGTGTGTGTGTGTGTGTTTGAGCAGTTGGTGGTGTACTGGACCCTGAATGAGGGTGTGTCGCGACAGTTTGAGTCGTTTCGGGAAGGCTTTGAGTCCGTCTTTTCCCTGCAACATCTACAGTACTTCTACCCAGAGGAGGTAAGTCACACTAACCCATTCTCTTCCGTTTCTTCTATTCGTATTTATTTATTAACATTCTCTCTCTCTCTCTCTCTCGCTCACTCTGTGGATCAGTTGGATCTGTTGTTGTGTGGAAGTAAGACGGAGACGTGGGATGTTAAAACTCTAATGGAGTGCTGCAGACCCGACCACGGATACACACATGACAGGTAGGGCCACACGTTTCTACAGCAGTTGAAATGTAAAGCCATGTTGAGATCATATTCTGGAGAAACAACATCTATGTGCTTGCCAGTATTCAGAGTCAAATTGATGCAACGTAATAACAATAATAACATATACTATTTCATTGTGTGTGTGTGTGTGTGTGTGTGTGTGTGTGTAGTCGGGCCGTTCGGTTCCTGTTTGAGGTGTTGAGTAATTTCGATCCAGAGCAGCAGAGGCTTTTCCTGCAGTTTGTAACTGGGAGTCCTCGATTACCAGTAGGAGGTAAGGAACACGCGCTGTTCCATCCTGTACCATCGCATCAGACGCTGTTTCTTAAGTTACTATCACTTGATACGCTGTACCTTGTTGAGTTACCGTCACATGACCAGTTATTCTTGTTCCCGTTTTAGGTTTCCGGAGTCTGAACCCTCCTCTGACGATTGTGCGCAAGACGTTCGAGTCGACGGAGAACCCAGACGATTTCCTGCCGTCGGTGATGACGTGTGTAAACTACCTAAAGCTTCCGGATTATTCCAGCATCGAGATCATGAGGGAGAAACTGTTAATGGCAGCTCGGGAGGGCCAGCAGTCTTTCCACCTGTCCTGATCTCATACACACCCGTGTACACACGACACACATCTGGAAAATGCCTTCTATTACTATACACACACACACTGATCATGACTTCCTCCTGCTTTAGTTCTACATTTGGTTTGGGGGGGTTTTTGTTTTGGTTCTTGGCTGCGTCCACACTGAGACTTGTGATGTCATAACTGCGGATAAATAAATCGACCTGAGGAGTTATCAGATCTGGAGAGAAATCCGGCGTGTGGAAAGCAGATCTGATCAGTGTGAGGAAACTGTGTATGTGTGTGTGTGCGTGTGCGTGTGTGTGTGTACATACGCTCTCCTACAGCTCCAAAGATCATTTGTACAGACCAACGCTTTGCTCATTCTTCATGTTCTCGACTGTGTGTTACGTTACTTAAGTTCTTTATTTTCTGTAAGAAAGTTGCGCTTGGTTGGTTGGATGTGAGTAGCGATGATGGAAGTGTAGGATCAATAATTGTATTATTATTATTATTATTATAATTATAATTATTATTCTGTTTTTTTTAATCATCAGAGCTGAAATGGACTTCTGGCCGTTGTTTAAAAGTTGCGAGTGTCTGCTCAGCGTGTGTTGATAGAGTAGACCAATGTTTCTTTATTTTTCTGCTCTTATGTGGTTAGGTCATGTAGCTGAGCGCTAAAAATACAGTTAGAAATTGGCTGGTCTCATTTTAGTGTTTCATGGCCAGATGACATTTCAAAACTAAAAAAAAAAGGACAAAAAAATCATTTATGGAATAAAGTTTATATGCAGCTCTCGGTGCACCCGGTTTGAGGTGCGACTGTCTGCTTTTTTATTTTTGTTATTTTTTTCCTTCCTGGCTGTAGTTAATTTGTCTTTGTTTGCACTGCTGGCGTGGATGGGTGCATGATGATGATGATGACGATGATGGTGATGGGTGGTGGTGGGATGGTGTGTGCGCGCTCGCTGCAGTGTGTTCCCTGCCTGAGGCAGGCGCTAGCGTTCACTCTCAACACCCCCCCTCCCTAAAAAAACCCCTTCATCTGCTGGTTTCTAAAGATCTGCAATAATTTACTGCATCAGGTTCTTGTTTTTACCTGGACACACAAATAAAGCAACTGTTTGACTCAGTCTGGTTTTATTTATTTACCTAGAACGTGCACTTCTAGAACAAACATCGATCAAATCAGTGTTTAAAGCTGGACAAGATTTGGTCCTGTAAGGCTGGACATGATCTCTAATAGGATGTTATGCCTGGAGACACTTGTGATGTTTAAATGTACAGTAGTGTTAAAAAAAAAATAGCAGTGATTTAAAAAAAGCGAATAAAGCACAAAATCATTATAATAACTTTTATTTCCATAAATGCAAATGCACTGAAAATACTACACTTTCAATTCTAAATCAAAACATAAACTAAATTTAGTCAGTTTGTGTTAATCCTTTACAGAAAGTTAAGAAAAATGAATATTAGGCTGTTCAAAATAATAGCAGTGCAGCATTTTTCTTTAAAAACTTAAAAAATTTATCTATAAACTGAAAAAAATGTTTGAGGTTCCACTTTACTTTAAAATACTGAACTAATATTTAGTGGCAGAACAATTGTTTCTGAGATCTGTGTTGCATGGAGTCGACCAACTTCCACAGTTCTTCTGCAATTTTGGTTTTGCCTCAAAAAAGCAAGTTTCAGATATCAGACCACAAGTTCTCTCTGGGATTGAAGTCAGGGGATTGTGCTGGTCACTCAATTACCTCAATCTTGTTTGTCTGTAACCAAGATGTTTTGGGTCACTGTCATGTTGAAACACCCATTTTAAGGACATTTCTTCTTCGACATAGGGCAACATGATCTCCTCAAGTATTCTGATATATTTAAACTGATCCATGATCCCTCGTATGTGATAAATAGGCGTAACACCATGGTATGAAAAACATCCTCATATCATAGTTTTGTACCACCATGCTTTACTGTCTTCACAGTGAACTTTGGCCTGAATTCAGTGCTCAGGGGTCGTCTGACATACTGTCTACGGCCACTAGACCCAAATAGAACAATTTTGCTTTCACCAGTCCACAAAATGTTGAGCCATTTCTCTTTGGACCAGTCGATGTGTTCTTTGGCAAATGTTAACCCATTCAGGACACGTCTTTATCTTAACAACGGGACTTTGCAAGGCGTTCTTGCTGGTAAATTGGCTTCACTTAATCATCTTCTGTACTTATTGGTAAATTTAGATGTTCCTTGATCTTTCTGGAGGTGATCACTGGCTGAGTATTTGCCATTCTGGCTATTCTTCGATCCATTCGAACAGTAGTTCCACGCTTCCTTCTGCATCTTTCAGGTTTTGGTTTTCACTTCAAAGCATCTGAGATCATTTTAGCTGAGCAGCCAATAATTTGCTGCACTTCTCTGTATGTTTTTCCCTCTACAATCAACTTTTTAATCAAAGTATGCTGTTCATCAGAACAATGTCTGGAACAACTCATTTTCCCAAGTATTTCAGAAGGAAATGTGCTTTGACCAACCTGTGCAACATTTGCCCCCCTCCTACCTTAAATAAGGGCCAAAATTGACACCTGTTCTTCTGCAGAATGAATGACTTCACCAATTGAACTCCTCACTGCTATTATTTTGAACAACCCCCTTTCAATAAATGCTTCGATTACTCAGAATGAGTGGCATGCATGTCCTAATTGTTGGGTTTGTTTTGTTTTCAATACTCTACTACACTTTCAAGTCAATTTTTTGCTATGTAGAAACAGCATTTCTACTAAAAACAGTGATTTATCAGGTTAATGGTGTTGGACTGCTATTTTTTTGAACACCACTGTAGGTGAGAATGAAATCCAATCCAAGGCTAAAGCTATTTTGATAAGCCAATTCCATGTTCCAAATCACACATCATTTTACCAAATAGAATGTCTAATTAGTGATCTACTAGAGGTAAAGTCATAAACTATACACAGTTATATGCAGGAAATCATTGGAATGTGCCTCGTAAACAAACATTACATTTTAGTTATATAAAGTCTGGTGGTACAGACATAAGCAGATCTGGGTGAATGGTGAGTGTGCTTATTTAATGCAGTATAAATGAATCTGGTCTTGTGTAAGAAATGAAGTGATGAGTTACTTTAGCACAGGGGTGCCCACACTGTTGTGGCTTGAGATCTACTATTTCAGTCGACAGGGCATCACCATCTACTTTTTAAAAAGGTTGGCCTCATCATTTTTCAAAAAAATCTTTGTAGCTTTTTAAAATGCGCTTCAGTTCCTGTATTGATGTTCAGCTTTACAGGCCAAGCGACTGAAAAATCACACTAAACTTATTCTAATGATTTGCACTGAATAGTGTTAACCAGATTTATGTAGTCTGGACACTAGCTCCTGATGCCAATTCTCAAGCAGGTACCCATGTGCTCAACAGTAAGGGTTTATTATTTTTATGTGGGAAAAGGCTGATTCACACATGTAGGTTGATCCAAAAATGCTGTCAAATACAGTATGTTGCTCGTGTTCTAATGTTTTGATATTTTTCCTCAGCCAGCAAGTTTCAAATTGTCCAGCGCCTCTGCCTGACTATATGAATGTCCGATTGTAGGGTTAAAATTTCTCCGTCAGCTTCTTCCACCTGTGAACGAAACAGCCGTCTTTGCAGTGTTCTTGCCCGAATAGTTTCTTTGTGCTTGGTTGCGCACTTATCTTCACAGTGTAGGTTGCAAAAATGGCACAAACTGGCTACTGATGAATGAAAACTTTCTAGTTAAACGGTGCTTTAGGCGGGCTGAGGCGTAGCTAGGGTAACAAAACGCAAATGAAAGAAACTGGTAACATTTCATGTTAATCACATTGACCTGTTTGAATAAGGCGCGATCTACCAGAGTGCACTGCGATCGACGTATTGGGCACCCCTGCTCTAGCAGTAAAACAACCATTGTTTAGGAACTGAAAGTAAATGCTGCTGTAAACTGATTGATAATCAGATTGTAAATGAATCCGCTTCATTCATCAACAATTTAAAGATCAGGATTTGGATTGGAGTTCAGCACTGTGCTTTTACCCATCAGAAACCCTACAAACTGTACAGCAGCACCCAAACAGATCTGAGAACTAAATTAAACGTTAAACCTACTTACTTGACCTTCATCTTAAAGGTTGTCGACTTTTTAAGACTTTTTGCAAGAATAAATCTCACCCGGTGTATTAACGGGCATGTTTTACATAAAGCAGTGCTCACTTTAAGTACATTTCATAGCCAACCCAAGTCCCACCCAAACACAAGAAACGTTGTAATGAATTGCAAAAATAAACCATGGAACTTTTAGCTTCCCACACTGCATAGTGTGAAAAGGTGAGGAAGATTGAGGCTGTGTCCCAAAGCAACACTATTGCACTTAACAGTACACTAACTAGTGCACTACTGCAAGTGATATTATTACACACTGAGTAGTACATTGTGTAGATTTTGTTTGTTTGTTTGTTTAATTATTAGGATTTTAACGTCATGTTTTACACTTTGGTTACATTCATGACAGAAATAATAGTTACACAAGGTTCATCAGTACACACGGTTATATCGAACACAGTCATGGACAATTTAGTGTCTCCAATTCACCTCACTTGCATGTCTTTGGACTGTGGGAGAAAACCCACGCGGACACAGGGAGAACATGCAAACTCCACACAGAAAGGCCCCGGACCGCCCCACCTGGGGGATCGAACCCAGGCTTTTCTTGCTGTAAGGCGACAGTGCTACCCACGTGTAGATTTTGTAACACAGCCTTATTTTACCTCAGAGACCAAGCAAGTATACGCAGGAGAAAGTCTTTTTGTTCTTTCGTTTGCATATATTATAATATATATAAATAATAATATAATATTTCTTCCATTTTGTTAATTATTAAGAAAATAGCAAATCTTTATTAAAAATATTGCATTTTAATGTTAGCATGTAGTTTATTGTTTAATTAATAGAGGTGACTAAGCTGGTTTGATCATTTTTACATTTATTTGCTTGGTTTCTGTCTCACTAAAATAACATCATAATTTAGTCAAACGGCTCCATACGGATGAATTTTAGGTGTCGCCACAGCTGTCGTGTCCTGTCCTGAGCATCCTACTCTGTCACACCAATCACCAGCATCGTCCATCACCACCTACTGTTTGTTCCTCCTCTCCTCCTCCTGCCTGGCGGTTCCATCCTCAGCACCCTTCTCTCCATAGAACTCTCATCTTCCCTCTGGGGCGGCACGGTGAAGAAGGTCCTGGGTTCGATTCCCAGGTGGAGCGGTCTGAGTCCTTTCTCTGTGGAGTTTGCATGTTCTCCCCGTGTCCGTGTGGGTTTCCTCCGGGTGCTCCGTTTTCCTCCCACAGCCCAAAGACGTGCAAGTGAGGTGAATTGGAGACACTAAATTGTCCATGACTGTGTTGGATATAACCGTGTGAAGTGATGAATCTTGTGTAATGAGTAACTACCGTACCTGTCATGAAAGTAACCAAAAGTGTAAAACATGACGTTAAAATCCTAATAAACAAACAAACATCTTTCCTCTGCACCTGACCTACTATCTCAGTCTCTTCCTACATCCTACCTGCACTGTCTCTTTAATAAACTCGATCCTAATCTTGTCCATCCAAGACAGCTAACAGATGCCTTTATAGTCAGATAATTCAGCGTTTGGCCCTAAACAAATAGGTGCTTTCTGGGCACCCTATCATAAGCTTTCTCTAGATCTACAAACACAGAATGTAACCCCTTTGGCCTGCCCTACATTCATTATCAACATTCTTAAAGCAAACATCACTTTGTGCCTCTGTTGTTGCTGTAGCTATGTACATCACCCTTATTACGCTTCTTTTCCGCTCCTCAGGCGTCCTCCTACAGTCCAAGATTTTGCTAACAATCTAGTTAAACCTCCACTGCCACCTCTCCTAAACATTTCCATGCTTCCGCTGGTATGTCATCTGGACCAACTGCCGTTTAACTTCTCTTTATGGCTGCCCTCACTTCCTCCTTGCTAATCTGAGGCACTCCCTGATTCACTGTCTCTAGGTCATCCAACTTTTATTATCTCTAATTTTCTTTATTCATCAGCTCCTGAAAATACTCATTCTACCTCTTCAGTACATTCTCCTGATTTGTCAGCTTATTACCATCTGCATCTTTTATCATTCTAACCTGCTGTATATTCTTAATTGCTCTGATCCTCTTTCTGGCCAATCAGTACAAGTCTGACCTAGTGTCCAACTTCTCATAAAGCTTACCATATGCACTTACGTGGTGGCTCGGTCACCTCACAGCAAGAAGGTCCTGGGTTTGATTCCCACGTGGAGCATAGTCATAGTCCAATGGTGTGTGTTCCCCAGTTCTTATATATCACCCTGTAATCCTCCTTCATTCTAACTCTCATCTCCACCTTCCAACCTTTCAGTTTCTCTCTCTCTCTGTATTAAAACATTTCCCCCCACTCATTCTTGTCCTTGGCCCAACAGTGACATAGTCTCCACCAGACCTGTGAACACACTAATATTTCTAGATAAAACCCTTTAGGGATCGTATTGTTTAACAAAAAATAACTTAAATGATTTATGGGGTGTAAAAACTTTTATAATCTCATTGAATTATTTTATAATTATGTTGATTGACTACAGCTTTTGGGGCAGCACGGTGGCTAAGTGGGTAGTGAATGAGTGACTGATTGACTGGCTGAATGAATGAATGTGTAAATAATTGGATTAATTAATTAATTAATGAGTGATGTCCTGAGATGTATTGGCACCCTGTACATGTGTATAGATAGATAAATAGATAGATAGATTCTTTATTAATCCCGAAGGAAATTAAGGACGTTTCTGCTAATTAAGAGTATACCTGCCGTGAGGCCTGTGTTTACAGCTGATCTGGCTAAAATCTTTCTGAAGATAAATGAATGAATGAATAAATTAATAAATAAATATAAATGTCAAATGATATGATCTTTCTGGGAGATTTCCTACCATCTAAGATTCTAAACACACACACACACACACACACACACACACACACTGTTGCTAAACTAAGGCTACATTCATGTTTTACATCACATTGTGTGATATACCAGTAATGATTTGGGTTACTAATGTTTCTTCTGTGTGGAGCTAAGACACGAAGAGCAGCAAAGCACACACAGGCTGTCCAGTCACCATGGAAACCGCCTCCGTAGTGCTCCAGGAGGAGATGGAGAGCCTGGTGAGAGAACACACTCGGTGTACCACAAGGACAGGTTAGGAGTGATGAGACTCTAAATGAGCTTTGTGAGCGTGCGTGTGTGTTCACTGTGATTCAGCACTGTCCTCCTTCTCCTTCTTACCTCTCGCTACCTGTCGCTCTCGATTGATTGTGTTTATCAAAGCATGATGTTTGTTTGAACAACACCTAAAACCCAAAACGAACACTCCCACTATACTAATGATCCAAGCATGACAACAACTCAGGCTGATACATTATGCAACCACATCACTCTACTTGTCCTACTGGCCTACTACAAATGGGGACTGGGGTATGTCAGTAATATGCTGGAGGAGAATAGCACTCCAACCAACATTTAAAGCCAGCAGGGTCCTGTGATCTGAAAATGTCCACTAATAAAAGATTAAAGGCAGTTGCAGCCTAGCGGCTAATGCCAAGTTCACACTACACGACTTTCCAAGTGGTCAGGTCACTGTACAGTTCACACTACACGACTGGATCTCTTGTAATCAGGAGTCTTTCAAATCTGTGTGGCTTTCACACTACACGACTGATCGGCGATAGGGGGTTTCACACTACACCGTCTATCACCAACTGGAATCGCAGACGAGCTTCTCTGGTCTCCCAAACTATGTTTTGTCACGAAAACAAACATGAGAAGTGACGAGGGGTTTAATGATTCCATGTCCAAAAATGCACGTCAACAAGTAGCGAGCGATCAAAGTTGTTTGTCCGCTGATGTGCAGCATAAAATCAAAGAGAAAAATAAATGAATCTGAGTGGATTTGGCAACGCGACCAGCAGGGATTGTTTTGTTGTGTAGTGAGTTGGAGGTTAATAAATATTTTTTGTAATGGTTTGGCGAGGACGATAAGTTCACAAATTTTGTAAAGCTTGTGTGTGTGTGCCGATGTATTCTGATAGAAAATCATGGCAAAAATCGTGTAGTGTGAACTAGGCATAAGGTGCTGGATTAGTAATCAAAAGGTCACTGGTTCAAGCCTCACCACTGCTAGGTTGCTGCTGTTGGTCCCTTGAGCAAGGCTCTTAACCCTCAGTTGTTTAGAATGTGTACTGTCAAGGTACTGTAAGTCGCTTTGGATAAAAGGCGTCTGCTAAATGCTGAAAATTTAAATGTAGAGGAGGATGAACATACACTGTGTCTTTATCTGTCCACCTACAACCAGCGCTAACAGGGTATGTGTTCCTGTTAAAGAGGCCAGTACATTTAAACAGGATATCAAATCCCAACAACATAGCTGCACCTGCTACCACCCAAACATCATCTAGTGAGTGGGGCTGTTCTTATGGCGGCTGAGTATACTGAGCAACAAATGCACTACAGTTAGTGACTGTGTATATACATCTGTATGGTAGGTGTAGCTCAAATGTACAGTAGGTGTACCTAATAAAGTGGCCTGTGGGTATGTGCAGAATAAATGTATTGACTAGACTACACACTGCTCTGGGAGTATTATGCAGTATGTATAGGGAGAGTATACCGTATGCTATTTCTAGTATAGCCCTTCTATTTCTGTCTCTCTCTCTGTCTCCGCCTCTTAGCCTCAGCATCCACCTCATCCAGCCTTCCTCTCTCATCCACAGATCTCTCTCTCTCTCTCTCTCTCTCTCTCTCTCTCTCTCTCTCTCTCTCTCTCTCTCTCTCTCTCTCTCTCTCTCACACACACACACACACACAGCAGACTCAGAGCTGTTCAGACGGCGAAACCTCTCTGCAGTGTGTGATGGAGCTGCTTGCACTCGTCCTTCCTCTTCTTTTCTTCCTCACACAGACGACCTCTTTGGACCTGTGCGAGGGGTCACCATGTTTAAATGGAGGAGTATGTGAACATGTGGAGGATGGATACACCTGTACCTGCACCACTGAATACACTGGGGCAAACTGCCAGGTATGTGTGCACATCCGTGTGTGTGTGTGTGTATTAGTGCTCATGCGCTGTAAATGTAGAGGAGAACGTTGTTATAGCAACAGAACAGAACCGAAGATAGACTGTGTGTGTGTGTGTGTGTGGTTGGAGCATATTGTTTGTTGTCACTTGAACGTAGGTAAATGTAAAATGTCTGTTTTTACATGAGGGGAATTTTAAAGAAAGCATATATTTTATTAATAACTTGTATATTACGACAGTATATTGTCTAAGCAATTGAGGGTTAAAGGCCTTGCTTAAGGGCCCAACATTGGCAACCTGGCAGTGGTGGGGCTTAAACCAGCAACCTTTTGATTACTAGTCCAGTATCTTAACCACTAGGCTACAGCTGCCCTTAACTGCCCTTGGTACCTTATTATTTCCTCATTTATTCATTCATTTATTGAATAGCTCCATTGGTCACATTCCTATTCAATCACACTCATTGCTTTAAATACTTCAGCAAATTTAACAACTGGTATGTATAAGGAAGGTGAGAGAGAACCAGATTAGGCCATTGTCATTCTGTGACACACGCATTGTCTGCATAGTTGTGCTTTAGGACTGTTACCAGTACACATTAGTGCATTTGTGTGGCCTGAGACAGCAGCTTTTAAATACTGATGCAGCTCATTGCGGTCCAGCTTAGAGATACTTGTACAAATGGTGATGCTTGTTCATTTCAATATAAAACCGCTCCTACACAGTGACTAACAAGTTACAATCAGACCATATCAATCCATCTTGATCCCTCTGATTGTGAAAAGTCACGTCCTGAGCATTTCCCCTGAGCACATCCTTACAAACCAGTACACCAGTATGCCTAGCAATACATTAAGAATGAATCAAAAAGGGTTCGTTGTGATGTCATAAGATTAAGAGAGAACTGCCACTTGGCTATTTTTTAACAGCAGAAAGATTTTTATTCCTTCTCAAAACTATTAATAAGAAGAAGCCAAATAAACTGGACCAACTCTAATATATCCCCCACATCCTGGTTTATCCTGCTGTGTTGATTCTTGGTAGTTGAGCTCTGCAGCTGTATGATACGCACAGTGATGCCAATGTTCTCATAAATAGTTTTTACGTTGCTCAGGTGGCGCAGCGGTAAAACACACTAGCACGCCAGAGCTGACATTTTGAACTGATCGGTTTGAAACTCAGCTCTGCCATCCGGCTGGGATGACTTTGCGAATCATGACCTCTGCTGGCTGATTGATGGCGCCTGCACAGAGTCGAGGAATAATGCTGATCAGGGTGTGGCTCTCTCCCTTGCATAAAGCTGATCCGCATATGAACTCGCCTTGTGCAGGTAAAAAGATGCAGTCGGCTACTGCGCATGTGTCGGAGTGGGCTTGTGACAGTCTCGCTCTCCTCAATCGGGGTGGGGGTCAGCACCAGTGGAGAGGAAGCATAATGCAACTGGGTAAAATTTGGGCACGCTAAAAACCGGGAGAAAATGCATTAAAACAATTGTTTTGACATACACTGCACTGCATTTTTTTGAAGTTCTTGCAATGTGCAGTCCTGTCTGGGAGTCTAAACTGGGCCAGTGACGTCACTGTGTCTGCAGAGTAGAACCTGAAGGTGCATGAAAAGCAGTCTGGGAAATATAGCTCTGTTTGCTTCCTTGTATCTGACAGGCACAGTGACTGCACTTCACCAACTCTAGGGGGTAAATAAACCCCCTCTTTATGATTAAAATAAGTTGGATGTAACTGTCCCTCTTTAAGATAGAGAATCATTTAGAACCAGGTGATCCAGCCTGTGATTTACAGGACTTACGGCTGCAGGTTCTAAAACACATCTAGTAAAATGATAATGTTTGTCTCTGTCCTTGTCATTGGTCACTGAATACTGTACATACATACATGCACACGTCCATACATTTTCTATATATTGCCTGTATATAGTCTTATAGTTTGTATATTTTTGTGTTTTTATGTTCTTGTGCATTGTCTGCAACTTGTACATTGCTTGTATACTGGATTGATACTAGAGAGATACCATCAGCAGGAACCAAATTCCTTGTGTGTATCCACATACTTGGCCAATAAATCTGATTCTGATTCTGATTGTCATGCTACAAACACTCAGAATAACACTGTGTGTTAATGTGTGTGTGTGTGTGTGTGTGTGTGTGTGTGTGTCTGTGAGTGTAATTTTACCCGTTGACCCATTTACAGAGTGGCTGAGGAACGTATTATATTACTGTCATTTAATTCTTCCATCTTCTCATTCATCCTACTTCAAACTGGTAATACAACAGTGAATCTGATAAGCATACGGCTACGTTTCTATTTTAAAATTTCTTTTTGACTCCCATTCTGTCTCTGAGGGGTTTGGCATGTTTTCCCTGTGTCCACATAGGTGTCGCTTGGTTTTCCTTCCTACCTACCAAAATATGCAAGTAGGTGGATTGGCTGTTTTAAACTATAGTTACGTGTGAGTAAGTAACACAGGGCTGCACAGGGCCCTGCCCTCATGAAACACCTTTGGGATGATTTGGAAGGTTGCTTGTGAGCTAGGCATGTCCAGAGCGGTAGAGAGAACAGAGTGGCGACACTCCCATAGGGAACCGTTGGAAAGGGGGCGGGACATTTTTTCTGCCCAGCTTCCGGGTTGTGGAGCTCTGTATAGTTCCAAACAACCCATAGAGCCCCATTCATTTCCACTACTTATCAAACATTTTTAGCTGTATGTTGCTTTGTTTTAAAAAAATTATGAATTTAATGTCATTAATATACTTAATACTGTTATTGTTTAGCATTTGCTCAGCACTAAATGTTACATGTTTATCTTAATTAATAGGTATAACCCAATTTAGCTTAGTCAGTTAAGCTTAATTAATGACACACGAGTCTTTTCACCTAAAATGAGTTGATTAATCAAGAGTCTTGTTACAGAAATGATCATAAAACATTAGAACCACAATAAATCATTATACTTTTACTTTCATACTTAAGTACATTTGAAGGTAAATTTAGTTTAGTACTTTAGTGGAGGTAAAGAGTATTTTTACTTTTACTACTACTTTTACTGGAGTAATATGTTACCTTGGATATCTCTACTTTAACTCAACTACATGGTTTGTCTACCTTGTCCACCACTTACATTAGACAAAATGAACTAGTGCATATTCATAATGAATTCATTAATGTATTACATGTAGGAATCAATTATTAATCACTCATGAAATAAGAGATGAATGAATGCTTTTTCATGTACCTGCACTATAATGTTTTTGGTACGGTAATGTGTTTATCAATCTGTTCATTCAGTGCAGGTAAACCTTATGAATCCAGCACATGACTTAGTGTTTAGCAAAAATGATTATTATTATGAATCCTCAGGAAAGTGAAGGGAGATTAGTTTATGCAAAAAACAAAACATAAAAAACTTTAATGTCTATACTGTATATTGTCTCTACTACTTAAGGATATCGCATTATGTAATGTATGCTAATATAATGTACTGTGTGTTAACAAGAACGACCTATTAACAAGTCATTATAAACATCAATCTTCCACTTTATATACCAAATTGACATTAAAGCAGATGCAGTAAATGTAAACGCAGTTGAAAATACCCAGAAATTGTACAAATGTTTATTATTTGCCGTTTAATATTTCATTTACTGCTGCCTGTCCCATTTGAGAACATGACAGCGCCGGGTTTGTTTGGAACTATTGAGGGTTACATGAACCACGTGACCGCGTAGCGGCGAGATCAAGGAGTGTCGCAACTCTCTCTATCTACGGCTCTGGGCATGTCCAAAATTACTAGCTGGCCTCACAAATTTTGCTATAACCGAATCAGTACAAACTCCCACAGACACACTCCAAAATCTTGTGGTAAGTTTTCCCAGAAGGTTAGAAGCTAAAAATGGCCTGAGGAGGGGTATTGTCTTCAAATTAATGCCCATGATTTTGAAATGGGATAGAAAGAAGCTTGTGCTCAGGTGTCCACATTTTGGTCATGCTGTGCTTTTTAATTTAACCTGTTACAGAGCGCTGAGAATTAGCACTTTTACAAGTGTGATTTTAAACAACTAACCAGACAGTGGACAGAGAAACAGCATCAGTAAAGTGGAACAGTGGGCGCAGGTGGAAGCATAAGTAGCTCAGCCCCAAAAATACCCACAGAACTGAATATTCTGTTTATGGTGGAGCTTCACATTGCTCTAGTTTACAGAAACATCAACAATCATCTAAAGCTGACCTGCACTGATTCATGATTCTACAATGAAAACATTATGGACCTTTGGTGACTGTTACAGTGTAAATCAGAAACATCTGATCATCATCAGAACTCTAATTACTCTCTCATATTCATGAGGAACGAGGTTTTGCTCTGAAGGTTGTTTAGGTGGAGTAGCAGTAAGTTCCTGTCCTGATCAAGGGTAGAATTAATTCTAAATAAAAGTCTGTGATGATAAAGCTCAGGGATATGATGTTCTTTCTCTCTCCTTCATTTATCTTTTCTCCTTTGCTCTCCCCCTCTCTCCTTTAACGTCATGCTGACGTTACACATCCCGCTCCCAAAGCTCAGTCCTGACGCACACTGACCCGGCTCTGCTGCTCTCTGATTGGTCGACCGAGGGACTGATGATGCCGGGATTGGTTAGCAGAATTTTGTGCAGTCATGATGATGTCACACAGTCTTTGCTGTGGAGTCTCTGTAATAATGAAATACACCCCAGCTCAGTGTCTCTGCTGCATGCTAACGATCTCAACTTGGTACCCGAGCTCATAGCATGTCACTAATCTAATGCATCAAAATGAGATTTGGCGGTTTGTCTACAGGAATGTTTATCAATGTAACATCACACACAGCAGAGACACTAGGCTTTTACAATGTGTGCTGCTGCCCTGTTTCAGGGCGGGCTCTGAACCCACTGGGATCCTGATGGGGATTAAGTGGTTACTGAAGATAAAGAAATAAATGAATTCATTAAGTTTTGTAAATAATATTTGCAAATTGGGCACAGTAGCACAGCAGCACTAAATTCCACAAGCGCACTATTGGGTTTGATTCCCAGTTGTGCTATTGATTGGTCAGGCATCTGCATACACACGATTGACTATGGCTATAAGAGGTGGTGGGTGGCCGAGGCCATGGAATGTGTGTTACTGTGTGGTGTCCAGTGATTCCAGGGAAACCATAACCCAGACAAAGTGTTGTTAAAACATGAAACTGAAATAAATAAATAAATGTTTGCAAATAGCAAGGAGAGTGGCAGGTAGCAGCTAATTAGCCTAGAATTTTATTATTAGACTCTCAATATCTTATCACATTTATCTTTTTAGGGTGATGCTACTAAGTGACGTGTAATCCCATCAGACAGTGATGCTATTTGTCTATCACAGGTTTTACAGTTTCAATTGTTTCAATAGGAAATAAATTATAGTAACTGTATTGCTAGGACTTTAATGGTCTAACTCCAGACTCGAATAATAAAATTGCCTTTACTTTAAGCTGGCTGGCATGCTAAGTTACTAAAGCTAAAAATCTGTATCTGGCACTGGTATATAGAGGACAAATTTAACATACTATTTAGTACAAGTGTACGTGGTTAAAGTTTGTTTATTATTAGGATTTTAATGTCATGTTTTACACGTTGGTTACATTCAACGGTAGTTACTCATTACACTCATTACATTAAGATTCATCAGTTCACAAGGTAATGTCGAAAACAGTCATGGACAATTTAGTGTCTCCAGTTCTCCTCACTTGCACGTCTTTGGACTGTAGGAGGAAACCGGAGCACCCGGAGGAAACCCACACAGACACTGGGAGAACATGCAAACTCGAATCCAGGACCTTCTTGCTGTGAGGCGACAGTGCTAAAAAGAATAAAAGATAAGAAATACTCAGCAAGTCTTTGTTTTAAAAATGTGCTGTAAGCAAAAATACATTTAAGCATAAGGGCAGACTCTTCTCTATACTGGATTTTAGAAGATGAGTGTATGGGATGGTGAGGTGCGATGTTCACTTTGTCCCAAGTGCTTCAGTCCAGAGGTGAGATTTTATGATTCAGTAAAAAAGTGCAAATGAAAATTCCCGGGAGGTTAAAACACACTGCTGATTTGAGTGAGCTTCGGTTTGAGCATGCTCATGTGCATTAATGTGACACATTGATTTATTCTCACTACGACCTTCAGAACAAACTTCACTCTTCTAAAACATGTCATTGTTATTATCATAAAATTATAACGTTGAATATATGATAGATAGATAGATAGATGGATGGATGGATGGATGGATGGATGGATGGATGGATGGATGGATGGATGGATGGATGGATGGATGGATGGATGGATGGATGGATGGATGGATGGATGGATGGATGGATGGATGGATGGATGGATGGATGGATGGATGGATGGATAGATAGATAGATAGATAGATAGATAGATAGATAGATAGATAGATAGATAGATAGATAGATAGATAGATAGATAGATAGATAGATAGATAGATAGATAGATAGATAGATAGATAACTTTATTAATTCTATAGGGAAAGTCAGTTATTACAGCAGCTCCAGTACATTAAAGCAAAAAGTATTAAAGTACAGAGAATTAAAGTACAAAAGTATAAAAGTACAAAGAATTAAATACACAAGTAATGTTGTACACACTATGTAATTGAATAAATATAATAAAAAAGAGTAGTATGTCATATAAAAAAAAAACTAAGAAGTATCCTGGCATTAAATATTTAGATGAGATATGTAATGTGATATACTAAGCTGTAGTAGTGTTAAATAACAACAGACATGTAGTATAGTCTTTAGTCTTTATGAACAGAGTGCTAGAGCATGCTCCATGGATCTGTCCTGATAGTGGTTTAGTGTTCGATGATGTCCCGAACTAGTGAATTGTTATATGTGTCTGATCATTACAGTAATGTATTCATACTGTATGATTTATTACAGTATGATGCTCTAAATCACTCCGATATTGAAGCTCAAGCTCACTGACATTTGTATTCTGTGTTTATGGATCTTCTTTCTCAGTACTTAGTCGACCTCTGCGCCTCTGACCCCTGTCTCCATGGTAACTGCACACGTGATGGTGCGGGGTTCGTCTGTACCTGCAGTGATGGGTACACAGGGGAAAGGTGCGACCGACCAGCTTCAACATTTGACCTGGACGAGGCCGGCTGGGACTTGGCGGCTACCCCGGCTACCACCACTCAGCCATCTCAGCCAATCACAGAGCTCAGCGACACACAGGCCACGCCTACATTGCAGCCATGGCAACCACAGCCTGGACAGAAAGCGGAGATGATTCAATGGGAGGAACTACAGGTGTGTGTGTGAGCAGTTGTGATTTCATTATCACATGCATGTGTCCTTACGTGTGTGTGTGTGTGTGTGTGTGTGTTTTAGATCTCTGATGGATCGGAGTGTGTGAGCATTGCAGGAACTGAATCTGCTGGTATGATGACGGTTACCATGGAGATCCCTGAAGGAACTGCAGTAAAGTAAGTTATGTTTATACTAACTACAGTATACACCGATCCACCATAACATTAAAACCACCTCCTTGTTTCTACACTCACTGTCCATTTTATCAGCTCCACTTAACACATAGAAGCACTTTGTAGTTCTACAATTACTGACTGTAGTCCATCTGTTTCTCTGCATGCATTGTTAGCCTCCTTTCACCCTGTTCTTTAATGGTCAGGACCCCCACAGAGCAGGTATTATTTAGGTGGTGGATCATTCTCAGCACTGCAGTGACACTGACATGGTGGTGGTGTGTTAGTGTGTGTTGTGCTGGTATGAGTGGATCAGACACAGCAGTGCTGCTGGAGTTTTTAAACACCTCACTGCCACTGCTGGACTGAGAATAGTCCACCAACCAAAAATATATTTAGCCAACAGCGCCCCGTGGGCAGCGTCCTGTGACCACTGATGAAGGTCTAGAAGAAGACCGACTCAAACAGCAGCAATAGATGAGCGATCGTCTCTGACTTTACGGGTGCACTGGTCTGTAAAATACAATTGTCCGAAACAGCTAGGTTTTTTTCCAGGGGTGTGAAAATATATGAAAACACAGCACTAAGGTCCACAAAAGTGCTAAACATGCACATATGATAAACAGTAAAATGAACAATGTACATAGATATGTAAATATGAAATGTAAAACTTGTTTGGAGTCTGAAGCTCTGCTGGTGGCTACTGGGGCGACGCTGGTGCATAACTAAGCTCTAGAACTTAAGCATAAAACACAGAGAAAAAGGCGAGAACAAAGCGAGTCTCCTGGCAAAATAAAGCCTATCACTCATGTAAACAGAGATGTGTGCCGGGTAGAGGACAATTACTGAACTACTGGTCTTATAATGCTTCTCCTGGGAATCCAGACCGGTCATTTGGTTTTCCAGATTTTGTCTGTTGAATCCGAAATCCGTTAAATAGAAGTCCATTAAATCAAGGTTCCACTGTAATAAAATTTGCAAAATTGACTGTAACTGTGTTGAACTGAACTATATCGTGTCTAACCTGCAACTACTTGTACTGTCATGAATGGAACCAAATTGTAAAGCAAGACATTAAAGTGATTCTAAACAAATAAATATTGGTGGTCAGTTTAATATTAAACAATAAATAGAAAGATTTAACCAGTGGGGAGCAGAAAGTGTTTTAGTCCCACTCCAAGTTGCAACTGTTAATAGGACTGTCGAAGGTTCCTCACTGCCGCTACAGTTGTGGTCTTTGCTGGTGAAAAAATGCAGTTGGTGACTGAAATTGTGTCAGCGGGGGTGTGTGATAGTCTGTGACTATCCTCGTGTATGTGTATAAAAGTACAAATTATAGGAAAATTGATGATTTTAAAAGAATGATTATATTTTTATGTATTCAGCACTGCAACCATCAACATTAATAATGTTATATAATAATCATGTGTTTGTAGGTTGGTACTGAACGCTAGCGGTGCTGCAGCGCTGTGGCGTGTTGGTGTTCTCGGATTTGATCAGTGTTCAGTATCAGACGGATCAGTGGTTTGGTTTCAACAGGACTTTAACGGCCTTGTCATCTCTGATCAATTATTGCCGCTTGGACAGAACTACTTTATCAGTAAGTGCTCCAAAAATTTTTTTTTTTCCAGCACTAGAGCTTCAGGCAACAGCAGCTCACACAGTCTGTTTTTTATTCCTATTTTGTTTAAATTCTTTCAAAAACTGGTTGCTGTGTAATATACATGTACATGACTTTCTGTGTTTGTGTGTAGCTGTGATGCATGTTGGCGCCCCCTCTGGACTGGAGGTCACTCTGCGACTGCAGCTCACTGTAAAGTCTAGCGTTTGTTTGGAGGCAGGCACCAGCTTCACTGACCCACAATGCACTGGGAAAGGAGAGTGCATTACACAACCTACTTTGGTAAAAGATCATTTCATATCGTTTACATCCCACTTTTAATCTTTACTTTTTCTCCCCCTTTTAGCGCATCCAATTGTTCAGTTTGCATCGTGCTTCCTCTCTATCTATGCCGAACCCTGCCCTGACTGAGGAGATCGAAACTAACCCATATCCCCTCCGAAACATGGGCAGCAGCCGGATGCATTTTTGCCACCCACACATTGATGAGTTTGGCGCCACCTAGCTTTGCATGCGGAGAGACATACCCTAAGGGCCCTCTTCCTCATCTCTGTGCAGGCGCCTCTAATCAGCCGGCAGAGCTCGTAATCGCATTCTGACTGAGAGAGACCCACATCCTGTTCTTTGTCCCACCCCCCAACTGAGCAACCAGCCAATCGTTGCTCATACAACCACTCAGCCTTGAACCGGTAAGGCAAAGCTGGATTCGATACAACGTACTCAGAATCCAGCTCTGGTTGCAGCGTGTCTTTTTTTTTTTTTACCGCTGCGCCACCTGAGCGGCTACTAGATAGTGGGTTAAAATACCAGTAAACATGTCAACACCTGAACTCAGTCAGTGGGATTTGCTTTCATTTAACAGGCTAAAGATAGGCCTGCTGTTGGCGATCAAATTCATCCACATTGGAAGAGGTTGAGGTGATGACTTTGCAGCACTGTCAGCTCCCTCAATATATGAAGCTCTCTTTTTTAAGCTCACTTTGTGCACGAGGGTAGATTTAATCAGTAAAGATTTATCAAGCTGTATGCTTAAGCTACAAGTACTAGATACTTACCCACAGTATCTGCACCACCACACTATGTGTACAGGCAGGTAGTGTTCTCCTGCTTGTGAGATGGTATTACTGGTTTTATGACCAAGCTTTTGTTGCTCCTAGACATTTTCACTATCCAGTAAAGACAGTTGAGCCGAGCTGATCTAGTATGTGTAGATTTGATGAACAAATAAGTGGTGGTGGCATTCTTAAAGGTTCCTGAACTCATCAGTAGGGTCCATAACATGGCTGTATGTGAGGTGACTCAGCATTTAAAATACTGGACTAGTTATCAAAAGGTTGCTGTTTTAAGCCCCACCAATGCCAAGTTGCCACTTTTGGGTCCCTGCGCAAGGCCCTTAACCCGTCATTGCTTGCACTTTGATTAGCTGCAGTTGTCAGTGTGTGGTGTTAGGATGACAAATGTGTGTGTGTGTGTGTTGCAGAGCATGTTTTATTGCCAGTGTGAGGTTGGTTACTCGGGAGCATTTTGTGAGGAATTTGACGCTTGTTTGTCAAATCCTTGTGAGAACAATGGAACCTGCAGTGACATCACACAGAGACATGAAGGACACAACTACACCTGTACCTGCCCACCAGGTGTGTGTGTCTCAACCTGATCATTTTCCGCCAGAATAAATTATATTGAAACGTGTAGCTTATGAGAAATGTGTTTATATTCTTGCGTGTATGTGTGTGTGTGTGTGTGTGTGTGTGTGTGTAGGATTTGAAGGTGAGCGCTGTGAGTTTCAGTTAAATTACTGCGCTTCAGAGCCCTGCAAGAATGGAGCGACCTGCACCAACACACCAGACGGCCCACAATGCACCTGCACAGAAGGTATATGTGCACACACACACACACATTAAACATGCCAACAACAGGCAGAAAAGTCTTGAAATGAGTGATTCATTCTCTTTGAATGACTCATCTGACTCAGCGAATCAATTTGCAGGCTCAAGTGGATCAAAGATTTTAATCATTATAAGATTTAATCTCACCCATGTCGTCTAAATTATAGTTTACAGGTTCTGCCTGTTATCAGCCTGGTAAATGACAAATCTGTGTAACAGTTAAAGCTGAAGTGAGGAATTAAGTGAGTCAAACGTACCACAGTTAAATAGGTAGTGTGAACATACTGAATCGCTAAAGTGAGTTGCAGTTTGTAGGACTAGGTTAACCAAAGCAGTGTAGTACAGGGGTATCTTGTAACTCAACGTTCCCTAAACTCAAAATCTTTGAAACTCAACGCCCTTTGTCGAGAAACTCACCGTTTCCCTTAAACTTGCTGATTTGTTCAGCGCTCGGCTTGAGCGGTGCGAAAAAACGTCATCAAAGTGTGAAAATGAGACAAATCTGTATTTGTGTGGAATAACCATCACATCCAGTCTGAAAGCTCCACATGTATCTGTGTTTATCTGGATTTTCCTCACTGTTTCACTTTAAAACTTGTGTTACAGCTCGAGATTCTGAGAGAATCAGCTTTTCCGAGAGTCTAAAATGCTTATTGTAAAAAAAAAAAGCTTAATGTATTAAAAGAAAGACATAGAAACACTACACTTCTCACTACAATTATTACTGCTCATAAATTCTCTACACGATTATGAAGCATCAGGAAACAATTAAGAATTAGAGGTAAACTGCAGGTTTTATTGTATTTTTTATTGTATGTTAGTGTTTTTATATTATATTTGTGTTATTTTCAGTGTATAAGTGTCAAAAACAACCTCATTATTTTACATTAGCCTAAAATATATGCAGTTTTACAGGACCATGGACGCATTAACA
This sequence comes from Trichomycterus rosablanca, assembly GCF_030014385.1. Classification (NCBI taxonomy): domain Eukaryota; kingdom Metazoa; phylum Chordata; class Actinopteri; order Siluriformes; family Trichomycteridae; genus Trichomycterus; species Trichomycterus rosablanca. Next base: position 5,492,344 of record NC_085998.1, read on the forward strand.
GGTTTCCCAAACATCCTTATGGGAAAAATACCCTAAAACTCAACGTCTTTTAAACTGGACGCCACTCCCACTCATCGTCTTGTTGGAAGATGCTGGGCGTCCCTGGAAAAGACGACGTCTTGAAGGCAGCACATGTTGCTCTAAGATCTCAATGTACTTTTCTGCATTAATGCTGCATCACAGAGTGTAAATGACCTTTACCAAGGGCACTGACACACCCCCATGCCATGACAGACCCAGGCTTTTGGACTAACAGTCTGGATGGTCCTTTTCGTCTTTGGTCTGGAGCGCACGGCGTCCATTTTTTCCAAAAAAGACCTGGAATGCTGATTCAGTACACATTTCCACTGTGTGATGGTCCATTCTAGATGCCTTTGAGCCCAGAGAAGTTGACGCTGCTTCTGGACATGGTTAACATAAGACTTTTTTGCACAGTAAAGTTTTAAGTATCATTTGTGCATGACACTCCGTATTGTAGAGCTTGATAAAGGTTTGATAAACTAATCCCTCACCCGTGTGGTTATATCAGCTATTGTTGAGTGGAGGTTCTTGATGCGGTGCCGTCTGAGGGATGGAAGATCAGGCGTTCAGCTTAAGCCTGCGTTCTTGGCCTTTATGCACTGAAATTCCTCCTGATTTCTTAAATCATTTAATGCTATTATGCACTGTAGAGGGAGAAAGATGCAAATTTCTTTCCAATCTTTCTTTGAGGTTCATTGTTTTTAAACATTTCATTAAGGAACACTGCATTTTTATTTTACTTGCATTTTCCATACAGTCCCAACTTTTTCTGATTTGGGGTTAAACATTGATAGAATCAAATCTTAAAATTGAGTCACATGTGGAATGTGGAATGTGGAATTAAAAGAAATTAATTTTGGTTTTGTCCCTTATTTACTCAGATCAGTTGAAGTGAGTCAGATTAAATCAGTTGAAGTGAGTTGTTGAGTAAATCAGCCGTTGTTGATGATGTGTCCTTGTTAATATAAATCACTGACTCAGCTCTTTTACACATCGCTTTATGCTCTGCAGAAATATTCTTTATTTATGTAGCTATTTCTGTCCTGACTCATGTGGGCTTTGTCCTGATTTATGTCCTTTCTAACTGTGTCACCTACTTACTTATTTGAATCTTCCTGTCCTGCTCTTCTCTCTGGAGACGCTGCGTCTTCAGCTCAAATCCAGACTTTTCACTGAAAGTCTCTCTGCAGGGTACCGTGGCAGTGTGTGTGAGGTGATGATCGACCCCTGTGTGTCCGGTCCGTGTCACAATAACGGGACCTGTTACCTGCAGGCCGGTGGGCGGGGCTTCAGCTGTGCCTGTCCTCCTGGATTTACTGGACACACCTGTGCTCAGCTTGTCGATTTCTGCTCGCTTAACCCGTGTGCACATGGGGTGTGTCGTAATGTTGGAACCAGCTATAGGTGTCTGTGTGTACCAGGTAAGTGTCTTTCACACACACATACACACACACACACACACACACACACACACAGTAAACAAAAAAGTTCTAATTAATGAAATGAAGAACCATGGGGGGTGCTGGAGCCTATCCCAGCTCTCAGTAGGCGCAAGGCACACAGAAACACCCTGGACCAGTACACTGCAGGGCAGACATACAAACACACACATATACACACAAGGTCAATTTTATTACCTCGAATTAACCTGACTGCATGTCTTTGGACTGTGGGAGGAAACCGGAGCACCCAGAGGACACAGGGAGAACGTACAAACTTCACACAAAAAGGACCCAGACAGCTTCACCTGGGAATCGAACACAGGATCTTCTTGCTGCGAGGCAACAGTGCTAGCCCCCCAAAAATCATGAATAAAGATCATTAATAAATAATAAAGATCACTTTTTAAATTTCATTTTTCTCCACTTTATCGTGGTCAGGGTTGCAGCAGCTCTTGCTCCACCAGATAACATTATGGACGGCTAGTCAGGAACACCCTGAATAGGTTGCTGGGCTTTAGTCAACTGACCCTCCTTCTCAATCATGTCTGTGTAGATGCTCAGTCTGCCTGTAACTACATTAAAAAATAGTCTTCTATCAGGCATTAAGTGCTAGCATGCTCTATGTTACCTGCTCTTCAGCTTTGGTAGGAATGTGCCCACCGTGCCCTCATATTACTGTTTTTGTCTGACATGAAAGTGGAACTTGATGTGGTCCTCTGCTGTTAAGGTCTGTCCACTTCAAGGATCAACATGTTGTTGAATCTAAGGTGCTTTTCTGATAACCAGAGTTATAAATTCCTTGGGGCGGCACGGTGGCTAAGTGGGTAGCACTCTCGCCTCACAGCAAGAAGGTCCTGGGTTCCATTCCCGGTCCAGGTCCTTTCTGTGTGGAGTTTGCATGTTCTCCCCGTGTCTGGGTTTCCTCTGGGTGCTCCGGTTTTCTTCCCACAGTCTATAAACATGCAACCAGGCTAATTGGAGACACTGAATTGTCCTATAGGTACCTAGCCGCTAGGATGCATAAACCAGTGCATTGTAGTGCCCGGATAAATAGGGAGGGTCGTGTCAGGAAGAAAAAACTGTGCCAAATCAACAATGTGGATCACGATCTGCCGACGACCCCTAACGGGAGCAGCTGAGGAAACAGAGAGTTATAAATTCCTCACTGATCTTTTTCATCAACAAGCTGTTTTTGCTTACAGAATTGCCACTTACTTGATGTTTATGGGATTTTTCACCATGCTCTTGTAGTTGTAGTAAAACTTAACACACTATCAACATCCCGTCTGCTACCAACAATCATGAAGCCTCGATTAACATCCCACAGATCAGATTTATTCTTTACTCAGATTCTTAATCTGTGTCAGTAGGATTTTATACACTGTGCTGCTGCTACGTGACTGACTGAATGAATAATGGCATGAATGAATTTAGGTGTTCCTAATAAAGTGGCCAGTAAGTGTATACACTCTTTGTCTTCCAGGTTATCACGGGCTATACTGTGAGGAGGAGTATAACGAGTGTCTCTCCGCTCCCTGTTTAAATTTTGCCACCTGTCGAGATCTCATCAATGCTTACGAGTGTGTGTGCACCCCCGCATACACAGGTGTGTTTGTGCTCTTTCCATACGTATATACAGTATATATATATGTATAAGTATGAGGTGTGTTTATATTTATTATATGCGTAATTTATAGTTTTGGGTACATTGTGTGTGTGTGTAGGGAGACACTGTGAGATCTATAAGGATCCGTGTGTGAAGCAGCAGTGTCTGAATGGTGGGCATTGTGAGAAGGGGCGGGGTAATGCCACCTGTGTATGTCCACCTGGCTATACAGGTAAGTGCCTGTACCCTGTACCCATGTGTGTGTGTGTGTGTGTGTGTATTCATGTATTCTGGGTTTCACACACACACTATGTCATTTTCAGGTGAAACCTGTGAGGTCGACATTAATGAGTGTGAGAGTAACCCCTGTCACCATGGCGGGACCTGCACTGACCAATCAAACGGCTTTACCTGTCACTGCCCACCTGGCTGGGTGGGTGGAGCCTGTGAGATCCGTGAGTCTAACTTTATATTTATACACAATCACTTTCATTAAGCATGTTGGCCGTTTATGTGGCACAGCGGTAAATCATGCTAGTCCACTACTGCTGAGAATCCAGGGTTCCGGGTGCCATGCCTGGATAAGATAGGGACTTGTAGCATAGCGGTTAAGGTACTGGACTAGAAAGTAGAAGGTTCAAACCCCACCACTGCCAGGTTGCCTCTGTTGGGCCCATGAGCAAGGCCCTTAACCCTCAATTGCTTAGACGGAATACTGTAAGTCGCTTTCGATACAAGCGTCATCTAAATGCCGAAAATACAGTTATGCTTAAAAGCCGAATTATCTTAAGTTGTTTTAGCTTGTTGTCGTCAAGTAAACGATTGGAGTAAAATGACTGGATCTATTTTTTATTGTTTGTGATCAGATCTGCAGTGGAAGGCGTCTCGGGTGGTGGATTCTCTTCCTAGCGTTCCCCGTCACTCTCTCTACATCATCATCGGTGCTCTGTGTGTAGCCTTCATCCTCATGCTCATCATCCTCATCGTGGGAATCTGCCGCATCAGCCGTATCGAGTACCAGGCTTCGTCTCGCCATGCCTACCAAGAGTTTTATAACTGCCGCAGTATCGACAGTGACTTCAGCAGTGCCATCGCCAACATACGGCATGCCCGGTACTATTAACGTTAACATTAAAAGTTCATTTCCCCCTTTAGATCCAGATTTTATCTAAGATTTATCTATCTACTGTATCTGTCTGTCTGTCTGTCTGTGTCTGTCTGTCTGTCTGTCTGTCTGTCTGTCTATCTATCTACTGTATGTCTGTCTATCTATCTACTGTATCTGTCTGTCTGTCTGTCTATCTATCTATATATCTATCTATTTTTCATACTGAATCATTTTAAATACCATTATTTAAATGACAAAGGTTACAGTGCTGTGAAAAAGTATTTATCTCCTCACACGATTTCTACTGTTTGTACTAATTTGCCACATTTACATTTCAGATCTCTCAACTAATTTAAAAATAAGATAAAAACACAAAATCCACTTTTTAAATTAACATACCATTATACCATTTACTGAAGATACAGATTTATTCAAAACCTGTATCACCAATGTAAAAAATTAAAAATGCCCCCTAAACCTACTAACTGGTTGTGCCACCGTTGGCAGTAACAACTGCAGTCAAACATTTGTGATATCTTGTGATAACATTTACATTGTCATGAGGGAATTGTAGCACAGTCTTATTTGCACAATTGTTGTAAGTCAGCTACACTGGAGGGTTTTCCAGTCCTGGGAAGGTTCACCAACTGTTCCAACTTATCTCTGTTTGTGGATAATGGTTCTCTCACTGTGGTTCCCTGGAACCCTCAGAGCAGGGGTTGCAACCTTCTGTTGATTATATATATAAGTCATATAACATAAACTGTTAGCATGTACACATATGGACAAAGTATTGGGGCACCACTTCAAATTTTTTGATCCATGTGTTTTAGCCACAACAACTGCTAACGGATGTAAAAAATCAGTTAATACTGAACACTGAACAGCTTCAAAATGAACTGAAACATCAAATGAGGTTTTCTTGTCTATCATCAGTGCCCAGCCATACAAATCAGCTCTTTTGACTGAATGTGAGAAGACTTCTCAGAAGAGTGGCTGTTCTAGCTGAAAAGATCACACAGAGTTTATTCTGTTTTATGCTTTTGGCTATTTAGTGTATGTAGAATCAGTTCATTAAATCAATGAAGTGATATGAACCTGTCCTACCAACACTATATTTGCCGCTCAGGTGGCGCAGCGGTAAAACACACGCTAAACACCAGAGCTGGGATTTCGAATACATTGTATTGAATCTCAGCTTTGCCTGCTGGCTGGGCTGAGCGGCCACATGAACAACGATTGGCCTGTTGTTCAGATAGCGGTGGGATTTATTAATTATACATCAGATCCACAAGACAGAAAAGTACAAAGTTTTTATTTTTATCTTTGTATTTAATTATAAATTTTTTTTTTTTTCAGATTTGGGAAGAAGTCTCGCCCTGCCATGTACGATGCCACGCCCATCCACTATGAAGATTACAGTGCCGATGACAAACCGCTTGTTACACTTATCAAAACTAAAGATCTGTAACACACACACACACACACACACGCACACTGATGGTTCATTATGATGAACTTTTAATACAGGATTCATTATTTAAATAGTAATATAAAGATTAGATGAACTTTGGTATTTAATAGCTCTATTTTATCACTGAAGTCCATATAAAGATTTGAATATAGAGTTAATGTGTGTATTAATAATAATAAATATTATCTATTGTTTATTATCAGAGTGAATAACCAAACAGAAAAATAAATGAATGTTTATAGTTTGCACAGCTAGCGTGTTCGCCTGCAGTACAGCGCTGTATTACAGGCCGTAGCTACGGCTGTGTTCCAAACACTGCAGTTTATTACGAGTTCTTCTGAGATGCCAGCTCGGTTAGTTACACTGTATAATGTTATTTTAGTGTCTGCTTTTTCAAAATGGATTTTAGTCTGATATTATCAATGCATTTATTTCATGAAACCAGGCAGCTTATACACATCTCGACAAAAGGAAGCCTGTTGTTTAAATATCATGTATTGGTATTAATTATTTAGACCTGCAATTTTTCATTAATCTGTGGATGTTTAGCATTATTAATAATAAGGAGCAGATCTGTTATGTAAGTGCTGCCTTTTGCAAGCCCACCCACTTCAGTCAGCATGGCACTGTAGTTTATATATAAGTGATGAATGGTGAGGGCTGGTGAGCGCACAGAAACTTAAAAACCTCAAAACAGATCAAATCAGCTCTACAGAAGAATTCCAGAATTATTTTTAAGGTAAAAGCATAAAATGGAACGTTTGGGCCACTTAAAACATCAGGTAAAACAGCGGTCTGATACACTAGCCCACCACTACTGAGACCTGTGATTGATTTGGACTAACGAGCTTGCTACTACAACAGACTTCATCTGTCTGGTTGAGGCAAATCTAATTGGATGAAATAAATGAATAAATAAATAAATAAATATACAATTTTATCCCCTCACTGAGAACCTTTACTTTAATAGAAACATAATGAAATCTAGATTAATCTTGGTAATATAACATTATCACTTTCTGTAGCTCAACCTGCTTTAACACTGACACACACATACACACACACACACACACACACAGAGCTTTTAAGGATGAAATACAGTAGACCCTTGAGTTACGAACGGTTTACCATACGAACATTTTGGGTTACGAACGATCTTTTTCAACTTAACGTACGAACAATTTTCAGATTACGAACCGAAATTCATCACGTCACGAACAAGTTCACTCTGACCGTCTCTCTCTCTCTCTCTCTCTCTCTCTCTCTCTCTCTCTCTCTCTCTATGTATATATATATATAGGGGTTGGACAAAATAACTGAAACACCTGTCATTTTAGTGTGGGAGGTTTCATGGCTAAATTGGACCAGTCTGGTGGCCAATCTTCATTAATTGCACATTGCACCAGTAAGAGCAGAGTGTGAAGGTTCAATTAGCAGGGTAAGAGCACAGTTTTGCTCAAAATATTGCAATGCACACAACGTTATGGGTGACATACCAGAGTTCAAAAGAGGACAAATTGTTGGTGCACGTCTTGCTGGCGCATCTGTGACCAAGACAGCAAGTCTTTGTGATGTATCAAGAGCCACGGTATCCAGGGTAATGTCAGCATACCACCAAGAAGGACAAACCACATCCAACAGGATTAACTGTGGACGCAAGAGGAAGCTGTCTGAAAGGGATGTTCGGGTGCTAACCCGGATTGTATCCAAAAAACATAAAACCACGGCTGCCCAAATCACGGCAGAATTAAATGTGCACCTCAACTCTCCTGTTTCCACCAGAACTGTCCGTCGGGAGCTCCACAGGGTCAATATACACGGCCGGGCTGCTATAGCCAAACCTTTGGTCACTCGTGCCGATGCCAAACGTCGGTTTCAATGGTGCAAGGAGCGCAAATCTTGGGCTGTGGACAATGTGCAACATGTATTGTTCTCTGATGAGTCCACCTTTACTGTTTTCCCCACATCCGGGAGAGTTACGGTGTGGAGAAGCCCCAAAGAAGCGTACCACCCAGACTGTTGCATGCCCAGAGTGAAGCATGGGGGTGGATCAGTGATGGTTTGGGCTGCCATATCATGGCATTCCCTTGGCCCAATACTTGTGCTAGATGGGCGCGTCACTGCCAAGGACTACCGAACCATTCTGGAGGACCATGTGCATCCAATGGCGGTGCCGTGTATCAGGATGACAATGCACCAAAACACACAGCAAGACTGGTGAAAGATTGGTTTGATGAACATGAAAGTGAAGTTGAACATCTCCAATGGCCTGCACATTCACCAGATCTAAATATTATTGAGCCACTTTGGGGTGTTTTGGAGAAGCGAGTCAGGAAACGTTTTCCTCCACCAGCATCACGTAGTGACCTGGCCACTATCCTGCAAGAAGAATGGCTTAAAATCCCTCTGACCACTGTGCAGGACTTGTACATGTCATTTCCAAGACGAATTGACGCTGTATTGGCCGCAAAAGGAGGCCCTACACCATACTAATAAATTATTGTGGTCTAAAACCAGGTGTTTCAGTTATTTTGTCCAACCCTGTATATACAGTGTATCACAAAAGTGAGTACACCCCTCACATTTCTGCAAATATTTTATTATATCTTTTCATGGGACAACACTATAGACATGAAACTTGGATATAACTTAGAGTAGTCAGTGTACAACTTGTATAGCAGTGTAGATTTACTGTCTTCTGAAAATAACTCAACATACAGCCATTAATGTCTAAATAGCTGGCAACATAAGTGAGTACACCCCACAGTGAACATGTCCAAATTGTGCCCAAAGTGTCAATATTTTGTGTGACCACCATTATTATCCAGCACTGCCTTAACCCTCCTGGGCATGGAATTCACCAGAGCTGCACAGGTTGCTACTGGAATCCTCTTCCACTCCTCCATGATGACATCACGGAGCTGGTGGATGTTAGACACCTTGAACTCCTCCACCTTCAACTTGAGGATGCGCCACAGGTGCTCAATTGGGTTTAGTCCATCACCTTTACCTTCAGCTTCCTCAGCAAGGCAGTTGTCATCTTGGAGGTTGTGTTTGGGGTCGTTATCTTGTTGGAAAACTGCCATGAGGCCCAGTTTTCGAAGGGAGGGGATCATGCTCTGTTTCAGAATGTCACAGTACATGTTTAAATTCATGTTTCCCTCAATGAACTGCAGCTCCCCAGTGCCAGCAACACTCATGCAGCCCAAGACCATGATGCTACCACCAACATGCTTGACTGTAGGCAAGATACAGTTGTCTTGGTACTTCTCACCAGGGCGCCGCCACACATGCTGGACACCATCTGAGCCAAACAAGGTTATCTTGGTCTCGTCAGACCACAGGGCATTCCAGTAATCCATGTTCTTGGACTGCTTGTTTTCAGCAAACTGTTTGCTGGCTTTCTTGTGCGTCAGCTTCCTTCTGGGATGACGACCATGCAGACCGAGTTGATGCAGTGTGCGGCGTATGGTCTGAGCACTGACAGGCTGACCTCCCACGTCTTCAACCTCTGCAGAAATGCTGGCAGCACTCATGTGTCTATTTTTTAAAGCCAACCTCTGGATATGACGCCGAACACGTGGACTCAACTTCTTTGGTCGACCCTGGCGAAGCCTGTTCCGAGTGGAACCTGTCCTGGAAAATTGCTGTATGACCTTGGCCACCATGCTGTAGCTCAGTTTCATGGTGTTAGCAATCTTCTTATAGCCCAGGCCATCTTTGTGGAGAGCAACAATTCTATTTCTCACATCCTCAGAGAGTTCTTTGCCATGAGGTGCCATGTTGAATATCCAGTGGCCAGTATGAGAGAATTGTACCCAAAACACCAAATTTAACAGCCCTGCTCCCCATTTACACCTGGGACCTTGACACATGACACCAGGGAGGGACAACGACACATTTGGGCACAATTTGGACATGTTCACTGTGGGGTGTACTCACTTATGTTGCCAGCTATTTAGACATTAATGGCTGTGTGTCGAGTTATTTTCAGAAGACAGTAAATCTACACTGCTATACAAGTTGTACACTGACTACTCTAAGTTATATCCAAGTTTCATGTCTATAGTGTTGTCCCATGAAAAGATATAATGAAATATTTGCAGAAATGTGAGGGGTGTACTCACTTTTGTGATACACTGTATATATACAGTGAGCGGAGAGCGGACGGTGTTTTTTTCGGTGTTTTCTTTATATTTTGTAAAATTCTATATTAAAATGGTCTCAAAGAAGGTGCAGAGGAAGCGTAGTGCTGAGAAAATAAACAAATCTCTCACTATTTCTTGTTGTATAATTACTCCTGTCAGTAGCTGTCACTGTGTATCAGACAGCAGGGACAGTGAGTGAGAGAGAAGAAGGTATTTACTTTACTCAGCTCAGTAAAGTATTCTTTCTTTCATGCAATTACAAAATACGGCACTATTGAAATAAAGAAGGAAATAATAGAGAAATATGAGAGTTATTGTTGTTTCTGGTAGATACAGTTTATAAAAGAAGGAAATGTATTATGGTGAATGGTACAGCACACGTACTGAAATGTGAAGTGTGTTTATGTACAGTACTACTGTGTATTGTTGTTTATTATTGTTTATTACAGAAGTGTCTATTCTATAATTTAAGATTTAAGGGAAAATATACTTGTATTTATAACAAAAAAGACAATTTAAGACATTAGAAAGGTTATGGGGTAAGGGGGTGGTTGGGGAGGTCTGGCACGGATGAATTCTATTTACATTATTTCTTATAGGAAAAATAGGTTTAACTAACGAACATTTTGACTTAAGAACAGCCCTTTGGAACCAATTAAATTCGTAAGTCAAGGGTCTACTGTACTTCTTTATAAAAACATTTAACTTTAAAATAATAAGTGAAACATATAAAACTACACCACTAAAAATAACAGCCAATTAAGGGTGGCCTACACCTTAGTACCCTATCACTCTGCCAGGATACATTTGTAGGACCTTGTGAGATAAAACATAGATTTAGATAAGACCCAACTGACAGAAAAGTTCAGAACCGCTCTGTAAAACTTTGTGTTTACTGTTGATCTTTTGTCTCTACTGTTGATTGTGAAACTGCAGTATTTATTACAAGTTTATAAGAATATGTTCATTAAAGCTAAGCGTTTGGAACACAGCCTCTTAACACTGGTGTTTGTGAAGAAGATTTAGAGTTTATTAAGCGCTGCATGGTTAGTAGCAGCTAGCAGTTTCCGCATTCATTTGTTGTAAAATGTGGATTGTTGATGTAGTGTTAGAGTTGCTGGAGTCTCGTGTGCTAATCCTGGTAGTAGAAAAGTATTAAGTGCAATTGTATCATTTAGATCACGCTTTAAAACAGTGACATGTTTTGTTTGACTGGTTTCCTGCACACACAGTACTGATGTAGATTAGATTCTGCTGTTCTGTGTCTGTAATAGTTTTTCACTAAACAATGTATCTTACAGAGTGCATTCTGTGTTAGGTATTCAGACAGGCGTACGATATAGAAACCTCCCATAGTGCACCATAAGCCACAGACACACTTTTGGAAAGGCTTCCTATAGAAGCAGAGCTCTTTACAACCTTTGCAAGGTGTGTGTGTCTATATTAATTATAAAACAGAATGTATAGAATGTCTCACAAGGCAGATGTCCACATACTTTTGGCTATAAAGTGCACATTTTACAGCTTGTGTTTTTGCACTGTACATGTAAACAAAATGCCGTGTTCTTCTTCTTCTTATTTTTTTTGTCTGTTTCTTTGTTGCCGGCTAAATCTTCTCTCAGGTTCTTATCTTTCTCCTCCTGCTGTTGGGAAGCGTTAGCTGATCTGGGATCGGTGTAGTAAAGGTAGTATAATGATGTAAAAGCTCTTTAATTAAAGCTAGATGATGGAATGCTTTCTCCAGATCAGATCTTATCTTATGTAGCACTGTCTCTGTTAGCTGCACTAAAACAAACCTGTGCTTATGTAAATGTAAAAAAATGAACAAAGTATTAATAAAGATCAAAGTGAATATGAATTACTCTGTTTTTGGTCTGTTATAAACATTTGCATTAGACACCTGGAATTATTATTATTCGTGTGAATTACGTTGTAGTATGTTGGTGCTGCTTTCACGCTTTGTGTTGTGTTGGGCTGAAGATGGAGGAAGCAGGACACAAGTGCAGAAGATCAGTGACATATTTGAGCAAAACCAGTGTTGCTTTTATAGGCCAAAGCAGTCTTCAGATTACAGGTAGACAAGTTCATTATAGGCTAATCCATATTCACACAAAAATCTTAGGTCATATCTAGATATCATGCTTGAGTGGTTCACCACAGAGAGCCGAGTTGGTAAACCAACGGTAATACCGCAAGTATAGTGTGTTCATTCATACATATTATCTGTCCGATGTAAGAAAAATGACCAGCTTTACACGTGGTGGAGGAGGCGTTATGTATCTGGCTATTACAGGATATTAAATACATCCACATTGCAAAACTCCATTTTACAGGGAATATTAAATAACCAAGTACATGGTTAAGAATTGTCTTAACCAATAAGAAAGCTTTATGAGCAGATCATGGTATACAAGAGGTATAAATACACAAAACACTCAAGAGGGAACACAACACAGGATAAAGTGTGACCAAAGACACATGAAGAATGGTTGCCACTATGCCAATGCAAGTTTTTTGGAGCTGCTTTGTGCACTTTGGCATTATAGAAATAAAAGAGGAAAAGGTATTCCCCAAACTGTTACTGTAGAATTAATTAGTATATTTGAAATAAGGGCCCAAGCAATCAAAAACACACCACTATTATTCCTTCTAATTAAAGTCTACTACAGTGTAGTTTGAGGAGGAAGGAACGGGGGTGGTTACTAAAAGTAAAGATAAAAACAATAAGACTGTGTGTTTGTGTAAACTTCAATCTGTACAGCAGCTCTGCAGCTTTAAAACAGTTCCTGGCACAATCAGAATCTTCAGAACTTTACAGTGGTAGATTTGATCATATATTCCATCATAAATGTAATTGTTATAATGTTTATTTGTATGTTTGTTGTGTGTTTTAGCTGTTTGCACATTTATTGTAGGGACACAATCAGATTTAATAAATCAGATTTAAATTATTAGGATTAGGATTTATTCTTACATAAAGTTTCAACAGCTGAATCATACAGTAAAGCTTTCATGTAAGAATGAAATCTTGAAAGTAAATACATGTCAAATAATGTTACAACACAAGGCAGATCAGCTCGCATCTCAGCATGTCTGCGAGATATCTCACAATGAATGTCAGCTCATCATCTAAAACTCAATCCCAGCAAGACAGAGCTGTTACTTATTCCTGGAGATCATCAATCTCCCACCCAGGACCTCGTCATTTCTCTTGATGACTCCCAGATCAGACCATCTGATAATGTAAGAAGCCTTTGTGTTGTCCTGGATAACCAGCTGACCTTCTCTTCTTACATAGCCAACATGACAGGATCATGCCGGTTCCTCCTCTAAAACATCTAGAAGATTCGGCCATTTCTCTCCATGTTAGCCACTCAGATTCTTGTCCAGTCACTTGTAATCTCACGGTTGGACTTCTGCAACTCCCTCCTGGCAGGTGCTCATTTGTCCACTATTAAACCCCTGCAGCTGATTCAAAATGCAGCTGCCCGTATGGTTTTTAACCCACCTTAACACCGCCACATCATCCCACTGCTGCCACATCATCCCACTGCTGCCACATCACCCCACTGCTGCGTTCTCTTCACTGGCTTCCTGTAGCTGCACGCATTAAATTTAAAACACTGATGCTCGCCTACAAAGCCAAAAATGGACCAGCCCCAAGTTACCTTCAAGGTCTAATCAAACCCCGCACTGTACCACACAACCTCCGAGCCACTAGTCTCGCTCGACTTGATCCTCCACCCAGGACTCGAGGAAGACGAGCATCAAGGCTTTTCTCTGTACTGACACCCAAGTGGTGGAACGAACTTCCCTTCTGTCCGAACATCTGAGTCTCTTGCTGTATTTAAAAAACGATTAAAAACCTTCATCACCTCTTTACTAAACACTCAAGCTGACTTGTACTTACTAACTTACTTACTAACGCTCTTATTCATTTCTTTAGCAGATTTGTGTTCTTGGACTGTTGTGTACTTAAGATTCTTCAGATTAGTGTTGGGAATCAACTTCAAATTGTACAAAATAAAGCAATTAATAATTATTTACTGATACTTACATCTACAATTACTAATCAGAATTAGTATCGGGGGGGGCTTTAAACTTGTAAAATTGGTTGTACTTTATTATCTTGCCGCACAAAAAAAGCTTCTGCTCCAAAACATGGTGGTTAGTGGTGCCACCTCAAGTGGTTGCAGGTCTGTTGCCTAGGGCAGACCACGAGAACTGAACCAGTAGACCAACAGCGGAGAGGCAAGTTCCCACATTAACGATGTTTCAGTTCAGTTGAGCCGTTCCAACAACATTATGGAAGCATTTAATCAGGAATGTTTTCCAAGTGGCTTTTTGGGAGGACACACCCAGCCAAAATCAACCTGACGGGAAATAATATAAAAAATTTCACTGTGAAGGTGGAACAAAGTCAGAGGAGTGGTTTACCTTCAGACTGTGCTGCAGGACCTGCTAAACCATATTGTCTCATGTGCATGGCCACTGATTGTTATGATCTTCTTAATCAGATCTGCACTTCTTCTCTTCAGATAACACTTTTTTAATTATTTATTAATTAGGATTTTAATGTCATGTTTTACACACTTATGTTTTACATACAGTAGTTACTGGTTACACAAGATTCATCAGTTCACAAGTTTAACATCAAACACAGTCATGGACAATTTTGTATCTCCACTTCACCTCACTTGCATGTCTTTGGACTGTGGGAGAAAACCGGAGCTCCCAGACATAGAGAACATACGAACTCCACGCAGAAAGGACCCAGACCGCCGCACCTGGGATCAAACCCAGGACCTCCTTGCTGTGAAGCCACAGTGCTACCCACTAAGCCACCATGCCACCCCACTTTAAATTCATTTATTATTAATCACTGTTCATTTACCAAACAGCGGCACTTTATTTAACATATGATTAATAAAGTATTGTTTTCTGTAGAGTTCCAGATGGTGTGTTACTGCCTCGCTCCTAGTGTTTCTGGGGGAACCGGACCCACTGTGACCCAACCAGGATAAAGTGGTGGTAAAAATGAAAATAAAATTAAAAGAATAATAATAAAGCTGCACTATGGCATAAAAAATAAAGCCAAACTGCTCAGTTGGCTACTGACAGGCTAACAATAACCAAGTGTGTAGATGCCAGATACAAATCTCCACTATTACAAACAGAACTGAGTTTGATGTAACTATGGAGTAAAATAGTTTACACGGTTTTATTTCTGAATACTTCAGTGTAATTATGTTCATGTTAAGCATTATTCCAGAAAATGATGTTAGTCTGTTTATTTCATGGATCTTTATTCTGATTCTGAAGAAATTCCTACAGAAATATTTACAGATTTTTTCTGTAAGAAGGTAATGATTTCAGTGTCATGTTTTGAACGTTGTTGTTGTAAAATCATTACCAACTATAAACTATTTTTATCTATTGGTGTGCCTGTAGAATAAAAAGAGTTAAAATTGGAAATATTCAACCTCCCAAAAAAAAAGGATTTTTAACTTTAAACATTTCTGCAGAGCTGGATTTTGCTGTCACAATGATAAGAAATTACTGTCAATTTTGTTGGCTGCAAGTAAGAAAGTAATCACCAGAAAATGGTTGTCCACTGAACCTCCTCAAATACATGAGTGGATTGATATTGTTTATGAAATTTTTATTATGGAAAAGTTAACTTATTCCTTAAGAATTCAGAAATACAAATTTAATCAGATTTGGTCTAAATGGCTAGATTACATAGGACCCCAATGACTAGACTTTGTTTAGACTTTAATGACCTCTCCACCCTCTTCTTCTTGTTTCTATTCAAAAGTAAGCTTCCCCATTCACATTGTAAAAAGTTTTTGTATTTAAAACTGTGATTTAATCACAAGGGAAAGTCGAAAATTCTGGTGTCCTAGTTTTTTGTTACAATTTACCCCAACTGTGTGTTTTGTTTGTAACAGGAATTGTACTCTTGGTTTACAATATTTTAAACATTAATTGTGACACTGGATTTCTTACAGGTGAATTATGTACTTGTTTTTCTTTCTCAATAAAAAGAAAATTACAATAAAAGAAAAATGCAAAAAATTAAGAAAGAAAATGAATTATGAAGGCTTTATAACTTATAAATCCTTCATAATTCATTTTCTTAATACTGCCATGTCATAATTACTCAAACCCTACAGATTATTGCTGATATTAAAACCTACTGCTAGTCTGTAGGACCTAATGTTGAGTTACTTAGGTCTTACGACCAGTGGTAGCCTAGTGGTTAAGGTACTGGACCAGCGAAAGGTCGCTGGTTCAAGCCCCACCACTGCCAGGTTGCCACTGTTGGGCCCTTGAGCAAGGCCCTTAACCCTCAATTGATTAGACAATATGCTGTCACAGCACTGTAAGTCGCTTCGGATAAAAACGTCTGCTAAATACCAAAAATGTAAATGTAATGTAAATGTTACAGGACTTGGTTTCAGAGTTTGGGAGGCTTAACGCTGTAAAATGTAAACGCACTCCAGTAACATGCAGCAAAAATCTAGAAGAGAACAGAAGTCTGTGATTCGAGACGAAGCCAGGCTGTGTTTCAAACTACCATTGTTGGCTGTATGGAGTGCTCTAACATTAGTGTTTAGTGTTTCGATGCGCGGAGTGATGTAGTGGAACTGTGTGGGTTTTGGACGCGGCCTCAAGAGCAGCTGCGCCCTCTAGTGGACACTGTGGGAATGAAACTCAGCAGCGGCAGCAGGAGGTTTATGTTTATTTTCGTTTTAGTGATTTAGTTCATTTTAGAGGTAAATTTTTAGTGTTTTTGTGATGTTTCTTGTATATAAAATATTATTAAATATTAATATTAACACATAAATAAGTAATAAAATCACAAATGTATCTGGTCGTCAGAGAACATGTATATCTTTGTATGTATTTCATATTTTCCACCATTTAAAATGGATATACAGTAAATTGTGGGTTTCGCACAACAACGTGGGTCCTGGGTATGTGGTTTAGATCCTTTAGTACCTTGGTCACCATCTATGAGGGCTTTGGCATGTTCACACAGGTTTCACATAGCTTTTGATAATTTCATGCCACTTACAAAACATGCAGAAGGTGGATTGGCGAGTAAGTAAGTGAATCCTAGATGGATTCTGCGCACTGTGACCCTTTTATGTAAACCACAATGAATTTATAAAAAATACCAATAGATAAAAAATAGTTTATAGTTGGTAATGATTTTACAATGATTTTACAATAACAACATTCAAAACATGACACTGAAATCGTTACCTTCTTAAAAATCAGTAAATATTTCTTCTTAATTCTTTAAAATCTGTAAATATTTCTGTAGGATTTTCTGCAGGATCAGAATGACGACCCAAGGAATAAACAGAATAACATCATTTTCTGGAATAATGCTTAATATGAACATAATTACACTGAAGTATTCAGAAATAAAACCGTGTAAACTATTATTAAATATTAATATTAACACTTAAATAAGTAATAAAATCACAAATGTATCTGGTTGTCAGGGAAAATGTATATCTTTGTATGTATTTCATCTTTTTCCTATTTAAAATGGATATATAGTAAATTGTGGGTTTCACACAACAACTTAGGTCCTGGGTATGTGGTTTAGATCCTTTAGTACCTTGGTCACCATCTATGAGGGCTTTGGCATGTTCACACAGGTTTCACATAGCTTTTGATGATTTCATGCCACCTACAAAACATGCAGAAGGTGGATTGGTGGGTAAGTAAGTAAATCTCTGATGGATTCTGTGCACTGTGACCCTTTTATGAGTCAAGTGAAGTCAAATTTATTTATATTGTGCTTTTTACAATAGACATTGTCTCAAAGCAACTTTACAAAATCCAGGACCAACATATACAAAAACCCCTGTTGAGCAAGCCGAGGGCGACAGTGGCAAGGAAAAACACCCTTAAAATGACAGGAAGAGACCTTGAGAGGAACCAGACTCAGCAGGGACCCCCATCCTTCTTGGGTGGTCTGGAGGAATCTTTAAATAAATAGGATTTACACAAATCATACAAACACAGAATTAAAATGAACATTGTGAGAACCACAATGAATTTATGAATGCTTTTTATTTGTTGTTAGTTTCAGGAGAGCGATTTTAAGTTGTGGTATGTTAAATGTAATTTTATTAATCAATTTTTTTTGTATTTTTAATAACTTTAGTTTTATAATGTTGTGCATGATCTGTGTCTGCGTGGGTTTACTCCGGACGCTCCGGTTTCCTCCTACAGTCCAAAGACATGCAAGTGAGGTGAATTGGAGATACAAAATTGTCCATGACTGTGTTTGATATAACCTTGTGCACTGATAAACCTTGTGTAATGAGTAACTACCGTTTCCTGTCATTAATCTAACCAGTGTGTGTAAAACATGACGTTAAAATCCTAATAAACAAACAAATGAATAAAAGAATAGAGGCAGGTTGTGTTTCAAATAGCACATTGGTTTACTAAGTAGTGTGCTAAATTAGTGCACTACCAAAGTAAACACTCTTGCCTGTGTAGGGCAGAGCAGTGTGATTTTGGACAGAGCCGCAGGACCCTGTGCGCCCTCTGCTGGACACTGTGAGTAGAACCATCTGTAGGTGGTTGTGTATGTTTGTGCAGGCGGAGCTTCTTTCTTCTGCTGCACCGCTGGAATTCAGTTCTGCTTCTCAGTTCCTCTCATTTTACTGCAACAGCAGAACCAGGAGAATAACCAGCAACAGCAGAACCAGGAGCAGAACCAGGAGGGTCGTGGAGCCAGAAGAGAAGACGGTTCTTCCTGCAGATGTGATCAGAAGGAACCTGGTGGTGGTTCGTTTATTGTGCTACGATGTGGCAGCCCGCGACTGAGAGACTGCAGGTAAAAATCACATTTATACTCCATTTATACTGCACAAACACCTCCAATAATCCTGATCTGTTCTGTTTACATGATCACACACAGATCCGGATTATTTACTGTGCAGCGTTGCTAAGAAACGCAGAGTTTGGTCGATTAATCGGATTAAATCGCATCAGGGGAGAAGAACCGGCTTCATTTCGGCCTGGTCTCGGTAACATTGCGTAATTAAACTGGGTTCTTTAAAAAGTTTTGAGGATCTTGGGTGGCAGCACACAGACACACACAACCAGATTCATCTGGAAGTTCCTCTCCCAGTTTGGTTCTTCTTCCATATAATCAGGGTCATCCTGCTCTAACTGGAAGCTCTTGCTCAGATGGGATTCTTTACCATCTGTGCCATCCTGTCCAACCTGGATCTTGATCAGCCCATCAAAGATCATCCAATCTGCAGATCTGAGTTTCTCAACATTTTATTGGCTGGGCTGCAACAATGGACAAAATCTTGAGCTGCAAAGTTGCATTCATGTATGGATGTATAAGTTAAGTGTGGGCTGCACCATCATGGGTCAAAATCATAAAGATTTTTTACTCTACTGAATTTGGGCGGCACTGTCGCCTCACAGCAAGAAGGTCCTGGGTTCGATCCCCAGGTGGGGCATTCCGGGTCCTTTCTGTGTGGAGTTTTGCATGTTCTCCCAGTGTCCGCGTGGGTTTCCTCCGGGAGCTCCGGTTTCCTCCCACAGTCCAAAGACGTGCAAGTGAAGTGAATCGGAGATAAAAAATTGTCCATGACTGTGTTCGATATAACCCTGATGAATCTTGTGTAATGAGTAACTAACTGTCCTGTCATAAATGTAACCAAAAGTGTAACAAACAAACTCGGACTCTATAAGCACACTGAAATCTAACAATTGTGTAACAACCTGGCTTTTAACCCTCAGCCAAGTTTAGTCTGCAAATTGTATGTACAGTGGTACCTTGTAACTCAGTCTCCAAAACTCAAAATCTTTGACATCCTCCGTCAAGCAATTTGTACCCTTAAACTCAACGTTTCCCTTAAACTCAACGTGTGTGTGACTGCCACTTTGTTCAGCGCTCGGCTTAAGCGTTGCGGTAAAACGTCATCAAAGTGCGAATATGAGACGAATAAGCGTCAGATCCAGTGTTACAGCTCCACATGTATCTGTGTTTATCTGGATTTTCCTCACTGTTACACTTTTAAACTTGTGTTACAGCTCGAGGTTCTGAGAAATTGTGAGAATCAGAATCGGCTTTTCTGAGAGTCTAAAACGCTTATCATTAAAAAAAAAGGTTTAATGTGACTTAATGTATTAAAAGAACGACATTAAAACACTAACACGGTGGCTAAGTGGGTAGCACTGTCGCCTCACAGCAAGAAGGTCCTGGGTTCAATTCCCAGGTGGGGCGGCCCAGGTCCTTTCTGTGTGGAGTTTGCATGTTCTCCCTGTGTCCGCGTGGGTTTCCTCCGGGTGCTCCGGTTTCCCCCCACAGTCCAAAGACGTGCAAGTGAGGTGAATTGGAGACACTAAATTGTCCATGACTGTGTTTGATATAAACTTGTGAACTGATGAATCTTGTGTAATGAGTAACTACCGTTCCTGTCATGAATGTAACCAAAAGTGTAAAACATGCCGTTAAAATCCTAATAAACAAACAAACTCTACGGAATCTATAAGCACACTGAAGTCTAACAATTGTGTAACAACCTGGCTTTTAACCCTCCACCAAGTTTAGTCTGATTGGCAAATTGAATGTACAGTGGTACCTTGTAACTCAACGTCCCCTAAACTCAAAATCTTTGAAACTCGACACCCTCTGTCAAGAAACGTGTACCCTTAAACTCAACGTGTGTGCGACTGCCGCTTTGTGTGGTAAAACATCATCAAAATGCGAATATGAGATGAATCTGCATTAGTGTGGAATAAGCGTCAGATCCAGTGTTACAGCTCCACATGTATCTGTGTTTATCTGGATTTTCCTCTCTGTTACACTTTTAAACTTGTGTTACAGCTCGAGCTTCTGAAAAATTGTGAGAATCAGAATCGGCTTTTCTGAGAGTCTAAAACGCTTATCGGTAAAAAAAAAAGCTTTATGTGACCTAATGTATTAAAAGAACAACATTAAAACACTAAAACTCTTAAATATTACTGCTCATAAGTTCTTTCCACTGATAACTAATTCAAAAGAAGTAAAGGTAAAGAGGTTTTATTGTATTATTGATTTTTTTTAACTGTTTTTAATTGTGTATTTCAGTGTTTTTTATATATTAGATTTGTGTTATTTTCAGTGTATAAGTGTCAAAATCAACCCCATTATTTTACATTAGACTAAAATATATGCAGTTCCACGGAACCATGGACGCATTAACAAGTTTCTCATACATCCTTATGGGAAAAATACCTTAAAACTCAGCGTCTTTAAAACTAGGGATGTAACGATGCACCACAAGACACGATTCACATGTGTAACGATACAAATCGGTTTACATGTATAACGAATCAACATTCACTTTGAACAGCAGAGGGCACTGGCGCTATTCACCTCGCCTGGTTGACGTCACTACAGGGTTGCCAGGTTCGGAATTTTCCAGCCAAATTTATTCATGTGAGGATACTTTCTTTATTTGTATTATTTCTTTCTTTCTTTATTTAATGTGGGATTTATTTCATTTCAGTTTTTTTTTTTTACACAAAAAGATAAATGTGCAGCATTGTTTTGCATAGTTTGTACCTACCTCAAAAATAAAAGGGCATTCATTATTTAGATAAATGAAAGATAATCACAAATACAGTTTTTTAAAATTTTTTTAAAGAGAAATAATAAAAGAAAACTTTGTCATAATTTGTCTTCAATTTAATTTTGTTTAAAAAATCGAGAAAAAATCATATTGTGAACCCAGTATCGTAAATTGCATTGCATCGTGGGTAGAGTGTATCGTTACATCCCTATAACGCCACTTCCAGAACCAACTGACGTCGAGTTTCAACTTACCTCTGTATTGGTTTAGTAACTGCTGCAATTAACATAAATATCCCAACTTAATCTTTCCAAGAGTTAAAACTTTATACACAAAATAATCAGAGTATAATGTCCAATCAGGACTTTTTTGGGCAGTTTGCGGCTCTGTCCATAACAGGGTTTGCTCTGAATTTTTTACATCACTGTTGAGGAACTTGGGTCGTCTCATCATTGTACAGTTATTTTAATGAAGCCACATTTCACCCACTGTGAATTTGTAGTGTAGACACTTTTAAGAATATTCACTACTATTCCAAGTTTCCTTCAGTTAAAGAGCGCTTACTGTGGTTTGCTGGAGTCACAGAGGTTTAAATTAGCTTTGTAACCGTTTGTTTAGATTCATCATGGCTGCAGTAATGAAGTCTGGGTGTGTCGAGTCTAATTAAACCCAGTAATCTAATATATTTAGTCAGTTAGTTGAATGAGTAACTGGAGTAACTGGGGAGTGGGTGGGCAATTACTTCTTTATTTCGGTGTTTTGTAATTGATGATAGAAATTTGTGGGCACTTAGGTTGTTTTTTCTCACACTGAACTGTACCTGTACTGCACAACTGGTACAGAACTGGTAAAGAGCAGATAACTGTACCAGTACAGAACTGGTACAGAACTGGTAATGAACAGATACAGAACAGAAATAGAGCAGATAATGAAACCAGTACAGGACCTGGTGCAGAACTGGTAAACAACAGATACAGTACTGGTACAGAACAGGTTCAAAACAGATAAGTACAGGTTCATAGAAATAGAACAGGTACAGAACCTGGTGCAGAACTGGTAAAGAACAGATACAGTACCGATACAGAACAGGTACAGGACTGCAAGTGAAATGGTGGTGAATGGTCTCTACTTCCATGTGTTGCTTGTTTAATGACCTCCAGATGTTCAGTCTGAACTTACACAACCCACCACTCACACACACACACACACGCACGCACGCACGCACGCACGCACTCAGAATGACTGAATAATGCTCTATCTGATCTGAGCTTCATCATGCTTATTCGAGCAGGAAATCCAGAACCACAAACACACCACACTGATCCTTCACTATACAGGTGAATGATCTTTGTTTGTTTGTGTGTGTTTGTTTGTGTGTGTTTGTTTGTGTGTGTGTGTGTGTGTGTGTGTGTGTGTGTGTGTTTGTGAGTGTGTGAGTGTGTGTGTGCATGCAGTAGTAAGGTTATGAGGAGGTTGGAATTCGGCCAGTGGTTGGGGAATTTTATTGGTTGGTTTGTGTGTGTGAGAGAGAAGAACCTCTGGCTGTGACTGTGGATTCCTGAAGAGGTTATTTAGCAACATCCACTGGCCACTTTATTAGGAACATCATTCATTCATGTTATTATTGAATCATTCAGTCGTGTATCAGCAGCACAGCGTACAGTGAAAAAGAAATCTGATCTGAGGGGACGTTGCTCGAGGCTTCATGATTGTTGGTACAGCACTGATTTGTTATTTACAGGCTATGAAGCACTGAGGCAGCCACAAACCGTAATGCTTCCTCCACCATGTTTTACAGTTGGGAAAGAATTTGGGGTTCACATGTAAGGTAAGGTTTTAAGGTGGTATTCTTGTTGGACTGTAGGGTTTTAAGGTGGTATTGCTGTTGGACTGCAGGGCTTTAAGTTTGTGTTGCTGTTAAACTATTAGACATTAAGGTGGTATTGTTGTTGGACTGTAGGGCTTAATTGTGGCATTATTTTTGGATTGTAAGGCTTTAAGGTGGTATTGTTGTTGAATTGTAAGAATTTGGGGTTCACATGTAAGGTAAGGTTTTAAGGTGGTATTGTTGTCGGACTGTAGGGCTTTAAGGTGGCATTATTGTTGGACTAGGGTTTTGTGGCATTACTGTTGGATTGTAGAGCTTTAAGGTGGTATTGTTGTTGGACTGTAGGGCTTTAAGGTGGTATTGTTGTTGGATTGTAGGGCTTTAATGTGGCATTACTGTTGGATTGTAGGGCTTTAAGGTGGTATTGTTGTTGGACTGTAAGGCTTTAATGTGGTATTGTTGTTGGATTGTAGGGCTTTAAGGTGGTATTGTTGTTGGATTGTAGGGTTTTAATGTGGCATTACTGTTGGATTGTAGGGCTTTAAGGTGGTATTGTTGTTGGATTGTAACAATTTGGGGTTTACATGTAAGGTAAGGTTTTAAGGTGGTATTGTTGTTGGACTGTAGGGCTTTAAGGTGGTATTGCTATTTGACTGTAGAGCTTTAAGGTTTTGTTGCTGTTAAACTATAAGGCATTATGGTGGTATTGTTGTTGGACCGTAGGGCTTTAATGTGGCATTATTGTTGAATTGTAGGACGTTAAGGTGGTATTGTTGTCGGATTGTAAGAATTTGGGGTTCACATGTAAGTTAAGGTTTTAAGGTGGTTTTGTTGGACTGTAGGGCTTTAACGTGGTATTGCTGTAAGACTGTAGGGCATTTATGTGGTATTGCTGTTTGACTGTATGGCTTTAAGGTGGTATTGTTGTTAGACTGTAGGGCTTTAAGGTGGTATTGTTGTTGGATTGTAGGGTTTTTAGGTGGTACTGTTGTCGGATTGTAAGAATTTGGTCTCAGACTTGGTTTGGTCAGGGTGTAATTCTCTCTTTTAGAAAGAACTGATTTTATCTTAGTGGGGCACCTCTAGAACCCTCTTCCACAATCACTCTCCTTTCACTGGAATGAGTTGGAGATGTTGGCCTGAAGGTTCCCAAACGTTTTCCCAGCAGGCCGTGTGGACGAGTGTGTTAAAGAAAGAGCTGGAGAGCACAATAACGTGGGTGTGAATAGTTTAATCTCTTTATACAATCTATTGTGAGTCTATTATTAGATCAGAGAACAAGGAAAACATTCAGCTCATTCCTAAGGAATTATCCCACACACACACACACACACACACACACACACACACACACACACACACACACCGGTTGATTCCCTCATTCGCACTGTTTCCTTTCCCTCTGAATGCATACTCACTGTTTTTTCTAGTACATCGTTTCCATGACAACCATCACTGTCTCTCTCTTTTAACAGGTTGCCATGGTAACGGTTGGTTGCGACGATGTCGAACCCTCTCATCCTATAGTAGTTCAGTGTATGAGAAGGTGATGTTTACGATTATGGGACGTCTCGTTTGTTTTTGGTGAATCTCACATGTGTTACCGCAGTGACTCATTGATGCTTCAGTTGCCATGGCAACCTCTGGCTCTAACAAAATGTAGTATTTTTGGTGTGCGAGTGATGAGTAAGAGGAGAAAATGGCTGCATCACAGTGTGTTTGTTCTCTGTTCTCAGAGTCAGGCCGGTCCGATTATCAGTTATACGATATTATATAGTTAGTCTGCACATTAACAGTATTCCACATATTTCTCAGTGTTTTGTTCAGGGCTTTAAGGTGGTATTGCTGTTGGATTGTGGGGCTTTAAGGTGGTATTGTTGTTGAACTGTAATGCTTTAAGGTGGTATTGTAAGACTGTAGGGCTTTAAGGTTGTATTGCTGTTAGACTGTAAGGCTTTAAGGTGGCATTGCTTTTACACTGTAAGGCTTTAAGGTGGTATTGCTGTTAGACTGTAAGGCTTTAAGGTGGCATTGTTGTTGGATTGTAGGGTTTTAATGTGGTATTGTTGTTAGACTGTAGGGCTTCAAGGTGGTATTGTTGTTGGACTGTAAGGCTTTAAGGTTACATTGCTGTTGGACTGTTGGACTGTTGGGCATTAAGGTGGTATTGCTGTTTGACTGTAAGGCTTTAAGGTGGTATTGTTGGATTGTAGGGCTTTAAGGTGGTATTGTTGTTAGTCTGTAGGTGTGTGTGTGTGGTGGGTGGTATTACTGTTCGACTGTGGAGCTTTAAGATGGTATTACTGTTCGACTGTAAGGGTTTATGGTGGTATTGCTGTTAGACTGTAGGGCTTTAAGGTGGTATTGCTGTTGGATTGAAGGGCTTTCATGTTGTATTGTTAGACAGTAGGATTTTAGGGTGGTATTACTGTTCGATTGAAGGGCTTTGACGTTGTATTGTTAGACGGTAGG
Source organism: Trichomycterus rosablanca (assembly GCF_030014385.1). NCBI lineage: Eukaryota > Metazoa > Chordata > Actinopteri > Siluriformes > Trichomycteridae > Trichomycterus > Trichomycterus rosablanca. The sequence continues at coordinate 5,518,052 of NC_085998.1, forward strand.
ATTTTAAGGTGGTATTACTGTTTGACTGAAAGGCTTTAACATTGTATTGTTGTTGGACTGAAGGGCTTTAACGTTGTATTGTTAGACTGTAGGACTTTAAGGTTACATTGCTGTTGGACTGTTGGGCATTAGACTAAGTTTTGTCTGTCTTTACTGTCGCTTGGTTTTTAGGTACCTGTTAAACCCATCACTGGCTCACACACACACATACACACATACACACACAGACACACACACAGACACACACACTGGACTGATGACTGTTTTTTCTGTTATGCAGGAATGCGTGTTCATATTAACTCTGTAAGAGATAACAGTGAATAAAGTGTCCTGTTATAGAGGCATAACTGAGGCGGTGAAGGTGAAGAACCATGACGTGAAGTAAATCCTGTTTTCCTCACCAACCTTATTATCTGATAATAACAGGACAGTCTGGTGGTGATTATGTTGTTTATATGACCATCACTCCCCAACATGTAACACGACACTTTCTCACGATTCACTTGTCCATAAATGAACGATAGGAGACCAGTAAACATGATAGGAGACCAGTAAACAGTAAAATTTATTAAACTTTGTAGTTTCAATCACATTTTACATAGGTTTTATTTAGTTCATGTGTTGCTGGTGTTTAGGTTGTTTAACTTGTGTTTAACTTGTGTTAAGCTGGTGTTTAGGACTTATTTACACCACCTAAAGACCACCTAAACACCAGGTTGTATTTGTTGTGGTTAGTCTGCGTTTAGCTCTTGTTTAGCTGGTCTTTAGGTTGTGTTTAGTGGGTGTTTAGCTCATGTTTAAATGGTGTTTGAGTTCTGTTTATCTAGTGTTATGTAGTGTGAAAGTCATGTTAATCTGGTGTTTAGGTGATGTTTAGGTGAAGTTTAGGTGATGTTTAGGTGAAGTTTAGGTGAAGTTTATGTGATGTTTAGATGATGTTTAGGTGAAGTTTAGGTGAAGTTTATGTGAAGTTTAGGTGATGTTTAGGTGAAGTTTAGGTGAAGTTTATGTGAAGTTTATGTGAAGTTTAGGTGATGTTTAGGTGATGTTTAGGTGGAGTTTAGGTGATGTTTAGGGGAAGTTTATGTGAAGTTTAGGTGATGTTTAGGTGGAGTTTAGGTGATGTTTAGGTGGAGTTTAGGTGAAGTTTAGGTGATGTTTAGGTGGTGTTTAGGTGAAGTTTAGGTAATGTTTAGGTGATGTTTAGGTGATGTTTAGGTGATGTTTAGGTGGAGTTTAGGTGGAGTTTAGGTGGAGTTTAGGTGATGTTTAGGTGAAGTTTAGGTGAAGTTTAGGTGATGTTTAGGTGAAGTTTAGGTGATGTTTAGGTGATGTTTAGGTGATGTTTAGGTGAAGTTTAGGTGAAGTTTAGGTAATGTTTAGGTGAAGTTTAGGTGAAGTTTAGGTGAAGTTTAGGTGAAGTTTAGGTGATGTTTAGGTGGAGTTTAGGTGAAGTTTAGGTGATGTTTAGGTGATGTTTAGGTGAAGTTTAGGTGATGTTTAGGTGATGTTTAGGTGATGTTTAGGTGATGTTTAGGTGAAGTTTAGGTGAAGTTTAGGTGAAGTTTAGGTGATGTTTAGGTGAAGTTTAGGTGAAGTTTAGGTGATGTTTAGGTGAAGTTTAGGTGATGTTTAGGTGAAGTTTAGGTGAAGTTTATGTGATGTTTAGGTGAAGTTTAGGTGAAGTTTAGGTGAAGTTTAGGTGAAGTTTAGGTGATGTTTAGCGGATGTTTAGCGGATGTTTATGTGATGTTTATGTGATGTTTGATTCACAAATATGCACATACGTGTGTGTTTGTGCGAACTTATTCTGGAACACTCAAGAGCTGATTCATACAACCACTCGTTCAGAACCAGATTGCAAAAGTGGTGTTTCGTAACAGAGTGGTACCGATGTGATCCGTGTGTGTGTGTGTGTGTGTGTGTGTGTTTGTGTGTGTGTGTGTGTCTTTGTGAGCTCTGAGAATTGACTTTCCAGGAGGAAATTGATATGAAAACACATTTTTTGGAACAAACTTATCCTTCTGTTCTTTCTCTCAGACTGTACCAGCCATAACAGGAATGAACTCAACATTTTATACGTTTCAGGTTTAGTAATTACTCTGTTTTTTTTGTATTAGTATTACTTTGTTTTGTTAGTTTTTTTTTTACTTTTTCTTCCAGTTTATTTTTCCCAGTTTATAATTCCTATAATTGCACTATCTCTGTTCTGGTAGAGGAGAGTCACAGACTTGCACCCACCTGATTCAATCATTAAACCAAATTCTCTCAATTGTATTTACTTATGTCACTGTGAATTGTTACATTTTTTTTATTTTTTATTATTATTATTATTTTTTTTTACATTTTCTTTCCCTTTTCCTCCCAATTTAGCGCACTCAATTTGTCTCCCGCTGCTGAGGGATACCAGATTGCATCCAAGGAAAGCACGTCACTGTACACGCCTCTTCCGACACGTGTACAGCCCTCCTCTTCTCCGCCCCTGCATTCTGCACAGGCGTCTCTTCCGCCAATCAGGGTCCTTACACAGCGTATGAAGACCCACCCACCCACACATAGTCCGGCCCCCACCCTGCAGATATGGTGGCCAATTAGTATCTGCCAGATGGTGCCCAGCCGATGCTGGTGTGCAAGCGGAACATCCTGGGCGCCAATTGTTACATTTTAATGTTGTAAATGACATTTCTTTAATATATAACATCTATTATTTAATGCGTTTGTTTTATTTTCATCATAACTCACAGTCTTGTGAACCCTCTGAAATCATCCATAAAGCTCCATGGCCAGAATTCAAGAATACTGATTCACAGTCTCTCACACACACATTGGTAGAAAGGCTAAATGAATCTATGCTCTGGGCACTTGGAGAGCTAGCTCCTGTGCTCCATCAGGATCTCTCAGAAGAGAGAAAGCCCTTTAGGCCTTTTTAATAACCAGACAGGTGAACATCTTAAGCCTTGTACTTGCCATAACTGTTTTCCTATTTTTGTCAGGACTGGTATCAGTCTGAAATGCTGGCTTAGTATTGGACAATGGTCTGAGGCTCTGAGCTCTGCTTTCAGTGTTATATTTAAAATTTGCTTGTAATGAAAGTCTAAAGGTCTAAATGGTTAAAAGGAGTTTGGTACCAACTTGGTTGCCCAATGTTCAGCTTCATTTTCTGTCCTGTTTCATTACCATGTTCTTTTAAGTGGTGAGAGGAGCTGGGGCTGCTTATATTGCATTAAGAAACAGTGCCCCCTTGTGGTTTCCAGCCATGATCCTTAGTCACATGACCATGATTGATTAACAGTTATTAGTTATTAACAACAGTTCTGTTTTTCTCTGTGTGTATATTAGCATTTTCAGAACATGTTGAAGTCGAAGCTGAATGTTCTGGCTTTGCGTAAAGATCCGTTACCCAGCGTTATCTTTCACGAACCGGAGGCCATCGAGCTCTGTTCTACCACGCACACCTCCAAACCTCGTACACACCCCGGGTATAAGGTACGTATCACACACACACACACACACACACACACACACATTTTTATTATCATATTTGTGAGGTTTTTTTATTCATTGTGTATTGATGCAGTTAAATAAAATCTTGGCTTGAAACCTTAGTTCATTACAGAACTCACACTAACAGGAATGTGTTTCTACAGCACGCCGTGAGTGTGTTTGTGAGTTTTGTCTGATGTGTGTGTTTTATTGAGATCGGTAATTAGCAAAACACATTCCATTTGTGTGTGTGTGTGTGTGTGTGTGTGATGGAAGGGAATTCCTGAAGAGTTCAACATTCCAGAAAATCTTGTTAACATTCCCTCTAGTGTTGGGTCTTATGAATTGTGTGTGTAAGTTTGTGTGTGTGTGTGTGTGTGTGTGTGTGTGTGTGTGTGCGTGCGCATTATTTTGTGAAGGAATGTTTTATAGAAATGGAGGGTTTAAATCAGAAGAAACTCTCACTGCTATAATCAGATCCACATGGTCAACATCTGCACTGTGTGAAAGAGTGTGTGTGTGTGTGTGTGTGTGAGTGTGTGTGAGAGAGAGAGATTTCTACATATGGTTCTTTAGGATATAAATAATAAAACACTAGCCTACACACACACACACACACATTGCTAACATGTGAAACGAGATGTTTGATCGACACGTCATCTGAGGAGAGAGAAAACATGTTTCTCCTCAACCAAAATCTCCGAGTTTACTTATGAAATTAAAGAAGTGATCCCGACTTCTGCAGCATGTTAAAATTATTAATGTGATTAGTTTGTGAAGTGAAGTATGTGAAGTGTTTAGTTTGTGGTTTAGTTAAGATGGAGTTCTCGAGTTTGAGCAGTGAATTCTTTGTTATAATATGTTTGTTATTTGTTCTCCAGACCCGATGAGTGTCGATAGCTGTTAGTCCACCACACTGCCTGATAGTTAGTTGCATATTAAACATATTAACAGCGGTCTGAGCTACATAACAGCTGGCTTGATGAAGCGCTGGATCTCTGCTCGCCCTTTTATGTTCATTCATGCTGCTCTGTAGCTCCAAAGACTGTCGATCACAGAGTACCAACATTTTAACCAGTTTAATATATGTATAAGATTAGCTAGCAACTCACACTGATCAGCCATAACATTAAAACCACTGTCTATTTTATCAGCTCCACTTACCATATAGAAGCACTTTGTAGTTCTACAATTACTGACTGTAGTCCATTTATTTCTCTACATACATTTTTACCCTGTTCTTCAATGGTCAGGACCACTTAGTGTGTTAGTGTGTGTTGTGCTGGTATAAGTGGATCAGACCCAGCAGCGCTGCTGGAGTTTTTAAATACCGTGTCCACTCACTGTCCACTTCATTAGATACTCCTACCTAGTTGGTCCACCTTGTAGATGTAAAGTCAGAGACGATCACTCATCTATTGCTGCTGTTTGAGTTGATCATCTTCTAGACCTTCATTAGTGGTCACAGGACACTGCCCATGGGGCGCTGTTGGCTGGATATTTTTGGTTGGTGGACTTATTCTCAGTCCAGCAGTGACAGTGAGGTGCTTAATAACGCCAGCAGCGCTGCTGTGTAGAATAAGATAAGTTTTAGAAATAGGTGTACCATTTGATCCAGTTCTCTCAGGGGTGTTTCATTACATTTCCAATAATTTCTGGGTAACAGAACAGTGCTGAGCTCCAATACAAATTCAAATGTTCGTGTTTTCATGAGTGTAGCTGTCTATTTTGTAATCGTTTACTTGAACTAAGTGGTGTCATTAGTGGCAGTGGTATAATTGCACACTATTTAAAATCAGAACACTGTTTAGTAGGGTAATGATCGGAATGTAACACACTGCAATTAGAGTTGCTTCTTTGAGTCCAGCTTCAGGATGTACTAAGTTTGGTCCCACACCAGTAAGACTTTGTTTCCATCCACCTTTAAGCTACATTTTAAGTTTAATTTTTGAGATCACGTCTGGCTCCAAAACACTACATATCCAATGACTTTGTCAATCATGACTATATTAATGTGTTGTACTGGTCTGGTACACTTTATCTTTTTTACAGACAGAGATCTGGAAATGTGTGCAGATGCACACACACACACACACACACACACACACACACAGATGGGAATACACTCAGGATAAACGAGAACAAAAAAGACAAACAAATTCAATAGTAGAAAAAGAAGCAGCAGCTATGTGTGTTCGTGTGTATGTGTGTGTGTGTGTGTGAGAGAGTCTTTGTGTGTGTGTGTGTGCATGTGTTGTTCCTAAATTCCAGAAGGAGAAACTTCTCTGTGGATCAGACTGTAGTAAATCATCTTAGAAAGGAAATCTCAGCAGCATGTCCTCCTGCAGCTCAGTGAGAGACAAAACCTGGACTGAATTTTGTAGTGGTATAACGATACTTACATTCATGTTGAGATTTTTCACTATGGAGTTACTGATATGATTCACTATGAACATAATGCAGTTATTAGAACCCTGTGATTGTGCAACATACAGAAAAAAAATCTGTCACGTGACAACATAGCTATGTGGTGCTCTGTGTGTTGAATCACCGATCACAGCATTACAGATGATTGTAGTAGCTGCAGCTCATTGTTTATTGTTCTCTGTGTAACTGTTGTTCCTGCTGCTTTTAGGTCATCCAGCAACTCTTTCTGAAATACTGGCTTCTTTCTTTCCTTTCTTATAATAAATCTAAAAGTAGGTTGGGACATTTCAGGGACGTTTTCTGGATTTTTGCACTAAAAATAATAAATTTTTATGCTAAAGTAAATTTAGTGCCAAAAATTATTATGAATTTATTTTAAATATACAATTACAACCCCAGCTGCCATTCTGCCATGGTGTTTTGAATGTAAAAGTTATTACTGTTTCCTAAATGAGGTTACAACTGACCCTCGGTACTGTAGAGAGTTTTAGGGTGTAATAAACTTTATAAAATGTTGCCTGATATGATTATTTTAAAACTCACCCACTCACTTTCTTAACAGCTTATCCAATTATGGTCGTGAGGGGGTGCTGGAGCCTATCCCAGCTTTTCAATGGGCTCAAGGCACACAGTAACACCCTGGATGCTGCGCCAGTCCATCGCAGGGCAGACACACATACACACACCCATTCACCTATAGGGCAATTCAGTGTCTCTTATTAACCTGACTGCATGTTTTTGGACTGTGGGAGGGAACCGGAGCTCCTGGAGGAAACCCACGCAGACACGGGGAGAACATGCAAACTCCGCCCCGCCTGGGGATCGAACCCAGGACCTTCTTGCTGTGAGGCGACAGTGCTACCCACCCAGCCACTGCGCCGCCCTACTTTAAAACTGATAATTGTTTTTACTTTTTACTTAAATTATTGCATTTGTCAAATAATCAATAAAACTACTTTTATTTTTGGAAAAAGTGCAGATCTGCTGCTGGGTGTGATGTGGTTCTTTAATGTTAAATTCATTTTTTCCTGTTGAATCACTAAGACATTAAATGTCTAAAGTGTGATCCCACAAAACATCCAAAAATATAAAGTCATCTTTAGGATGTGTGTATTTATCCATATTCTTTATCGCCTGCTCTGATCAGATCAAACTGAATGTTTTACTTCTAAATTTGTTTTTTTAAAGAATAGTGAATGAATGAAGCAGCGTTACTGTATAATAAGCGGCTATCGCCAACTAGTGGACAGTTCAGAAACTACAGGCTGCAGTTTATTCCTTTTACATTTACACCATTGAGCAGAAGTTTTCATCCAAAAAGATTAACAATCGTGACCGTAAACATTACAAGCAGTTGAGGGTTAAGGGCTTTGCTCAATGACCCAACAGCAGTACCTTAACCGCCACTGTTGTTTTCCAGTTTAGTTCTGTTTTTAATTGAGTTTGAGACTGGTTTGCGTGTCAGATTGTGGGTCAGTTTGTGTGTGTGTGTATGTGTGTTGTAAAGGTCGATGCGTGAAACAGTTTGGAAGTTGCCTTCTAACTTAGTTTTCAGGTCCTTTTGGGGGTAATTTTTGAAAACACACACACACACACACACACACACACACACACACACACACACTCTACTAACCTTCAGTGTGTGTGTGGGGTGGGGGGGGGGTTGAGGGTCGGTGCATGGAACAGTTTGGAAGTTGCCTTGTAGCTTAGTTTTCAGGTCCTTTTGGGGGTAATTTTTGAAAACACACACACACACACACACACACACACACACACACACTACTAACCTTCAGTGTGTGTGTGTGTGGGGGGGGGGGGGTTTGAGGGTCGGTGCATGGAACAGTTTGGAAGTTGCCTTGTAGCTTAGTTTTCAGGTCCTTTTGGGGGTAATTTTTGAAAACACACACACACACACACACACACACACACACACACACACTCTACTAACCTTCAGTGTGTGTGGGGGGGGGGGTTTGAGGGTCGGTGCATGGAACAGTTTGGAAGTTGCCTTGTAGCTTAGTTTTCAGGTCCTTTTGGGGGTAATTTTTGAAAACACACACACACACACACACACACACACACACACACTCTACTAACCTTCAGTGTGTGTGTGTGTGGGGGGGGGGTTTGAGGGTCGGTGCATGGAACAGTTTGGAAGTTGCCTTGTAGCTTAGTTTTCAGATCCATTATTTTTGAGGTAAGTTTTTTTTGGTCTGTTTGGGGTTGGTTAAGTAGTTTATTTGCCAGTGAGTTTGGGGAACAGCTTGTCTGAAAACACACACACACACACACACACACACACACACACACACACACACACACACAGTGTAGACGATAGATAGATAGATAGATAGATAGATAGATAGATAGATAGATAGATAGATAGATAGATAGATAGATAGATAGATAGATAGATAGATAGATAGAAATCAAAAGTAATAGTACACACTACAGAGGTTCACATTATACAAACAAGTATCTGTAAAATTTCAACAACATGTAGACAACACCCTACAACAACAGGACCTGATGGTACATATGGAACACGACCTGAGGGTACATATTACATACTACTAACCTTCTGTGTGTGTGTGTGTGTGTGTGTGTGTCTTAGGTGAACTATCTTGGAAAGGTGACCGTTTCGGGTTCCCAGTTCCTCTCAGGCTGTACCGAATCTGCCGTGGTATCATTATGGGATAAGAAACATTCTAAGGTTGCCACGGATGCATTGCTGGAGATCCGCCCCTTTCAGGTGCGGCTGCACCACCTCGGTGGGCGGGGCGAAGAGGACATCGCCATGGAGACATTTCAGGTCTCACGGATCGCGTACTGCACGGCGGATCACGAGGTGAGCACCAAAGTGTTTGCCTTCATTTACCGTCAGATTAACGAGGACCTGACGTTCCAGATGGACTGCCACGTCCTCGAGTGCGAGGACAAACGCTCCGCCAAGATGCTGGCACACGCCATGATGGATGCCTTTAACAGAACCTTCCAGAGCATGCGCACCGACTGGCGCATCCACCAGTCGCCGCGTCCGCTTCCCGAAGACGCCAACGGTAACCCAGACGATGGCTGAGAACCTGAAGACTGACAGGGCTGAGGAAGTGAGAGAAGAAACACAGTGGCTACGCCCTTTTTAAAAGTATTTTTAGCTCCTGGACGATAAACGGCTCCATCACAAGCGTTATTTTTGTAGAAGGTGACATTATGACATCACAGAGCGTTGTTTCTGCATTGTTGCTATTGTTCTAGAGCTGTGTGATCTGTGTTCTAGAGTCTGTGAGTTAAATATTGCAACCATTGTGCTGGAATGTTCTGAAGAATATTATCTTTAAACACCATGAGGGTTCTCGGATCTAACGATGAGACCTTGATATACAGTGTCATTATTGACTCTTCTAGAACATCACAATGGAACGTACTGTAGTATCACAGACATTCAAGAACATGGGTGAAAATTGGATTGTTACTAGAGCAGAAAACCAAACGTTCTGGAGTTTAATATTAGGACTTTGTGGTGGGACATTTTTTTAAGATCACGAACAAATTTGATTTTGGATTGTTGATGCAAAGTGCTCTTGAAAACGATGATGCATTTCTCTAGAGTAACCCAAACATTCAGAAACGTACACAGAATCATTCAGGAACAATAGGTTGTTCTAGAACATCTTTAAGTCATGTGGTTCATCATGATCTAAACCACTCTGTATTACTCGTAACTTGTGATGATAGTTTTTCTTGTTGCTTACAAAGTGTGGCTCTAGATTACAGATGGCCATGCTGAAGAACTTTCTATTGTTTTTAAACATATTTGTAATATTCTATTTTATGAAATGTTAAAGCAGTATTTTATGAAGCATTGTAATGTTGTGATAGTGTTCTGGAATGCCATTATTCTAGAACGTATTTTTTTCTAGAACATTGTATTAAGTCATGATGGCTTATGGTTATAATGAGTAGAACAATTGAGAGTAGAAAGAGTTTTGCCAAAATTATTTCAAAAACATCAAATTTTAGAACATTATAACGTGGTGGCACGGTGGCGCAACAGGTAAAGATCCTCGCCTCTGGTCACTGTCAGAGGTTTGGCATGTTCTTTACGTGTCTCCATGGATTTCCCCTGGGTTCTCCAGTTTCTTCCAACCTCTCAGCACATACAAAATGTAGATTGGCTGTTATGAATAACCTCAAACCTTCTATAGTCAATAAACAAAGATGGGCATCAAACCCAGGTCCTTGGGACTCATGTTTCTTTTTGGCACCCACGCTGCTTGTTGTGCCACCGTGCCACGCTGGTGGCAGAACATTCATTCATTCATTCATTTTCTTATCTGCTTATCCAATTAGGGTCGCGGGGGGGTGCTGGAGCCTATCCCAGCTTTTCAATGAGCGCAAGGCACACAGTAACACCCTGGACGGGACCAGTCCAACGCAGGGCAGACACACACATACACACACCCATTCACCTATAGGGCAATTTAGTATCTCCAATTAACCTGACTGCACGTCTTTGGACTGTGGGAGGAAACCGGAGCACCCGGAGGAAACCCACGCAGACACGGGGAGAACATGCAAACTCTGCACAGAAAGGACCCGGACCGCCCCGCCTGGGGATCGAACCCAGGACCTTCTTGCTGTGAGGCGACAGTGCTACCGACTAAGTGGTGGCAGAACAGTGCTAAGGAAATAAGTGTGTGTGTGTGTGTGTGTGTGGGTGTGTGGGTGTGTGGGTGTGTGGAACTTTATGACATGATGAGTCTGAGACATTTTAATGAAACATCATGAATCATCACTCACCCGTCACAAACAATAACGTTTAGAAGGTTGCTATGGCAACAATGCGCCGTCATATAAGCAACAAGAATCCAAAAACAACGCAGAAAGCATTTCCTCTTTTATTTTATATAGAAAACTTTGGCCAGTATGCAAAAAACAACAACAGTTAATTACGAAATTATAGATTTTTCTGTCCATATAGAAAGAAACCACTGTCAGTTAAACTGTTTTCTATTGGCTTGCTGGTCTAAAAGACTCTAGTGAATCATTGTTCCAGTTTCAGTGTTCTCCTGTGTTTCCTGATGGAAATGTGTAATTTTATCTCCTCTGAAAATTCTTACTAAATGTTCTTCCAACCCTGTAACCCAAAACACAAAACCTCCTGCTGAGTTCCTTCCTCCAGCTCCATATCAATACACGCTCATGCATATCATTATACATACAAAACATAACATACCAGATAAACCATTTCATTCTTTTATCCATGCTGCTTTGTCCAGGGTTAGGTCACGCTGGGTTTGGAACTCATCCGTGCGGCTCTAAATGCAAGATGGGAATAAAGTGGTACCTTGTAACTCAACGTCCCCTAAACTCCTTCGTCGAGAAATTTGTACCCTTAAACTCAACGTTTCCCTTAAACTCAACATGTTCTGTTAGTTTTTTAAAAATGTATTTATTCAATTTCAAATTAACAATGAGCAGTCGCTTTGTTCAGCGCTCGGCTTGAGCGGTGCAGTAAAACGTCATCAAAGTGTGAATATGAGACGAATCTGCGTTGGTGTGGAATAACCGTAAGATCCAGTCTAAAAGCTCCACGTTTCACTTTTAAACTTGTGTTACATCTCAATTCTGAGAAATTGTGAGAATCAGCTTTTTATTTCAGTGTTTTTATATTATATTTGTGTTATGTTCAGTGTATAAGTGTCAAAAACAACCCCATTCTTTTACATGAGCCTAAAATATGTGCAGTTCCACAGAACCATGGAACGCATTAACAGGTTTCCCAAACATCCTTATGAGAAAAATACCTTGAAACTCAGCGTCTTTTAAACTCAACGCCACTCCCAGAACCAATTGACATTGAGTTTCAAGGTACCGCTGTACACCTAATACAACCTGGATGTCACCAATGTACTCATATTTAGGAGAAATTTTGAGTAGCTAATCTACCTAATTTTTAAGATGTAGGATTAAATTCAAGTGAACACTAGAACTGGTTACAAAGAATGCAAAGTCTTTTAGCAGGAAAAGTGCTAAACATTGTTAAGGTATTTAAACAAATGTATGATCTCAGAACTTAGGGAATTGGTTCTAGAGCATTGTTAATCTAGAAGATCATAATAGAATTTTACAGTTTAGACGAAATCAAGCATTGTTTTAAAATATATAGAATATACAGTCCCACATAAACTGGAACACTCACTCACTTAACCGCTTATCCAATCACAGGTCACGGGTGGGTGCTGGAGCCTATCCCAGCTTTTGAATGAGCACAAGGCACACAGTAACACCCAGGACGGGGCGCCAGTCCATCACAGGACAGACACACACATACTCATACACACACCTATAGGGCAATTCAGTGTCTCCAATTAACCTGACTGCATGTTTTTGGACTGTGGGAGGAAACCGGAGCACCCGGAGGAAACCCGCACAGACACGGGGAGAACATGCAAACTCCGCACAGAAAGGACCTGGACCGCCCCACCTGGGGATCGAACCCAGGACCTTCTTGCTGTGAGGTCTAAACCTAGAAAAAACTAAATGTTTGCATCTGAAATGAAGTCTTTTACAATAAAATAAAGCAGATAAACAACAGTGGAAACAAACAGCACCAGACCAGCACAACTTTAAGAACTTTAAGGGAAAATCAAAATTATATAGGAATTACAATGAAGTAATACTTAAAAATGCAGGTTTGTATTTTGAGAATCACTGATTAAGAACATGATTAAATTTCTAACTGGTGATGTTTGTCTTGGAGGAAGTGATAGTGTGATAGAGGAAGTGACGGTAGGTGAGGTTGTGCTGCATGTACAATGTAAAGGTACTTTACCATCATGTTTACTTTCATCATAATGAAGTTTGATTTGATTTTTTATACGTTTATACTTCTGGGTGACAGGATTTGTGATTCTACACAGGCAGTGGTGGTGTGGAACAGAAACTGAACACAGAGAGAATCTATATATATATGAAATGTCATTTTTATGTACACGGTGTATCTGCAGATCAGTTTTGTTATTTACTCAGAGCTTTAGAAATATTTTTCTTAATCAGATAAAGTCAGTATTATTTGGATTAAAGCGAGTGTTTTGTTTGTGAACGTTCTCAGTTTCTGTCTTAATGACGTTAAATGTTCGATGTCTTTTTATATCAAATAAAATTCATCAATCAGCTATAAACACGGAATGCAAGAACCTGATGTGTTTTTATTTTTATTTTTAAAGAAAAGCTCTTTAACATGTTTTCTGTGTGTTTGTGATGGATTTTATAGTGTAGCACCTATTAAAGGTTTGTTGTTTTTGATTAAATATGAATGAACCTTATTGCACAGGACAGGTACAAAACTCACTGTAAGATAAATAAAGATTATAGAAATATAACAGTGATGTGTGGTACAACAGCACAAGATCAGAAAAGCTTCCATTCCTGTCAGCAAAGACTAGGAATCTGAACCTCAGTAGGAACTGTCAAGCATAGTTTGAATGATTATCTGAGTGTTGTTGCTGAACATGTGCCTCCCTTTATTTATTCCCTACAACTGACTGTATTTTAATGGGAATGTCCAGCATGATGGTGCACCAGGTCACAAAGCAGAGCAAGAGATTGGCAGCATGAATGTGCAGTGACAAATCTACAGTAATTACATGATGCCAGGCGGCACGGTGGCTCTGTGGGTAGTACTGTCGCCTCACAGCAAGAAGGTACTGTGTTTCAACCCCAGGTGAAGCAGTCTGGGTCCTTTTTTTAAATTTATGTACGCATTTCTCCTGATTTAGCATAGCTGATTAGTGTTCCGCTGCTGAAGATCCCGACTGCGTTCGAGGAGGCTATACTCTTGTGGACACCTTTTACGCCCGTGCTTTGGTGGATTCGCACATGAGGCTCATCCACTTTCTGCACAGGCGCCTCGGTCTGCTAACCAGAGTCCTTGCACAGCGTTTGAAGACCCCACCCACTTAGTCCGGTAATTTTTCCCACCCAGCAGACTTGGGGCCAATTCCTGTCTGCTGCAGGCACTGCCAATTGTGCCCGCTAGATGGTGCCCAGCCGATTGGTAGCAGAGCTGAGATTCGAAGTGAGGTGTTCAGAATCTTGGTGCTGGTGTGCTAACGGAATATCCTGCTGCACCACTTGGGCGCGGTCTGGGTCCTTTCTGTGCAGAGTTTGCATGTTCTCCCCGTGTCTGTGTGGGTTTCCTCCGGGTGCTCCGGTTTCCTTCCACAGTCCAAAGACGTGCAAGTGAGGTGAACTGGAGATAATAAATTGTCCATGACTGTGTTTGACATTAAACTTGAACTGATGAATCTTGTGTAATGAGTAACTACCGTTCCTGTCATGAATGTAACCAAAGTGTAAAACATGACATTATAATCCTAATAAAATAAATCGACATGCAGCAATAGTTCCTAATGTAGTGCCAATATTCATTTTTTTATTTTTATGCCGGTTTGTCAGCAGTTTCTGATACCCACTGTAAATGAAACCTGTTATCAAATTAAACATGACCAAATCCAAAAGAAGTCCTCCTGTCCAACTGGAACCAAATTTTAAATGTGGGTGACTGTACCCTCTGTACCCAGCACTCACAGGAATCTCCTTTTGCCTCTTAAGGAACAAAGAACATTCCATCCTGACCGGATCTAGAGCTACATATTGTAAATATTATGAAAGCTTAATAAAACATTTCGGTGTGTGTGTGTGTGTGTGTGTGTGTGTGTGTGTGTGTGTGTGTGTGTGTGTGTGTGTGTGTGCCATATTGCCCACAGATGTTGAGAGGAATGTTGCTAGTCTCTGATGTCACTTCCTGTTAACGTAGCTTGATTCTGAGTTACAGCAGTACTGAAGTTTTGGGTTTGAATTTTCTCGTCCTGTATAAACACAGAACAGCCCAAAACTGAAAGTGAATCTTGGGTGCAGTTTTCTTTAGTAACTGCATTAAAGGGCATCAGAACGAGAGATCTGTTTCTGATCAACTCAGGAGAAAACCATGAGGAAACAGTTCTGTATCACTGATCATTAGTAGGACATCTAAATAAAAACTAATTTGTTTCGAACATTAGAACAGACTGTTGTATCTAATAATGCAGCACATCAATACAATTATTATAATCTTCTCTTGGGTGATTCTTCAATTGGGGGAACTTTTACGTCCCTAAGTCATAAATTTGTGTTAAAAATACTTTATTACAAAACAAATATTTTAAGTATTAAAAAGATCATTCATTGCATCACTAAAAAAAATTACATACCAAAATAATTATGATTTTCATTTTTTATGATGATTTAAACATCAATATTTTGCTACTTTTGCCTTGTCCCCAACCCAGACTTTAAAACTTATCTGCTCTAATAAAATGCTAAAAAGTGATCAATTCATTATAAAAACTTAAAAAGAAACAAAATGTAATTTTATTTTTCATATTTGTACAACCTATGCATATTTTTGAGCAATATATTACTGTCCCCAGCATTATCGTCATTAAAGAAAAGATAGAAAGATATCCTTTATTTGTCATATATACATATACAGATTTGTACAATGAAACTCTTTCTTCACATATCCCAGCTGGTGTTGGAAGCTGGGGTCAGAGCGCAGGGTCAGCCAACTTACGGCGCCCCTGGAGCAGCCAGGGTTAAGGGCCTTGCTCAAGGACCCAACAGTGGCTACATAGCAGAGCCTGGATTTGAACCGCCAATCTTCCGGTTGATAGCCCAAAGCTCTACCCACTAGGCTACCACAGGCCCCAACATTACCGCAACAGTGTATGGTTTCTGTAGGGAATCATTTGAAGGTAACACTTGTTTATGTTGTAACCATGGAAACAAAGACTTGCAAGGAAGCACATGCCAGCCATGAGAGAAGATTGACATTTTAATGTCTGGAAATGTGAGTAATTTAATCATGTATTCCTCCTGATCATAGAGTATATTTATTCAGCGTCATTACCATTTACATCAGTATGGCAGTACTTTACCAAAAAAAAAAAAGAAATTTACACATTATTTATATGTATTTAAAGTGCATCTTGTATTAGCTGTTGACTAGCTTTAGCAAATCCATGGCCTATGTAGTTTTTTTCTTTAAAAAAGTAAAAATTGTCATTACCGCAACACGTCATTACCAACACATAATGACATTTTGCTATGCCACTTCGCAGATAAATATTAAATATTAAAATTCTATATGAGCTCAATTGTCATTAAGTCTTTGCTCTAAAGCATGTAAGCATTATCTTGACATAATTAAAACTAAATTATTCCTAATTTTATTTTTCAAAAGTTAAGATGGTGAAAAGAGCCCGCAATTGAAGAATCACCCTCTTACAGATTTGTGATGTGTGTGCAATCTTCAGAATGTCCATGTAAAATTCCTAAATGTATTTTTTTTCCCCATGTGCTTTTATTCAAGATTCAAAGTAGCTTTATTGGCATGACTGCAGAAAACAGTATTGCCAAAGCATTACAACAATAATAAAATTACAAAAGAAGCAAAAGATGACAATAAAACAATAAACAATAAAAGTGAATAGAGATTAAAAAAAAAATTACTTTGGTTAATTTACAGGCAGATATACAGATGATGTACTGTATAACTATTATATATATACTGTATATATGTAAATATACACAGAACTGTTACCCACTGTCTCTCAGGCGGTGTAGCACCACCAGGTGGCAGCAGAGACCAACATCACTCACATCCGTAAACATTAACGCGATTCAAAATAGGCTAATCTTTTACTAATCTTTATTGTTTAATATATATAAAAGCCCCAAAAACAAACGAACATGGCATTTTATGATGTACAAAAATTATTAAACATTTGGAAAAAACTTTTCGTGACTAAACGAGCAGATGAGTCTAGTTGTACATGTGAAGCTAATCGATTTCTTATAAACATGAGACAACTAACCGAGTTCCAATCAAGCGAATAGTTTGTGTCCAAACTGTGGCGTCAGTTAGATGATTGGACTTCAGGCTCTACATTCACTTCCACCTACAAACTTTTAAACGTTTATTTTAATAGAATTACCCAATCACAGTGGGAGAAACGATTATCAGATTCAATCAGAAAACAGCAAGCACAGTCTCAATGTAGAGGTCTGTATATACAGAGGAAAACCACCTAGAGATGTTGATGTATTTGCAGGTTCCTCCAGGTGGAAACATGATGGAAACATGACATTCTGACATTCATGTGAAGGAAAAACACAACTGGCCAATAATCTAATGCTTATGAGCATGATGAACAATTGTTAGCATGGACTTTTGACTGCCAGCCACATCTTTACCTCAGCCAGCGGTGGATTCATACAGAGAGTGTCAGCACATACTGAGGGCCACAATATTCCTTCAATATTATTCCACCACTGGTGCCAGGACAAGACAGTAGGAGGCACTAATGCAGCTAACAAGGAGGTTATTTCTTATCTGACCTTTACCTTCTTAGACATGCCCAATTGTGTCTCATGAGCACCTGGCCAAGTACCACCAAGTGGGCTAGCTTATTAGACCATTGTATCACTGAAAGCCCATATGATAAATTTTGGTCTAATGTAAAACCTTCACATTTACACCATCTGCTTAATACTGTGTAGGTCCCTCTTATTCCATTAAAACAGCTCTAAACGGTCAAACCATGGACTCCACAATACCTCTGAAGGCGTCCTGTGGTATCTGGCAACAAGACGTAAGCAGCAGATCCTTTTAGTCATGGATGTTGTGAGATGGGAGCTTCACTGACTTGTTTATTCAGTACATGCCACAGATGCTCAGCTGGATTAAGATCTGGTGAACTTAACTCCTTGGCCTGTTCCTCACAACATTCCTGAACAAGTTTTCAGTGTGGTAGAGGAGTATGGTCCTGCTGAAAGAGGGCGAACTTGGTCTGTAACAATGTTTTGGTAGGTGTTTCATGTCAAAAAAAAAATCTGCATGAATCTCAGGACCCAAAGTTTTCCAGTGAAACATCTCCCAGAGCATCTTTCTGCCTCCACCGACTTGTCTTCTTCCCATAGTGCATCCTGCTGCATCTCTTCTCCAGCTAAGCGGCAGTATTAAAGAAACCGTGATTTATCAAATCAGGCCACGTTCTTCCATTGCTGAATGGTCCATGTGCCAGCTGATGAGCCTGAACACCAGAGTTCTGATTATCCTGAACACCAGGGCTGATGGTCCTGAAGATATGAGAGCTTATGATCCTGAACAAAAGTGAGCTGATGAGCTCGAACATGTTATTGCCATTAATAATAAAGTGTTTTTTGATTGTCTGTCCTTGGTGTCAGTAGCACTTTAATAGGTTGCCTGTGAACAGGTCACATTGTGCCTTCCAAAACCACAGATCCTTACATGCCACCAAGGAAATATTTGACCATAAGTGCTGATATTTGTCTGTAACAGCAACACCAGGCTGATTATCGGACAGCCAAACAATGAATTATGTGTTGGAAATCTGGAGGTGGAGGGACAATGCAATGAGCTGTGGTTGTGAGGGCACTTTAGGTTCCACCATGGTGCTCTAGGTACTTCATGCACCCTAATTTGAGAACCAATAATAAGAATCAGAATCAGACTTTATTGGCCAAGTATGCTCACACATACAAGGAATTTGACTTTGGTTATACAGATGCTAGTAGTGCACAATAAATACAATAAGGACAGTCTTATAGAAACACACACACATGTACTCTCTAACCACTAATGAACCACCAATGTGTAGTATTAGCAGGCCTAATGAATTGAAGTGTGATCCACACATTTATGTGTCATTGCTGCATGTTGAGAACCTCTGCTCTGGTCTATCAGGTGATGATAATAATATAATACAGATTATTGGGAACTTCACAGTGTGGAACCTTCAGCTGTTTGCCCTTTCTGAAGGTTGCTCTGAAACGAACTTGCTAAACGTTTTAATTTGTATATTTGAGCTTTTTATTTTCAGTACTTTTTTAAATAACTGGTAGTGTAGGTGCTGCAACAACATAGGGTCTGAAGAGCTGGGTTTAATCTTCACCTTAATGCTCACGGTCTGTGAGGAGTTTGGTACAATTTTCCATGTGTTTATTTGGGCTGCCATCAGGTACACATGTTTCTTCCTACCTCTGAAAAAAACATGCAGAAATGATCTGCTCTTCGCTGCTCTGTATGTCATCAGACACTGCGTTCCATACCAGGATGAAGCGGTGAGTAAAAGTAAGTTAATTTACACACACACATGCACACACACACACACTGGCTGTGGTGAAGATGGATGGTGTGTATGATGGCGTGTGATGGCAGGTCGGGTTCTGTTAGGTTCAGATGGTGTTAATTATGTAGTTCAGTTCCCACAGGGAAATGTGCCGAAAATCAGAGACTCCAGGGTACACGTGTATGTGAGTATGTGTGTGTGTGTGTGTGTGTGTGTGTCCTTGTTTTATTCGAACCGACAGCCTAAACACTGCAATTTGGACTCATGTACCCAGTTTGTAATTCATGAAATAAAAATGATTAATTAGCTAAGAATTTCTCCTGCAGCATCACACACACATTTCGGAATGTCAGACGTCTAATGAAAGGACTCAGCATTACATACAGCCATGCAAGCCAGACAAAAATGGCAGTGGAATGAGTTGTACTAAAGAGCTCAGAGCTCTTATCAACAGGGCAACAATTCAATTAATGAAACAGGAGCAACAAGAGCTCAGCCATAAGCCCACATAGGATCAGAGAATGAGATGCCGAGTCAGTGGCGTAACTAGGAGCTCATGGGCCCCAGTGCAAAAAAAAATTGGGCCCCCTCAACAAATTTCACATATATATATAACGTTAAGCAGGTTACACAGATTCCCAAAACCCCTTGCTGTGCACTCAATGTATATTGTATTGTATATACTGTATAGTGCGGTGGGGGGTTGAGTTCATGTCGTGGAGGGCCTCCCCCTGCCATGGGCCCCATTGCACCTAACCCTCCACACCCTCCCGGTAGTTTCACGCCTGTGCCGAGTGCTTATCTACATATTATTGTGTAAACATCCTCTGTTCCACTCACTACTGACTTCCAAACTGCCCCTGGAGCCTAGGTTAGCACAGAACTGTTTAGGAGAATGCACAATGCACAGATGCAGTGGGGTAAAGCACACCATTATTAGACACTGGATCAGTCAAAATGCCCCACATGCACAAAAAGAGCTCTGGATAGAAATGGTTTGGTATGTTGGTTGATTGAGGGAGAATGATGAATGAAGATAAATGAATTTGAATGCGAACTGCCAGGACTCAAAAGTAATGCTTCTGTGGCATAATGAAAGTGAATCCCTGCTGTCCTGTTCCTTTGCTTTACAACCTGCTCAGATTTAAAGAAGAACATACCAGGAAACCCGACGCTCAAGATCTAAGCTGGCAGACAGGTGTGTGGTTCTCAAATAAGAAGTGTAAGATTATCTAGACAAGAGCAAGGACGAGAGTTTGAACCTGATTCTGAATGTGACAGGAAGCTAATTTTAGTCCCTGGATTTACATAAAAGAACTTTTGTAGGTTTGGAACCAGGTGAGCAGCAACATGCTGAGTGTTCATTAGGCTCTAGTGACACTGTCCTTATACCTGAGTGTATCTCAGCTGCCAAGCACCAATTCTCAGAAGGATTACACACACACACACACACACACACACACACACACACACACACACACCATAACAACAAAAACCTGATGCAGCTTAATGAGATTACCTACAACACCCACACTATCCCTCTCTACCCCACCAGCTACTGCAGGATGAGAATAAACATTTGGGTCAGAAGAGTGAGAGAAAGATGAAAGAGGAATTTCACCGTGAGTAAGTGTATGGTTTTTATCTTCTCAGACTGCAGTGTGTGTGTGTGTGTGTGTGTGTGTTTGCCTTTTCAACCAATCGTTGCAGTATTTGCAGGAGCTTGTTATGATTTTCAGTCACGACAGTATTTCTGCACAAAATGTAGAAATAAAATTCATTTGCAGTGAAGCTTGTGAGCTTTACCTTCACCAGCCAACACAAACTCAGAACAGAAAGAAATCCTACACCGATTAGGCATAACATTGTGACCACCTTCCTAATATTGTGTTGGCCCCCCTTTTGCTGCCAAAACAGCCCTGCAACTGTGCTGCACTGTGTATTCTGACACCTTTCTATCAGAACCAGCATTAACTTCTTCAGCAGTTTGAGCTACAGTAGCTCGTCTGTTGGATCGGACCACACGGACCAGCCTTCACTCCCCACGTGCATCAATGAGGCTTGGCCGCCCATGACCCTGTCACCGGTTTACCACTGTTCCTTCCTTGGATCACTTTTGATAATGATGCTCTCACTCATTCGTCTAGCCATCACAATCTGGCCCTCGT
Source organism: Trichomycterus rosablanca (assembly GCF_030014385.1). Classification (NCBI taxonomy): domain Eukaryota; kingdom Metazoa; phylum Chordata; class Actinopteri; order Siluriformes; family Trichomycteridae; genus Trichomycterus; species Trichomycterus rosablanca. The sequence goes on from NC_085998.1 coordinate 5,539,326, forward strand.
CAAACTCGCTTAAATCCTCACGCTCGCCCATTTTTCCTGCTTCTAACATCAACTTTGAGGATAAAATTTTCCCTTGCTGCCTAATATATCACACCCACTAACAGGTGCCGTGATGAAGAAATAATCAGTGTTATTCACTTTACCTGTCAGTGGTCATAATGTTATGCCTGGTCGGTGTATATAGGAATAAAAATTTTACATGAAACTGTACAACATTCAACATTCCTCTTAACCACAAATCAAAGTTACAGGGTTCCCAACATCACCTGTTTTGTTATTAATTACTGGTGCCCTAATACTTTTTGTCTCATATAAATTTGGTACAATTGTTATGATTAGGGTGCACGGTGGCTCGGTGGGTAGCACTTTCGCCTCACAGCAAGAAGGTCCTGGGTTCGATCCCCTGACATGGCGGTCTGGGTCCTTTCTGTGCGGAGTTTGCATGTTCTCCCTGTGTCCGCATGGGTTTCCTTCGGGAGCTCCGGTTTCCTCCCACAGTCCAAAAACATGCAGTCAGGTTAATTGGAGACACCTAATTGCCCTACAAGTGAATGGGTGTGTGTGTGTGTCTCTCTCCTGCGATGGACTGGCACCCCGTCCAGAGTGTTACTGTGCGCCCATTGAAAAGCTGGGATAGGCTCCAGCACCACCCCCGTGACCCTGATTGGATAAGCGGTTAAGAACGTGAGTGGTTATTATTATTAATCTAAAATTGAATAGATTCTTTTACTTAATGTTTATAAAATTATTAAAACTAAATGGTTTGATTCTCATTTTCTCTGACTGTAAATATTTTACTTGCACTGGTGTTTTATTACGGTAATATTCCCCTGCCAGCCTGCCATGTTGACTGTGACATCATTTCCTGGACTCAGGTAGCTCAGGTAGATCTAGGGAATGAGGTGAGAGATCGTACTGACTTTAATGGTGTGAATATGAAACGAAACACAGTGAGAGCAGCAGAGCAGAACATCCCAGCATAACGATCACATCTATTTTTGTAGAGCAGGAGCTCATCTCTTCCTTCCCGCGCTGTTCGGAGGCTGACCCGCCGCTGGTCACCGCGGCAACTGAGTGATGTTATGGGAATTTGGGTCGGCGCTGCGATGTGACTCAGACAAGATAATTACCGAGCAAGCTCAAAAAACAATCGACCAATCAAAATCAGACAAACGATCCCCTTTCTGTCAACAATTTTCTTCATGAGATGCAATTTTCTTTCCCACTGTTCACCATTATGGTGTGAGTGTGTGTGTGTGGGGATGTGTGAGTATGTGTGTGAAGGTCTGTATGTGTGTGTGTGTGTGTGTGAGACGGGGTGTAAATATGTGTGTGTAGATGTGTGTGTTTTGTGTTGTGTTTGTAGGTGTGTGCAGGTGTGTATATGTGAGATGTGTAATGATACAATAGGTTCAATTGCTGGATACTGTGGTGGTATGTTAAAGGACGACTGGAGAGAAATGCACACCACAACACCAAAAGTATGTGGACGCCCCTTCTAATAATTGAGTTCAGTGACAAAACACGAAATGCTTCCCAGTTTTGTGGCAACAGATTGTGGAGGGCACCTTTCTGTTCCAGCATAACTGTGATGAAGTGGAATGTCGATTGAGAGCCAGGCCTTCTTGTTTAACATTAGAGCTACCTATTGGGTTCACACTCCAAACTCTTAGGTGTCCACATATTTATAGTGAATGCTTCAAAGAAAGTTCAGTGGATTTCTAGGTTTGCTTTCAAGACTCTGATTAAAACCTGATTAGATCAGATTACACTTTTTAATAGACTTTAATGTTGGCTTTAATGGGCGGCCTCACAGCAAGAACGTCCTGGGTTCGATCCCCAGGTGGGCCGTTCGGGTCCTTTCTGTGCGGAGTTTGCATGTTCTCCCTGTGTCTGCGTGGGTTTCCTCCCACAGTCCAAAAACATGCAGCCAGGGTAATTGGAGACACTGAATTGTCCTATAGGTACCAAGCCTCTAGGATGCATAAACCAGTGCATTGTAGTGCTGGTCCCAAGCCCGGATAAATAGGGAGGGTTGTGTCAGGAAGGGCATCCGGAGTAAAAATTGTGTCAAATCAATAATGTGGATCACAATCCGCTGGCGACCTCTAACGGGAGTAGCTGAGGAAACAGAATGTTTGCTTTAATATTTAACATCTCCTTTGTTTGTGTGATTGGATTTTGTTGCGGTCGTATCGTGCACTAGTGGTTTAGTAATGAAGTTACTGATTGAGGGTTTTAAACCCAGCTACAGCTAGATAGGTACTGTTGGGCCCTTGAGTGAGGCCCTTAAACTGTGGTTGCTTTAAGTGTATCCTGTCCGGAATTATAATTCACTTTGTATAGAAGCATTCACTAAATGTAGTCCTTAATATTATCAAAACATCATCAATCAGGAGCTTCACAAACCAGAGTCACAGTTATGTTCTTCCTCACAGAGACATCAGAAAAAGCTTTTCATTTCCCCTCACTGAACGTTTCCTCACTCTAGTACAAACAGTCCAGGAACACACAGAAACCCTGTTAGAAGAACAGAAGCTTTTTTTTCTTGTTGTTTATATTAGTAAGTGCAGGATTAGTGTCTATTTAAATACTTATTAGAAGGTGATGCAGTCTGCAGACGTTGTGTGAAGACAACAAGGCAAGAGAGGATGTTTGATGCCTGGGTTTTAAGAGGATGTGGCGGGGGAGGGGGGGATTTAGCAGCAGTGCGGTGATCTGGCAGCAGGGGGTGATTTGCAGTAGTGGGGAGATGTGGCAACTGTGAGGTAATATGGCAGCAGGGGGTTGACTAGCGGTACTAGTGGGGTGAACGGCGAGAGTGGGGCCATCTGGCAGCAGTGAGGTGCTTGGCAGTAGTGGGGTGATATGGCAGAAGTGGATGATGTGGCAGCAGTGAGATGATTGGCAGTAGTGGGGCTTGTGGCAGCAGTGGGGTGATGTTGCAGCAAAGAGGTGATTCGGCAGCAGTGAGGTGATGTGAAAGCAGATGAATGATATTGCAGCAGTGGGGTGATTGGCAGTAGTGTGACCTGTGGCAGCAGTGGGGTGATTGGTAGTAGTGTGGCATGTGGCAGCAGTGGGGTGATTGGTAGTAGTGTGGCTTGTGGCAGCAGGGGGATTATTTGCGGTAGTGGGGCGATGTGGCAGCAGTGGGGTATAGTGGCAGCAGTGGAGTATTTGGCAGCAGAAGGGTGATTTGGCAGCGCTTAAGTAGATTAAAAAGCAAATATGCGGCTACTTTTGAAATCAGCTGCAGTTTTATTTAAATAATACTGAACATGTGATGAATTGTGATGAATTGTGATGAACTGTGATGAACTGTGGTGGATTTGTGGTGGATTTGAGGAGGGCTGCAGATATTTGAAGCCGTATACTGGGGTAACAGATATAAATAAAACACAGAGAAGCTCTGATTTGGCACACAGAACCCTTGAGTGTGTGTTCAGCATTAAAAGCGTGGGTAAATATCAGTGAATTCCGACTCCTGGCATGAAAGAAAAAGTGCACATGGTGGTAACCAGCTGGTGGGCATCAGGAAAGATTAAAAAAAGAGAAATGGGCAGAAAGGAAGCGACGGAGGCTGGAGCGAGATAGATGATATAGAATAGATGGAGGAGAAGGTGGAGTGTGTATTTCCCACTGTGCTGAATCCCAGCCAGATGAAACCCTTCCAAATCTGATTCCAAAAATATGATGAAAACCTCCACAGTGACCCGGTTTATATCCTGCGTGAGGGCAGGAGGCTCTGAGAGCATGTTTATCAAATCATTCAGAGTTAAATATCAACAAAAGATCCAAGTTACTGTTTAATCCATATAAATCTGTTATATTTAATTAATTAATATATAAATTAAATTACTAATATAAATGTGGATCCTTTTACGTCTATTTATCGTAATTTTATTAATATAGAAAATAATTCAGAATATTTGAACCCTGGATCTCAGCAGTAATGAGCCACATCATTTACAGCTGCACCACACAAGCACCCTATAAAAACAAATTACTGCTGCCACATCACTCCACTGCTGCCACATCACTCTATTAATTACCTCACTGTTGCCACATCACCTCACTGCTGCTGATTACCTCACTGCTGCCACATCACTCCACTGATTACCTCACAGCTTCCAAATCACCTAACTGCTGCCACATAATCTCACTGCTGCCACATCACCTCACTGATTACCTCACTGCTGCCACATCACCTCACTGATTACCTCACTGCTGCCACATCATCTCACTGCTGCCACATCACTCCACTGATTACCTCACAGCTTCCACATCACCTAACTGCTGCCACATAATCTCACTGCTGCCACATCACCTCACTGATTACCTCACTGCTGCCACATCACCTCACTGCTGCTGATCACCTCACTGCTGCCACATCACTCCACTGATTACCTCACAGCTTCCACATCACCTAACTGCTGCCACATATTCTCACTGCTGCCACATCACCTCACTGATTACCTCGCTGCTGCCACATCACCTCACTGCTGCCGCATCACTCTATTAATTACCTCACTGCTGCTGATCATCCCACTGCTTCTACATTACTTCGTTAATTACACCACTGCTGTCACATCACTCTATTAATTACCTCACTGCTGCCACATCACCTCACTGCTGCTGATCATCCCACTGCTTCTACATTACTTAGTTAATTACACCGCTGCTGCCACCTCACTCTATTAATTACCTCACCTCTGCCACATTCCCTTACTGCTACCACATTACTCCACTGATTACCTCACGGCTTCCACATCACCTCACTGCTGCCACATTATCTTACTGCTGCCACACTATCTCACTGCTGCCACATCACTCCACCGATTACCTCACAGCTTCCACATCACCTCACTGCTGCCACATCACCTCACTGCTGCCACAACACCTCACTGATTACCTCACTACTGCCACATTATCTTACTGCTGCCACATCACCCCACTGCTGCCAAATCACCCGATTGCTCCCACATTACTCCACTGCTGCGCCATTACCCTACTGTTGCCATATTACTCCATACTCCACTGCTGCCACATCCCTTTACTGATTACCTCACTACTGTTTTATCTCCCACTGCTGCTTGATTATCTTACTGCTGCCACATCACTCCCCTGCTGCCACATTACTCCACTGCTGCCACATCACTCCACTGCTGCCACATTACTTTACTGATTACCTCACTGCTGCCACATCATCTCACTGCTGCCACAAACCTAGAAATTTTGCATCATTTTTTTTTCCGATAGGGTGCTTGTGTGGCACAGCTATTACTGATGCGAGCCCACTACCGCTGAGATCAAATCCCAACCTGGAAATTTTTAATTCCCTGTTGTAGTTCCACTGCAGCTTGCTCACCACCTTTATTCTGACAGTTGGCCTCCACTAATCACCTGCTAGCGGTGGGGTACCACACAGAGCTGTACCGCGTGCAGAGAGTCACACTACGCACTATGTGATTCTTTCGACTACCCTTGCTGGCCACTAGACCAGTTCCAGAGATCACATATACTGGCTGCAGCAAGAACAAACCCCATCCGACCTTCCCTCCCTCAAACACATCCAAGTGTGTCTGTTGGTAAAAACAATTATAAAATCGATTTCTGAGTTCACTTATGTACTACGTGGCCAAAAGTAAGTGGACATTGCTTTTTGTAAATCCTGCACAGGCAACAGTCATGTTATCTACATAAAAACACTGGTAGTAAAAAAATTAAGTAGCATTTAACCTGCATTTAACAGGTTACTACTCCACAGAAAAGCCACAGACACTCTCTAAAATCCTGTGGAAAGCCTTCTTTAGAGGAGAAGAGGATGTTAAAGATCATGATTATTAAACTGGAGGTCTAACATCTCATGGTCAGGCATCTACATACTTGACCTGAATGGAATGGAACTGTGTGGGGCCCGGAGATTCTCAGATCTGTTAATTAATAAGTGTCTGTTACTGACGAACTATCACACACTGACATTCCAGATGCTTTATTTATTCACCTGTTCACTCATTCATTCACTCATTCATTCACGTCTCGGCTTCCCAGATGACACCGTATCTGATCTGTTACATTATTCAGCACATATCAGTCTAATTAAATGTCACTGATCTCCACCTTTTCAATCACACACACACACACACACACACACACACACACACACACACACACTTGACATCTGAAAGAGCTCTGTGGAGACTGTAAGAACTAAAATGAGGCCTGTCTGCTTTTTTTTTCTTACTGAATATTAATCATTTAAACTCTTTGTAGACTGTTGTGACTCACTGTGAGTGTGTGAGTGACACACACACACACACACACACACACACACGTACCTGAAGTGAGATGGCAATAAAACAAAGAAGCGAATAAGAGCTGAGCAGACAAATTCAGCTTAGTTCTGCTACACTAAGCACAACAAGAAGTGTGTGTGCGTGTGTGATGTCAGCAATCAGGTATAAATGTGTCCTGGAGCAGGTGTGTGTAGTGCTGAGGCAGAAGATCAGCCAAAAATACAACCCTAAATCCGAAAAAGTTTGGGCAGTATGGAAAATGAAATGAAAATAAAAATCCTGCAGTGTTTTATTTGATTGCAGACAGTTTTAACCCATATTTTGTCTGGTCAGCTTCATTTTATTTGATAATAATCATTCATTCCTGCATTTCAGGCCTGCAACACATTTCAAAAAAGTTGAGATGGTAGCACATTAACTAGTTTGTAATGTTACCATTCAGGTGTTATTTTGTTCCATTTTTTTGCAAACACGTCTTACGGTGTTCAACAGTACAGGGTTGTTGTGTTTTTTTTCTTTTTAAATTCTCCACACGTTCTTTATTGGGGACAGGTCAGGACTGCAGTACCCATACCCTCTTTTTCCGCAGCCATGCCTTTGTAATGTGTGCAGCATGTGGTTTTGAATCGTCTTGTTGAGAAATGCTGGACATCCCTGGAAAAGACGACGTCTTGAAGGCAGCACATGTTGCTCTAAGATCTCAATGTACTTTTCTGCATTAATGCTGCATCACAGAAGTGTAAATGACCTTTGCCAAGGGCACTGACACAGCCCCAAGGCTTTTGGACTTGTTGCTGATAACTGTGTGGGTGGTCCTTTTCGTCTTTGATCTGGAGCACACGGCATCCATTTCTTCCAAAAAAGTTCCGGAATGCTGAATCATCTTACCACAATACATGTTTCCACTGTGTGATGGTCCATCCTAGATGCCTTTGAGCCCAGAGAACTCAACGCCATTTCTGGACATGGTTAACGTAAGGTTTCTTTTTTGCACAATAAAGTTTTAAGTGTCATTTGTGAATGGAACTCTGTATTGTAGTGCTTTGTAAAGTAATCCCTTGCCCATGTGGTTATACCAGCTGAGGGATCAGAGATCACGGGTGTTCAGCTTAGGCTTATCCCTCTTCCCTATACACCGTTAAATTCCTCCAGATTCCTTGGATAGTGTAATGATATTATGCACTGGAGAGGAAGAAATATGCAAATACTCTCAAATCTTTCTTTGTTTTTTACCATTTCAGTAATTTTCTCATACATTTATTGACAAACTGAAGATCCTCAGCCTATCTTTGCTTCTCAAAGCTATTCGTGGACACTGCTTCAATCACCTGTTGACATCACCTGTTTGAAATCACACATTTCTTAGTTTTTTTTTTACCTCAATACCAGCCCTAAATTGCCCTGTCACCACTTTTTCTGAATGTGTTGCAGTCCTGAAATTTAGGAATGGATGTTTTTTAAGAAATAAAATAAAGTTGACCAGACAAAACATGAAATATCTCAGGTTCATCCTGTCTGCAATCAAATAAAAGTCAAAGTAAATGTAAGAAACCCAGTGTTTTATAACTTTTTTAAATATCCATACTGTCACAACTTTGGGGTGTGTTCCAATTCTGAGTGAAACACTTCCATTCTTCACTTCCCTTGGTTGAGACCCCATGTTGACTCAGGCATGTTGATAAAGAGTTCACATGTTCACACTGGGCAAACCAAAATCCGTTAACAGAGTAAATACGCTCAGTGTTATTATTTACCCCGTAGGACCCGACAGACCAGATGATGTTTGGGTGGTTGATAATACGTCCTGAGAGACGTCGTCTTTCTTTAAACCTCTCGCTCTGATTCTTTCTCACTTGTGTTTATTATCTAGTCTCTCTACCAGACGATCACTGAGTGGGTGATCATCGTCTCTGATGTCTGAGTGCCGATCGTGATGGTCTCCTGAGTTGAGTTGTGTACAGTTGAAGTCAAAAGTTTACGTACACTTGTAAGAGACGTGTGTTCAATATAAGGTCAGGATTTTTGGTGACTGAATGACTGGAAAACTTTAAACACTGTCAAAAAAGCTTCAGCTCTGACTGTTCTGTGTTCATGTGATCACTAACATACTTAAGCATCAATCTAGCTTCATCAATCTAGCTTCATCAGTACAGCACCATCATCCCAGCTCTATCAGTCCAGCTCTATCAGTCCAGCTCTATCAGTCTAGCTTAATCAATCTAGTTTCATCATCCCAGCTCTATCAGTCCAGCTTAATCAATCTAGTTTCATCAGTCCAGCATCATCAGTCCAGCTCTATCAGTCTAGCTTGGTCAGTCCAGCTTCATCAGTCCAGCTTTATCAGTCCAGCTTAATCAATCTAGTTTCATCAGTCCAGCTTCATCAGTCCAGCATCATCAGTCAGGCTTCATCATCCCAGCTCTATCAGTCCAGCTCTATCAGTCTAGCTTAATCAATCTAGTTTCATCATCCCAGCTCTATCAGTCCAGCTCTATCAGTCCAGCTTAATCAATCTAGTTTCATCAGTCCAGCATCATCAGTCCAGCTCTATCAGTCTAGCTTGGTCAGTCCAGCTTCATCAGTCCAGCTTTATCAGTCCAGCTTAATCAATCTAGTTTCATCAGTCCAGCTTCATCAGTCCAGCATCATCAGTCAGGCTTCATCAGTCCAGCTTAATCAATCTAGTTTCATCAGTCCAGCTTCATTAGTTCAGCTTCATCATCCCAGCTCTATCAGTCCAGCTCTATCAGTCCAGCTCTATCAGTCTAGCTTCATCATCCCAGCTCTATCAGTCCAGCTCCATCAGTCTAGATGGTAATCCATGCTGATGTACAGCTTGCTTGGCTGGAAATTATTTTACTGTGATGCTAAATGTGCAGTTAAACGACTGACTTGTCTTCCAGCATCCAGACATGGGATGGCATCACTAGGACTGGAACTCATGACCTCCAGATGATGGGTGAACAATTATTTCTTGTAGCAGTTTGGAACCAGCTCACAATATTCTGCTTGTATTGCAGCGCTTCACACTTCCACACTCCCGTCCCACACACTCCTACATACAGCCACACAGTCACAAACCACCCATCCAACACCACCTCCTGCAGAGTGACTGGAATACACATGGCACTACACACACACACACAGATACACAATTAACCTATACACACACACATACACAAAAACAATAGCATAGCGCATCAGATGCAGTCAGACTGAAATCTTTAAACGCAAATGTCAGACCCAGACAGACACACAGAGACAGAGATGTGTGTGTGTGTGTGTGTGTGTGTGTGTTTGGAGTGTGTGTGTGGGAGGAGAATGCATCTATGGAAAGTGTGGGGGTATGTGATTATGTGTATGTATATAGTGCATGTATGGTGTGTGTGTGTGTGTGGGGGGGGGGGGGGGGCAGTACGCATCGATGTAAAGGTTGCGAATGTGAGTGTATGGTGTGTGTGTATAGTGTGTGTGTGGGGGCAGTATACATCTATGTAAATAGTGTAAGTGAGTGTGTTTCGGTGTATGGTGGCTATGGTGTGTAATAGGCATTAAGCATCTATGTAAATGGTGAGTGTGCGTGTATGGTGTATGTATGGTTTGTGTGTGTGTATGGTGTCTGTTTATGGTGTGTGGCAGTATGAATCTATGGAAAGATTGTGAGTGTGTGTTTGTGTGTATGGTGTGTCTATGATGTGTGTGTGGGGCAGTGTGCATCTATGTAAAGGTTGCGAATGTGTGTGTGTGTGGTGTGTCTATGATGTGTGTGTGGGGTAGTGTGCATCTATGTAAAGGTTGCGAATGTGTGTGTGGGGTAGTGTGCATCTATGTAAAGGTTGCGAATGTGTGTGTGTATGGTGTGTGTGGGGCAGTGTGCATCTATGTAAAGGTTGTGAATGTGTGTGTGTATGGTGTGTGTGGGGCAGTGTGCATCTATGTAAAGGTTGTGAATGTGTGTGTGTATGGTGTGTGTGGGGCAGTGTGCATCTATGTAAAGGTTGTGAATGTGTGTGTGTATGGTGTGTGTGGGGCAGTGTGCATCTATGTAAAGGTTGTGAATGTGTAAGTAAGTAAGTAAGTAAGTAAATTTTATTTATAAAGCACTCTTAAAACAACTTACGTTGACCAAAGTGCTGTACATCGAATAAGCTTACATAACACAACATTATATTAAAAAAGTAAGAACCAAATAAAAATACAGAGTAAGAGACAAAATAAAACAGATACAAATAGACTAAACAATTAAAATTAACACGGCTCCTCACTGTTCAAATGCCAGCTTATAAAGGTATGTTTTTAGGAGTGATTTAAAAACAGCGGCCGAAGGTGCTTGTCGAATATTAGGAGGTAGAGTGTTCCATAGCCTCGGAGCATAAACTGCATATGCACGATCACCTTTTAGCTTCAAACGAGCCCTAGGAACAGTCAACAAGTTCTGAGTGGCTGATCTTAAAGATCGCTGTGCGGTTGCGGGAGAAAGCATACCACTGAGATAAGCCGGGGCTTGACCATTAAGCGCTTTAAAAACAAATAAAAGCACTTTAAACTGAATCCTGTGCTGAACAGGCAGCCAATGTAGTGAGGCAAGGACTGGTGTAATATGGTTTCTTTTCTTGGTATTAGTCAGTAACCTTGCTGCTGCATTCTGGACTACCTGCAAGCGCCGCAACAGAGACCCAATAATCCCAATATACAGAGAATTACAGTAGTCAATTCTTGCAGAAATGAATGCATGAATAACTTTTTCCAGGTCAGAATAGCAGAGAAAAGGCTTAATCTTCGCAATATTTCTGAGCTGGAAGAAGCTATTCCTTACCACAGAGTTGATTTGTTTATCAAATCGGAGGTCAGAGTCAAAGATAACACCAAGATTTCTCACAGATGTTTTGACACATGTAGACAAGTGACCAAGGTTATTGGAGACACTATTGATGTGATGAGGACCCCCAAAAACGATAACCTGTGTGTGTAAAGTGTGTGTTTGTATGGTGTATGCGGGGGGTGTGTGTGTGTGGGGTGCAGTATGCCTCTATGTAAATAGTGCAAGTGTGTGTTAGTGTGTTTGGTGTCAGATTATGTTGTGTGTGGCAGTATGAATTTATGTAAATGGTGAGTGTGCATGTATGGTGTATGTATGGTTTGTGTGTGTGTGTGGTGTCTGTTTATGCTGTGTGTCAGTATGAATCTATGAAAAGATTGTGAGTGTGTGTGTTTGTGTGTATGGTGTGTGTGGCAGTATACATCTATGTAAAGGGTGAGTGTGTGTATGGTGTGTGGCAGTATGAATCTATGAAAAGATTGTGAGTGTGTGTGTTTGTGTGTATGTTGTGTCTGTGATGTGTGTGTGTTGGGCAGTGTGCATCTATGTAAAGGTTGTGAATGTGTGTGTGTAAAGTGTGTGTTTGTATGGTGTGTGTGGGGGGTCAGTATACATCTATGTAAATAGTGTAAGTGAGTGTGTTTGTGTGTATGGTGTCTGTTTATGGTGTGTAATAGGCATTAAGCATCTATGTAAAGGGTGAGTGTGTGTGTGTATGGTGTGCGTGTGTAGGGTGTCTGTTTATGGTGTGTGGCAGTATGAATCTATGAAAAGATTGTGAGTGTGTGTGTTTGTGTGTATGTTGTGTCTGTGATGTGTGTGTGTTGGGCAGTGTGCATCTATGTAAAGGTTGCAAATGTGTGAGTGTGTGGTGTGTGTGCGGGGTCAGTATGCATCCATGTAAATAGTGTAAGTGAGTGTGTTTGTGTGTATGTTGTCTGTTTATGGTGTGTAATAGGCAGTATGCATCTATGTAAAGGGTGAGTGTGTGTGTGTATGTATGTATGATGTCTGTTTATGATGTGTGGCAGTATGAATCTATGAAAAGATTGTGAGTGTGTGTGTCCATGTGTATGGTGTGTCTGTGATGTGTGTGTTGGGCAGTGTGCATCTATGTAAAGGTTGAAAATGTGTGAGTATGGTGTGTGTATGTATGGTGTGTGTGTGTGGGGGGGCAGTATGCATCTATGTAAGGGTTGCGAATGTGTGTGTGTATGGTGTGTATGTGGGGGGTCAGTATGCATCTACAGTGCCTTGCAAAAGTATTCAGCCCCCTTGAACTTTTCAACCTTTTGCCACATTTCAGGCTTCAAACATAACGATATGAAATTGTAATTTTTTGTGAAGAATCAACAACAAGTGGGACACAATCGTGAAGTAGAACGAAATTTATTGGATATTTTAAACTTTTTTTAGAAATAAAAAACTAAAAAGTGGGGCGTGCAATATTATTCAGCCCCTTTACTTTCAGTGCAGCAAACTCACTCCAGAAGTTCAGTGAGGATCTCTGAATGATCCAATGTTGACCTAAATGACTGATGGTGATAAATAGAATCCACCTGTGTGTAATCAAGTCTCCGTATAAATGCACCTGTTCTGTGACAGTCTCAGAGTTCTGTTTAAAGCGCAGAGAGCATCATGAAGACCAAGGAACACACCAGGCAGGTCCGAGATACTGTTGTGGAGAAGTTTAAAGCCGGATTTGGATACAAAAAGATTTCCCAAGCTTTAAACATCTCAAGGAGCACTGTGCAAGCGATCATATTGAAATGGGAGGATATCAGACCACTGCAAATCTACCAAGACCCGGCCGTCCCGTTCAGCTCAAACAAGGAGAAGACTGATCAGAGATGCAGCCAAGAGGCCCATGATCACTCTGAATGAACTGCAGAGATCTACAGCTGAGGTGGGAGACTCTGTCCATAGGACACAATCAGTCGTACACTGCACAAATCTGGCCTTTATGGAAGAGTGGCAAGAAGAAAGCCATTTCTCAAAGATATCTATAAAAAGTCACCTGGGAGACACACCAAACATGTGGAAGAAGGTGCTCTGGTCAGATGAAACCAAAATCAAACTTTTTGGCCACAATGCAAAACGTTATGTTTGGCGTAAAAGCAACACAGCTCATCACCCTGAACACACCATCCCCACTGTCAAACATGGTGGTGGCAGCATCATGGTTTGGGCCTGCTTTTCTTCAGCAGGGACAGGGAAGATGGTTAAAATTGATGGGAAGATGGATGGAGCCAAATACAGGACCATTCTGGAAGAAAACCTGTTGCAGTCTGCAAAAGACCTGAGACTGGGACGAAGATTTATCTTCCAACAAGACAATGATCCAAAACATAAAGCAAAATCTACAATGGAATGGTTCACAAATAAACGTATCCAGGTGTTAGAATGGCCAAGTCAAAGTCCAGACCTGAATCCCATCGAGAATCTGTGGAAAGAGCTGAAAACTGCTGTTCACAAACGCTCTCCATCCAACCTCACTGAGCTCGAGCTGTTTTGCAAGGAAGAATGGGCAAAAATTTCTGTCTCTCGATGTGCAAAACTGATAGAGACATACCCCAAGCGACTTGCAGCTGTAATCGCAGCAAAAGGTGGCGCTACAAAGTATTAACGCAAGGGGGCCGAATAATATTGCACGCCCCACTTTTCAGTTTTTTATTTCTAAAAAAAGTTTAAAATATCCAATAAATTTCGTTCCACTTCACGATTGTGTCCCACTTGTTGTTGATTCTTCACAAAAAATTACAATTTCATATCGTTATGTTTGAAGCCTGAAATGTGGCAAAAGGTTGAAAAGTTCAAGGGGGCTGAATACTTTTGCAAGGCACTGTATGTAAATAGTGCAAGTGAGTGTGTTTGTGTGTATGGTGTCTGTTTATGGCGTGTAATAGGCAGTATGCATCTATGTAAAGGGTGAGTGTGTGTGTGTGTGTGTGTATGGTGTCTGTTTATGGTGTGTGGCAGTATGAATCTATGAAAAGATTGTGAGTGTGTGTGTCCGTGTGTATGGTGTGTCTGTGATGTGTGTGTTGGGCAGTGTGCATCTATGTAAAGGTTGCGAAGGTGTGCGTGTATGGTGTGTGTATAGTGTGTGTGTGTGGGGGGCAGTATGCATCTATGTGAAGGTTGTGAAGGTTGTGAATGTGTGTGTGTGCGTGTGCGTGTATGATGTCTGTTAATGCTGTGTGGCAGTATGAATCTATGAAAAGATTGTGAGTGTGTGTGTTTGGTGTGTCTATGATGTGTGTGTGTGGCAGTGTACATCTATGTAAAGGGTGAGTGTGTGTATGGTGTGTTGGGCAGTATGAATTTATGAAAATATTGTAAGTGTGTGTGTGTTTGTGTGTATGGTGTGTAAGGCAGTATGAATCTATGTAAAGGGTGAGTGTGTGTGTGTGTGTTTGTGTGTATGGTGTGTAAGGCAGTATGAATCTATGTAAAGGGTGAGTGTGTGTGTGTGTGTGTGTGTGTGTGTGTGTGTGTGTGCGTTTGTGAGTATGGTGTGTAAGGCAGTATGAATCTATGAAAATATTGTGTGTGTGTTTGTGTGTATGGTGTGTGTATGCAGTGTGTGTGGGGGCAGTATGCATCTGTCTAAAGGGTGCAGGTGTGTGTGTTTGTGTATTCGTGTGTATGTTTATGGTGTGTGTGTGTGTGTGGTCAGACAGAGGTCACTGTAGGAGACGGGTTTGTTTCCTGGACTGTTTGGCCAATTAAGAGTCTCTTAACAAATGTTAAGGAGCCTAATGAAGCTTAATGAGGCTCTTTAATCAGGTGTTTAGGTCGGAGCTGCTGCTAACGAGCATGACTGGAGATTCTTTGATTTAATTTTTTTGATGAGTTTCAGCAGACAGCAGGACATGTAACTGGTGATGTGAGCACTGTTCTTAAAACCACACGGTATCAGTGGTACCTTCACTGGCATTAAACAAAAACTGGAACGGAACTATACAGATGTTTTGTTCTGTCAGTCCAGTCTATCGCAGCCACAGCAGACCAGTTCATCTAAAACGGTCTCAGCATCTAAACACTTTCTGTAATCTGACGTGAATCTTTCAGCTTCACTCTTCTTCAGCAGAGCTGCTTTAAATCAGACCCACTGCAGCTTATCAGACATGAGCTGCTGCTCTCAGGGTCGCACCAGGTCACAGCGTCTCTACTGGCTTCCAGTCAGAACTTTAATCAGGCTGCTCCAAAACCTCCATCCTGTATCTGTTCAGATGCTGGACTTGCTTTTGTATTTAGGATCTCTGTCCTGGTGCAGAACCCAATTACATCTCAGCTTCATTATCCTCAAGCATTTTCTCATATAGGTTTGAATTTATATGTTCATTTATAACAGCAAGCTGTTCTGGTGCTGATGCAGCAAAGTTTCCCTACACCCTACACTCATGCTACCACCATCATGTTTCACTGTTGCTTTAATCCTCTTTCTATGAATTGCTGGATTTTTCATCAGAACTAATCAGACCCACGCCGCTGAAACAGTTTCGGTTTTGATTGGTCTGTTTAGAGAACATTGTTCCAAATGATTTGAGGATCATCCAGGCAAAAGGCAAGCTTCCCTCATGCTACCTTCCTATCATGTTTGAGTCTTTTTTTGGATTGTAGAGTGAGGAATATTAAGCTTAGCTGAAAATACTGAGGTTTTCAATTCTTTACAGGTTGTTCAGTGACTGCCAGCTCCATCAGTCCATCTCCATCAGTCCAGCTTTATCAGTCCAGCTCCATCAGTCCAGCTTTATCAGTAAAACTCCATCAGTCCAGCTCCATCAGTCCAGCTTTATCAGTCCAGCTCCATCAGTCCAGCTTTATCAGTAAAACTCCATCAGTCCAGCTTCATCAGTCCAGCTCTATTAGTCCAGCTTCATCAATCCAGCTCTATTAGTCCAGCTTCATCAGTCCAGCTTCATCAGTCCAGCTTTATCAGTCCAGCTCCATCAGTCCAGCTTTATCAGTCCAGCTTCATCAGTCCAGCTCTATTAGTCCAGCTTCATCAGTCCAGCTTCATCAGTCCAGCTCTATCAGTCCAGCTTCATCAGTCCAGCTTCATTAGTCCAGCTCCATCAGTCCAGCTTCATCAGTCTAGTTTCATCAATCCAGCTTCATCAGTCCAGCTTCAATGCTGTGATGCTAAGTGTGCAGTTAAAAGACTGACTTGTCTTCCAGCACCCTTCTAGCAGACATTTGAGTCTTTTCTGGATTGTGGAGTGAGAAACATTAGGTTTAGCCGAAAATACTGACATTTTCAATTCTTTACAGCTTGTTCAGTGACTTACTGGATCTTTAAGCACTTGGGGAAAATGTCAGCAGGCTGGTCACACCTGGATACATTCCCCATTCTTCCTTTACCAAGTTTCCTATAGATAATACTAATTATGTACCTCAGTATAGTTCGGTGGAGTCCTACAGTCTTAGAAATAGCTTTAGAGCTTTAGAAATAGTTTGGAGCTTGTTTGGAATGTATCCCATCACTCCTACACTTTGCGTAGCGGAGTGTCTCTCTCTCTCTGTGTGTGTGTGTGTGTGTTTATGTGTACATGTGTGTGTCTGAAATTGGAAGTGCCTCCATCAATCTTAGTAACAAACCAAAGTGAAATATTGATCCTCCTGTTCAGCACAGAGACGAACACACAGACACACACACACACACACACACATTTAATAAAAATGTTATACAATTTTACATATAAAAACAGCTATTCCCATTTATTATTAAATTCAGTTTCCTGCTTTCATTTTATGGTGATGATGATGGTCTTTATTTGTCATATATACATATACAGTGTATCACAAAAGTGAGTACACCCCTCACATTTCTGCAGCTATTTAAGTATATCTTTTCATGGGACAACACTGACAAAATGACACTTTGACACAATGAAAAGTAGTCTGTGTGCAGCTTATATAACAGTGTAAATTTATTCTTCCCTCAAAATAACTCAATATACAGCCATTAATGTCTAAACCACCGGCAACAAAAGTGAGTACACCCCTAAGAGACTACACCCCTAAATGTCCAAATTGAGCACTGCTTGTCATTTTCCCTCCAAAATGTCATGTGACTCGTTAGTGTTACTAGGTCTCAGGTGTGCATAGGGAGCAGGTGTGTTCAATTTAGTAGTACAGCTCTCACACTCTCTCATACTGGTCACTGAAAGTTCCAACATGGCACCTCATGGCAAATAACTCTCTGAGGATCTTAAAAGACGAATTGTTGCGCTACATGAAGATGGCCAAGGCTACAAGAAGATTGCCAACACCCTGAAACTGAGCTGCAGCACAGTGGCCAAGATCATCCAGCGTTTTAAAAGAGCAGGGTCCACTCAGAACAGAACTCGCGTTGGTCGTCCAAAGAAGCTGAGTGCACGTGCTCAGCGTCACATCCAACTGCTGTCTTTGAAAGATAGGCGCAGGAGTGCTGTCAGCATTGCTGCAGAGATTGAAAAGGTGGGGGGTCAGCCTGTCAGTGCTCAGACCATACGCCGCACACTACATCAAATTGGTCTGCATGGCTGTCACCCCAGAAGGAAGCCTCTTCTGAAGTCTCTACACAAGAAAGCCCGCAAACAGTTTGCTGAAGACATGTCAACAAAGGACATGGATTACTGGAACCATGTCCTATGGTCTGATGAGACCAAGATTAATTTGTTTGGTTCAGATGGTCTCAAGCATGTGTGGCGGCAATCAGGTGAGGAGTACAAAGATAAGTGTGTCATGCCTACAGTCAAGCATGGTGGTGGGAATGCCATGGTCTGGGGCTGCATGAGTGCAGCAGGTGTTGGGGAGTTACATTTAATTGAGGGACACATGAACTCCAATATGTACTGTGAAATACTGAAGCAGAGCATGATCCCCTCCCTCCGGAAACTGGGTCGCAGGGCAGTGTTCCAGCATGATAATGACCCCAAACACACCTCTAAGACGACCACTGCTTTATTGAAGAGGCTGAGGGTAAAGGTGATGGACTGGCCAAGCATGTCTCCAGACCTAAACCCAATAGAACATCTTTGGGGCATCCTCAAGCGGAAGGTGGAGGAGCGCAAAGTCTCGAATATCCGCCAGCTCCGTGATGTCGTCATGGAGGAGTGGAAAAGCATTCCAGTGGCAACCTGTGAAGCTCTGGTTAAGTCCATGCCCAGGAGAGTTAAGGCAGTTCTGGGAAATAATGGTGGCCACACAAAATATTGACACTTCAGGAACTTTCACTAAGGGGTGTACTCACTTTTGTTGCCGGTGGTTTAGACATTAATGGCTGTATATTGAGTTATTTTGAGGGAAGAATAAATTTACACTGTTATATAAGCTGCACACAGACTACTTTTCATTGTGTCAAAGTGTCATTTTGTCAGTGTTGTCCCATGAAAAGATATACTTAAATATCTGCAGAAATGTGAGGGGTGCACTCACTTTTGTGATACACTGTACATAGGACGGCATGGTGGCTTAGTGGGTAGCACTGTTGCCTCACAGCAAGAAGGTCCTGGTCCTTTCTGTGCGGAGTTTGCATGTTCTCCCCGTGTCTGTGTGGGTTTCCTCCGGGAGCTCCGGTTTCCTCCCACAGTCCAAAAACATGTAGTCAGGTTAATTGGAGACACTGAATTACCCTATAAGTGAATAGGTGTGTGTGTGTGTGTCTGCCCTGCGATGGACTGGCGTCCCGTCCAGGGTGTTACTGTGTGCCTTGCGCCCATTGAAAAGCTGGGATAGGCTCCAGCAACCAACGACCCTAATTGGATAAGTGGATAAGAAAATGAATGAATGAATAAATGAATTTACATATACAGTGTATCACAAAAGTGAGTACACCCCTCACATTTCTGCAAATATTTCATTATATCTTTTCATGGGACAACACTATAGACATGAAACTTGGATATAACTTAGAGTAGTCAGTGTACAACTTGTATAGCAGTGTAGATTTACTGTCTTCTGAAAATAACTCAACACACAGCCATTAATGTCTAAATAGCTGGCAACATAAGTGAGTACACCCCACAGTGAACATGTCCAAATTGTGCCCAAATGTGTCGTTGTCCCTCCCTGGTGTCATGTGTCAAGGTCCCAGGTGTAAATGGGGAGCAGGGCTGTTAAATTTGGTGTTTTGGGTACAATTCTCTCATACTGGCCACTGGATATTCAACATGGCACCTCATGGCAAAGAACTCTCTGAGGATGTGAGAAATAGAATTGTTGCTCTCCACAAAGATGGCCTGGGCTATAAGAAGATTGCTAACACCCTGAAACTGAGCTACAGCATGGTGGCCAAGGTCATACAGCAATTTTCCAGGACAGGTTCCACTCGGAACAGGCTTCGCCAGGGTCGACCAAAGAAGTTGAGTCCACGTGTTCGGCGTCATATCCAGAGGTTGGCTTTAAAAAATAGACACATGAGTGCTGCCAGCATTGCTGCAGAGGTTGAAGACGTGGGAGGTCAGCCTGTCAGTGCTCAGACCATACGCCGCACACTGCATCAACTCGGTCTGCATGGTCGTCATCCCAGAAGGAAGCTGACGCACAAGAAAGCCCGCAAACAGTTTGTTGAAAGCAAGCAGTCCAAGAACATGGATTACTGGAATGCCCTGTGGTCTGACGAGACCAAGATAAACTTGTTTGGCTCAGATGGTGTCCAGCATGTATGGCGGCGGCCTGGTGAGAAGTACCAAGACAACTGTATCTTGCCTACAGTCAAGCATGGTGGTGGTAGCATCATGGTCTTGGGCTGCATGAGTGTTGCTGGCACTGGGGAGCTGCAGTTCATTGAGGGAAACATGAATTCCAACATGTACTGTGACATTCTGAAACAGAGCATGATCCCCTCCCTTCGAAAACTGGGCCTCATGGCAGTTTTCCAACAGGATAACGACCCCAAACACAACCTCCAAGATGACAACTGCCTTGCTGAGGAAGCTGAAGGTAAAGGTGATGGACTAAACCCAATTGAGCACCTGTGGCGCATCCTCAAGTGGAAGGTGGAGGAGTTCAAGGTGTCTAACATCCACCAGCTCCGTGATGTCATCATGGAGGAGTGGAAGAGGATTCCAGTAGCAACCTGTGCAGCTCTGGTGAATTCCATGCCCAGGAGGGTTAAGGCAGTGCTGGATAATAATGGTGGTCACACAAAATATTGACACTTTGGGCACAATTTGGACATGTTCACTGTGGGGTGTACTCACTTATGTTGCCAGCCATTTAGACATTAATGGCTGTGTGTTGAGTTATTTTCAGAAGACAGTAAATCTACACTGCTATACAAGTTGTACACTGACTACTCTAAGTTATATCCAAGTTTCATGTCTATAGTGTTGTCCCATGAAAAGATATAATGAAATATTTGCAGAAATGTGAGGGGTGTACTCACTTTTGTGATACACTGTACATAGTACAATGACATTCTTTATTTACATATCACAGTTTCATTGTACGGAAAGTGTTAAGGGCCCTGCTCAGGGGCCCAACAGTGGCACTTTTGTTGCTGTAATAAAAAATAAAAATATATATTTTTTAAGATAACAACTGTTGGAGGGTCTCGTCCTGTTTTTGGATTACTCCATGAGCTGTGTTCTGTAACAGCTTTGCTTTACCTCTTAGTGTCTTAGTGTTAATCAGCTACTATCAGTAATGCAGATTCCTCATCAACATTATTAGAAGAATCAAAACATTAATAAAAGATTTATCAATAAAAAACTAATCAAGGTTTTAAAAATCTGACAAAGAGTCATTTGGGAGCGAAACGAATCGACTCACAGCTGATCCAATTCATGTGAGTCACTGAAAAACTTATTTACTTCTACTCATATAAACAGTTGCAATTGCAGCACTTTGGAACCAGCTTAGAGTTCAACTGGCACAGATTCCACCATAGTCCTTGTAACCAGTTCCAGCTCCACCATATGGTCCCCATCACTGCCTGCATTCAGAGACAGGATGCTGTGAGCCAGCAAGAGAAATACTCCTCATAATGGTCAGACCAGGATTTCAGTATAAAAAATAATAATCTATATTATCAGTGTAAAATTTTGAAGCAAGGATCTGTCACATGATCAGAAAGTGCTATTAGGTGCTAGACTGACTTGCCTGCGGTACGGACCTGTGTTCTATTAAAAACATGTGGTCCATTATGAAGAACAAACTAGAAGAATGAAGCTCTGTGTGGTTGTTTAGCTTAAGACTTGGAGAAGAAGGATAAACAGATTTTTTGAACTTTCAAAACTGGATGCCTTCAGTCAACAAGCCCTTATTAGGTGTTGTTACAAGGAAAGTGATGGAACACAATGCTATACATGCTCCTGTCCCAACTTTTTTTTGGAACATGTAGCAGTATTACATTTTTAATGAGTGTGTATTGATAGTGTAGTGCTCTGATCTTATTAATCATTCGTAGGGGTAATTCAGAGTTGACAATCCAACTTCTGCATGTTTGGGAGATGAAAGGGAATCCAAAGGACATGAAGAGTTGAAGAACTCCTCACATACTTCTCACACACCAGAAACAAAGACCGAACCCTGATCCTCAGGATCCATGTTGCTGTGTGGCACCCACGCTGCCTGCGACATGCTTTTCTCTAGGTTCAGGGAATGAAAACTCCTTTTGTGTGTGTGTGTGTGTGTGTGTAAATGTGTGTGTGTAGATAAGGGTTGGGGAATGTGTTAGCATGATTTGTGTTAGCATGTCTCTGTATTTCCCACAGTGCTTTGCAGCAGAGTGACTCATATGTCAGACAGCAGGTGTTGTGCTACATTATCTCAGCAGGTGAGGGGCGCGGGTCACATCTTCGCAGCTTCCCTATTGGTTAATCACGGCGCGCTGCTCAGTTAAGTTTTGGAGAGGGGAAGCAGATGCGAGCTGTTTGAGCGCTGATGTGCAGTGTAAAAGCAAGTTGGAAAAATAAATGAATTTGAGTGGATTGGGCTACGCAATCAGCAGCGATCGTCTGTTCTGTAGTGAGTTGGAGGTTAATAAATATTTGTTTGCAATGCAGCGTGGGTATTATGGTTTGCAAAGCATGTGTGTGTGTTGATGTATTCTGATAGAAACTGTATTTCACCCATGTCCCACGTGTTTACGTGTTTATCTCCTCCCCCGTGTTTCCCCTTGCCCCGTATCCTGCGTTCTCATTGGCTGTAGTTCGACATAGCGCTTGCTGCCTCTTGCAAACTGCTCGCAACGCCTTTCACACTACATGATTTTGACTCGCTGACAGGTCCATATATTTAGCATGCTAGATATTTTTCTTGAGTTGGCGAGCCGCTCGGACCGGGTTGTTGAACAGTTCACACATAGCGATCGAGAGCCGAGTTTCGAGCCCCAAGCGAACACGGAGTTGCCTCCAAACTGGCACATCTAGCCACGACCTGTCGGCCAGCGAAAATCAGGGCAGAAATCGTGTAGTGTGAACTAGGCATTACAGAAAATTTATGAATTTTCTGGTTGTAGGAAGGTTCTGCAGAGCTCATCACTTTAATTTGTGCCGAGACATAAAACAAAACACTGCAAACGTGTCGAGCGCATCATGGCCTGCGGAGAGGGAAATCGTAACTGTGGGTCACGGACATGCATCAGAACAGTAGGCGGCAGTATGCACGCACCTCTTATGCTGAACAATAAAAGCTTGACCGACCTTCATTATGTTTAGAGCTGGAACGCTGCACCATGTGGCTTTTAAAATAAATAGTTTCTTTTTGCTTTGTTGCTCTCTGATCTGAACACTGGGTTAGAAGTTTAATCCTGTGTCCTATATAATCCCTGTCCTTGGAAGCTAAAATAAATCCCAACCCATGTTTCTGTGGTGGAGGTCCCAAATATACATAACATGGTGCTTATTTCATTTCATGGTGACACATCGTCAAAATAAATAAGACACCACAGACATTTGTCAGACACTTATGCTTCGTTAAGAGGTTGTAGAAACACCTGTCAGCGCATTTTAGGTTTGTGTCGAGTGTGCACCCCCGCGCAACACTTTGCTCTATGCATATGGAGGCTAAAGCTAACTGTCTAACATTAGCTTTTACATCAAACACTCCTTTTCAGAAACCAATCAAACAAAATCCTGCATACAGTTTTAAAATGTATTTGGACAGCACCTTTTACAGTGGACATTGTCTTAAAGCAACTTAAACCAAACACCTCAACCATTACCATTAGGTCCACTTAAAATATATGTGTTTGTGTGACTGTGTGTGTATGGTGTGTGTGAGCGTGTAAGTGTGTGTGTTTTGGGGAGGTGGACAGTGGAGGGGGAACGTATTTATAATGAAGTGGCGAAGTGATGGATTGACGATCCAGATACAGTTAATGGAGCAAAACTACTTCATTAAGTAATACTTCACTGTGTGTGTGTGTGTGTGTGTGTGTGTGTGTGTGTGTGAGAGAGAGAGAAAGAGTCAGTGTGCACATGTAATGGTTAATGAACCAACACTATCTGACAATCTGTAAAAGATCAAGGAGCTTCACTTGGATCTTTTCTTCTAACTCCTACACACACACACACACACACACACACACTCTAGTCTGTGATGTTTTATTGTATTAACATACCGATTCATCCTGGTCCTCTTTTTAGGCAATTTTCCTCATTTATTTCCTTTTATCAGTATTGTCCCAATTTAAATGCACTCTGACGACCTTTGCCACCTGCACCACACCCTCACTTGTAGAGGAGACCCACAGGTTAGTACATGCTTTCTCTGACACATGTGGAGCCACCGGGTTCATCTTTACACCGGCCAGCAGCAGTAAGGAGAAGAGTTTCTTTCCTCCCTCAGACACACCCTAATGTGACTGTTGAGCTCTTGGCCAAGCCGGTAGCAACGTCGAGACTCAAACACAGTAATGGGCTCATGTATCAGACTCTTCCACTTTAGATTCTTCTCTTTTAAGGCTATAATTTATTTTCTCTGTGTTGTTTTTCTAGTAAATTTGAGAGCTTTTGTAAAACCTTCTATTGTAATGTGTGTATTATTGCTGTAGGAGGTGCAGCCTGGAGGACAATTAGAAGATGAACATCTTCACCAACCTGTTTACTATCCTACAAAACTTCACTGAAAGGTACAAGTATACACCCCAACATTGTGCCCCCTCCCACACACACACATTCATGTATTTCAAATTCATCTTTACATCAAACATCAGAATTTCAGAAGCTGAGTGTGGATCATGGTTGTTGGTACCAGACGGGCGGATCTGTGTTTGTCAGAAACTGCTGCTGATTTGCAGGGATTTTTATACAATTTATATACAGTGGTACCTTGTAACTCAACGTTCCCTAAACTCAAAATCTTTGAAACTCAATGCCCTTCATCGACAAATTTGTACCCTTAAACTCAACGTTTCCCTCAAACTCAACGTGTTCAGTTTTGAACAGCCGCTTTGTTCAGCGCTCGGCTTGAGTGGTGCGATAAAACGTCATCAAAGTGTAAATATGAGACGAAACTTCATTTGTGTGGAATAACCATCAGATTCAGTCTGAAAGCTCCACGTGTATCTGTGTTTATCTGGATTTTCCTCCTGTTTTACTTATAAACTTGTGTTACAGCTCGAGGTTCTGAGGCCTTTTTATTTCAGTGTATGTTTTATAATTTAGTGTATAAGTGTCAAAAACATCCCCATTATTTTACATGAGCCTTAAATATAAGCAGTTCCACAGGACCATGGAATGCATTAACAGGTTTCCCAAACATCCTTATGGGCAAAAATACCTTGAAATTCAACGTCTTTTAAACTCAACGCCACTCCCAGAACCAACTGACGTTGAGTTTCAAGGTACCGCTGTATTGTGTTTACACAATCAAGCAAAAACATGAAGTGAGCGGCAGTTCAGCAGATGAATTATTACTTATATTTTTGATTAACTGTTTTAAAAAAATCTTGTTTTTTGCAACACAGCAAATTTAAACCCATTAAACCAACTAAAAATAAATAAAACCATCAATAAAAACAACACATAATCACATGTATTTAAACATATATGCATTTATAAATATATGTTTTTTGTTCTCATTACCTTATTTCATATGAGCTTCATTTCAACTTCAAACCTAAAATAAAAGATGAACCTGAGGGTAAACATGGATTAATCAGATGATCAGATCTGCTCTGATTTCTGAACCAGTGGCTCGGTTTTTATTCTGCTATAACGAGCTGGTTGGTTAATGAGCTTGTTAATGGAAAGTAAATATCTGAGTGTTTATGCTTCGTTAATCAGATTTAATGTGTCTGAATTCAGTCTGCTTTATTTTGAGCTACAGGATTTTCAGAAACTGCCATTTGCACATCAGTAAATACAAATAATAATTTACTTAAATAGAACTTTGTGTTCTGTCCAGTTTTATTCTTATGTTTCACCGATATTCATCAAACTGACTTCACTTATTTTATATTTTTACTGTCTCTGAACTTCTTTCTTTTGTTTTCTTCCTTTTTTAAGGGGATGTTAGTGTGTATCATGAGTGGTTTGTGTAAGGGTGTGTATTTCATGGCAGGCTTAAAAATCCACTGATTTTTGCAAGTATTCTGTTTCTGTAACTAAGTGATTGGAACATGAACTGATTTTATCTATCTATTCTTAAAAACAGCTACAAAAGACATTTCTGACATTCTTCAGTCTAACAGGTACAGTAAGACTCACTAATAAGGATTTCCAGAATCTTTTGATGATATTGTGCACTTTAGAGGGTGAAACACCTAAAATTATTGCAATCGCCTATAGAATACAAGATTGAAACAAGGTTTGTTAAAAATTTACACCTAATGTCATGCAGCAGGTTTATACCTTAGTCTGCCACCACTAAGAGCCAGGATCTAGCACCAGCGATACCATCGGCCTGGTCGTGTCTGCTGGAAAAAGGTCACATGCTGAATCTCCTCCCTGTTGCTGCAACAGTTAAACCTACCATCTACAAGTGGTGGAGGAATACAGGGAATGTGTGTGACTGTGTTATATATATATTATATAATCTAGTGACCAGTGGCGGCTGCTGGTCTTTCAAAGAGGGGAAGCTCATTGTCGGCTTACATCATAAAATTTGTCAATTTATTTATACATAAAGTCTGCCCTCCGTTCCTTTTCAAGAAAATGGCCTGTGATCCTATCGTACCAAGTAGGCGTCTTTTCCAGGGACTTGACCAGTGTCCTGAAACAAATACTATGAGTGTGTTTTATTTACACAGTGAACAATGGAAATTGGTCAAGTAATTTCACCAAGCAAATACCAAGAAATGGGTTGCAGTTTGTCTTTCGACTTCACTCTCAAAATCCGCGATGGGACTGAAGCTCCCAGTGATTAAGTGATGGTGTAGATCTCAAAATAGCTGTCAATCAAAACGGGATTCAGCCTTTCGACTGATCCTCCAATCATCTTGCAGAAGCTCCGCGTCCAGACCCGCCCACAGCTCCATTCACCCCCAGAGACGCTCAGCGTCCGGGGGCGGGACAAAATCGTGGCATTTATCCAATGACCGGCGAGTTTCGAAGCAATGAAAAAAAACGTTCCATGCAGCCCCACTGAAGTGAATAGACGCTCAGCTTCTACGGGCAAATGCATTGACGCTACGGGAGTTAACAAAATCGAGTCAGTCAATTTGTGATAAGTAGCTGATTCTGAACGAACTCATCTTCGAGATGAACGTGTTCTAACACATTTGTAGTCAATGAAATGTTAACACAACTGTACATATTTGACCATTTAATTTTTGACATTTTAGGGGAAGCTGAGCTTCCCTTGCAGTCTTAGAGAAATCGCCACTGCTAGTGACATAATCTATAATCCAGTGATATTTGATTTATTCTGTTTAATAGATTATATGTAAAAATAGTTTACAAGCTTCAAATAAATTCACAGACCGTTGCTAGAACGCAGCCTGTTGTGGGACAGTCGCAGAAAATTGATCATCAGTAATCAGATTATATATATAAAACCCAGAAATCCATTTCACTTGTTCTAATTAGTGAGAATCAGATTATGATTGTTACTGTATGCTGTCTATATGACCATTTTAATATTAATAAATACTGTATTTATTAGTGTTACACACTCAGGCAGCACAGTGGTCTATTACGATAGCTCACTGTGTTCAAATTACAGTTGTGCTATCAGTCAGCTCGGTGTTGGCCCAGGGTGATGGCCAAAGCCCTGTAATGGATTGGCTGTCCAGAGTGTGTTTTTGCCTTGGGCTCAATTATTCCAGTTGGAACTGGACACACTACCCCCCTGACCAGGATGAAGCTGTTGATGAGATTGAAATGAAAAGTGAAATGTATTTGTGTGCACGTACACTCATTGTTATTGTGAAATCGAAACGTTCTGGGGTAGCAACAGCTCAGCCATGTAGGATTTAGACATAGTCTAAAAATACCATCTCAAACAGGAGCTTTATGAGATTTATGGATCATGTTTTCTGGGTCGAGTGGCTGTACGAGTCTGAGATCACCGGTCTTGACTGGAGTGGCGTAAAACACACCAGCACTGCAATTTAGAGCAATATAAACACAGATGAAAGTAGACGGGGGATTAAAGCTAAGTAGAAAGGTCATCAGAAGAGTTAAGGCTGGCTGTGAAGAGGCACTGACTCCATGTTAATGTATTTTATACAGGATGAGTTCTACTGGTGTCTACATACTTACGGCCATGTGGTGTGCACCGGTTTAGTTCAAGTCACACACAATTGTGTTAAGAGGGGATTTGCGTAGATGTAATTAGTGCAAATGGCACAGTTAATCAGTATAATCAGTGTGTGTGTGTGTGTGTGTGTGTGTGTGTGAGCTCTCGTTAGATGACAGATTAATCTCTTTATGGCATTTAGTGAACACAGAAAATTTGCATATTAGCAAATGCTTTGGTTCATTTGCATGTCTTTTGCATATTTTTTGCATAACCCAGTGTGGTTGGTCATGACCTCTGAATTAGCTCCGCCTTTCATAAACCTCAGCAGCTCTTCATCATCTTTCATATGAGCTATAAATAGAATTATTTTCCTTTTTTCATTTTATTTTCATCAACCCGCTTTATCCTGGTCGGGGTTGCTGCGGGTCCAGTTTCACCAGGAAACACTGGTCGTACGGCAGGGATACCCTGGACTGGACGCTGATCCAGCAATGGCTTCGGCCTCCCCCCACCCTCAGACAAAACCAATAATGAGTAGACGCCCAGCCGGCTGATATCAGGTTCGGCCGATCTGGATTCGGATCTGGAGTGGTGATGGGCTAGCGTAATAGACAGCTGCGCCACCTGAGCGCCGCCTTTCTTTTCATGCTTTAATATTTATTTTCTGGTTGATTTTCTTCACTTCTTTAACCTGTTTTCCTTTAGTTGTTGATTTTATTCCGTTTTATTTATTTATTTTAAATATATTTATATCACCAGAGCTGGGATTTCGAATACATCATATCGAATCTCAGCTCTGCCATCCGGCTGTGCTCGGCGACTACATGAACAACGATTGGCTGTTGTTCATACAGGGTAGGAGCCGGACGGGAACACCTCATGACTGATGCATTTACGACCTCTGCTGGCTGATTGATGGCGCCTGCACAGAGTGGAGGGATAATGCGTTGATGGTGGATGATTGTGGTGGATGATTCTCAGCACTGCAGTGACACTGACATGGTGGTGGTGTGTTAGTGTGTGTTGTGCTGGTATGAGTGCACCAGACACAGCAGCGCTGCTGGAGTTTTTAAAAACCGTGTCCACTCACTGTCCACTCTATTAGACACACCTACCTAGTTGGTCCACCTTGTAGATGTAAAGTCAGAGACGATTGCTCATCTATTGCTGCTGTTTGAATCGGTCATCTTCTAGTCCTTCATCAGTGGTCACAGGATGCTGCCCACGGGGCGCTGTTGGCTGGATATTTTTGGTTGGTGGACTATTCTCAGTCCAGCAGGGACAGTGAGGTGTTTAAAAACTCCAGCAGCGCTGCTGTGTCGGATCCACTCATACCAGCACAACACACACTAACACACCACCATCATGTCAGTGTCACTGCAGTGCTGAGAATCATCCACCACCTAAATAATACCTGCTCTGTGGTGGTCCTGTGGTGGTCCTGACCATTGAAGAACAGGGTGAAACAGATGGACTACAGTCAGTAATTGTAGAACTACAAAGTGCTTCTATATGTTAAGTGGAGCTGATAAAATGGACAGTGAGTGTAGAAACAAGGTGGTTTTAATGTTATGACTGATTAGTGTAAATATATACAGTATATATATATATACAGAATTCACCTGAATAAATAAATAAATAAATAAATAAGTGACGCACGGCGTGTTGGAGTGAGCGCTGGAATTTCCTCTCCTCAGTCGGTGCTGAGAGAGAGAGAGGGAGAGAGAGAGATAGTAAATTGCCAGAATTATTGGGACGCAGAAGGAAACAGTCGCTGGTGGATGTATGTTGTTAGGTTTGGAGGACTGAGGATCATTTCGGATTGATTTATTTGGGATGGAGGGAGCGCAGCGCCTTTTGCACGCGCCCGGGTAAGAATGCATGATAAACACTGAAAGTGCGCGTGCACATGCACTCTATAAATACTATAAACACTAACGCAGCGTGCACGAGCACTTTAAACATCCAGTTATGTGCAGTGAGTCTCTGTTTCTGTCATTTTTATGGTTTTATGTTGTTTGGTGTAATAACAGCGGGCTGCTTCGTGTTTGGGTTCAGTTTCGCCTCGGGACAAAGCTTTGACACACACACACACACACACACACACACACACACACACACACACACACACACACACAGAGACTTAAAATAACAGTCTTTATTTGAGTGCAAATTGCTTTTTGATGTGTAAAGCTGAGGAAATCTACAAAACGCAAAAATTACAACACATCTATAATGATACAGTCCATAAATGTTTTAAATTGAATATATTGTTTTATAATCAGTCATTTATTAGATCAGCATTTACAAAAATATGTAAATGCAATAATAATATTAAACATTATAGCATTTTTGTTTGTGCATTTCCCCCCTATTTATTCCAGTGTAGTCATTTACATCCATGACAGTGGTGGATTCTTACAAAGAGCTTTAACATTGTAGGAGGATCACACTACACTCTCTGTATTCCTCCACCGCTCCTACAATACACTCAGACATGCCCATTAGTGCACACACTCTTATTATTATAACGCACATTATCATCAGGGAAAAGCTTGTTTAATGTAGGTGCTTTAAATTAAATGTATTTGTAAGCATCTGTGAGGAAAAAGCAAGTAAAAACTGCAGCAGTGAAGCACTGAACTCTCTTGATCCCTGACTTTCATGAAGCTTATCATTTATGAGAACATTTGGAGTTATGAGATGACACCTTAGCAGTAGACTGTCTAAAGCAGGGTTTTTTAAACCCTTGGTCGTGACCCTTGGGTGGGTCGCAAGCCAAAAAAATTGGTCGCAGAGAAAAATAATAATAATGAAATAAACATATTAACAGGCACATAAACACAAAATAAATTTGTACATGAACACTCTTAGTGGAGGCATCTTGTAACCCATAGTGGGACCAGGTTGCCACCAATTTCATTAAGTAAGCATATTTCGTTTTGTGTTTTGTATTGATGCATTGTCTGTTGCCTGGGTCATGGTAAAAATGATGGACAAAATGTGGGTCTCTTGAAAAAATGTGTGAAGAACCCTGGTCTAGAGAATATAGTCACTAGAATATGGTTCTCACCTTGCTAGATTTAGACCCAATGATATCATCGGTCCAATTTTTATCTGGCATATTTCATGAACGGATTCCTTTCAATGTTAGGGTCATTTAAAAAGACCAAATAAATGAGGTTACATACTATATAGTGAAAAGTATGTGGATGCTCCATTTAATTATTGGGTTTGGCCCCTACATTATAGAATAGAACAGAATAGAATCTTTACTGTCACTATACACAGGTACAATGAAATTTGGTATGGCATCTCTCCAATAGAGATATATATCTTCTAATATACGATATATCTTCTGCACCACTGTGCTGCCTGGAAAATGCTTTACTGATGTTAATTCTTTATAAATGAATCTGAATGTTTATTTCAATAAAGAAATATTTAATCACACCAAAATATATGTAAAAGCGGCTTGTCTGAATAAATACACAAACAACAAATAAATAAATGATTTTATAATCTAGTTCTGAGGTTAGGACACCCTTATTTTATTGGCAAAGAAAAAAGTTATTATTTGCAAATAAATGACTATGATGTATGTTTGAACGCCCCTCCTAATTAGTTTTGAACAAAAATCTCACAGAATCCTCTGTATCATTTACTCACCCCACAGTTGTAACCAAATCTAGATGTGGTTTGTTCCTAAAAATAGACGCCACCTGTAAAGTCCTGTTTGGTTCAGTAATGGTTCAGAATGGACCCACAGTGATGCAAAAAGCTTTATGTTTCTTACTGACACACCATGAAGCGGTGATTACCAATAACGCCTAGGCAACAATAATTCATGTTATTAATTGGTGGTGTCTGAATACTTAAGACATTATGTGTTAAATAGGTTTTAATACTCGTTATCTATATTATGTATGGAAATATTGTTTTATGAATGAAAATAAAATAAAAGGCATAAATGATTTGGTTTCTTAAAATGGTATTTCAAACATACCCAGGCAGATTTTTTTCTTTTGACCCCGTTGATGTTCCATTAGCACTATGATACAGTGAAGCTCTGGTGTTCAAACCTTGATGAAATGATTACAGTGTGAATAATTTGTGTGATTGAAACCCACTGATGACGGGGATGAGTTAATTGAAGATGTGGGCCAGCTGATGATGAGGTTTAGTGGTTGATACAGCTTTCAGAACAAGGTCAGTAATTTATTCAGTACCATACTGGACTGAGGGTGCAGGTGTTCCAGTACACCCCTCACCTCGGAGTGTGATGTGAAATAAATCTGTTATGGTGTGATAGAGTGAGAGTCTATAAGGACAAGATGGAGATGTTTCACCTCTGCTGTCCTTCACCCAGAATTTACAGAAATCCATTTTTTTTGGTTTCACTATTGATCTGTACATGTGCAAAATCAATTTAACATTCAATATTTCATCTCTGTGTGTTGAATCTGTAGAGCTGAACTGCCTATCATGCATTCTGACATGTATGAGTATGCATGTGTGTGTAGACCTTAATATATACTGATGAGCCATAACATTAAAACCACCTCCTGGTTTTTATACTCACTGTCCATTTTATCAGCTCCACTTACCATATAGAAGCACTTTGTAGTTCTACAATTACTGACTGTAGTCCATCTGTTTCTCTGCATGCTTTGTTAGCCCCCTTTCATGCTGTTCCTCAATGGTCAGGACCCCCACAGGACCACCACAGAGTAGGTATTATTTGCAGGTCACTGCAGTGCTGAGAATCATCCACCACCTAAATAATACCTGCTTTGTGGTGGTCTTGTGGGGGTCCTGACCATTGAAGAACAGGGTGAAAGCAGGTTAAAAACATATGTAGAGAAACAGATGAACTACAGTCAGTAATTGTAGAACTACAAAGTGCTTCTATATGGTAAGTGGAGCTGATGAAATGGACAGTGAGTGTAGAAACAAGGAGGTGGTTTCAATGTTATGGCTGATCGGTGTATATGTATGTAATTAGATTATATGGACAGACTCTTTTCTGTCCATATAAATAGGCCTAGTTTGACTTAACACGTTAAAACGTACATGGAACAGCAGCAGTCTTATTGCCAAGGTCATTAAAACAACATCCTATGCTAAGAAGAAATTAATCTGCATGATAAGTTGTGCAGGATTTAGGACTTTATTAATACAAATTAAAAAAATCGGTTCAGTCAAGCTTCACTGCTTTCCAACACGCCAACAAACCGGTAGCTTTGTAGCGCTGGCTTCCCGCTCATCCGTGACACAGATACACACACAGGAGGAATAGCAGAAAGAAGATTAACCTTCCCACGAATCAATCCGCACGTTCATTCCCCAATCTTCCACCTCACCCCCAACCCTCAGGGTTTCACTCAAAAACACACACAAAAACAGGTCGCTGCTGAATTAAAGCCGTCACTGTCCACAGTCAGTCTTAGAGGCTGGCATGCAAAAAAGAAACCCGTCCTTCTTATCACATGGACAAAGAAAAAGCAGGAATTTGTGCGTTTTTCTGAAATTCTAGTTTTTAAAAGAACTACAATTTGTGACCTTGTTTTGGCAAAAATTGAGAATCTTTCAGTCGGAGAGAAAAAAGCAGCTGCATAGATCATAACAAGTCATGATTGTAAACATAAAAAACTGAATCACCAAAACTGGCAAATTATTTCTACATTTAATAATAAACTATTTTGTTAAATGTGTCAGTTAATAATACAGTGGTACTTTGTAACTCAACGTCCCTTAAACTCAAAATCTTTGAAACTCAACACCCTTAGTCGAGAAATTTGTACCCTTAAACTCAATGTGTTCAGTTTGTTTTTTGAAAATGTATTTAATTAATCTCAAATCAACAATGAACAGCCGCTTTGTTCAGTGCTCGGCTGGAGCAGTGCAGTAAAACGTCATCGAAGTGAGAATATGAGACCAATCTGCATTTGTGTGGAATAACCCTCAGATTCAGTCTGAAAGCTCCACGTGTATCTGTGTTTATCTGGATGTTTCACTTTTAAACTTGTGTTACAGCTCGAGTTTCTGAGAAATTGTAAGAATTTCAAAAACAACCCCATTATTTTACATGAGCCTAAAATATATGCAGTTCCACAGGACCATGGAACGCATTAACAGGTTTCCCAAACATCCTTATGTGAAAAAATACCTTGAAACTCAACGCCTTTTAAACTTAACACCACTCCCAGAACCAATTGACGTTGAGTTTCAAGGTACCGCTGTACTAATTATTATAATTCCTCCTTCTCTTCTTTTCCCTCTTCTTCTTCTTCTTCTTTTAATAATAAAAGTAAATAAAAATAATAATAATAATAATAGTAAATAATAATAATAGTAAATAATAATGATAGTAATAATGGTAAATAATAATAATAGTAATTATTGTTATTAATGATATTATATTAAGAATCTGAGATGCTGTACAAGATTTTTTGGCGTACACATTTGCTTTTTTAGCTCCCTGCCAGCGACACCTTTTACCTACAATTAGGGAGTAGGTGGGTGTAAATGTTTAATTAATTCTTAAATCTTCACCTCAGTGCTGAGATTAACACAACCAATCCTGATAGAACTGGAACACAAACCCTGGAGGAGGTGGAGATATGAGAAAGAGAGAACAGACACACACTGTATGGATAAAAGTATCGGGACACTCCTTTTAATTATTGAATTCATGTGTTTCAGTGTAAGATTGCTTTATATGTTATATAATAAATTAGTTATATATAGAAAATGATATACTTCCAGCTCTGCAGCAACAGTTTAGGAAAGACCCTTTTCTGTTCCCCCCGTGCACAAAGCAAGCTTTTTAAAGACATAAAAATTTTGTTCAATTTAAAGAAACTCCAGTGTCCTGTACAGAGCCCTGAGCTCAGCCTCACTGAACAGCTTTGGGATAAACTGGAACATCAACTAAGGCTTTATTTACCAGCCATACATTTTTTAATGCATTTTCTCCCCAATTTCCTCCCGATTTAGCACACTCAATTTGTCTTCTGCTGCTGAGGGATACCCGACTGCATCTGAGAAGAGCACGTCGCTGTACACGCCTCTTCCGACACATGCACAGCCCTCCTCTTCTCGCCCCTGCATTCTGCACAGGCGTCTCTTCCGCCAATCAGGGTCCTTACACAGCGTATGAAGACACATAGTCCGGTCCCCACCCTGCAGATACGGGGGCCAATTAGTAACTGCTGCAGGCACTGCTAATTATGTCCGCTAGATGGCGCCCAGCCGACCAGTGGCAACACCGAGTTTCGAACTGAGGAGTTCAGAAACTCTGTGCTGGTGCATTAGCGGAATATCCCGCTGCGCCACAAGGGCACCACCAGCCATACATTTTGACTGAATGTGCACAAATAGCAGTTGTTATATATGCAAAGATCTCACACAGGTCAGATCACTCTATTTTAATAACATTTGTTTTTGAAATGTAAAGTCCAACGAGGTCATTGTCAGGTATCCAAATATTTCTGGCCATATCGTGTACGAGAGAGCGAGAGAGAGAGAGAGAATGGAACAGATCCTAAACATGACCTAAACAACATCATGTGTGTTTACATTATAAAACAAAGTGAATCCAAGCAGAAGTGAGTAACAGGAAGTAGAATTCCATGTGTGTTTACATTAATCTCAGCAGAAGTGAGTAACAGGAAGTAGAATTCCATGTGTGTTTATCTGCAGGTAGATGAACAAGATCAATTTAAACATGTCATTAAAACCTTGTCCGTCACCTTTTTATCATCTCTCAGTTTAGATCATAGATCAGTTTAAATGTTTATTTATATTTTAATTAAATTAGTTTTGTTGTTTTTTTAATCTGTTTGGTCAAAAATATACAGACAGCAACTGAGATAAATAAATGTGCTGGTGTAAAATGTTCCATAAAGCAATTTAACTTTGTATCATGACCTCCTGATTCCTCATTACTGACTTCTCTGTGCCCATAAAAAACTGCCACAGCTGAGAGGAAATTGTTCTGAATGTTCAGATATAATCAGCCATGATTCAGGAGCTGCTGGAACTCACGTCCCTCTGAAAGATTTTGTTCTTATGCAAATTTTATTTGTATTTTCGGTCGATTTTGTTTGTATTTTGCTTTTTTGTTCTCATATTCTATAAATAATGCTTTTTCTAAGCAGTGTAAAGTATTTATATTAGGTTTAGTTTGTATTTTTTCTGTAATTTTCTGTAATCAGTGTTATAATATAAAGGAAAGAGCTTCTAGTGATTTTTTTTGTGATTTTGCTCATTTGTTTTTGCATTTAAAAAAAAATCTCGACACCCTGTCATTTATCTGCTCTCAGCTCTTAAACGATTATTTTCTTCATCAAGTGTCGTGAATATTATTCTTGTTTTTGATACCCTGACTTTTTTAAGACACAAGTTGTTCTCTCACCAGCGTAATATGTTCACACTTTATTAGGAACACCTATACGCCTGCTTATTTATGTATATGATTAAATTAAATCAGTCAGTTACAGCAGCACAATGTATAAAATCATACACACGCACATCAGAATCTTCAGTTCATCTGCATATCAAACATCTGAATGTAAAACAAATCTGATCTAAGTGACTTACATGGCTTTATGTTATCACCAGACAGGTTGGTTTGAGAAACTGCTGCTAGAATTTTCACCACAACTATGGTTAAAAGAAACACAAAAAAACACACTTCCAACCTTGACACAGATGAGCTACAACAGCAGAAGACCACATTGGGTTTTATCGTTGTCAGTCAAGAACAGGAACTCGAGGCCACAGTGGGAGCAGGTTCACTGAAATTGTTTACATTTTATTTAGTGATTGTTTCCTCTTGCTGGAGAGTTTTTATTTTCTACAGTTCTTAATTGACTTTTTGTTTTCCATTGTTTAAATTATTTGCTGATAAAGCTTCCTTATTTTTAATAATGTAGTTCTTAATTTCCCTTAGGATTAATAAAGTATCTGTCTGTCTGTCTGTCTGTCTGTCTGTCTGTCTGTCTGTCTGTCTGTCTGTCTGTCTGTCTGTCTGTCTGTCTGTGTCTTTCTATCTATCTATCTATTTGTCTATCTGTCTGTCTGTCTGTCTGTCTGTCTGTCTGTCTGTGTCTTTCTATCTATCTGTCTGTCTGTCTGTCTGTCTGTCTCTCTCTCTCTCTCTCTCTCTCTCTCTCTCTCTGTCTGTCTGTCTGTCTGTCTGTCTGTCTGTCTGTCTGTCTGTGTCTTTCTATCTGTCTGTCTGTCTGTCTGTCTGTCTATCTATCTATCTATCTATCTATCTATCTATCTCTCTCTCTCTCTCTCTCTGTCTGTCTGTCTGTCTGTCTGTCTATCTCTCTCTCTCTCTCTCTGTCTGTCTGTCTGTCTGTCTGTCTATCTATCTATCTATCTATCTATCTATCTATCTATCTATCTATCTATCTATCTATCTATCTATCTATCTCTCTCTCTGTCTGTCTGTCTGTCTGTCTGTCTGTCTGTCTGTCTGTCTGTCTATCTGTATTTGTCTATCTGTCTGTCTGTCTGTCTGTCTGTGTCTATCTATCTATCTATCTATCTATCTATCTATCTATCTATCTCTCTCTCTCTCTCTCTCTCTCTCTCTCTCTCTCTCTCTCTCTCTCTCTCTGTCTGTCTGTCTGTCTGTCTGTCTGTCTATCTATCTGTCTATTTGTCTATCTATCTGTCTGTCTGTCTGTCTGTCTGTCTGTCTGTCTGTCTGTCTTTCTGTCTGTCTGTCTGTGTCTATCTATCTATCTATCTATCTATCTATCTATCTATCTATCTATCTATCTATCTATCTACCTATCTATCTATCTATCTATCTATCTATCTATCTATCTATCTATCTATCTATCTATCTATCTATCTATCTATCTATCTATCTATCTATATATCTATCTATCTTCTTAAAGGTTTGTGATAAAAACTGTTTACGCTATTATTAAAAAGGTTTGCTGTGCGGTGCTAAAATCTAAAATCCACCAATAGGAAGATGGCTGAGGATGAAAGAAAACTGCTGTATGGAACACTGTGACTTTCTCACTTGAAATGTTATGGTTTAAACCAGTGATGATTTATCAGACATTTATTATACACAGGTTTTCTTACAACAGCATAGCAGCTAGCACAGATGCTAATATGTGTGAAAATATCATTCTTTGATCTCATTTTTTATTTAAAAAGTGGACATTCCATGTTTTATGCTGAAGTGTTTTTTTGTTAATATTTATTTATTTATTAGGATTTTAACCTAATACTAATACTAACACTTTGGTTACATTCATGACAGGACAAGTAGTTACTGGTTACACAAGATTTATCAGTTCAAGTTTATTGTCAAACACAGTCATGGACAATTTTGTATCTCTGATTCACCTCACTTGCACGTCTTTGTACTGGGGGAGGAAACCGGAGCTCCCGGACACTCCCACAGTCACGGGGAGAACATGCAAACTCCACACAGAAAGAACCCTGACACCCCAACCTGGGGATTGAACCCAGGACCTTCTTGCTGTGAGGCGACAGTGCTACCCACTACGCCACCATGTCACCCTTTTATTGATGACATGATGCGAGTATCTGATTGTTTATGAAACACGTAAAAAAATTAGAAGGAGTGTCCCAATACTTTTGTCTATATAGTGTATATATGAAACTCTGTGATGGATTGGCACCCTGTCCTTGGTATTCTTGCTTTGCACCAAGTGTTTCCAGGTGAAATCGATCTTGCTGAAACCCTGACCAGGATAAAGATGGCTTAAGTGTGAATGTTTTTATATCCAATGTATAATTTGTTGTAAATAAATAGTGTTATTATTATTATTATTATTAATATGTGTGCAGGAATTTCCAGCCCGCTGCTTTACTTGAGGATTTAGTGGAAACCGAGGGGTTTAAAACTGAAACTGGCATCAGAGGTTCAGTCTCGGCATACAAGAAGGTAAATACATTATTATGTGTGTGTGTGTGTGTGTGTATGTTTGTGAGAGAGAGACACTGATACCCACACTGAGCTACAGTGATTCATTACAGTGACTGAACAGTGTTTGTCAATATTACACACACACACACACACACACACACCTTTGTATTAGTAGTCACATGATCAGCCACCCTCATCATTCTCAGCTGATGTGTCTGACCCATCAGATCTGGCTACAAACATGCTTGATGTTGAAAGTGTTACGAATTACACATTCGCTCACATTTATTTATTTTATTAAAAATATAAAAAATTTAATTAAAAATTTAATTAAAAAACTATATATATAAATATTAATGTTTGAGAGGCTTTATGTTTTGGTGCATTATGCACAGAACATGCTCTCGTCTGCTACTACAGTTCCAGAGCCAAGAACAAAACAATACGTAGGCTAAGGCAACAACAATCATATTTGATTTATACTGATTTGATTGCATCAAAAACTGATTTGGTGCAGTGCATTATGGGATCTGTAATTCTGCAGCTGTTTTCTTTGGTTTGATTATTTTAACCCTTTGTTTGGTGGTGCAGGTCTCATGTGCTGCCCACCGGTGCCAAGGCTTGACACTGGTTCAAGTCTCGGTGGTGCCATTGGCCTGGCCGGACACTCAACAGACACAGTTTGTGTCTGAGTGTTTGAGGGACGGATGGACAGATAGGGAACAACCTCCGCTGCTATAACAGTGACTCCTACTGTCTGTCTGGTCAAGGTGCTGATATAAGTGGTAGAGGAATATGGTGTGGAGTGGTGTGGTCATCTGTACCTGCTGAGACTCTCCCTGTAATAATTCCTCACTGGCTGGTGCAAAGAAGCATCTGGTGGCAGCTTTACACATGTCGCAGAAGGCATGTTCTAACCTGTGGCTCTTCTCTGCCGACATGGGTGTGGTGCAACCAGCAGAGGTCACCAGAGGGCAAAGGTGAATTGAGCAGCTCCAAATTGGGATGATGCAGAAAGGGTAAAAACAAACGAAAGTTCTGTTATAAAGTCCTGATGTGTCTGAAGCTCTACAGATGTTTTTTACACGTTTTATTTATTTTTTTTGCTTTGGTTGAACTGGTCGACCTCTTCCTATAATGCTCGAATAGGTTCACCTGGCGAGTGAGAACCAAAGTGAGGAGATTGGATTTAGCTCTAACTCGCTGCACTCGTTTATCGTTTCTTGTTGCTCTCACTTCATGGCTAACTCGTTCTCCGTTATTGATTTGTGTTCAAGTGAATTACAGCTGCTCACACTGCAGATGCTGCACCATCCAAAACTCAAATATAAAATCGAATTTATTAATACGATCAGATCTGAAGCATCAAAGATAATCCGATGTTTACTGGGCTGATTCAGGAGCGCTACCAGCTAGAACACACACACACACACACACACACACACACACATGCTGGTTTTCTGAAAGAGATTGAACTTTTTTGTACAGTCCACATATTTTTGGTGCCCTTGATTAATACTGTAAGCTGCTGTCTGTATTTTAAAAAGCCAACATCCTTTATAAAATTTCTGTTTCTTATTTAGATATCTATAAATGTAAAAATTTGCTGTGAAAAAGTGTTAACCTCTTAACTGTTTTCATATTTCATTATTTTACAACCCCTAATCAGAAAAAGTTGGGACAGCATGGCTCTCTTACTGTGCTGCATAATAATAATAATAATACTAATAATAATAATAATAAAACACAGAGTTTCTGACATTTACTTATTTGATGTCACACAGGATGAACCTGAGATATTTCATGTTTTATCTGCTCAACTTCATTACATTTATTAATAAACATCCATTTCTGCATTTCATTCCAAAAAAAGTTGGGACAGTAAAGCATTTACCACTTTGTAATGTTGCCGTTCCTTTTCACCACACTTAAAAGTCGTTTTGGCACCGAGGATACCAAGTGAGTTAGTGTCTTGTCCCATTCTTCCTGCAAACACGTCTTAAGATGTGCAACAGTACGGGGTCGTCGTCGTCGCCTT
Source organism: Trichomycterus rosablanca (assembly GCF_030014385.1). Taxonomy (NCBI): domain Eukaryota; kingdom Metazoa; phylum Chordata; class Actinopteri; order Siluriformes; family Trichomycteridae; genus Trichomycterus; species Trichomycterus rosablanca. The sequence continues at coordinate 5,580,032 of NC_085998.1, forward strand.
TTTCGTTTCAAAATTCTCTATAGGGGGCAGGAGATCCTCTGATCATCTGGCTTATCAAAGACTCAGCCTTTCCTGGATGCTGCTTTTGTACCAAACCATGATTACAATCGCCTGTTAACATCACCTGTTTGGAATCACATCCTTATTTAGTTTTTTTTATCTCATTACTAGCCCTAAATTGCCCCGTCCCAACTTTTTTTGGAATGTGTTGCAGAGACGTGTTAAGGAACGTGTTTTTTGTTTTTTTTGCATTTTCCATACTGTCCCAACTTTTTCTGATTTGGGATTGTAAAAAGTGTATATTTATTAGAAAATAAAAGTGTGTGTGTGTGTGTGTGTGTGTTTAGGTTCTGTGCAGTAACAGTGTATTAGATTCATCTGATTACTGGCTGAAGAACGATAAGACGCTCTGCAGAGTCAGATTCCTTGAGGACCAGCATGATGGGGGGTGCACCGTGAGTCCAAATCACACACATTCATAACGTCTAGATATAGAACCCTAAAGAACCATGCAGTGTTGTACTTAGCCTCAGTGACCTCCTTTAATTACATAAATCTGAGCTGTTATTAGAGGATGCAGAGAACATGTTGAGTCTGTTTGGTTATACTGGATGGTACAGGGTTCTGTAATGTTCTGTTTGGTTATACTGGATGGTACAGGGTTCTGTAATGTTCTGTTTGGTTATATAGGATGGTACAGGGTTCTGTAATGTTCTGTTTGGTTATATAGGATGGTACAGGGTTCTGTAATGTTCTGTTTGGTTATACTGGATGGTACACGGTTCTGTAATGTTCTGTTTGGTTATATAGGATGGTACAGGGTTCTGTAATGTTCTGTTTGGTTATACTGGATGGTACAGGGTTCTGTAATGTTCTGTTTGGTTATACTGGATGGTACAGGGTTCTGTAATGTTCTGTTTGGGTTATATAGGATGGTACATGGTTCTGTAATGTTCTGTTTGGGTTATATAGGATGGTACATGGTTCTGTAATGTTCTGTTTTGGTTATATAGGATGGTACAGGGTTCTGTAATGTTCTGTTTGGGTTATATAGGATGGTACAGGGTTCTGTAATGTTCTGTTTGGTTATATAGGATGGTACAGGGTTCTGTAATGTTCTGTTTGGTTATATTGGATGGTACAGGGTTCTGTAATGTTCTGTTTGGTTATACTGGATGGTACAGGGTTCTGTAATGTTCTGTTTGGGTTATATAGGATGGTACATGGTTCTGTAATGTTCTGTTTGGGTTATATAGGATGGTACATGGTTCTGTAATGTTCTGTTTTGGTTATATAGGATGGTACATGGTTCTGTAATGTTCTGTTTGGTTATATAGGATGGTACAGGGTTCTGTAATGTTCTGTTTGGTTCTGCTGTGCTGTTCTTTTTTTAAGCTGCTCACGCTCGCAGTATGATCCACTAACACAGAGACTCACACTGAGACTTTAATCCCACACACACCAACTGCTCGTCACACACTGCCAACTACATACACACACATATATACACTCACACACACACACACACACACACACACACACACACGCTCATACACACACTTAAACATAAACACATTTGAATGTGTTTGATCTTTTTTATAGAAGTTTAATATTCATCAATTTAACAATTAATTACTGACTTATGTAAAATACAGCATCATTTAAAAACACTGAGGCTTAAGGATTTCAACTGTATGATTTTAGTATAGCAAGCTAACAATACCCTGACTGTGTAATATCAATAATATATCAAGATAAAATAGCATAGCAAAATAGTATGAATGAGATAATACAGCGAGCTAACAGAATCATCACTGTATGACAGTTTGGGATGAATTACAATGTTGTTTGTGTAAGTTCTCATCCAACATCAGTGTGTGACCTCACAAATGATGTTCTAAATAAATGGACACAGATAGAAACCTTTTCCAAAAGAGTGGAGGCTGTTATAGCTGCAAAAGGTGAAAAATTCCTAACAATGCTTGTGGTTTTGATATCTCCAACAAGCTCATGGGAAAATATTTGGCCATATGATCTAAGATAATTATTTATAGACATTATTCAGTTATAATTTAAAAAGGCTAATCATGTTTGAGTGGCTAGGTAATTGCTATGAAAAAGTATTAGTTATGGAATCTCATGGTGTTTACTAAGTGGTTGCTGTGGTGTTTGCTAGATTGATGGTAGCTGGTTGATGAGATGTTTCAGGTGGTTGATAGGTTGTTAGTAGGTGGTTGCTATGTTGTCCAAGTAGGTTGCTATAGTAATACAAGTGATTGTTATGGTGTTCCAAATGTGTGTAGTTAAATGCTTTTGGTAGGTGTTGGTAGACGGTTACTACTGGATTCCTTGTGGTTGCTATGGTAGTATGGTGTGGTAATTGTTTGCCATTGTATTCAAGGTGGCCTCTAGGCTGGAGCTTAGCAGTTGTTGTGATGTTCCAGCTAGTTGTTAGATTTTAATGTGGTTGTAATGGAGTTGGTAGGTGGTTGTTATGGTGTTTCAGATGATCGGTAGGGTGTTTCATGTTTATGTGGTTGCTATGGCAATACAAGCGATTGCTAGGGTGTTCCAAATGTGTTGGATTGAACTGTTTTGGTGGATGGCTGGAAATACACTATATGGACAAAAGTATTGGGACACCCCTTGTAATTTTTTAAATTAATGTGTTTTAATTATATGCTATAAACTTTGCAGCAACAGTTTAGGGAAGGCCCCTTCCTGTTCCAGCATGACTGTGCCCCTGTGCACAAAGCAAGCTCTATAAAGACATGGCGCGGCATGGTGGCTCAGTGGGTAGCACTGTCGCCTTACAGCAAGAAGGTCCTGAGTTCGATCCCCAGGTGGGGCACTCCAGGTCCTTTCTGTGTGGAGTTGTGTGCATGTTCTCCTTGTGTCTGTGTGGGTTTCGTCTAGTGAGAAGCTTTCTGTTGTTTTAACTGAAAAGGTCACATAGAGGTCACTAATACCAGTTGTTTTGAAATTGGTTGTCTAAGAAACTTGTGGTCAGGTGTCCAAATACCTTCGGCCATACACCGATTAGGCATAACATTATGACCACCTCCATGTTTCTACTCACTGTCCATTTTATCAGCTCCACTTACCCTATAGAAGCACTTTGTAGTTCTACAATTACTGACTGTAGTCCATATGTTTCTCTACATGCTTTTATAGCCTGCTTTCACCTTGTTCTTCAATGGTCAGGACCCCCACAGGACCACCACAGAGCAGTTATTATTTCGGTGGTGGATCATTCTCAGCCCTGCAGTGACACTGACATGCTGGTGGTGTGTTAGTGTGTGTTGTGCTGGTATGAGTGGATAAGACACAGCAATGCTGATGTTATGGCTGATCGGTGTATAGTGTATAGTGTATAAGAAATAACAATGTCACTAAAATCACTTATTATTTAATAAATAATAAAAACTGTCTGTGACATTTCGCAGCAGACAGAATAATTTCTCTCTTCAGTCCTTCCTCGTTTCCGTCCGTCGTTTCTCCTGGTTTTTCCTGCTCTGTTTATACGGAGAATCTCATTAATCAGTCGGACAGGAGAAAAAAATCTCTCTGCTATTTTCTCTCTCTGAGTTAGAACAGATCTGTTTAACATTCATTACCATTTAAAATAAAAATGATTTCTTTCTATTTCACGTTCTTTCTGAGCTGAGCGAGAACAAATCACCTGGAGAATATCTCACATGTTCTTTTTATTGGTTCAGACTGGTTTGCTTACTTAGTTAGTATGGATTGGCTGTGTTCTAATTGTACATGCTGAAATGTGTGTGAAATTATTACGTTTAGTAATTTTATAGTATTATGGAGTGTATTTATTTATTTATTAGGATTTTAACGTGTTGTTTTACACACTTTGATTACATTCATGACAGAAACAGTAGGTACTCATTACACAAGATTCATCAGTTCACAAGTCATGGACAATTTTGTATCTCTGATTCACCTCATGGGCTGGTGCTGGTGGGTAGCACTGTCGCCTCACATCAAGAAGATCCTGGGTTTGATCCCCAGGCGGGGCGGTCCGGGTCCTTTCTGTGTGGAGTTTGCATGTTCTCCCCGTGTCTGTGTCCCGGGTGCTCCGGTTTCCTCCCACAGTCCAAAAACATGCAGTCAGGTTAATTGGAGACACTGAATTGCCCTGTAGGTGAATGGTGTGTGTGTGTGTGTGTGTGTGTGTGTGTGTGTGTGTGTGTGTGTGTGTCTTCCCTGCGATGGACTGGCACCCTGTCCAGGGTGTTACTGTGTGCCCTGCGCCCATTGAAAAGCTGGGATAGGCTTCAGCACCTCCCTGTGACTCTGATTGGATAAGCGGTTAAGAAAATGAATGAATGAATGATTCACCTCAGTTGAACGTCTTTGGACTGTGAGGAAACCAGAGCTCCAGGAGGAAACTCACACAGACACGGGGAGAACATGCAAACTCCACACAGAAAGGACCCGGACCACTCCACCTGGGAAACGAACCCAGGACCTTCTTGCTGTGAGGCGACAGTGCCACCCACGGAGCCACCCATTATGGAGTATATTAAAAATGAATAAGAAATAAAGCAGGACAGGAGCGCTAGAATCACTTTTCTTTATTAAATAGCAACAGTTTTAAATGTTTGTAGTACATTTAATAATGTGGAACGTTCAACCTTTACTTGTGCTGTGGAGCTCCAGAGCCACATCAAGCATCATAAAAGGGCAAGAACAGATACACAGAGGTGATTATTAGACAGCTCAGACCACAGTAAACATCCTAAACATGCCTGGAAGGTAAAATTCCAAAGAATTCACTGCTCAAACTCGAGTTATTGTGAGAAGTCAGCAGCTGTAGTTCATCATATTCAGTAAAAAGGAATCAGGGTCAAAGTTAAATGACAGAACTTTATAGAACTTTCAACACCAGCACATGCTTAATTAAAACTGCTGTCTGTATATTTTTGACCCAGCAGGTTTTTAGTGAAAACACAATAAACTTATGAATTAAGTGACCTTTTTTTGTTTAAATGATGAAGTTTGTTTCAGTTAAATCATGTAGACGCAGAGTCAGAATATCAGAAATGATCTCAGAATATTAATGAAGGAAGTGTTCTTGGATCTGATCTGTGTGATGCACTGATCCGTAAATAAAGTCTAAAATTAAACCTTTATTGCTTATTAATTTAATCTCATTCATATTTTCTTCAATTTCACTTCAGTAAATTTACTGTTTATATTCCTAAGTGTTCCATTTTGATAGCACATAAATTCATTAGCATAACATTTACTACTAACGAGCGTTAATGAGCTGTGAGAGGAATAAAGTCTGTGTGTCACTGGAAATCCTGAAGCTGGTTTGACATTTTACTTTTGTCCTAAAAAATCCACATTTATTTCTATTTGTATTTTTCCTGCCTATACACTAAAACAAACCACATCACATGCAGTACCTACGTACACATGCACTCTGTAAAAGCATTGACAGGCGGCATGTTGGCTAAGGGGATAACACTGTCGCCTCACAGCAAGAAGGTCCTGGGTCCTTTCTGTGTGGAGTTTGCATGTTCTCCTCGTTTCCGTGTGGGTTTCCTCCGGGTGCTCTGGTTTCCTCCCACAGTCCAAAGACATGCAAGTGAGGTGAATTGGTGACAATAAATTATCCATGACTGTGTTCAATATAAACTTGTGAACTGAGGAATCTTGTGTAATGAGTAACTACCGTTCCTGTCATGAATGTAACCAAAAGTGTAAAATATGACGTTAAAATTCTAATAAACAAACAAACAAATAAAAGTATTGACCCCTTGAACATTCATTCCCTAGTTGATGCTTGAGGAGATTAACGTTAGCCTAGTTTGTTGTTTATTCTTCCTTTCACTGTCTATGCAGAGGACCAAACATCAGATATCTGAGGTTTTTAGTTCCACCATGAACTTTAATATCAGCTTTAATGCATCTTGGTATCTTGAGCTGCTCTGGAGACATCTAGTGAGCCCTCTTCATATACGCAGTTTACGTCATCCTACGCACGCCCCAGGGAAGGAGGCTGTTTGAATTCTTAGATACTTTAAAATGCTGCCTAGTAAGGTACCTTAAATTTACATGGTACTTTGTCCGATTAACAATGGAGCATAAGATGCTTCCTTAGCACTGAAGGCAATCCCAGCATTCAGTGTGGCATAACTTTTCTCACAAAATTACAATAATGGCGGATGAATGCGGAGCAACGAGTGGAGTTCTTTCCAAATGTAAATAAATTATCATTGATTTTATTGTTTGTATAAACATGCACAAGTGTCATTTATTTGTAAATTCGGGCTCGTCAGGGACAGTTTAACCGTCTCTGGTACACGGGGGAGATGTTAGTTGACATGCTAGCGCATTGTGCCACCTCATCCCATTGTTTTTAATGGCGTGAGGCTAACAGTGTTTGCTTAGTAAGCGAAAACTGGTGTAATTGCTGTAATTTCTGTCTAAGTAGCGCATCCGAATAACCAGACGATGACTTTTTAGAATCCTCTCTACTGAGGCAGCTGCCTATGTAGGCACTAGACAGCAAGGCAGCTCACTGGGTTTTTGAACACACCCATTGAACAATGTTCTTCCAAAAGATCTTCCATATGTAGGTGTTTTGATGATGGAGTGGAAATATACATCCATCAGTCCACTTGCCTCTGTTGGATCTACTCATTGTTTTTCACATTTCAACTTTTGTCATCAGGTCAAAGGTTAGGTTTCCTTATGATGACGTCTATGCAGTTCATGTTTAAACAAGCAATGCTACACAGTATACGAGTGCATCACCACATGTCTTTGTTGTCATATAGTGGTTTTGCTTTGTCTTTCTGTCTTTTGTTAGCATTGAAGCAGATCAATCAAAGGGCTTCTTTGGTATTCCAAATCTTCCACCATTTCTCAGTACTTCAGTCTCTGAGTTGGAAAGGCTTTGATATATTTGAATAGCATTCCTCTTTTTTGTAGGCCACAATTAGCATTATTGTCTGATCCTTAGTCAGCTGCATACAGAAGCCCACGGTTGTTAACTGTTGAGCCCTTGTTTGCTTCAGAAGTGTCTAACAATATTCCTAATGCTAATCCCTACCTCCTTCACGAGCCCTAACAGGGTAATTAAGGTAAATAATTAAATAATTAATTAAATATGAATGCAAGGGTGTCTAATCATCTAAGTCAGTAAATATAAAGTAACTGTGCAGTAAAACATGTTCTTGTTTTAAAATGGTTCATTCAGAGATTTTGTTCACTTTTAATTTTTGCTTATTTGGTGGGGGGTGCAAACCTTTTAATAATAATTATTTATTTATTTATTAGAATTTTAACATCATGTTTTACACTTTGGTTACATTCATGACAGAAATGGTAGTTTCTCGTAACACAAAATTCATCAGTTCACAAGTTTAATGTCAAACACAGTCATGGACAATTTTGTATCTTCAATTAACCTGACTGCACGTCTTTGGACTGTGGGAGGAAACCAATGCACACCTGGACCTGGACCGCCACACCTGGAGATCGAACCCAGGACCTTCTTGCTGTGAGGCAACAGTGCTACCCACTGAGCCACCGTACCGCCCTAAACCTTTTAATTAAAATAATTTTTTTTAATCGAGATTAATCACGATTAAATAACTAAATTAATCGTGATTAATTGACTGCAAAAATAACTAAGCAAAATCTAAACAGTTATGTTAATTTTCATTGCAAGAATGTTTACCAATAAACAATGTAATTAAATTATGATAAAATTATTAAATCTAAATAATTTTTATAAAACCAGCCAGTGCCTATATAGAGTTGTTAACAGCGACCCATCTTTCAGCCAGTTCTTTTAAATGACAGGTCTGTTCACATTATCTGACAGAGGTGAGGATCTTTCCCTGTTCATAATCCTGCCACTGAAAACAGCCGCTCAGGGAACTACAATCAACCATTTCTAGATGCAACATGTATAACGTCGTTTCGACCCACATTGTTAACTATGTTAAAGCGTCTACAGTCCATTGTGATCCATTTAACACCAGTGTTTGTAATGTTCCCACGACGTTTACAGTTCATGGACTTTCCATCCAAATTCCTCTGAAATAAAGTTAGACTGAGTCTGAGCTCATTTAGCCTGTAACGTGTATCCGTGCACGCAGACGCCTGACGAGACAAAGGTGCTCTGACCAAAGATGATATTATAGCATCAATTAATAACTGTAATTTTGTCTAGTGATGATTTCTCACGCTTTTTTGAAAACAAAAATTAGCAGCTCGAGTAATTTGTAACTTACGCCCAAACTGGAAAAAGATCCGTGTTATCGTTATACAGTATTCATATATTATACAGTATATATATATATATATATATATATATATATATATACTGTATATAAAACACAATGTTGCTGTTTAAGCAGCGCAGATTACCACAGTGACGTATGTTTAAAGTGCCACAAACATAGCACAATAAAAATCATTGGAGAATTTTATTCTTGATAAATGTTTTTAATCGCGATTAAAATTTTAACGCGTTAATTAACGACAGCCCTACTTTTAATACAACTTACATTAAGGACCCCTCTCATACCAGGGAAATTGGTCAAGGTACCCACACATCGAGTACTACTTACATGGTTCTAAATCGTTATGTTAATTTTCTCAGTTGATTATGTGAAGGTCAAGGTTGGGGAACCTGATTGGTTGTTGAGATTGTATTCAAGAGCACAGGTGTGAAATCAGTGCCTCGTTAAGTACCTACTGAACCGTGAACACACACACACACACACACACACACACACACATACAAAGCCACAAATGATGAAGTGTGTATCTATTCTGAAGGACAGAGGGGACTAAGGAAAGAAAAGAAAAGTGTAAATACATCAATTTGAGACACAACCAGTTTGCACCTTCCTTACACCTCTACTCACCATCTCCGTCTTCTTTATTTTTTCATTCTGTCCTTTTCCATCACCTCAGCCAGACACTGTAGAAGGGACAGGGCGTCCCAGTGGAGGAACATTTTTAGATACACACAGGAAATAAAGGGTAAATGAGAGTCCTTGACTTGAAATCCAACACTCACTCTTGTTTTATTCAGCCCCCCTTTGCTGTTTTCTTGTTTTATGTTTTGTTTTATTTCAATGTCCTGCAGTCGTAGTCACTATATTTTTATGTTCTTTATCTCTTTATCTCTCTCTCTCAATTTGGTGTTTGTTGTCCTTCTTTCAGTTTCCATTTTCCTCTATTTCTTTTCTATGTTCTTCATTTGACCTCCTTTGCTCTTGTTCATGTTTATTCTACTGTTTATTCTCTTCTGTCTTTTCTTTCTCTTTATCTGTCTCAGTTATTAGAGTCCATGTAAATAAGGCTAGTTTGTCTGAACTTGTTAATAAGTTCATGGAAAAAAATTTTTTATTTGCAGAGGCCAGTAAGAAAATCCAAACTGTCTCAGACTGTCATGATGCAAAGCTTGCTTGACGATGTACTATGAATGTAGTTTTGATTTTAAGATCTCTGTTTTTGTAAATTTTTAAACATTTACAAAATTCTGTTATACGATAGCTTTTCCTGTCTGATTAGAAAGCAGCTTGTTTGTTTACATATCTCTTTTTGAATGGGCGATTTCTCTGCATCTGATTAGATTTTGACTTGTTGGATGTTGGAATACGTCGAATCTTATCAGATTTTTAGGTTTTATCATGGACAATTAAGTGAAAGTAATTTTAATATTTAACAACCTTCAAATTACCTTAACAATTCAGACAGAACTAATGATCTTTCATAAATGGAGAATTTTAATATTAAATATGTATTTAATATGAATTTAATATTAAATACATAAATATGTGGACGTGGTTGGATTTAAAGAAAACAATTTGAGCCAAGCAGTAGTTAATGATTTTATGGGGGGGTGGAGTATGTGAGTGGATTCACTGTGGAGCTTCAGTGTAATGAAATTCATTTGCATTTTTTTATTTGTTTATATATTTTCCTTTTTATTTTTATGAAATTCAAAATGTTTAACCAAATGGACCCACATATAGCTTTATAAATACAAATATTCATACTAATGTAGGTTTTATTTCCAATTAGTTCTTAAATATTTGAAATAAAATCAGATTAGAAATGTGACTCCAAATCTTAGTCATTTTATATAAAAATTTTATTTTTATAATTAATTTTTTAATTTTTTAAATTAAAATGCAGTCTCACTACTTCTGTTTTATTTCTATTTTCTCTGAGTTTTTCCTTTGGGGTCGGGTGACATGGACTGTGGGACAAGAATTTGAGAGAGGGGACAGGGATGGGGACATGGCCTGGAGGACAACAGGAGTTGGGGGACAAGGGGTTAGAGGATCCAATCTGTAAAACCCCTATTTATGTGTGTGTGTGTGTGTGTGTGTGTGTGTGTGCAGATTAATTTTGTGAATTTGGATACAAATGCTGATCACCATGACGACAGCTGTTTTCAGGTGGGTGGAGCTTTGTGTGTGATTGCTAATGTTAACAATAAATGTTATTATTATTATTGTTATTATTATTTTTTTAATATTATTATTATTATTGTTGTTTTTATTATTATTGTTATTATTATTGTTATTGTTATTATTATTATTATTGTTATGATTGTTATGATTGTTATTATTATTGTTATTCTTCTTATTATTATTATTGTTATTATTGTTATCATTATTATTATTGATGTTATTATTATTATTGTTTTGTTATTATTATTATTATTATTGTTATTATTATTATTGTTATTATTATTATTATTATTGTTTTGTTATTATTATTATTATTGTTATTATTATTGTTATTATTATTGTTTTGTTATTATTATTATTATTGTTTTGTTATTATTATTATTATTATTGTTGTTGTTATTATTATCATTATTGTTATTATTATTATTGTTATTATTATTATTATTATTATTATTATTGTTATTATTATTATTGTTATTATTATTATTGTTATTATTATTACTTTTATTGTTGATTTGCTATTATTATTATTGCTATTATTATTGTTTTGTTATTATTATTATTGTTATTATTATTATTATTGTTGTTGTTTTGCAATTATTATTATTGTTGCTATTATTATTGTTTTGTTATTATTATTATTATTGTTATTATTATTATCATTATTATTATTATTATTGTTATTATTATTATTATTAGAAGCTGGCATCAGTGTCTCCTGATCTGCCGAGGTTGGTTGAGTCTCTCGTTTCTCGGCGTCTTAAAGAGCACGAAGTTCTTCTCCTGAATGGTCTGGAATCACCTGATACCTGCTCACATGACCCCGTCCATTCTCAGGTGAGTCATGTTACAATGCACTTTCTTCTACAGTTTATTCAAGCAGCTACACTTGATCAAAAGTAACAAACATTAATGAATACACAGTGCTGAGAAGAACACGGTGGCTTTTTAGAAGCTACCTAAGCTAATAATCATAGATTAGCCTTATATAAATATGCTGAATTCAAGTTATTTTGCATTGCCTCAGTGTTAACATACAGTAGTTAATTCCACATGTGCACTCTGGTGACTTCTGCTAGCTGCACAACACCCTCAATGGTCATGTGAGTCACATGTTAATAGAGTCCTCCTCTGACCATGTGAAGCCATTGTTTGTATTCACAAGACAATGGTAGATTCTTCCAAACACCTTTAACATGTATGGAGGAACACACTACACTCTCTGTATTCCTTCATCACTCATGCGCTGTTACAAAATGACGGGGTCATTTTAGACTCCTCAATTTAAAAAAATTAATATGTATAAAACATTTATCAGTTACTGAACCAGCAACAACTTACAACTTGGTGCAGAGAATCAGATCCAAACTGTAACTTTAATTAGATATGATTTAATTAATCACCCCATCTGCTTATTTACTTTATTTATGAGTGTGTGTTTTTGTATGTGTGTGTGTATGTTTGCATGTCTGTTTGTAAATGTGTATCTGTGTATTTGTGTTTGTGTCTGTGTTCTTGTGTGTATGTGTGTGTGTGTTTGTATGTGTTTGTGGTTTTTGTGTGTATGTGTGTGTGTTTGTGTGTATGCATGTGTATGTTTGTGTGTGTCTCTGTATATTTGTGTCTGTGTGTGTGTCTGTGTTTTTGTGTGTGTATGTTTGCGTGTCTGTGTGTTTGTGAATGTGTGTTTGTGTCTCTGCGGTTGTGTGTGTATGCATGTGTGGCTGTGTTTATGTGTTCGTGGGTGTCTCTGTGTATTTGTGTTTGTGTGTATGTGTGTGTGTGTGTGTGTGTTTGTCTGTGTGTGTTTGTCTGTGTATTACAGAATCAGAGGGCTGATGTGTGTGTGGTACAGAATGGCAGTAAGTGTGACCAAGTTCAGTCCGACAGCCTGATTCTTCAAATCAACAAGTTCCTGATTGGTCTACAGTCAGGACAGGAGAAACAGCGACACGTCCGATTGGCCGGTCATCACATCACCGACGACGACACTAATCGTTCTGTGTCGTCGATAGAGGAGGATTTCCTCACAGCATCAGAACATCTGGGAGAAGAAAGCGAGGATGACAAGAACGGTGAAAACATCTGTTTTTTATTTACGTTTTTAACTCCAGGTTCTTTTCAAATTACACAGTTTATAGCTGCTAATGTGGATGAGGAAAAAATTGTTTTGGAATGTGTATATGGGAATTTGTTCCTATTTCATCAAAAGAGCTTTGTCAGATTGGGCTCTGATGCTGGACGAAAAGCTGTGACATGCAATTGATGTTCCAATTAATTCCAAAGGTGCTCAGTTAGATTGAGGTCAGGGTTTTGTGCAGGACCCTAGAGTTCCTCTATACCAAACTCATCACACCCTGTCTTTATTGAACTCACATGGACACAGTCATCCTGGAACAGAAAATGACCCTATATTACACAGAATTGGAATCATATCATTTATTGGATATAATGGATTTTATACACGTTTGAAATCAGTGAGTGACGGGGACATGAAGTTAAAAAATCTGTATAAATGCAAAATGTTAAAGCACCATTTAGACTTCACTTGAGCGAAGAAGGGCGGCACGGTGGCTAAGTGGGTAGCACTGTTGCCTCACAGCAAGAAGGTCCTGGGTTCGATTCCCAGTTGGGGCGGTACGGGTCCTTTCTGTGTAGAGTTTGCATGTTCTCCCCATGTCTGTGTGGATTTCCTCCGAGTGCTCCGGTTTCCTCCCACAGTCCAAAGACGTGCAAGTGAGGTGAATTGGAGATACAAAATTGTTCATGACTGTGTTCGATATAAACTTGTGAACTGATGAATCTTGTGTAATGAGTAACTACCGTTCCTGTCATGAATGTAACCAAAGTGTAAAACATGATGTTAAAATCCTAATAAACAAACAAACACTTGAGTGAAGCATCTAGAATCTATAAACTCATTTAAAAAAAAAATGGGACAGTAGGTTAAGTTCAAATAATATATAGAACAGTGGTGTGTATTGAGATATTTAATCTTTTATTACTTTTACTTGACTGATTTTGATCATTGTAGAATATAGGCCCGTCAATAGCTGAGACTTGAAATTGAGAGCCAGCGTTGATGGACTAGTACAAAAGACCTCGGTGCCACCTTAGCGTCCGTCTTTGTGCTGTTTTTAATTGAATTCAGATCAATAAGGATTAAAAAATCATTGCAGTGTTGGTTTAAAACACAAGATAAAATATCTGATGTGGTTCGAGCTGATTGTGGTGGAGGTTTTAAGGATAGTAGGTGGGAATAAGTGAGATGTTAATCAGATGACTTGAACAGGATCAGTTGGGCAGGTGAATGAATTAGATTTGGGTTGAAAGTGACAGATGAAAGCGGCTCGGTGAGAGAAACAACGGACGGAGATTTATGGGAGGGAATTTAGAGATGTTATCATTATTGTGATGAAGTGTGGAGAAGGCCGGGAGGGGAATTGCTGATCTGTTTTGCTGATTACGTTGTTAGAAAAGCTAAGAATAGCACCAGCAGCGCCGGAGGGATCAGCAGTTTTCAGTGTCCAGCGCGTCCACTAGCAGTAATGAAAATGTGCTGCAACAAAAGCTACTGAGGGACGCAGCAAAAAGTGCTCGGCTGTTAATAAAGTTAAGCTGACATAACAAATGTAGCCAGGAATCCCAGAGAGAGTATCTGTGTGAGAAGTGGCACTGCTCCCAAGTCAGCAACACACTGCTTCAGTTCAAGTTTAAATTTAAAATATCTTAATACTGTTTTAACTTAAACTTTACACAATTTAATAACAGTGTTTTTTATGCATTTTCTGCCCATTTTTCCTCCCAATTTATTTATCAATTTGTCTTCCGCTGCTGAGGGATACCCGATTGCATCCGAGGAGAGCACGTTGCTGTACACGCCTCTTCTGACTCGTGTACAGCCCTCCTCTTCTCGCCCCTGCATTCTGCACAGGCATCTCTTTCGCCAATTAGGGTCCTTACACAGCCACTCACACATAGTCCGGTCCCCACCTTGCAGATACGATGGCCAATTAGTATCTGCTGCAGGCACTGCCAATTATGCCCGCCAGATGGTGCCCAGCTGACTGGTGGCAACGTCGAGTTTCGAACCGAGGAGTTCAGAATCTCGGCGCAGGTGTGCTAGAGCAGAGTACTTGTCTGGGGGGGCGCGAGTGCCTGACCGGGGGGCATGGCATTACGAGATTTTTTTACTTCTAAAACTAAAGCAATTCATTTTTCACCCACGGGAGACAGATTTCATTACTCTAACTGACCGCGCTCACACGCACGTTTAATGTTATTCAGTTCCGTCTGAAAAAAACCTTCAAAATAGAGCTCACAGCGAAGATAACCGGTGTCAAAAGCAACGACCGCTGTTATAGGACGTGTTTGTGTCTTTAAGAGAGACGCTCTGTTCACAGTATCGATTGTAAGTGACTCGGGAGTCGATTCATTTTAAGCGCAGCGTAAGTTTCTTTTCTCAGTCATCTCTCCGTGTTTACGGTTCGCAAGTTCACGGTTGGCACACGAAGGGGGGCGCATATCCAAAAAGGTTGAAAACCCCTGTGCTAGAGGAATATCCCGCTGCGACACCTGAGCGCCTCAGTTTAATTACATTCTTAAACACAAACATTAAAACATACAAACCCTATTTCCAGAAAAAATGGGACATTTTGTAAATCGCAGTAAAAAGAAGATTCTTTGATCTCTCAAATCTATATTTAACTGACAAAACTGGACAGAAAATGTTTCCAGTGTTTTCATTGATCATTATTGTATTTCGTAAACAGAAACATAAAAGTTGGGACATTTTTAAAATGCAATTATTTATTTATTAGGATTTTAACGTCATGTTTTACACACTTTGGTTACATTCATGACAGGAACAGTAGTTACTGCTTACACAAGATTCATCTGTTCAAGTGCACGTCTTTGGGCTGTGGGAGGAAACCGGAGCTTCTGGAGGAAACCCTTATAGACACGGGGAGAACATGCAAACTCCACACAGAAAGGACTCGGACCACTTCACCTGGCAATCGAACCCAGGACCTTCTTGCTGTGAGGTGACAGTGCTACCCATTGAGCCGTCCTGTAAAATGCAATTAAAAGAAGAATCTGTGATTTGATTTAATGGACAAAAGTGGAAAGAAAAGATTTCTGACGTTTTCACTGAACAATTGTAGTTTGTAAAAAGAAATAAAATTTTATGCCAACACACACTTGAAAAAATTGGGACAGAGGAATGTTTAGCACTTTGTTTTAACACCTTCTACTCTGAGACTTTTAAATGATTTGGGAACTGGAGCGCTCTAATTGTTGCAGTTGTGCATGTAGAATTTTCTCTGTTCTTAACAGTCTGTGGTCACTGTTGTCTGATTCTTTTCTTTATGACGCACCATACATTTTTAATACGAGATAGATCTGGTTTCTTTGGTGGTGATGATTCTCTCACTTGTTACCAATTCACCTGCTTTATGTAGAATGTGTTAAAACGCTGTACCTTTAATATTATATTAGGTTTTCATTCTTACTTTGCCCTTGTTCCAACTTTTGTCCCAAGTGTGTTGTTGGCATCAGAGTCTATTTCTTTTTACTAACTACAGTGATGTTGATTAGTGGAAACTTCAGGAATCTTTTCTTTCTATTTTTGTCAGTTAAATGAAATCACATTTATTTTTTAATAAATGTTCCAGCTTTTTAGAAAATGAGGTTTGTGTATACACCGATCAGGCAGGTAGTTCTACAATTACTGACTGTAGTCCATCTGTTTCTCTACATACTTTTTTAGCCTGCTTTCACCCTGTTCTTCAATGTGAGTGGATCAGACACAGCAGCGCTGCTGGAGTTTTTAAATAGAGTGTCCACTCACTGTCCACTCTATTAGACACTCCTACCTAGTTGATCCACCTTGTAGATGTAAAGTCAGAGACGATCGCTCATCTATTGCTGCTGTTTGAGTCAGTCATCTTCTAGACTTTCATCAGTGGTCACAGGATGCTGCCCACAGGGCGCTGTTGGCTGGATATATTTTTGGCTATTTTCAGTCCAGCAGTGACAGTGAGGTGTTTAAAAACTCCATCAGCGCTGCTGTGTCTGATCCACTCATACCAGCACAACACACACTAATACACCACCACCATGTCAGTGTCACTGCAGTGCTGAGAATGATCCACCACCTAAATAATACCTGCTCTGTGGGGTCCTGTGGGGGTCCTGACCATTGAAGAACAGCATGAAAGAGGGCTAACAAAGCATGTAGAGAAACAGATGGACTACAGTCAGTAATTGTAGAACTACAAAGTGCTTCTGTATGGTAAGTGGAGCTGATAAAATGGACAGTGAGTGTAGAAACAAGGAGGTGGTTTTAATGTTATGGCTGATCAGTGTACACAGAGTGCTCTGGTGACGCTGCAGACTATTACAGTAGCTCCACCATCATTCAGCCCCAGGCATTAAGCTACACAAGCTCAGAGAAGACTATAGCTGGAGCATTTTCAGTACAATATTGGCACCCCTGCACGTCTTTCAGAAGACTGTTGAAATTACAATAGCTGTTGTTTTCTCATGTTTGTTATGATGGGCAGCATGGTGGTGCAGTGGGTAGCGCAATCATCTCACAGCAAGAAAGGCCTGGGTTTGACTACCTGTCTGGTCCTCCAGGGTCCTTTCTGTGTGGAGTTTGCATGTTTTCCCTGTGTCCACATGGGTTTCTTTCGGGTGCTCCAGTTTTCTTCCACAAGTCCAAAGAGATGCAGTCAGGTCAATTAGAGTCTCTAAAATTGCTCTGTGAGTGTATGTGATAGTCTGCACTGTGATGGACTGGTGACCTGTCTGGGGTGTTTCCTGCCTTTAATCATATGAATCAGACCCACTGCAACCCTGACCAGTATAAAGCAGTGAATGAACAATGAATAAATGTTTATTATGAATATGGGTTTGTCAGACACCAGGGTAATGCTGTGAAATAATGCTGTGAATGTTTTTGATGGTTTGGATCTCAGTGAAGGGAAAGAAAAACTGCAAGCCATGCTGTTCTAAGTATTCCAACCTGGTGCTAACAGTTTAGGGAATGCCCTTAATGTTTCAGCGGGCAGTTTACTAATCAAGTTTTTGATAAGAAAGAACTTGACTGGTCTGCACAGAGCACCAACTTTAAGAAATTCTCTGTTAAAACAGCAAGTGGGAAAACCAAAACAAATGGTATGGATGTGTCCACATACTTTTGGCCATGTAGAAAAATACAAAATACAAATAAATATGAACAAGATGAGCCACTGACTCATTAGAATAAACAGTTTTAGAGGCGTGAGTTAATGAGTTCATCTTGACCTGAACAGACCATGAGAGTTAAAACTGAGACACGAGGGCGGTTCCTGGGTGCCGGGGGCACGGCGGCTAATCTATAATTAATCTCTCACGTGGAACAAGAGAGAGAGTCTGTAAAGGTTCTGCTCTCCAAGCAAATGTAATATTTATAATCACATACATTTACACTTGAGCTGTTTATGAGAGCAGGAAAGGAAGAAGAAGATGGCATGATGATGGGTATGACCCGTCACGTGTATAAAAGCAGCGCAGATGAAGTGAATCTATAATTACATTTCATTTTTCTACTCTTCTTTTCTCATATTTGTCACCTCTCGTACTTCTACACACATTCTCCTCTAAATCAGTTATGCTAACGGCAACCAAAAGCATCAAGGCACGACATGGAGTGTTTTACTAAAGCGGTTCCACAAAATAAGATTAAGATCCATTGCGGGCAACTTCATACTCGTAATCCACACAGACATGCCAAGGTCAGAATCAAAGCAGAGCTGAGGAAATTACTTTAAGAAGCAAGAAAAAAAGAACCAAGCAACAAGTACAAAGATGTTCAAACATACAGGATTAAAATAAGATACATACAACATTAACACAGAATAGGAACATTATGAGACTATGTCAACACTCATACAGATATTTTATACACCGATGAGGCATAACATTATGACCACCGCATTGTTTCTACACTATATAGAAGCACTCTGTTCTTTAATGGTCAGGACCCCCACAGGACCACCACAGAGCAGGTATTATTTAGGTGGTGGGTCATTCTCAGCACTGCAGTGACACTGACATGGTGGTGGTGTGTTAGTGTGTGTTGTGCTGGTATGAGTGGATCAGACACAGCAGCGCTGCTGGAGTTTTTAAATACCGTGTCCACTCACTGTCCACTCTATTAGACACTCCTACCTAGTTGGTCCACCTTGTAGATGTAAAGTCAGAGACGATCGCTCATCTATTGCTGCTGTTTGAGTCGGTCATCTTCTAGACCTTCATCAGTGGTCACAGGACACTGCCCACGGGGCGATATAATTTTGGTTGGTGGACTATTCTCAGTCCAGCAGGGACAGTTAGGTGTTTAAAAACTCCAGCAGCGCTGCTGTGTCTGATCCACTCATACCAGCACAACACACACTAACACACCACCACCATGTCAGTGTCACTGCAGTGCTGAGAATGATCCACCACCTAAATAATACCTGCTCTGTGGTGGTCCTGTGGGGGTCCTGACCATTTTAGAACAGCATGAAAGGGGGCTAACAAAGCATGTAGAGAAACAGATGGACTACAGTCAGTAATTGTAGAACTACAAAGTGCTTCTGTATGGTAAGTGGAGCTGATAAAATGGACATTGAGTGTAGAAACAAGGAGGTGGTTTTAATTTCATGGCTGATTGGTGTACAAAGATGTTTCTTCTGCCCCAAAAACATTTAAAAAAAACATCTCCAGCTACACAAAAACTCCAAAATGCTGCGGAATGGCCAACATGAGCATACCAGCCTATATTCCAGTTAAAAAAGAAAAACACTAAAATGTGGGTACTAAAAAATTATTAACCAGTAGGTGGATTGAGAGTTTTTGAGCATTGTGGATATACTAATAGATGAAAAACCTGTGCCGTTTGGCACTGAATTCTGGCCCATGCCTCCTCCAGCACATTTCAGTCCAGATTTTAACAGTCTAAGCACAAATGGAAGATCGTGCTACTTTCTACATATTCTTCTGCAGCTCCTGCTGGCACCTTCACCAGAAATCAGGAATTGCTGTTGCTGCAGAGACATCTACTCCCCATACTGTTGCTCTAACCAAAAGCTTTAATAGGTGTTTATTTCAGTTTAATGTCAATTTAGTTCTATATGATTAATTTTGTAGGTTTGTTTCCTATTTGCATAGTTTAATTCTGTCTTATTTACTTATTTACTAGTAAAGTTGCTATAGCTAAAGAAAGCTTCCAAGACTGAGGCTATCTGAAAAACGTTCATTGTCATTCCTGTGCTTTGCACAGATTGCTGCTCCAGAGGGGTCTCTTATATTGGTGGTTTTATGCTTTAGAATTGTACCAAAGTGTATATGAGTGTTTCATTTAGAAGCTCATGATTTTAACATCATTATGACCCAAACATCACCTCATAATATTTCTTTTCTCTCTTTGTAGATTCAGAAGGTGGATTAACACTAGAAGCAGTAGGGATGCTGAAGATGGCACCACAGCATAGGACTATAGTAGAACGAGAAGACAGTGAGGACTCAGATACCATTTGCGCTTCCTCCAGATTCCAAAAAGTATCCAGAACGTCCTCCACCAGGGGTGGTAGTGTTTCCCTACACAATGAAAGACAACAAAAGAAAGAGTCCAAATATGCCTCCAATCTTGCTGAATCTGTTCTGCAGGACGCTTTCATTCACCTTTCCCATGATGAATCCTCATTTTCTACTGAACCAGCCAGGAGAGTCTCCAGTTCTGCGCAAACGTTATCTGAGAAGCATCAAAGATCCAGAACTCACTCTTTCGAACTTCCAAAAATCGTGATTGTCCAGAGTCCAGATAACTGCGAGGAGGCTGCTGAATGGCCTGGGACGCAATCCTCTGAGAATCAGGACGTGCGCCAGTCAGATACTCAGGCTCACTCATATCACAGCTCTCCAATCATGCATAAAGCTAAGCCTGTGGAGGTAGCATTAGCATATGCTGCTAGTGTAATTGGGACAATCAGCAGCCCTCAGGTCACGGAGAGACTTGCTCTAAATACAGAAGATGATCATGATGGGAGGGATGCTGATAAATATGAAGATTGCACCGAGGCAGATCAGGGTGACTATACGTTACCTTCTGCCTTATGTGGCATGTCAAAGGTAGCAGGAGCAGTAAACCAATCAGGAGATTCTGGTGAAACTAAAGACCCAGGAGAGACATTCACAACATCAATGGGGTTGCTATCAGCGGCTCAGGCTTCCACAGCAGTTACGTTACAAAGCAACTTAGTGGAAGGCACCAGCATTGATACGTTTAGGTCCATAGTGGCTGAGAGTCTCCTTGGAGAAGCGTTGGAAGTCCTTAACAAGAAGCAGAGCTACACATGCCTACTAAATGTCCTAGAGACCACACAAAACAAGATAGTGGATGGGATCATGCATCCAAGAAGGTTGTCCCAGGAGGGGCTGGGAGTAGACGATTTTACCCAAGAGGTGGCAGAAAGCGTGTTCAAATATGCCCTGGAAAAATCAGTAAAAAAGAAAGAGCTGAAAGGGAAAGATGCCCCTGATATCCAGAATTTTCTCACTGAGAGTGTGAACAGCTTGCTCTTTGATGTCCTTTTTGCCGTTTCAAGGAAAATCAGTGACATTTCAAATTGTAGCCCAGAGCCATTTAACAGCAGTGAGACTGAAGTGTGTGCAACAGAAAATGAGGCCACTACCATGCCCGGAGAAAAAGAAATATGCCAACCAAACCATTTGAGTCAACTCAGCCAGATTGAAAATTCGGAAAAGAAAAATGCCACGGAAAAGCAGTCTTTCATTGACGGGAAGAAGGAAAATCAGAGGAGCTTGCAGGACAAGGAATCATGTCTGAATGACACTGGCAAACATGCCCAGAGCAAGACAAACAAAACAATTGTTAAGGAAAGTGAACCCCAGCAACAGTTTTTGTTTTCCTCAACAGGTTGCACAATGGAGCAGAGTGAATTAAAGACCTCAGTGAATTGTTTTGCTGAAGACTTGGCGTCTACGGTTGTTTCAATGGCGACAGAGCTAGCGGCAATCTGCCTTGAGAATTCAAGCAGCAAGCAACCCTGGTTTTGCGCCCTCAAAGCAGGATCCGAGGGCCCAGAGGGACTTTTGGTGCCTTGTCGATCATCAGCAGCTGCGGCACTTCGGAGAAAAGAGACACACAACGGCGTTGTCAAAAAGCATCGCCCACCTCGCCTCAGTGAGATAAAACGCAAGACTGAGGAGCAACCTGAACTTATGGAGCGTCTTGTTAATCGAGTCGTTGACGAGACCGTAAATCTCGATGAACCAGTGACTTCAGACTTTGCACTTTTTGCCCTAGAGGTCACTAACAAGATCATGAACTGCCCAGAACTGAATGTAACGGACACATCCAAGTCAGGTCAGACGTCTCGTAGTCGGCTGCAATGCGAAAGGTGGGGCAGTCGGGGAAAAGCCTCCAGCTGTGAAAGCATCCCTGAGGAGGATGCAGATCCATCCGGAGCACCAAATTCCCTGGATCCAGGGAGCAGACTGGGTCATAATCTGAGCCGAGGAAGCTCGATATCGAAGCAGTCCAGCTGTGAAAGCATAACTGATGAATTTTCTTGCTTTATGGTGAACCAGATGGAGACAGAAGGCAGAGGGTTTGACCTGCTACTTGACTACTATGCAGGGAAGAATGCAAGCAACATTCTGGCTGCTGCAATTCAACAAGCGACAAGCAAGAAAAACGGTCACCTCAGCATTCGGACATCAACTTGCTTGTCAAAGCAGTCCAGCACGGAGAGTATTACTGAAGAATTTTACAGATTCATGCTTCGAGATATTGACAAGGAGAATAAAGACTTTGGGATGACAAAGACCAAAGAGTGGAGCAACAACCTTTTGCCGCCCCCTTCAAGAGCCCTCTTCTGTATTCGTCAATCGTCAGTCCCGGATAGACGATCCTCCGATTCAAGGCTGACTGTAAACTCACCCATTAAAGCCAACTCTTTTGATGGATTTGCCCGGAATGTCCATGGTGACTCATTGAATATCTTTTCATCCAACTCTGTCTCGTCCACAGGATTGTGCAAATCCGATTCCTGTTTGTATAAGCGTGGCCGTACAGACCATATCACGGACATGTTAATCCATGAGACCTGGGCTAATTCCATTGAGTCTTTAATGCGTAAAAACAAGATCATAGCTAACCCTACAGATGACATTACAGAGCTAGACGCAGAATCCCAACCACATGTCCAGCTCTTTGCGAATCGGCTAGCTGCGGACATCGTTGAGAGTGGCAAGTCCCTTCTTGGAAGCCAACCGGACGTTTCATCAGCGGTTGGAGAGAGACGGCGGGGTTTTAAACAGTCCCGGTTAGGAAGTAATCGTGGTCGGACCCAGCAAGAAATGGTACGACCAACACAGAGAGAGGTTCCTCTGATCCACATTGAGCCAGATAAAAGGGACGAACGGTGTGAAGATGTCGAAAGTGAAGGTTGCTTCATCAGGGAATCAAACACCCAGGTTAAACCTCAAAGCAGCCTGGAGAGAGTAATGTCAATCCAGAATAGGTACGGCAAAAAACACACACTTAACACACTTGTCGAGGTCATGGCATCACTACAGCTATATTGAGAGCAGCAGATGAGCTCGTAGAGAAGCTTTGAAATTCCAGCGGCAAGATTTCAATTCGGCCGAGTTGCTTTGATCTGCCAGAGTGGAAGAAATTAAATTGCAGACCATTTCCTTTAATGCCACATGATTGCCCCGGTGGGTTGGTACACTGGTACACTGAAAACAGATACAGAGCTCACAAAAATGTAGCCTGAGATTCCCATGCTGCAATCCTGTCTTATTATTTGCCAGATTAGACAGATATATATTAGATGGTGTCCAGTCTCAGGTGCTTTATAGCCTTTCTGATTGATACTGCAGTTCTGTGGAAATATACACAAACATCCACACAACATCAACCCTGCATGCTTATTCTGTTTTCTCTTTCATCCGTCCTCTCCGGTGGCGTTAATAATGGTTTTGAATAATAATATTTTTAGCAACGTTAGCCCCCTCAGTGTTTTACAGTTAATGCAACAATTACTAACTACTGTCCACAAACTAATACAAGTCTAGTAGAGAGAAATCCCATCAGTTTTGACATGAACATTCATAGCTGGTATATACACCGATTAGTCATAACATTATGACCACCTTCCTAATATTGTGTTGGCCCCTATTTTGCTGCCAAAACAGCCCTGACCTGTCGAGGCATGGAGTCTGACATCTTTCTATCAGAACCAACATTTACTTCTTCAGCAATTTGAGCTACAGTAGCTCGTCTGTTGGATCGGACCACAGGGGCCAGCCTTCGCCCCCCATGTACATCAATGAGCCTTGTCGGCGGTTTACCACTGTTCCTTCCTTGGACCACTTTTGATAGATACTGACCACTGCAGACCGGGAACACCCCACAAGAGCTGCAGTTTTGGAGATGCTCTGACCCAGTCGTCTAGCCATCACAATTTGGCCCTCGTCAAACTCGCTCAGATCCTCACGCTCGCCCATTTTTCCTGCTTCTAACATCAACTTTGAGGATAAAATGTTCACTTGCTGCCTAATATATCCCACCCAGTAACAGGTGCCGTGATGAAGAGATAATCAGTGTTATTCACTTCACCAGTCAGTGGTCATAATGTAACGCCTGGTCGGTGTACAGTACAAGTCAGGAGAATCGGAAGCATCATTTCACCAATTACGTCCACATTTTTGTTTATCATCCTGGTGAAAGGTCCTGATAAAAAATCTGCTTTATTAAGAATTTATTCCCAAACAAATGTGTAATTTCTTTTTTAGTTTCATAGCTAGTGACACCACAGAGCCCCTAATAGAGCGACAATATGCCTCTAATAATGAACTTAAAATATCTTTATCATCATAATGGTATGTACCATCTGAACCACCAAGTAAAACGAGCTACAAAATAATGCACCATTGCATGGTCACATGCAGTCTAAATTGCCCCAAAATAAGGGGTCTGCCATGAATTACAAACTAATTAAAAACATATGACACCATCCACAGTCAAGCAAGCTTTACTTTGCTTTACTTTGCTTTTTTGTCAGCATAGTGGTTCTCCTTGGTCAGGGTGATGGTGGTGCAAGCAGTGAATGAATTACAAGCTGGGAATTGGAAAAGATTGGAAGAAAAATCAAAAGTATATAAAATCACTCACTCACTGTCTTAACCGCTTATCCAATCAGGGTGGCAGGGGGGTGCTGGAGCCTATCCCAGGTTTTCAATGGGCGCAAGGCACACGGTAACACCCTGGACGGGGTCCATCACAGGGCACACACACACACACACACATGTACACACACACCCATTCACCTATAGGGCAATTCAGTGCCTCTAATTAACCTGACTGCATGTTTTTGGACTGTGGGAGGAAACCGGAGCTCCCAGAGGAAACCCACACAGACACGGGGAGAACATGCAAACTCCACACAGAAAGGGCGCAAGGCACACGGTAATGGGCGCAAGGCACACGGTAACACCCTGGACGGGGTCCATCACAGGGCACACACACACACACACACATGTACACACACACCCATTCACCTATAGGGCAATTCAGTGCCTCTAATTAACCTGACTGCATGTTTTTGGACTGTGGGAGGAAACCGGAGCTCCCAGAGGAAACCCACACAGACACGGGGAGAACATGCAAACTCCACACAGAAAGGGCCCGGACCGTCCCGCCTGGGGATCGAACCCAGGACCTTCTTGCTGTGAGGCGAGAGTGCTACCCACTGAGCCACGGCACCGCTCATAATATAAAATCTTTGAATAAAATAAAATAAACAAAAATCAAACACTACCATGTGTTGTGTTTTGAACACAAAACCAGCACTGCACTGGTTTAAATCAGCAGTAGATATTATATTAATTTGAAACAGAAATCAGTTTGGACTAAGCTGCTCTCAGTTTTTTTTTCTGTACTTTGACTTTTTAGCTACAGTAGCAGAAGTAGCAATGACCACTACACTTTTGGTCTTGTCATCTCCCCCATCACCAGATACAGGACGGGTACAGCACCCTCTGCGGGCGAGGAGGGTGAGCGGTGCTCTTTCAGCAGTAGCAGTGAGGAGAGCGGATCAGGATGGGCACAGGTTCCTCCTGATGAAGAAACTCAAGAAGAGACCACCAGTAGCTTCATTCAGCTCAGTGAGGGGTCAGTCCTCTTTATTGCGTTCCCAGCCATTCCCTGGCTTTTCCATTCAGCACTTTATCATGCTTACATATGCTAAGTGCTCACGCTAACCATGGCATTCCAGAGCCATAATCATTACAATTAACAGTTACATTTTTAGCATTTAGCAGACGCCTTTATCCAAAGCGACTTAGAGTACAGTTACAGTATACAGTCTGAGCAATTGAGGGTTAAGGGCCTTGCTCAAGTGCCCAACAGCAGCAACCTGGCAGTGGTGGGGCTTGAACCAGCGACCCTCTGATCACTGGTCCAGTACCTTAACCACTAGGCTACAGCTTGCCCTTAACGTTAACTTTAATGCTGCTTAGGGTGGCCACATTCATAGCCACAAAAAGGAGGACATTACACCAGGAACAGGGGGACATGATACTGCAACACACAGAATGAAACCATAACCCATATAACAGAGTTTTTGACCAATTTAAGCAAGAATTATATAACAAATGACTGTTTTACTCACTAAATGTTGTGTCTACTTTTGATATTTAAGTATGTTCCTCGCTGCCTCCAAAAGTTTACTTTGTGAAAATTGCTCATTTTCACAGCGTTCCTGAGCATGAGAGCTGACTGACTCTATTAGAGGTGTATACAGACCAGAGCGAAATTCAACCACCCAATCACAGACTAGCATTTAGATGGCAGACCTTCTGCGATTGGCTAGTGGTAGCACTATAAGCAGTCAAATGAGGCTGTTAAACCAATTAAATACAAAGCATTTGTTTTGACATGTACCTGAGCCAATGACAGATAATATTGATAAAAAATGAAACCAGTTAACTCCAAAAGGAGTATTTTTAAGTGTCCGTCCTAGCGTTGCGTAAATGGAGGACTGGCAGCTGAAAAGCCGGACTGTCCGACCTAAAACCGGACGGCTGGCCACCCTAGTGCTGCTACATCAGACTGTGTATTAATGCTACGAGTGCTAAATGCTAATGCAAACCACAGTGTATAGGAGCCATTTGAATGACATTTAATTTTTTTCTTCATTAAAATGAAATATTAATGCTAACCATGGTGGTCTGTGACTCTTTTTAGATAAAAATTTTCTCTCTGTTAGCATAATATACACTAAATGCTAGCATTTGTGTTACAAAGTCATTTTGTGGCCCCTCCACTACAGCTACATGCTAAAGTTGTAGAGAAAATACACTATATGGACTAAAGTATTGGGACACCCACACATTACACCTACAGGAGCTTTTATGGCATCTCATATGGGGTTGATCCCCCCCTTTGCAGCTACAACAGCTTCTTCTTTAATGGGGAGACTTTCTCCAGGATTTTAAAGTGTATTCGTTGGATTTTTTTTTCTATTTTATTTATACATTTTCTCCCAATATAGTGCAGTCAATTTGTCTTCTGCTGCTGGGGATCCCTGATTGCAGTTGAGGTGGGTATATTGCTGCTCACCCCTCCTCCGACCCGCATGCAGCCCTTAACGGAACCCTTTCACCCATGCAGTCTGCACAGGCGCCTCTCTATCTGCCAATCAGGGTCCTTACACAGCAATTGAAGACCCCACCCACATAGTCCGGTCATCCCAGCCCTGCAGGCACTGCCAGTTATGCCCGGTAGATGGCGCCCAGCCCACCGGTGGCAATGCTGAGTTTCGAACCGATGAGTTCAGATTCTCGGCGCTGGTGTGCTAGCGGAATGTCCCTCTGCACCACCTAGGCGCGTCTGTGGGATTTTTGACCGTTTATCCAAAAGCGTATTTGTGATGTCAGACACTTCTGTTAAATGAGAGACTCTGGCTCGCAATCTTCATTCTAGTTCATCCCAAAGGTGTTTGTTGGCATTGAGCATTGAGGTCCGGGGTCTGTGTGGGCCAGTCAAATTCTTCCACACCAGACTCACCCAACCATGCCTTTATAGACCCAAGTATTTTAGTAATCTGTGTGTGTGTGTGTGTTATAGCAATGGGAACAGCAGTGCATCCAGTCTTGGTGTCACAGATCTTGAGGGGTTTCCAGAAAGTTCCACTGCAATTTCCACTGCACAGATCAGGTAAGATTATTATTGTTATTATTATTTGCTATAATTGTATTTTTGTGGGCGGCATGGTGGCTCGGTGGGTAGCACTGTCGCCTCACAGCAAGAAGGTCCTGGGTTCGATCGGCGGTCTGGGCCCTTTCTGTGTGGAGTTTGCATGTTCTCCCCGTGTCTGCGTGGGTTTCCTCCAGGAGCTCCGGTTTTCTCCCACAGTCCAAAAACATGCAGTCAGGTTAATTGGAGACACTAAATTGCCCTATAGGTGAATGAGTGTGTGAATGAGTGTGTGAATGTGTGTGTATGTGTGTCTGCCTTGCAATGGAATGGCGCCTTGTCCAGGGTGTTACTGTGTGCCTTGCGCCCATTTAAAAGCTGGGATAGGCTCCAGCACCCAACCCCCCGTGACCCTAAGTTGGATAAGTGGTTAAGAAAGTGAGTGAGTAAGTACTTTTGTGTGGTTAGTTGTGAATGTGATCTCTAATAATATTATACACCCGAGAAATATTGATTATACATAGTGCTGCTCCACCCACATGATTTAAAAAACCTGCTCTGTTTAACACTGTAGGAGTGTAATCCATAAAACCCATCCCAAACCTTATTAAAACCTTATTAAGAAATAGGTTTACTGTTTGAGATGTTTCAGTGCTGCTGTGCTCTTTGTATCATTCTCATGGGTAACAGTACAGCACTGAGCTCCAGTACAAATCCCCACTTCACACTTCTCTAAAGTTATTACAGTTTACATCTATGATTATGACAAGTGGGGATTGTTTACACATCACACACCAACTCCTGTTGTGTCACAAATACTGTATACCAGTCTAAATATACCAGTGGTAGTGCACTAATTAAACACACTATTAAGTATGTTAGTTGTGAGACCATCTGCCTTCAGGAGGCAGGGATTGACAGGAAAAAGTTCAGTCTGATTTTTTACCTGCCCTAGTAAGACCTTGTGTATCTGCAATAATAGTGCACTCAGCAGTGACTGGAATGAAACGCAGCCAAACCTTGCACTGAAAATGCTGATTGTATGTTTGTGTGTGTGTGTGTGTGTGTAGTGAGGACAGAAAGACCCTACATACTGCAGAACAGACTGATGGTGAGTACTGTTTACTATTATGAACCACACACACACACACACACACACACAGAGATTCATGCTGTTTTGCTGCAGTAAAGCAATCAGACATGGTTAATGAGCCATTTTACAAAACCCTTCTGTTCTATGCACACAATATACACCATAATACAGAAAAACTAAAAGAAATATTCACCGTCTTAGTCACTCAATCAACCCTTAACTAAATGTTTAATTAGACTAGACTCACCCAGCCTTGATACAACATGGAAAAGAAAGGGTATTAAAATGAATCAGTGTGAAATCGGTTACATTGCCATTTTTAAATCTCTGGGACTCCACAGCGAGAGCCATTACACTTAGAGCAGTGGCAAATCTTTTCAGAAGTGGCCTACAACATAATCCAGACAAACATTGAGGCTTTAATGAACTACAGGCCTCTCTCACCTCAGATAAGATTGTGTTCATGATTCCACTATTAGAAAGAGTCAGGTCAAAAATAGTATCAGTCAGAGAACTGTAGGCCAAAAACCACTTCTAACCAAGAGGAACCCAAAGGTTCAGTTTAATCTAATATAAAATCCACTAAACATTTAAAACAACTAATTGGCATAGAGTTACTTTTTCACACTAAGAACATCAAACTAACAGTAAAAGTAATATTTATTGCATCAGGGCCTGTACGACTTGACACACACGATATGGACAAAAGTATTTAGACACCCCTTTCTAATTACTGAATGTGAATTTCTAATGTGTTTCTGTTGTGTGGAACTGTTGTGGCCTAGTGGTTAAGGTACTGGACTAGTAATCCAAAGGTTGCTGGTTCAAGCCCCACTACTGCCAGGTTGCCACTGTTGGGCCCTTGAGCAAGGCCCCTAATCCTCAATTGCTTAGACTGTATACTGTCACAGTACTGTAAGTCACTTTGGATAAAAGCGTCTGCTAAATGCCGAAAATGTAATGTAAAATGTAATGTAATGTTTCAGCCACAACAATTGCTAACAGGTGTAATAAAGAAGTGATATGCTTCCAACTTTGCACCAACAGTTTAGGAAAGGCCCTGTCCTGTTCCTACATGATTGCCCTTATGCACTATCCAAGCTCTATAAAGACATGAAGAAAAACTCAGTTTAAAGAAACTCCAGTGACCTGCACAGAGCCACGACCTCAGCCCTACTGAACAGCTTTGGAATATCAGCTGAGGCTTTCTTGACCAACATCAATGCCCAGCCATGCAAATGCTTTTTCGACTGAATGAGCACTAATCCCCTCAAACATACTTCAAAGTCTTGTGAGACGCTTTCTCAGTTATAGCTGAAAATATCACATAGAGGTCACTCTGTTTTCATACTATTTATTGTTAAATTGGATGTCCAACAAGCTTATGGTCAGGTGCCAAATACTTTTAATTAGGGGAACCATGATTTCTGATTTCTACAGAAAATTCTTCAGGAGAACGTCTGGCCATCAGTATGTGATATTACGCTCAAGCACAACCTGGTTTCGCAACAAGACAACAATCTGAAGCATATTCACAATCTAAAATTCCAGCTCAGTCTCTGTTTGTGTTTCTGTCTCTGCGTATCAGAGGTGACGTCGGGTTTATCCACAGCCGGAAGTAGCTGTCACAGAGAGCTGCAGGTGATGAACTTCGACTTGGAGTTTGAAGATGCGGATAGAGAGTTGATGGCGGCGCTGCAGTGGATCGCGGCGTCAGAGCTCAGTGTTCCAGCTCTGAACTACAGAACCACACAGCAGAACACACACACCAAGGTACCAACCATGTTTACCCCCATAAGCCCTCAAAATGTGTATCACACCTTCAATATTTACAGTACACAGGGGTGACACATTTTTAAACATGGTGTTTTTAAAAAATAAAACCTAATTTGTCCTGTCAGAGTGATCATCTCAGTTAAATAAGGGTTTTACTCACGCTGTTCTCAAAACGCAACATAAACAAAGCAAAATTAGTGATAAAAACTATCAACTAACTGTGGCCAGTGGTAGCTTAGTGGGTAGAGCTTTGGGCTATCAACTGAAAGCAGGGCCCTTAACCCTCTCTGCTCCAAGGGCGCTGTATGATGGCTAACCCTGCGCTCTGACCCCAGCATCCAAACAAGCTGGGATATGCGAAGAAAGAATTTCGTTGTACTGTACGTCTGTATGTGTATCTACGATAAATAAAGGCATTCTATCACTACTTAGTTTATTTTTACAAAAAATATTTGAAAAACCTGAAAACAGTCGACTCTTCACAGCCAGAATGCAGCAAAGGAGATGTAATAGGGAATTGGAAATGACTAAAGTTTGTCCAAAAACCCAAAACAAACAAACAAAAAACATTAATAGAATGTAGAAAGTTTAGCTACAGTCTTACTTTAACGTTTGGACAGCCCTGTGATAAACATTTGCACATTAAAATACAATTGAAGGGCCGCTCAGGTGGCGCAGCGGTAAAACATGCTAGCACACCAGCGCTGGGATTTCGAATACATCGTATTGAATCTCAGCTCTGCCATCCGGCTGGGCTGGGTGGCCACATGAACATTGATTGGCTGCTGTTCACAGGGTGGGATATTAAGTCGGACCAGGGTTCCTCATAACTAGTGCAATAATGACCTCTGCTGGCTGACTGATGGCACCTGCGCAGAGTTGGGGAATAATGCTGATCAGGGTGTAACTCTCTGTGCACAAGGCTGATTCGCATATGTACTCACTTCATGCAGGTGAAAAGATGTAGTCAGTACTGCACACGTGTCGGAGGGGGCGTGTGTCAGTTGCGAAGCTCCTCAGTCAGCAGTGGAAGGTTGTATTGGTAGAGGTGAAGTGTAATTGGATACGACTAGATTAGGGGATAAAATTAGGGGGGAAAAATCAGGAAAAAAAGGGAAAAAAAATACAATTGACAGTACATTTACTGAATGTTACACATTGGAAAAATGATAGCACCCCTCTTACCTTTTAAAGAAATTTTGAATTCAAATGTACAGTTTGTAGCCTGTGGTAAAACGCTTGGGTGGTGCATCTGGCTAACTTGATATCCCACCATCATAGAAACATCAGAGTTCAATAAAATTAGGCCCGATAAGAAACACATTTTTGCTGCTGCATTATAAAAGCATCAAACTGTCCAGTTTCTAAAGATTTTCTGATGTTTACATGCTAAATCAGGTCTGTTGGAGACCCTCGGTGTAAATGATTGAGTGATGTATATGTGTCACCATTTATTGGTTTAAGCATCCAGTGTTTGTGACCAGTGTTTTTGGTCGGCACTGCACTCACTGCAACCCTGACCTATATCTATGTGTGTTCAGTTTCAGAAGGTGGTACAGTTGGCATTACAGAGGTCATGGTGTATTGGTGAATTCATCTCTCTGGTTCTACAGTTCTGTCGACTCAGCCCTGACTCTGGGGAAACTCTCAGCCTCTTCGACTGGCTCCTCCAAACCCAGCGCTAACACACACCCACACACACACACACACACACAGACTGTGCTGTGTTACCCTGAACACTGTGTTAGGCTCTGCACCAAACCACACTGACTTCATTCCAGTCCCAAAATCTGAGTGCACTAATGAGAACCGTTCTTCACTAATATACCTCATCACATCAGCACTTCTTACACCACCCTTAAAAGCCGAATGTTAAGTGGCTGCACTAAATTGGCACAGGTGTAAGTGGGCGAGTGAATAAGTGAGTGTGTTACACCATGATGGCCTGCCGATCTGTCCAAATTGTGTTTCTCGAAAGTGTCAGGCTCATCGCCACCCTGACCAGATCAGTTAATAAATCAGTTAGTAAATTAATTAAATAAATAAAAAACTGTAAATGTGCAAATGTGTCCACAGTCAAATAAATAAATTAATATTTAATTAAATTCTCCCAAAATGTGACACCACAGACTAACTGACTGCTGCATTGCAAAAGTTATATTTGCCCCTGTGGAAAATCTAAATGTCAAAAAGTTTGTTTAAAATTGCAATGATTATTTTACATGCAGCATTGGATTGGGGTCCTATTCAGGGGTGTTTTACGTCTGTAAGCTGTTTCTGATGAAGTGAAGTGTTTAGGGATTGTTTATTACCGTAAGTAAACCGTTATGTTGTGCAAGGCTCCATTGGGCACAGGTTCACTGAAACTGTGTAAATGTGAACTGGATATTTGAACTGAAATCATATTAAATAACAGATTCTATTTAGTGATTGTTTCCTCATTTTTAATCATGTAGTTCTTGTGTGTGACTGGAGGTTTTTTCCTTTAATGTTAACGAGCAAATCTGAATAAAGATGACCAATCAGATGCAGGCAACTCTTTTGGAGTTAAATTATTTATTAGTTATATATTTCAAGATGCTTTTTGTTTGATTCAGCTTTATATAAGTATATATAGAAATGAAACAACATTCCCCCCAGACCAAGGTGCACACACAGACTTACTATAAATACGAGCAACATTTTTGGACCTAAAAAGTGAAGAGATGGGACCAAGGACGAGTGTGGCGTTGGCCAGTACATTGTTCTAGTAAATATTTTATCATAATATGAAATGGAAAAACAATTATGATTGAATTATGATTGTATAAAGTAATAATTGTGAGTAGAAGACTCTGAAGCACAGCAGAATGATTTCTGTCACTGTACAATAGTGTGGAGTTGTTGATATGTTGCGGTGTGGTGTGAATAAATGATTTATTTTGGTGTAAATACTGTATAGTAGCAGAAACAGATTTAAACGGCAGTGTTTAGGCTGTATGTACTCTTTTATTTGTCTGTAATATGTGAAGTATTAGCGTGTTAGAATTAACATAACATGTTTCATCATCAGAATCACCTGAAAGCACAAGCGTCCGATCTGTGACTGTAGATCTGAATGTGCGTAACTTTTCAATGTCAATAAAACGTATGGAACATGATCTCAGTGTGGACCTTTTTCTGCTAAGATAAGGAAAGTTTTCTTGGCAAACACTGACCCCCATATACACCATCAATGTATATCTGAGTTTTGGCGACTACCAGCATGATGATGCACCAGGTCACAAAACACAAACACCTCAAACTGGTTTCAGTAACATGACAAAGAGCTTGATTTACTGATGACCTCTCCAGTCACCAGATCTGAATCCAGTACCTAGATCATTTACAGCGTGGTAAACGGGAAATTGGCAGCATGAATGTGCAGTGACAAATCTGCAGTAATTATGTGATGCCATCGTGTCAACATGAATTCTAGTGAGATTCCAACATCCATGCAGCAAAGAACTGAAGATGTTCTAAGGAGTTTACCTTATGACGCATGGTTAAGAGACACTGCTCTGAACACTTGCTGAACTGCAGGTTGGAGACACTGGTGATAAACATGGAGAATCACAGCAGTTTTACACAAACATTTATTTACACAAAATCATCAGAGGTGAGATGATGCTACATTATTAGCTACAGTAGCTACATACAGTAAAGCGAATCAACTACATTTAGTGAAGAAGGGACATTCTCAGACAATCTGATCCTTTAATACTGCAGCTCGTCCTCTTCATGTGGAGACTCAGCGCCAAATCCGACAAGTGTTGTCTTTACTGCCTGTACCGACACACACAGACACACATGAACATAAACAGACATTCACATACACACAGTAAAGTGTGCTATTTAAATTTGTGTACCTGTAATGATGGCATCCCCGTCATAGTTAAAGGCGCAGGAGAAAATCTCATCTGTGTGTCCCTCCAACACCTGCATCATCATCATCATATTATTAATATTATTAAGTTTTTATTATTACTATTTTTTCTGCTCCTGTATTTAGGCATCACCACAGCAGATCTGGTGTGCATACTAGCCTAGAAAGAGTTTGTACGCCGAACGCCCCTCCTGACGCAACCCTTCTTATTTTATCTGGGTTTTAACCGGCACTGAGAGTGCACTGACAAGTGCACCTTCCAATGGCTAAGCTGTTTGGCCACCGCCACCCACTTTAGATATTGCCAATCATTTCTGTGTAGTCATCTGACCAGCGTATAGCAGCACCACTAAGATTTAAACCTTGGGTCCTGGGATCTCAGCGGGGGTGGGCTAGTGCACTTTACACATCCGCACTGTGTCACCTGAGCACATACACTATTCTTCTTCTTTCTATTATTATTATTGTTATTGTACTACTGTATGAATAATTAATAATACAGTACATGTTGCAGTTGAAGGCAGAAATTTCAGACTCTAAATGATGTTGCAACACAGAATGTGAGGTTCTCTCCAACATCAGACTTAGTATCATTATGACAATGAGAAAGTTCTGACAGGGTCCAAAATATTGGCTAAAACTACAGCAAACTAGGCGCTGTTACTATTTATGATGCTCATGCTAAATCCACCAATAGTAGAAGTTTTGTTTTTGAACCTCAGTATTGCCCTGAGACCAAAATGCTCTGACTGAAGATACAAGTAGAACATCATCTTCCTTTACCGTACACCCACTGGACATGAGACATCAGACATTTCATGTAAAACTGATGTAAATCATGTCATACAGTGTGACACGGTAATCTCACTGAATTCAGACGGGTCTGTATAATAGAGGAATAAATGATTTGGGAACGAATCCCTCACCTGCAGACATGATGCAGACTGAACACACCACACACGAGCAGTTTTATCAGCGCTCGCCGTTAGAACCCGAGTTCCCTGTGGATTAAAACACACCTGCAACACAAACATTCCAGTTCTGTTACTGCCACTCTTCCTGGTGCATCCATAATGGCGAAGTACATCATCATGATGCACGTCACGAAGAACAATTCATCTCAAACTGGCTCCATTAGGTTTGTTGTACCTCAGTGACCACACCGGTCACCAAATCTGAATCCAGTAGAGCAATTTTGGGATGTGGTAGAATGGGAGTAATGTCCAACACCTTGTGGAATCCATGCATCAAAGGCTCAAAGATGTTCTGAGATGAAGCAGGCTCTAAACAGTACTAATATGCTATTCCTAATAAAATGGCCAGTGAGTGTAAACAACAGTGGTTTAACCCTCACACAGTCAGTGTGTGTGTGTGTGTGTGTGTGTGTGTGTAGATAAACTGATGGAGAGATGCTCGTGTTATTACAGGAACATTATGGAGTAGAAGAATGCATGGATGAAAGAGAAAGAAGATAAAAGTATATGCAGTTGGCATGACAACGGAATGAGAAGGAAAAGGAAGTGTCAGAACAGGATGAGCCGAATGTAGCAGGAGAGACAGGTGTAGATACACAGGAAGTACATGACAAACCAGTATATATGACAGGAAATTACAAACTGGGGACAAGAAAATAAGAAAGTGGTGTGTGTGTGTGTGTGTGTGTAAAGAAATGTTTTTTTTTTTTATGGAGAAACTCCAGTGACCTGAACAGACTCTGATAATTGGGTCATTCCTACAATTCGATGCCTTTTGTGTCCCCATTACTGATCATTGTATTTATGAAGTGAATTTTAAACAATACAATTTCTACACATCTTACTGAAAAAATTTTAACACTTTCAAATACTAAACACAATGTTTTCTACCCCCCAAAATAAAATGACTGTATACATACTGTTTTTATCTCTTAGACAGCAGAGGTTTTCCCATGTCCCCAGTGCTGTACATTCTGATTTAGTGATGATATATGAGGTTTAATCATGAAAAAATATCTCAGTCTTTCAATACTGTTTGAAAGGTTTGCTTAAGTCCCTCTAAACCTTGTATTTTTTTTCTTTATGAGTTTGATTTTATTGCTGATTATTAAAGCAATAAGCCACGAGAGGCCTGCGATTTTAAACGTCTTTCCCTGTGATAAAATCATAGCAGTAACACACGGTCTCGAGTGGCTTATTGCTTTTATAAAACAGATGCTCTTTTGACTAAATGGGTACAAATTCTCAGACAGACTTCAAAATCTTTTAGAAGAGTTACGGCTTTTATGGTAACAAAAGGGGTGGGGTGGGGGATGGGGGCTTACAAAAACCTGTATTAATGATGGGAATGATGGGATGATGGGAATTCTATGGCTCACAGTCAGATGTTTACATACTTTTGACTGTACAGTGTAAGTCTAGAGTGGATTCCTTCAGTAGTTGGTGGTGAACTGCTGGAGGTGACGATTAAGCAAAATTAATTAATTATTGAAATTTACATTGACATTTTCAGCATTTAGTGGACACTCTTATCCAGAGCGACATTTTTCTATAAACATTTTTCTACTCTAGTTTAAGAAGACAACAGTCCAAGATTACAAATCTGCTGAAACCCATGTTAGGACAAAGAGTTTTATATATATATAATTTGTTTATTTATTTTCTCCCTTTTAGCGCGTCCAATTGCCCGATTGCTTTCTCTCCACCAATGCCGATCCCCGCTCTGATTGAGGAGATTAAAGCTAACCCACGCCCCCTCCGACACGTGGGCAGAAGCCGTATGCATTTTGTCACCTACGCTTTGACGAGTGCAGTGCAGATCAGCACCGTGTATGGAGTGACACACCCTGACAGCACTCTTTTCCTGTCTCTGTGCAGGCGCCGTCAATCAGCCAGCAGAGGTTGTAATTGCATTAGTTATGATTTATGAAAGAGATCCTATCCGGCTTTTAATATCCCACCCCTATCTGAACAACAGGCCAATCATTGTGCATGTGGCCACTCAGCCCAGCTGGCAGGCAGAGCTGAGATTCAATACGATGTATTTGAGATCCCAGCTCTGGTGTTCAGCGTGTGTTTTACCGCTGCGCCACCTGAGCGGCCAAACAAAGGGTTTTTTAATAAGATGCTATATTTGAAATATATTGTATCTTTTATATTTTAAGATAGTGTATGTTGATGTGGGTGGCACAGTGGTTTGGTAAGTAAGGTCCTGGGTTTGATTCCCACTATCTTTCTGTGTGGAGTTTGCATGTTCTTCCTGTGTCTGTGTGGGTTTCCTGTAGTATACTATGTGAGGTATGAATGTGAGGGTGAATTTGTGTGTGCGTGTGTGTTTTCCTATTTTAAACTGGCGACCTGTCCGGGGTGTTTCCTACCTTTCGACCAGGAAATTGTACCCACTGTGACCTTGAATAGGATAAAGCAGTGGTAAACAGACAATGAATGAATGCATGTTAGTCTGAAAAAATATTTGCCCCCTTCCTGATTGCCTTAGTTATTGTATATTTGTCACGCTGAATTATTCCATTACACAAAGAAAACTTGAATAAAACTAAATTATTTCCTGTTATTGTTTCCTGGTTGCATCCCAAACCACATTCTACACACTAATATATAAGTGTACTGTTGGTAGTGTATTGCTTTCATAACCTATATAGTAGTGCTGTGTGGTTTGGGACACAACCGGTGCCTATTGTTTGAACGTACCTTAGATATTTCTCCTTCATGACCTTCCAGTTTACACACACACTGATACCTTTCTGCATCAAACACTCTTGATGTACCTACATACACACACACACACACACACACTTTATAAAGATCAATATAAAAGCATATTTTACTTTTAGTAGAAAATAAACAGTACAATTTATTTAAGTGTAGCATGTTTTGTGACAAGGCGGCATGGTGGCTTAGTGGGTAGCACTGTCGCCTCACAGCAAGAAGGTCCTGAGTTCGATCCCCAGGCGGGGCGGTCCGGGTCCTTTCTGTGTGGAGTTTGCATGTTCTCCTCGTGTCTGCATGGGTTTCATCCGGGAGCTCCGGTTTCCTCCCACAGTCCAAAAACTTGCAGTCAGGTTA
Organism: Trichomycterus rosablanca; assembly: GCF_030014385.1. Lineage (NCBI taxonomy): Eukaryota > Metazoa > Chordata > Actinopteri > Siluriformes > Trichomycteridae > Trichomycterus > Trichomycterus rosablanca. Next base: position 5,618,592 of record NC_085998.1, read on the forward strand.
ATTGGAGACACTAAATTGCCCTATAAAGTGAATGTGTGTGTGTGTGTGTGTGTGTCTGCCCTGCGATGGACAGGCGTCCCGCCCCCCCGTAACCCTAATTGGATAAGCGGATAAGAAAATGAATGAATGTTTTGTGACAGAACATCATCTGTAAAAACAAAAAGAAAAAAGAACATCAGTAATGATGAGGATGATGATGAAGATCTCACCATCGGCTGAAGCTGTAGCGATGAGGTGGCCCGTGTAATTAAAGCAAACATCCAACACCTCGTCATCATGGCCTGCTAAAGTCGCTAAACACCGCCCACTATCAGCATCCCACACCTATGCATGCACATATATATTTAAAAAAACATACAATTCGCATTAGTTCAGTATAAGTAATAGTTTTTATGGTAATCATGGTGCTCATGACGTTAATAGTGTTTACAGTCTTTGTGAAGTTTGTGGTGCTCATGGTGTTTAGAGTATTCATGGTGTTTATGGTGCACATGGTGTTTATGTTGCTCATGGTGTTTATGGTGCTCATGGTGTTTAGAGTATTCATGGTGTTTATGTTGTTCCTGGTGTTTATGGTGCACATGGTATTCATGATGGGGGTGGCACGGTGGCTAAGTGGGTAGCACTTCACCTCACAGCAAGAAAGTTCTGGGTTTAATACCCAGGTGGGGCGGTCTGGGTCCTTTCTGTGTGGAGTTTGCATGTTCTCCCCGTGTCTGCATGGGTTTACTCCGGGTGCTCCGGTTTCCTCCCACAGTCCAAAGACGTGCAAGTGAGGTGAATAGGAGATACAAAATTGTCCATGACTGTGTTGGATATAAACTTGTGAACTGATGAATCTTGTGTAATGAGTAACTACCGTTCCTGTCATGAATGTAACCAAAGTGTAAAACATGATGTTAAAATCCTAATAAACAAACAATTCATTGTGTTTATGGTGCTCATGGTATTCATGATGTTGGTGGTGTTTATGGTGCTCATAGTGTTTATAGTATTCATGGTGTTTATGGTGCTTGTAATGTCTACAGTAAATGTGGTGTCAGACCTTGCAGGTTTTGTCCATGGAGGCGGAGACGATGAGGGAACAGTTCCAGTTAAAGTGTACACTACTGATCTCACCCCTGTGTCCTATCAGAGTATGAATCCTCCTGTAGACACACACACACTTACACACTAATAATTGGGTTTGGATTTTCATCATCATTATTTAAACCCTTTGTAACAAAATATAATTTGGATAAAATACATTTAATTAACTGATTCCTTCAAGTAAAAAACACCCCTGTCAACAAAGAAAATGTGGACAGTAGAACTAAAGAATATGATGGTGGTCTAATGCAAACTGGGACAAAAAAGTGGAGAGAAAATGATTTAACTGTGTAATTGTTTCTGTTGAATAATAAAGTGAGGTTTGGATCCCACCCACCTTCCGGACGGAACGTCCCACAGCGTCAGTGTGTGATCGAACGATCCAGTGACCAACCGATTACCACTTGTGTTAAAAGAGAGAGAGATGATCTCGGCCGAGTGTCCCTAAGATACGGAGTGAAATGAAAATCATTATTGTAATAGAGGAAGTGTTATCATATCTGATTTATCATAAAGAACAAATTCATGCAGATTCATGCAGAAATATTAAAAAAATTAATCAGGGCAAAAAAGCCACTTTCCAACCCCCCTCACCCTCACTACACCAGCTTCATTTCATTCTGAATATTTCACAATGTTCCAAAACTAATGAAAGTAAAATATTTATTCATCTGATGTTTCATTCAGACAGAAATTGAGCTCTTCTAATCACACACATGTGTCTCAGACAGCAAACTGAACAGAATTTACATGATTATTTGGCTGGAGCTGGTTTAGCCCTTGTTGGAAAGATTTCTTAGATTAGGATCATTTGGTCTTGTTAGAAGTAGAGCTGTCTGAGCTTTAAAATAATAATTTTTTTAGACAATACTATTTTAATTCTGCATTTTGATGCACCACTTTTCCACTCGGCGTGTTGATGAACTTGTCTCCTGGCTGCTCAGGTAAGTGATGCTAAGTGCATTAATGCAGGCTTCACTGAAGAATGCATTAGATAGAATCTTTCTGAAACCCCAAAATGAAAAAAGAACAGAGTCAGTGATGCTTACTGCCAGGGTGGAAACCGCTACACCACTCTCCACATCCCATAATTTAGCCGTGGTGTCCATACTTCCCGTAGCAACCAAGGTGCTCTGAGGGTTAAAGGTCACACACACCTAAAAACGAGACACACACTCAGGGTTAGAGTTAGATATGGTTAGATATCACTCGAGGTTATAAATCATGGTGTATGCTTGTCATTTGGGTTGGATAGATAGAATAGATGCCTTTATTTGTCATATTTACATATACAGATGTACAGTACAATGAAATTCCATTCCACATATCCCAGCTCGTTTGAATGCTGGGATCAGAGCGCATGGTCAGCCATTGTACGGCGCCCCTGGAGCTGAGAGGGTTAAGGGCCTTGCTCAAGGGCCCAAAGCTGGGATTCGAACTCTAAACCTTTCAGTTGATAGCCCAAAGCTCTATCCACTAGGCTGCCACTGTCCCACTATTGCATGTAGCATGTAGGATTGCATGTAGCGTGCATGTAAACAGAGATTGTAATCAGATTGTTGAGTAGAGTTTAAACACCTCAGTCTGAATCTATAATCAGAGTGAATTTAATCAGACTGGACAAAATCTTTGCATGTAAACACAGCTGATGTTACCTGAAACAGGACACACAGGTACACTGAGTGCTGAATTTCAGACTGCTGATAAAAGCAGATTAGTGGAATGTTTGATCATTGTGATGAGTGCTCTGGTGAACATGTGATTTGGAAGGTGTGAGACGTACGATTTCAGCAGTATGTCCTCTAAATGTGTAGAAACACTTTCCTGTCTCGGCACTCCATAATTTACACGTCTTATCAAAGGAGCCTGTGGCAATCTTATCCCTGAGAGAGAGAGACACACAGAGAGAGACAGAGACAGAGACAGAGACAGAGAGACAGAGAAAGAGAGACAGAGACAGAGCGAGAAAGACAGAGAGAGAGAGACAGAGAGAGAGACAGAGAGAGAAAGACAGAGAGAGAGAGACAGAGAGAGAGAGAGACAGAGAGAGAGACATACATAATGACATCAGCCCACATGACAGCCTGAATCCATACAAATTGGCAGTGTGTGTGTGTGTGTGTGTGATCAGCGATTAGCTTAACAATTAAAACTGTGTAAAAAAATTAAACTTTAAATGCTAACAGTAAGTTTAGCAGTGATGGCAATCACTAGTGTTTGCGCTCCATTTTTTATGGGTTGGTGTTTAGGTAAGTTTACGCTAGGTAAGTTTTACTCTAGCATTTGTGTTAAGGTATGTTTTAGGCTAGTGTTTGGGTGGGTGTTTAGGTATGTTTTAGGCTAGTGTTTGGGTGGGTGTTTAGGTGAAATTTAGGCTAGTGTTTGGGTGGGTGTTTAGGTATGTTTTAGGCTAGTGTTTGGGTGGGTGTTTAGGTGAAATTTAGGCTAGTGTTTGGGTGGGTGTTTAGGTATGTTTTAGGCTAGTGTTTGGGTTGGTGTTTCTGTATGTTTTAGGCTAGTAATTGGGTTGGTGTTTAGGTATGTTTTAGGCTAGTGTTTGGGTTGGTGTTTATGTACGTTTTAGGCTAGTAATTGGGTTGGTGTTTGGGTATATTTTAGGCTAGTGTTTGGGTGGGTGTTTAGGTATGTTTTAGGCTAGTGTTTGGGTGGGTGTTTAGGTATGTTTTAGGCTAGTGTTTGGGTGGGTGTTTAGGTGAAATTTATGCTAGTGTTTGGGTTGGTGTTTACATACATTTAGGCTAGTGTTTGGGTTGGTGTTTAGGTATGTTTTAGGCTAGTGTTTGGGCAGGTGTTTAGGAATGTTTTAGTCTAGTGTTTGGGTGGGTGTTTAGGTATGTTTCAGGCTAGTGTTTGGTTTGGTGTTTAGGTATGTTTTAGGCTAGTGTTTGGGTGGGTGTTTACGTACGTTTTAGGCTAGTGTTTGGGTTGGTGTTTAGGTATGTTTTAGGCTAGTGTTTGGGTGGGTGTTTAGGTGAAATTTAGGCTATTGTTTGGGTGGGTGTTTAGGTATGTTTTAGGATAGTGTTTGGGTTGATGTTTATGTACGTTTAGGCTAGTGTTTGGGTGGGTGTTTAGGTATGTTTTAGGCTAGTGTTTGGGCAAGTGTTTAGGAATGTTTTAGGCTAGTGTTTGGGTGGGTGTTTAGGTATGTTTTAGGCTAGTGTTTGGGTGGGTGTTTAGGTGAAATTTAGGCTAGTGTTTGGGTGGGTGTTTAGGTATGTTTTAGGCTAGTGTTTGGGTGGGTGTTTAGGTATGTTTTAGGCTAGTGTTTGGGTGGGTGTTTAGGTGAAATTTAGGCTAGTGTTTGGGTGGGTGTTTAGGTATGTTTTAGGCTAGTGTTTGGGCGGGTGTTTAGGTATGTTTTAGGCTAGTGTTTGGGTGGGTGTTTAGGTATGTTTTAGGCTAGTGTTTGGGCAAGTGTTTAGGAATGTTTTAGGCTAGTGTTTGGGTTGATGTTTATGTACGTTTAGGCTAGTGTTTGGGTGGGTGTTTAGGTATGTTTTAGGCTAGTGTTTGGGCAAGTGTTTAAAAATGTTTTAGGCTAGTGTTTGGGTGGGTGTTTAGGTATGTTTTAGGCTAGTGTTTGGGTGGGTGTTTAGGTGAAATTTAGGCTAGTGTTTGGGCAAGTGTTTAAAAATGTTTTAGGCTAGTGTTTGGGTGGGTGTTTAGGTATGTTTTAGGCTAGTGTTTGGGTGGGTGTTTAGGTGAAATTTAGGCTAGTGTTTGGGTGGGTGTTTAGGTATGTTTTAGGCTAGTGTTTAGGTGGGTGTTTAGGTTAAATTTAGGCTAGTGTTTGGGTGGGTGTTTAGGTATGTTTTAGGCTAGTGTTTGGGCGGGTGTTTAGGTATGTTTTAGGCTAGTGTTTGGACGGGTGTTTAGGTATGTTTTAGGCTAGTGTTTGGGCGGGTGTTTAGGTATGTTTTAGGCTAGTGTTTGGGTGGGTGTTTAGGTTAAATTTAGGCTAGTGTTTGGGTGGGTGTTTAGGTATGTTTTAGGCTAGTGTTTAGGTGGGTGTTTAGGTTAAATTTAGGCTAGTGTTTGGGTGGGTGTTTAGGTATGTTTTAGGCTAGTGTTTGGGCGGGTGTTTAGGTATGTTTTAGGCTAGTGTTTGGACGGGTGTTTAGGTATGTTTTAGGCTAGTGTTTGGGCGGGTGTTTACTACTAATACAGGAAACTAATACAGGAGACTGGGACCTTATTTCAACAACATCATGTTCTATCAGAAGCACTCACACACACACACACATTTCATGCACATTTTTAGAATGATTTTATCATTATTATTGATGTTCAAAGGTTTAAAATGACAGTTAATTGCTAATAAATTACATCATCCATTGTATTCAGGTAGTAGATTATTTTTGGATATAATTTAGACACATCCAATCCCCCCACTTCGTAAGTGCAACTGTAAATCTCCACCTCATTCACAACATTTACGCTGGTGACGGATCCCTACAGAGTTGTAGTAACGTACAGAGGAACACGCTACACACTGCTCTTACGATGCATCTACGCAATTAATTAAAAAAAACGTGTCTGGCGTTCATGTAAAATGTGACTACATTACACTTGCATGCATCATGTCACCTGTTCTCCAAATAAATAGTAGTAATATAACTACATATATATTATGTTATATACAATTGTTGTGCATACACCCACTAAGCACCTTATTAGGAACACATTTACATACATTAATTGATTATTTTATAAGCTACACCTACCATAAAGATGAACTTTGTGCTTATTCAGTTACTGACCACAGTCCATCTGTTGCGCTGCATACTTTCTCACCCCCACTGGACCCCTAATGACCAGATGATGTGTGGGTGGTGGATCATTATCAGCAGTAGTAGTGGGTAGTGTGTGTTGTTTTGGTATGTGGCAGGTGCAGCAGTGTTGTTGGGATTTTTAACCACCTCAGTGCTGATGCTTGTAGAAGAATAGCGATCCACTCACTCACTTTATTAACCGCTTATCCAGTTAGGGTCACGGGGGGGTGCTGGAGCCTATCCCAGCTTTTCAATGGGCGCAAGGCACACAGTAACACCCTGGACGGGGCACCAGTCCATCGCAGGGCAGACACACATACACACACACACACACACATACACACACCCATTCACCTATAGGGCAACTCAGTGTCTCCAATTAACCTGACTGCATGTTTTTGGACTGTGGGAGGAAACGGGGAGAACATGCAAACTCCGTACAGAAAGGACTCGGACCGCCCCGCCTGGGGATCGAACCCAGGACTTTCTTGCTGCGAGGCGACAGTGCTACCCACCGTGCCGCCAATAGCGCTCCAACCAAAAATATTAATCCAACAGCATCCTCTGGTCAGTGTGGGTCAGTTTAAATTTATAAATTAGGTACAGGGAGTGACGAATTGTAAAGAGCAACAGCTGACTTACAGTATATCCACAAATCTGTATAGTAGGTGTAACATAAACAATCAAGGAATATGCATTCCAGACAGAGGTTTCTAATGAAGTGTTGGGGAAGTGTTTAGATCATATTAGTGTATAGAGTATAAATTAGGACGTTTGGGATCTGTGAGGGAGGTTAGTGTTGACACACAGAGAGGGTGAGGAGTTACAGCAACAATAATAATTTTTACCCGTAGGGATTATTAAAAGCTATGGCGTAGACGACATTTCGATGGCCCTCCAGCGTGTGCAGTTCTTCTCCAGATGCTGTGTCCCATATTTTACACGTCCTGTCATAGCTGCCGGTTATAAAACTGCAGAGGAGAGAGAGAGAGATGAGAGAGGGGCATGTGGGATGACTGGAATGAGGTGAATGAGGTAAACGTGAGTGGTGAAGATAAACTCACCTCGACCCTGATTTATTGAAAGCGACGTTGGTGAGGGGAAGGATGTGAGCCTGAAGTGCCTGGAGACACAAAACGAGAGAGACAGAAAGTGACGAGTGGGCGAGTGAGAGAGTGATGGATGGAGAGGAAATGTGGTGAAGTGGTGAGCTTAACTGCTTTCATTCATTTCCAATTGATATTCATGAATAGCTAATTTATGTCCATCAGTTATTTTCAGCTTATAAACTGTCTCCCATGGCCAAAGGTGGTACTACAGCAGTGGCAGCATCAGTAGTATTGTCTGGCTCCGTAAGTTCAAAGTGGGTGTGGTCAGACAGAGACAGGGACCATTTAAAAATTATCAGTACTTAGTCACAGCACTTATTGCATCTAAAAGCAACATATTTATATGTCATGTGAAATATTCTCTGTGAAAACATTCTCTGGAGTGATTAATCATATTTCCTCATTAGGCAGACTGACAGCTGGGTTAGGCATTTTTCAGCATTTGGCAGACTCTTTAATTTTAAAGTGACTTGCATCTAATACAGGATGCATTCCAAGCAACTGAGGGCTAAAGACCTTGCCGAAGGGCTCGACAGGGAAGGTTAGGCAGTGGTTGGTGCTTAGACACTTAACATTTTAAACAACAGTGCAGTACATTAACCACTATACCACCACTGCTGTGAGAACAGAAGACCGGTGTTAGATTAGGTCAGGGGTCATTTACAAAGAACAAAAACTCTCACAGTTGTTTAGTTTGGTCCCACTGATTTGGTGTCAGAGGTGTTGCTTTCCAGGTGTTTTGGCATTCGTCAACCAAAAAGCAGCAGTAAGCATCCAGCTTTGTGGATTGGATGCTATGTAGATTTAAATAAAGCATTCTCAATCTCTGATGCTTGTTGGTCAGCCCTATCTCTGGTCTTGGTATCTCAGTTTTGTGTTTGGTTAAGATGCACAACACAACACAAAACAACAGTGGAGAAGCTTTAACAGGTCTATCTGTTTTACAGCAGTGCCTTCTGTCAGCAGTTTATGATAGGCTGTGGCCCTGACCTTTTTTTTTATTTCTTCTCTTAAATCAATAGAGCACTAATCCAATTTGTGACATCAACACCAACTGCACAGTCTGCCAGACAAATAATATAACAGAAATCCAGTTAGTTTGGTTTGTTTGGGTTTACTAGTTTAACTGACGGAAATTCTTAATGTAAAAACAACAGTTTAGGGAATATCCTTTCCTGTTTCAGCATAGCAATGCCACCCTGCACAAAGTGAGTTCCATAAAAAAATAATTAGGCGAGTCTGGTATGAAAAACTTGGCTGTGACACACACAGCAAAAAAATCATAACCACTGCTTACCTTAGCTTATGTTCTTCCAGATGCTATTAAATTTATAACAGCGTGTGTCCCATTAGGAATAGAATCCGTTATTTTGTAAATGTGCTTATAATTAAAAACCTCCAAACGGTTGTGAAGTAAAACACGAACTCGTTAGAAAGCCGATCAGGCGTTTCCTTGACACATCATCTGTGTGATGCAAACTGAATAAATGCAAATAACAGCATTTCTTACTAAAAATTACAATCAGAAGGTCTGATTGGTTCAGAAAGCGGTTCTTTCAACCATTAGCGCCAATTCTGTAGGAGCGTTTCATTCACCCCAGTTGTTCCTGTGAAGTGTACTACGTAGGGTATTCCACCATTTTAAGTGAGATTCCAATCCAAAGGTAACGAAAATGTTCAAATGAAGTGAACTTCAAACTGTGTAGGGAGTAGGGAGCTACGCTTCATCACTATGCCGGAAGCTGGCTGTAACATTTACCCATTGTGTGCGTGCGGGTTAAGACGGCTGGAGCGTTATTAGAGAGCAAAAAATGACATATACATATATATACATATATATATATATATATATATATATATATATATATATATATATATATATATATATATATAATTGTCACATGTAACTAATGTTAACACATGCTGACGCCAGCGACTCTTGTTGTTTACGATTGATGAGTCGACTCCGAGTCATTTGAAAGGAGTCCGAGTCAAGTCTGAAGTCGCTGTGTGCTCCCCATCTCTGATCTCTACCTCACCAATAATCTAGTGACTGAGTGAAAGTGTATTTGCGCAGTCATGTTCCAAAATCTAGTTACAAGTTTTAAAAGAAATGTCTATTTCAGTTCAACTGTAAATATTTACTAAAAAGTAAATAAGTCCATCACTCTTATACTCAGATAAAAATCTAATCACCAGACTTAATGAATTATCTGTAAACCTGGTGTTTAATTTTAATGAGCTGAAATGTTATAAATTAAAAACCTCGTTTACATTTATTAGGCTGATGGATGTTTTTAGAAGAAATGAGACGGGAACATTAGGCACAGTCTAAAATAAATGATGATTTCCGAACATAAGCATCTTCACATGCTGTGCTGGTCTAATTTCATACAGAACTCATAAAATCATCTCTACAGCGTCCATTCTCTTCTCTGCTTTCCTTTCTTCTCTCTTCAATTCTCTTCACTCTTTGATTCTCTTCTCACTTTGATTCTTCCAGTCTTATCTCCTCTCTCATCACCTCTATTTACTTCTTATCTACTCTGATCTCTTCTATTCGCTTCAATTTTTTTACTTCGCATGATCTCACTCTAATCAGAAAGTAAATTACCCTTTGCTTGAAGTCAGAAAAGGACAAATAATTGCCTCAGACGCAGAAGAAAGCAGATTCTTTCTGTGACTCTATTTTATATTTACATTTATGGCATTTAGCAGACGCTTTTATCCAAAGCAATTGAGGGTTAAGGGCTTTGCTTAAGGGCCCAACAGTGGCAACCTGGTAGTGGTGGAGCTTGAACTTTCGATTACTAGTCCAGTACCTTAACCACTAGGCTACACCTGCCATTTTAGCTTCTTCACAAAGTCATTCTGATTTGTATTGATAAGCTCCAGGTAATTGACTTGAATCCATGATACCATGTAACCTAACAAGGTTGCCAGGTAGGAACCGGACCCAAACAGCTACCTCAAGATCTACCTCATGTGCCTGTTACCAAAATGCTCTATTTTTAATTAATTCACCTAACTACAGGAGTCCTGAAGCATCTAGTGATGTTTACATATGTGGCTGTGTTAGGTCTTCCCAACAGATTGCTGACATGGAAATGGTGTCTAATTATGGATTTCAAGCCTTGGTGACCCTAAATGCTCAATGCTATGCTTGTTTTTTTGCAAGTCTTGAAGATCCTGTTTGCCTCTCTAACCATCCCCTTTACTCTGTGTGGGGGCAAAATATGTCCTTCTCAAGGCATTTCAGATTTAAACTCTATTGGTGGACGTCTGGTCTATGAAGCATAGCACTTTTTCATTTTATTTCTGTCTCTGTGATCTTCTCTTGCTCATGAATGACTACGGGAATGAATAGTCATCAGTGTAGTAATCAGTGTCATCTCATATTTGAACCTCAGGGAAACAGAACTAGTTGTGTGTACAGATGTGTGTATTGTTTACCTTGAACAGGTGGAACTTGCGCTTGTCTGGCTGGCTGAGTTTATCCTGCAATCGTTTTATCAGCGTTCTAATCTGATCAGTTCGTGACTCTGTAATTAATGGCTCCACTCTTTTGATTTCTGATAACAGCTCGTCCACATCAGTACTGTAACGATACACAGAGAAAGTGACATCAGAATTATCAGCTATTTACTAATTTATTAAAATGTACTTATTACACGGTGGCTTGGTGGGTAACATTTACATTTACATTTTCGGCATTTAGCAGACGCTCTTATCCAGAGCGACTTACAGAAGTGCTTCTATAGTGAACATTTCATTTCTCAAGTTTAGGTAAACAACAGTCAAAGAACACAAATCTGCTAAAACCTGTTAAAAGGCTTTTTTTTTTTTTTTTTTTTTTTTTTAAATGGAAAAGAATGGAACAAAATGTTAGTAAATAAGTACAGTCAGCCTAAGTGTTTAGTAAAAAGGTGGGTTTTTAATCGTTTTTCAACTGTCGTAACACTGTCGCCTCACAGCAAGGCGGTCCGAGTCCTTTCTGTGTGGAGTTTGCATGTTCTCCCGTGTCTACGTGGGTTTTTTCCGGGAGCTCCGGTTTCCTCCCACAGTCCAAAAAAACATGCAGGTTAATTGGAGACACTGAATTCCCCTATAGGTGAATGGGTGTGTGTATGTGTGTGTGTATGTGTGTCCGCCCTGCGATGGACTGGTGTCCCATCCAGGGTTTTAGTGTGTGCCTTGTGCCCATTGAAAAGCTAGGATAGCCTCCAGCACCCCCCCCACCACCCTGATTGGATAAGCAGTTAAGAAAGTGAGTGAGTGAGTGAGTGAGTGTATTTATTAATTTATGTATTAAAAGTTTATTAATCTCTAATGGGGCACAGCAGGTAAAGTCTGTCTTAATATATGAATAATATAAATGATATATATTATATATGAACAATATTTGCAGGATATTTAATCAAGGTAGAACAGTACTGTCACTAATAAACCACAAGCACAATGTAGAAAGAACAAGCGCCCAAAAAAACTGAAAAGAGACACAAAAGAAAACCAAAACAAAATCCACAGCCTGAAGTGAAGAAATGATAGAAGAGATAAACAAGCACATTAGAGTCGGGAGTACTCTCCACTCTCACAATCCCTCCACTCAGAAACAAAAGCTTAGGTGGACATGAGCTCACCCACAGGGGTATCAGCATTAAGGCCCCTGCAAAACGCTTAACCACACAGGAAAGTAAAATCAGATAAAAGACTAAAGGTGAAAACTGAATTTCCACCAGGCTCCTACTCAGTCCAACAGTGTATGACAACCCGAGTATAAAAGAGAGCAAAGAGAGTAAAAGCCAAAGGAGCTATACAATGAGAATGTGAATCTGTGGGGTCCGCTCAAAAAGGAGAATTACAATGCAGTTTTGTCTAGCAGCTTCTTTTTTCAAAGTTCTTCACTTAGTTGTATTTTTTTCTGTTTTTACCACCTTTCTTTTATACTGCTGTAACAAGTTAATTTCCCCAAGGGGATCAATAAAGTCTTATCTTATCTTAAAAGCTTCCCAAATACCCTCTCTCTCTCTTTCTCTCTCTCTCTCTCTCTCTTTCTTCATGTTTTGCACTTTTTGTTCAGCTCATTTTATTAGTCTGTAATAAGGAATGCTGTATCATCATGCTCTATCAGAACTTGGTTTATTTCAGGTACATCAGTGAAAATGCATATTGTAGTACGGTGGTACCTTGAAACTCAATGTCAGTTGGTTCTGGGAGTGGCGTTGAGTTTTAAAGGTGTTGAGTTTCAAGGTATTTTTCTTATAAGGATGTATGAGAAACCTGTTAATGCGTCCATGGTCCTGTTGAACTGCATATATTTTAGGCTAATGTAAAATAATGGGGTTGTTTTTGACACTTATACACTGAAAATAACACAAATATAATATAAAAAACACTGAAATACAATTAAAAACAGTTAAAAATCAATAACTGTTGCACAAAGCTTAACGTGACTTATTGTACTAAAACAACGAGTGAGGAATTTCATTAGTGGAGAGAACTTATTATAATGAAGAGAAGTTTAGAGCTCCTGTCTCCTTCTTTTAATACATGAAACCACGTTAAGCTTTATTTGAACGATAAGCGTTTTAGACTCTCAAAAAAAGCTGATTCTCACGATTTCTCAGCTTTTTCGAGCTGTAACACAAGTTTAAAAGTGAAACAGGGAGGAAAATCCAGATAAACACAGATACATGTGGAGCTGTAACACTGGATTTGACGGTTATTCCACACAAATGCAGATTCGTCTCATATTCACACTTTGATGACGTTTTACTGCACCGCTCAAGCCGAGCGCTGAACAAAGCAGCTGTTCACTGTTACTTTGAAATTAAATAAATCAATTAAAAAAAACAAAAGGTTTATGGGAAATGTTGAGTTTAAGGGTACAAATTGAGTTTTAAAGATTTTAAGTTTAGGGGACATTGAGTTACAAGGTTCCACTGTACCAGAATTAAAATCACAGTATTGCAACAATAAGATTCAGTAATAACTTCTCACAGTGGTGTTAGATGCAGCAGGTCGATGGATTTGCTCCTCAGCTGTCCTCCTTTCTCATAGTCCAGGATAATGCCTGCACATAACACATACAGCACCAAATTAAACATGTCATGTGGAAATACAACTGTACTACTACTCTACTTACTGTAGAGACATGCAGTGTTTATTTTTTTCTTAATTGTTTAGGGGATTGTTTAAACTTTGTGTTTGTAACATTAGGGAATTAAATGCTGTTAATGTAAAAGAAAGGTTTCTGCCAGCAATTATTAGTAAGTGTTCCTTGACTGTGAAGGTCCTGGGTTCGATCCCCAGGTGGGGCGGTCTGGGTCCTTTCTGTGTGGAGTTTGCATGTTCTCCCTGTGTCTGTGTGGGTTTCCTCCGGGAGCTCCGGTTTCCTCCCACAGTCCAAAAGCATGCAGTCAGGTTAATTGGAAACATTGAATTGCCCTATAGGTGAATGTGTGTGTGTAGATGTAGTAGTAAGTATGCGTGTCTGTGTGATAGGCTCCAGCACCCCCCTCGACCCTGATTGGATAAGAGGTTAAGTAAGTGAGTGAGTAAGTGAGTGAGTAAGTGAGTGAGTAAGTGAGTGAGTAAGTGAGTGAGTAAGTGAGTGAGTTCCTTGACTGTCTGAGGAGCTGCAGGCACTCACCAGTTTACGCTTGGCACACTGGGATGGGGAGGGGCAGCCATAATGGAACAGGAAATGGCCTTCCCTGAATATTCTTTGGAAGCATGTCATTTACTTTATATCATTAATTTTATACTTCTGTTTTCAGAAGGTGAAGAAAGTCTGAAACTCACTTAATAGGAGGGTGTCCACAAAATGTTCTGTATTTAACACTGATTAATACTTTATTGTTAGTAGTATTAAATTTGCTCAGTGGTGCAGAAAAAAAAACAAATTTAAAAACATTAAATCATATTTATTTGCTTTATTTGCTTTATTATTCATGTATTAAAAGTATGTAGCGTACAGTAACAGTGTTCCGTACAGTTTACCAAAATCTTTTTTTTTGTATAAATTACATCTGCGTTTAAAAAGACCAATAAATAACCTGTAAATTAAACCTTTTTCGCTTAGTTTTCCAGAAATAAATGGACGCAGTTTTACTACAATAAATAAAAATCGTCGTTTTTACAAGTTTTTACAAGTTTTCGCTCGTGTTCTGTTCACAGTTACAGTTTTAAAAGTTTAGAGTCACTAAAATTACCTTTATGCTTCAATAAAACACATAGATCTAATGAACAAGAAGTAAAAATGAGATTTTATAGTGTTTATATGAAGATTTTGTACCTGGAGGAAAGTAGCGAATATGCAGTCGTTTCAGCTTCATTCTGTTTATTGACCCTCGGTTACCATGGAGACCGCAATGCTCTCTGTGCGCATGCGCACTATAAAACCTGTACCCCACCTTGATTGCCAAAGGTGAATTTAATTCATTTTATTTCCTTAATAAATGTATTTATTAATTAATATGTCTATTAATTATATTCTTAAATTGCAAAAGCTTTTAAATTGCACAGTCTGTAACTGCACCTTTAGCCCCCCTTTTTAGTTTTTGTTCTGTTAGATGTTTTTATATTCTTATTTTTTAAATTATTATATTCTATTTTTCTTTTTTTATATATACATTTTAGATTTAATATCTTAATTTTTATTTTTTCCTACCTTATTGTAATGTTGTTGTGTGACGTTTGTAAAATTGTAATTGCTGCTGGCTGCTACACCGCAATTTCCCTTCGGGATCAATGAAGTAAATCAATCAATCAATCTTCTTATTTAATTATTTCTTTTGTTCTTACACCTAATTAAAGCTAAAAAATGGGAATAAAATATGTTTAAATATGTTTAATATGTTTGCCCAGCTCTTTATTAGGAACACCTGTCTGGAACATATATTCATTGATTTTTTTTTTCATAAACTACACCTGCTATACAGATGTGTAGATATACTATAACCCAGTCACTCTTTGTACCCAATTTATCAATTTAAACGGACCCCCACTGACCAAAGAATACCGTTGGCTTAATATTTTTGGTTGGAGCGCTAATCTTAAGGTGGTTAAAAATCCCAACAACACTGCTGCACCTGCGTCATACTAGGTCAACACACACTTCCATTTTATTATCATGTTAGTGTCAGTGTACTGCTGAGAAAGATCCACCACCCAGACATTATCTGGTCAATGGGGGTCCTATAGGGGGCCTTTCTCATTAATAAATGGGGTCCAGTGAGGGTGAGAAAGTATGCAGAACAACAGATAGGCTGTGGTCAGTAACTGCACAAGTACAAATTCATCTTTGTGGTAGGTGTAGCTTACAAAATAATCATGTATGTAAAGGTGTTCCTAATGAAGTAGTTCCTTGGTGAGTGTACTGCAAAATGAAAAAGTTTTTGTCAGTTTCTCTTGCAGAGGACTGTTTATATAAATATAAAATAATAAGTGTTTATTCAGCTGAAAAAGCCACACAAAAACAGTGAGGAATGTTATACTCCTCGCACAGAGTGACTGGTGCGAAGATCAAACCCAGTTCCGCCAAACCCTGACATGGTGCAGCACCCACACACCCTGCTGCCAGCCTGCACATGTACAGAAGCTTTATTAACTGAGAGCAGGAGTGAAGGTGTGTGGAGTTTAGTGAGATCTGTGCGACACCTAGCGGTGATGTTTCCCTTCTGCAGTGTAACAAATCCTCAAAAAATGTTTTTATTAAAATATTATTATATAAAAACGTTATTATAATATTTATGTGTATATATTACTTTATAATATTTTCTGAATAAAACATTTATTATCACTTTATACAAAATTATACAATTATAAATGTATCAAAATTAAAATTAAATTAATAAAAATACAGTAAATTAAATCTATAAAATATTTTATTATTATTATTAAGTTATAAACTATTGTTTATGTCTGTATTTAAATTATTATAAGATTATTTTATTTTCAGCAGATGCTTTTATCCAAAGCGACTTAGTGGCAACCTGGCAGTGGTGGGGTTTGAACCAGCAACCTTCTGCTTACTAGTCCAGTACCTTAACCTCTAGGCTACAACTGTCCTTTTATGTATTCGTATTATTTAATTGATTTTTTCATTATTAAATTGTTGTATTAAATACTATAACATCATTAATTCAATTGAATACATTTAAAGTCATTTTATAATTTTGTTTTTACTATAATTGTAATATTTGCAGGTGTTATTATTACTTTATAAATAATGCTCAAAAAATAAAACAGTAATGAAAAAATTGACATTAAAAAAGCTTAACCATGCAAAATAAACATTAAGATTAATAACTGTAATGTCTGGGTAGTTAAATTAAACAATTATAACAATGTAAAATATTTATTTCTTATTTTCTGTGAGTTATTATTACTATAATAATATTGTGACCTATTATCTATAATAATACATTTGTGACCCTTTTAACTGAAAGTTTTTGTAAAAAGTGTTTTTATTGAAAGAAAAATATTCTTAATTATTTTACAGCAGAAAACAACATTTTTATGTTGTTTAACAAAAATCTTTTAATTCAGGAAACTAAAGCGAAAATAAACCGGAGGTGCCGCGGAGGTCACAGTGAACTCACTTACTGTTTCCTCTCCTGTCAAAATAAAAGACCTTCAGCTTCGATTACAAAAATGACTTTAAGAAGTAATTTATTAAAAGTGTTAATAATAAATAAAAAATGTCTAACAATTCTGTTTCGTATTAAAGTGATCATTTACATTTAAAGAAAAAAGTAAGAACTTCTTTAGTTTTTTCATCTGAAAGAAAAAAAATTGTGGAAACTTTTAAACAAAATAAATTCAGTTTAATCCAATTTATTCATAATTACTCATCAAAATTAAACAATTACAATTATTTTAACGATTTATAAATGTTAAATAATTTTGACAGTTAAATAAAAAATAAAATTATGACTTTTCTTTCATTTTACTGATTATTTAGGAAACATTAGTAGAATAATGTAATTCTTCATAATCATTTTAGTTAAATATATTATTGTATTAAAAATAATTATTAAAGCAGTTCAGATCAGATTAAATCATTTTAATAATAAAATAAAAAGTAATTTTGTGAAAAACACTTTTTACATTCTAAAGCAAGTAGAGCTAAAAGTGAAAATAAATAAAGTTGTTAAACCTGTGTTTTAATTTAATTATAAAGTATAATTTATAAAACAAATCTGATAAAATAAACAGAACTAAACTAACATTTTGTAACAGCACCACAGATAATATAATTGTTTTTGTTTGCAAAATATTTTAAAACATGCATATGAATAAGTTACATTATTAATGTAGACTGTTTTATTTATTATTTGAGTAATTAGTTAAGTTTGTATAATAACTAATAACTATATAGTATATATAATAACTATAATAACTAATAATACAATTTATTTACCAGGATTATTTTAACATGATTGATTAGAAATTTGCAAACAACTAAATATTAGACATTTAATTGTTTATTACAAGAATATTTAAATACTAAAAATGTTTACAAATAAATACTTCTGAACAAAAAGTTAGATTTTTTTTTTTTAGGGTTTTAAACAATTAAGGTTTAGAGAACAAAAAATTCTTTAAGCGTTCTACTTTTATCTCAGTGTTTAAGAATTAAATTATTAAACCAGTATTTTACTGTTTATATTTTTAGGAAATGTTTTGTTAACTCAAAGCGAAAGCGAAATACTACATCTCCCAAGATGCACTGCGACATAGTTGTGTAACTTTCCAGCGTCTTCCAAGCGAGGCTAGCTAGCTACATCGGCTAAAACAGAAACATCGGTACAGTTCGATTCTGGATGCTTATAAAAAGTTAAAAAGGTTATTGTTGTGTGAAAACGGTAGATAAACTTTACAATTCCGACACGCAGAATAAGAAAAAACGATTAGATATAAAAGAAAATCAAATCTGGGGTGGATCGGAAAACAAACATGTCCTCCTCTTCCTCCTCACAAGCAGCCTCCAGGCGCCAGTGGTGCTATTTATGTGATTTACCTAAAATGCCGTGGGCCATGATTTGGGATTTTAGTGAAGCGGTGTGTCGGGGTTGTGTTAACTATGAGGGGGCAGACCGGATAGAAATGCTGATAGACACTGCGAGACAGCTGAAAAGAACCCATGTGATGCAAGATGGTAGATCACCAGGTCCACAACCACTGGGGAAACATGGGCCTGGTGGCAAAGATGGCACCCTGGAGGGTGGCAGAAGCACTGCTGAACGGTATGAGAGGTCCAGAGGAGAATTTGTACCTGCTAGATTGCCTAATGGACTAACAAGACTGGAAGATGGGGCTATTGCAGAAGTCAGCAGGCAGAGTCCTAATGCAAGAAGAACCATGGTGGGAGTGCCACCTAATTTGATGGCACAGGGCATTGTGGGTACGCCGCATGGCCTTTTAATTGGCCCAAGATCTACTGGTGCACCTTTGGCCATCTCGGCACCGATGTTAAGCGAGATTGGAAAGAGGCAGCCCATGGGTGTTGGGTTGCCTTTTGTGAGCCCGGATTTTGAGAAGCAAAGAAGTGCCGAGGCCCTCGCAGAACTTTCAGAAAGTGTCCGTAACCGTGCAGAAGATTGGGCTAACCGTCCCAAATCCGTACGTGACACTTTGCTGACACTGTCCAGCTGTGCCCCATTTAATGTCCGATTTAAGAAAGATCATGGCCTAATCGGTAGAGTCTTTGCATTTGATGCCAAACTTGGGGTCGAGTTTGAGCTTAAGGTGTTCGTCGAGTACCCATGCGGCTCTGGAAACGTCTTCTCCAGCCTGTTAACACTGGTCAAACAGATGTTTTACGATAGCCAAAAAGATTCTGGAAAAGTGATCAGCTCAGGGTTTAAATACGTCGAATATGAGAAGCGGCATGGTGCCGGAGATTGGCGGCTTCTTTCCGAGCTCCTCAGCGATGCTGTGCGGGCATTCAAAGAGCCGCCCGCACCTGATTCCCTTCCTCAGCCTTACCTGGATGCAAGCTGTGCGATGTTGCCGTCTCCGCTCCACTGTCATATTGGCCGGCCTGGTCCATCTCGTATGCGGCGCCGGAAAGCCTCTCCAGATCCGGAAGGCTCTGAAAGGATGATTTCAGAGGAGCAATTGCGGCAGCACTGGTACCCTGGTCTGGGCATCCACATTTCCACCAGTTCTTTGTCTGGACAGTCTGCAAATCTGCAAGAAGTGATTCCTCTTTCACACAGTAGTGACCCCTCCCCAATAAGTGCCCTGATGAGCGTCGCCGACAACGTTGGAGGGGTAAGCCAATCGCCTAAAGATGTCCCAGGAAGCAGTGCCGCTCACACTTCCAGTGCCAGCCCGTCATCATCTGGACAGCGGCGACTGGCATCGCGTAATGGAGAGAATGGAGCTGGAACAGCCACCGTTGCCACAGCGATGCCTCCGGTTGCTACAGGTGACCAAGGATCCGAGAACGCAGGAGCCTCAGGTTCACCACTTTGTTGCACCATTTGCCAGGAACGGCTTGAAGATACACACTTCGTCCAGTGCCCATCAGTACAAGTTCACAAGTTCTGCTTTCCCTGCACCAGAGATTTCATCCGCAGTCAAGGGTCAGGGGGTGAAGTGTACTGCCCAAGTGGCGATAAGTGCCCACTGGTGGGCTCCAATGTGCCCTGGGCATTTATGCAGGGAGAGATTTCCACCATTCTGGCAGGAGACGTGAAGGTGAAGAAGGAGAGAGACCCTTAATTTACATCAGGTATGCTTTACCTGTAATTAAACACATAAATACACTAATATACAATTAAAGCAAATAATAATTTAACTGTTTATTAATTTTGTGTTTCACTGAAAGACTCCAACGTTGTTTTCCAAATCTGGACCTTCATCCATATATTTTTTTACTGCATTAATAATCACCACGGATGAAACCTGTTTATTTTAAACTCACTGTAATGTGTGTCTACATGCAGCAGGTTTTTTTTTTTAAACATGATACTTTTATCAGGTGCTAACCTAGTGGTTAAGGTACTGGACTAGTAATCAGAAGGTAATCACCACTGCCAGGTTGCTGCTGTTGGGCCCCTGAGCAAGACCCTTAACCCTCGATTGCTCAGAGTGTATACTGTAACTGTACTGTAAGTCGCTTTGGATAAAGGTGTCCGCTAAATCCTGAAAATCTAAATACAAGCAGAAATATTTTCCTAACCGTAAATCAAATAGTTAAATAGTGGAAAAAGTATCGACATCACACATTATTAACATTTAGTGCTGGACAATAATTCGATATCGATATATGTCGCGATAGAAAATGTTTCAATAACGGTGATATGATTTTTAAACAAATTCGATCGATATGCATACGTCAGTGCGTGATGACGTACGCCACAGGCACGAAGCTAGTGCTCAGCGTTACCGTTACCGACACATCACTAGTGGTTATACAGTTTAAAAAGGTTTTATGGGACTAAAATGACACATTACACATCCCTAAATGTTTTAAATGTTATATCAACATTTTTCTTCTATTATATTTGAATTAAAAACAACTATTGTAAGATTTATATCCACTTGTCCTGTTTGCATTACACAGAAGAGACCCCCATCCTGCTGTACTAAGTAACGTTTACTCTGAGTACATTTTAAATGAGTTACTTTTACTTGAGTAGATTTTTAGACTAGTAACTTTACTCGTACTTCAGTAAAAATTCATTAAAGTAATAGTACTTTTACTTGAGTACAATATTTTAGTACTCTTTCCACCTCTGGTTAAGACATATGTTAATATATTTTCATTTCATTCATTTCATTTTCAGCATTTAGCAGACGCTTTTATCCAAAGCGACTTACACAATGAGCTGAACACGATGAGCAATTGAGGATTAAGGGCCTTGCTCAGGGACCCAACAGTGGCAACTTGGTGGTGGCGGGACTTGAACCGGCAACCTTCTGTTTACTAGTCCAGTACCTTAACCACTGAGCCATCACTGGCTCATATTTTTGAGCCAGTTTTTTTGTCTGTATACAAATGCTGAATACAAGTAAAATGTGAAAGCTAATTTATTTGTATTATTATTATTTCTAAAATATTATGTAGTTGTAAAGGGTGAGATTTCATAGACTTTGCAAATAAATTTTTCAGAGGTTCGCAGGTACAGCCTTTTAATGTTGGTGTTCCTGGCAGTTTTTCTGACATTTGTATTATTCATATCGATATCGGAATTATATCGTATCGACCGAAATTAGGAGTTATATCGTGATATACATTTTAGCCATATCGTCCAGCCCTATTAACATTAGTACTTTGTTTATAGTAGTTCTATCATTTTGTTTCTTTTGTTTATTTTGACCAATTATTCATAGGAAAAAGTTGTAAAAGCTCGTTTATCTAATTCTTAAACACGTTTATTGGGATTCTTGCTCGACCACACCACATCTTCAATTTTAAAATAAAAAAGTTTTATTGATTAATCGTTGCTTCATGTTTTGACACGCTGTCTCGTTAAAACTTCCAGATTCAGTTTCCTGATAATTGATGTTAAATGATCCTCTGATTTGTTCCTACAGCTTTTCTCCGTTTATGTTTTGATTTGATGGTTGAATTCATTCAGTGACGTGCAACGCTCCACTATCGTTTTAGAGAAGCAGTTCCATGTCACGATGCTTCCACCACCATACTTTCCACCCTTATTGCCCCAAAACGAGCAGCTGAATTATTAACCGGGCGACACGGTGGCTAAGTGGCTAGCACTGTCGCCTCACAGCAGGAAGTGAGGCGATCCCCAGGTGGGCCGGTCCGGGTCCTTTCTGTGTGGAGTTTGCATGTTCTCCCCGTGTCTGCGTGGGTTTCCTTCGGGTGCTCCGGTTTCCTCCCACAGTCCAAAGACGTGCAAGTGAGGTGAACTGGAGATACAAAATTGTCCATGACTGTGTTTGATATAAACTTGTGAACTGATGAATCTTGTGTAATGAGTAACTACCGTTCCTGTCATGAATGCAATCAAAAGTGTAACGAAAGTAATAAACAAACCGAATTATTAACCAAGATTATACTGTAGTTTTATGAACATTGACAAAAATTGGTCTAAACACATTTTAGCATCTTTCCTATGATGAGTCTGAGAGCAGGATGTGGTATCTCCTGTGCTGCTCCAGGGGTGAATTATGGTTCTCTAAACTTTTCCACTTGTAAATGATGAGACCTGATTAACAGCGTTGTTAAATATTTTTATAATCAAACCAGTAGTGATTTTTACTTAGTTACTTGACTTATTTGGACATAACCTTTTCAGAATTTTTTTTTTCATATCCAATTAGTCATATCCAATGACCCAATCGCATTACGCTTCCTCTTTACTGATGCTGACTTCCACTCCTGACCTTGACTAACACAGGCTTACTCCAACACCTGTGCAGTAGCCGACTTGCACAAGGAGAGTCACGCACTTTGCAGGTGCCATTAATCAGCCAGCAGAGGGCGTAATTACATTAGGGATGAGGAATGTCCTCCAGCACTCTCTCTAACATAGCAGGGCTGAGATTCGAACTCACAAGTTCGAGATGTCAGCTCTGGTGTGCTATCGTGTTTTACCGCTGCGCCATCAAGCGCCACATTTTCAGAATTTTAACACAGAGTTTCAGTACCATTAAAAAAAAAAATCTACAAGAAATGTATTGTTAAAAAAACAAACAGTTTACAACCCTTAATCAAAAATAATAACCACAATACACTGCAAAATATTCCAAACATATACATTATATACGATTTTGTATAAGGTGATATAGAATATAATGCAGTTATTATTAATAAGCCTGATGTTTGCCAGTGATTAGCTTGAATAATTAGGATTAAATGATGATTTTAATCATTTAGGTCCGTCCCAGATTGAACATTGTGTGTAACAGTGACGTACACTGATCAGCCATAACATTAAAACCACCTCCTGGTTTCTACACACATTGTACATTTTATCAGCTCCACTTACCATATAGAAGCACTTTGTAGTTCTACAATTACTGACTGTAGTCCATCTGTTTCTCTACATACCTTTTTAACCTGCTTTCACCCTGTTCTTCAATGGTCAGGACCACCACAGAGCAGGTATTATTTAGGTGGTGGATCATTCTCAGCACTGCAGTGACACTGACATGGTGGTGGTGTGTTAGTGTGTGTTGTGCTGGTATGAGTGGATAAGACACAGCAATGCCGATGGAGTTTTTAAACACCTCACTGTCCCTGCTGATATCCAGCCAACAGCGCCCCGTGGGCAGCGTCCTGTGACCACTGATGAAGGTCTGGAAGATGACCAAACAGCAGCGATCGTCTCTGACTTTACATCTACAAGGTGGAGCAACTAGGTAGGAGTGTCTAATAGAGTGGACAGTGAGTGGACACGGTATTTAAAAACTCCAGCAGCGCTGCTGTGTCTGATCCACTCATACCAGCACAACACACACTAACACACCACCACCATGTCAGTGTCACTGCAGTGCTGAGAATGATCCACCACCTAAATAATACCTGCTCTGTGGTGGTCCTGTGGGGGTCAAAGCAGGTAGAGAAACAGATGGACTACAGTCAGTAATTGTAGAACTACAAAGTGCTTCTATATGGTAAGTGGAGTTGATAAAATGGACAGTGAGTGTAGAAACAAGGAGGTGGTTTTAATGTTATGGCTGATAATGTAAATAGAAAAATAGCTTAAAGATTTCCATAAATCATCTTCATAAATGCATCAGTGTTTATGATGTATTATGTGTAAGATTATTTTAAGCAGCAGGATGTGATACGTTGCTGTGTTCTACTTGTATGTTATGCTAATATCACCTGTGTGTTTTATTTCGTTATAGAGAAATACAGTTCCTGAAGCCCAAAGACGGCTGGCGCCACAGCACTGAAGAGTCATCAGTTCACCTGTGTGCGTCCTCCTCGTCTGTTTATATCAGCCATCACTCTTTCTGCGTCTCTCGAAAGAAAAATCCATCGATCCTCATGAGTGAGGAACATTTCCTTCATGCATTCATCGTCTCATCTGTCTCCTCTTTTAAACCTTAGTTTTTACTTTCTGCTCTAAACGGGACAATCAGTTACATTTATTTTGCTTTATTCTTTTCCAATGTGTGACACAGGTCTGATATTTAGGATTTAAAATCCGATTTTATTTAGCATTACTGATTCCAAGAATGAACTTCCTAATAGTGCGTAATGAATGATAGTTCTTTAAATGTTGGAAAATGAAATAACTTTGACAGGCATTCTAACAGCACTGTTGTGGGCATGTGCAGATACTCGATTTGCATATGATGTTAAATCAAGCTGTACATTTCTTTATTTCTACAGACCCAGTGCAGGAGGACAACGAGTGTTTATCAGTTTATCTTTACCCGCTCACCAGGGATTTGGCTTCAAAATTTCAGGCACAAAATAACATCAGTAATTCCAACAGTAATTCTGGGTGAAAACACAAAACAGCAGGTGACATTTTATAAAATGATTTGAGTTTTCGTAGGACAATCAATCTGCTGTGCACACAGGCTTACAGTTCATTCAAAATAACAGAGAGTTTAATTCTAGCATGTGTATTTTTTGTTTTGTTTACTGGCTTCATTAGCTTAGCTTGCTGTCGGTGACATACAGGAGAAACTTTGTGCACATGAAGGACTTGATTTGGTTACCCACGTCATATACACCGATCAGCCATGACATTAAAACCACCTCCTTGTTTCTACACTCACTTTCTATTTTATCAGCTCCACTTACCATATAGAAGCACTTTGTAGTTCTACAATTACTGACTGTAGTCCATCTGTTTCTCTACATACCTTTTTAGCCTGCTTTCACCCTGTTCTTCAATGGTCAGGACCCCCACAGGACCACCACAGAGCAGGTATTATTTAGGTGGTGGATCATTCTCAGCACTGCAGTGACACTGACATGGTGGTGGTGTGTTAGTGTGTGTTGTGCTGGTATGAGTGGATCAGACACAGCAGCGCTGATGGAGTTTTTAAATACCGTGTCCACTCACTGTCCACTCTATTAGACTTTTAGTAAGATTTTAGTGATCCTAAAATCTAAAGATAATTGCTGCTGGTTTGGCTTTTTGGTTGTACACAAATTGTAGGAGAATGTATGGCAGGGGTGTAAGAAATCTTGTATCACCTTCCACCCACCTGGTTCATCTATTTTCTTTCAGTGCACGCAGCGCCACCTATGCAACAGAAAATATCTGTGGCACTTAGAAATTGGACGCAAAGAAAGCTTTACAAAAGCTGCTTCCAGTGTGAAATGCAGAAAGTCGACACCAACTCTCAGTCCTTAAAGTGATAAATGTAGAAATAGGTTTAGCATCAAAATCAGTTCTCTCAGGTGATTCAGTGCTGCTGTACGTCTCTGATGGGTAACAGCGTGGCACTGAGCTCCAATACAAATCCCAAACGCAAACATCAGCTGCTAAGCCATTAACATTGCAAAGAGAAGACTGTGCACCAAATAATATTAAATAAGAAATATTTAAACCGCCTCACTTTATTTGATTCTTTTCCTTGGCTTTCCTCTTTTTGGCTGTTAACTACCCTCACTGATGTTTGAATTAAACAGCGTTACATGTAAAAAGTGGAGATGGGAATATTATCTTTTCTACCCTGCAAGCAAATGCTTTCAGCTCCCGGCCATGGATGGCTTTTAGCAGGGGTCAAATTTTTTCTCAGAACTACCCCTCAGCCTGCGATTTTCCCAGTTCATTACTGTAAACATGGATGTTGCACAGAATTTCAGCAGATTTGTTTCTGATCAAAAGATGACTTGTGCTTGCTACAGCAGCACATAAAATAAATAACGATTTAGGGTTGACTTTAATAAATTACAATTTTATCACCTTTTGTTTACACATCATATCAGATTTGAATCTCTATCATAAACGTCTACAGTTTATTTCAGTGCAGTGCTGCAAAACAAACAGTGCTGGATGTTTAATGAAAAGCCACTCAATCATTTAAGCTTGTCCAGTATTGAAACGCTGCTGTGACGTTTGAGAAACCAACAACATTTCTGTACTACAAGCAACGAATCTACAGTGCTGTGAAAAAGTAATCGCCCTCATTCTGATATGTTGTTTGATAAAATTTGTTGTGTTTAGTGATTTGAAGTCAGTTGGAAAAGGGGGTGAATTTAGTCAAAAAGCTTGTGCACCCCTGGTAAAATTCCATATTACCACTGTGACGGTAGCTCAGTGGTTAAGGTATTGGACTAGTAATCATACGGTTGCCATTGTTGGGCCCCTAAATCCTCCAGTTGTATTTAGGCAGAGTCGTAAGTCACTTTAAATAAAAGCGTCAATGAAAATTTTATATTGATTTCAAGTAAAACCCTCTACAGAAATAAAAAAAGGTTATTGGGAAAAATAAAGGATGATCCTGGGCATGATGTCCATCACACCAATATTGTCCCGTATGATCAGCACATGCCTACCACATGCTGTACTGAATAAGAAATATAGAAATATATAACTGCAGTGCTTGGCATGTATAATACAGATATAAAATTTATATTTTCTACTGTCTGTATGTAGATTTTATAAATGTTTTGCTTTTAATGGTTATTATGGATGTGCAATTCTCTAGATTTGATACCAGAAATGAAAACCAAAGACACGTGCTGAATTTATTCTGTATAATATTATTATTATTATATTATAGAACGTATATAAACATGGCTTACAGTAAACATCAACGCTGTGTATTCTAAGATTAATTCACCTTATTGTATTTAATCCACATCTCTTTTTTTTTATTCAAGTGTTAGCCTATAGTGTGTTTTATATTCCACCTCTTTTAGTTGTTTTTCTACATCATTATAATTATTATTGTAGTCTGGATGTTTTATTTAGTACAGAATCTTCTGTTATTATTAATTATTTTTCTCGTACATGTCCTGATGGTTCACCTTCATTTCTTTAATTCTGTTAGATAAACATAAATATCTGATCTGATATCTGATGAGTTTGTGTGTATAAAGCTGTTTTGTTTAATCGTATCTCAGATTGTATTTCAGTTTAGAAAGTCGACCTGCTTTTCACCTTCAACATTTCACACAAATGTTTGTATAATATATATAAAGCTAAGCTAATTTTCTTTAGCAGGAAATTAAATGCTTTTTTAAAATAAATGTAGCCCTAAAGCACCTGAACGCTCCTGTTTTTAATGTAATACTTTTACTTTTATAAAATTTGGTGTTCAGGCACCGATGTTGGATGACGTGTTTGGTGGGCACAATTGTGCCGCCTGCACAGAACCCGAAACCTCAACCCAAACTGAACAACTTTGGGATGAATTGGAAAGGAAATTGAGAGCCGGATCTTACAAATACACTTTTGACATGTAGGCTGTTAAAGCAGCAAAGAAGGGAGGGGGAAACTCTGTGTCATTGCCCATGATTTTGGAGTGGGATGTCCAGCAAGTTCATGATCAGGTGTCTACATACTTTTAGCTATGTAGTGTAATTTAAGGAACTCAAGCTGAAGCTTTTAAAATGACCCCCACTGTCCTCTGATCTTACCATTATTCAAACACCATCAACATATTGCAATTCTGACAGATACACTACATAACCTGAAGTATGTGGACACCTGACCATGAGATTGTTTGATGTCATTTTTAAGGTCAGGTTCTGATGTTGGATTATTCATCTCAAAGCTATTCAATGGCTGCTCCAAACCAAACTCATTCAGGTCTTTATGGAGCTTGCTTTGTGAAAGAAAGTATGTTCTTGTTGGATCAGAAAAGGGTCTGTACGTGTAAATCTTTATATTTACCACTTGGTCACTTTATTAGGAACACTTGTACACCTGCTCAATCAGTCAGTCGTGTAGCAGCAACACAATGAATAACATCCTTCTGACATGGATCAATTTTAAGTTTACCTTTACATCGAACATCTAAGTGAAAATAAAACTGCTATGTGACTGATTTCATACGTTAGTGTGTGGGGATGCTGTAGGCCGTGTTAAATGATCTGAAATCTTTTAGTGGGATAAAAATACAGTAAAAGGGACAACCAGAAAGGGTTTAAATACTTTTTCTTAGCACTTTACAATTAGAACATTTGTGTGGGTCAGGGTTAAAAAAGTCCAATAAATGGCATATGCCGCTCAGGTGGCACAGCCATGAATTACACTTAGCTCACTACCGCTTGGCACAGCAAGAAGGTCCTGGGTTCGATCACCAGGTGGGGCGGTCCGGGTCCTTTCTGTGTGGAGTTTGCATGTTCTCCCCGTGTCCTCGTAGGTTTCCTCCGGGTGCTCCGGTTTCCTCCCACAGTCCAAAGACATGCAGTCAGGTGAATTGGAGATGCAAAATTGTCCAAGACTGATGAACCTTCCTGTCATGAATGTAACCAAAGTGTAAAACATGACATTAAAATCCTAATAAACAAACAAACACTACCGCTTGGATCCAGGGCATCTACATACAGACATGACTGGCTCTGTCTGAGGAAGGTGGAATGACAGCGGCCCTGTGAGGGATTGGCATCTGGTTTGGGGTGTTTTGCTAATAAAACATGAAATTATAATGTAATGATCATAAAGACCTGTGTACCTCCAACTTTATGACAGCAGTTTGGGAAAGTTTCAGCATGGCCATGCCATCGGGCGAAAAGTTAGCCTTATAAAGAAATGGTTTGGTGAATTTGGTAATGAAGAACTTAGAATTTTGACACCTATGCACAGAGCTCTGAACTCAACCCCATTTAACAATAAAAGCTGAATTTAAACATTAACAGATTCATACCCTGTATCAGTCCCTGTCACGTTTCAAAGTCTAGTATAAGTATCTACTCTTTCAGAGCAAAGGAGCACCGACTTTATATAAGCTTTCATGTGTTTGGATAAGTGGATGTGTCCACACACTTTTGCTCCTGAAGCGTATCTTCTGGAGGTCATGTTTATTATCTGAAAATCCCCTAGGGAACCTTCCTCTAATAATGAGCTATTCTAATTGTGTATTGAGATCCACTTAACATGATACAGTATGTGCATTTTGTGTGTGAGTGTGTGTATGTGTGTGTGAGAGAGACTTTAAATCTCCTGCTTCCTCCATTAGTGACCCATTAGTGCTTTTGTTCTCTAATTATTGAGGTGTTAATGAACGATGCACCCAGACTGCAGGAAGAGAACAGTGTGTATGGGGGCATTTACAAGGCAGTACAGGACGAGTCGGAGAGGAAAAGCCTCTTTTACGCATGTCACCAACAGTGCAGATTGTTTTCTATTATGTGTGTAGTGCACAAGACGGTGTAGAAGCCAAATCCATTCTCCAGTGTACCTGTCTACAAATGAAATGAAATGTAGCGGAAGTTGATATACTGGACTAGAAATTAGTAGGTTGCTAATTCAAACCTCACCACTGCCAGGTTTTTACTGTTGGGAACCCCTGAGCAAGGCCCTTAACCCTCAAATTACTCAACTTGTATTCAAGAATAATGTAAGTCGCTTTGGGTAAAATTGGCTGCTAAATGCCTCAAATGTAAATAAAGAAACCTGTACATGTAAATCTGTATATTTACCACTTGGTCACTTTATTAGGAACACTTGTACACCTGCTCAACTATGTATCATGTATAAATGTAAAAAATCCTATACTGACGTGGATCAATTTTAAGTTCACCTTTACATCAAACATCTAAGTGAAAATAAATCTGGTCTGAGGAACTTTTATAATTGCTGGGGCCAGGCGGGCTGGTTTGAGATTATTGGAAACTGCTGCTGATCTGCTGGGGTTTTCATGTCAAGTCTGCAAACAAACAAAACAAAACAAAAGTAATCCAGTGAGCGGCAGTTCTGCAGGTAGAATCGCAATGCTGTTGTGAGATATCCGAGAAGACAGAGGACCAGGTTGGTTCAAGCTGACGGGATGTTTATGGTTGGAATTTGATTTGAGTAAAATTTACTCTAAAGTTTTATCATTTTAGACGATTTGCTAACATGAAGCAGCTCAGAATGAGCTCATATGAAACTGGTAGCTTTGGGAGTTCAAGAGAAGTTTCCTCACATGGAAAGTAAAGTATTTATAGGTTTACATTTTGGCATTTAGCAGACGCTTTCATCCAAAGTGACTAACAGTACACAGTCCAAGCAATTGAGGGTTAAGGGCCTTGCTCAAGGGCCCAACAGTGGCAACCTGGCAGTGGTGGGGGTTGAACCAGAAACCTTCTTCTTACTAGTCCAGTATTTTAACCGCTTGGCTACAACTGCCCTTTATAATTATTTTATTAATTATTATATCAGTTATTTATTGTGTGTGTGCACAGTGACTCAGTGGGTAGCACTGTCGCCTCACAGCAAGAAGGTCCTGGGTTTGATCCCCAGGTGGAGTGGTCCGGGTCCTTTCTATGTGGAGTTTGCATGTTCTCCCCATGTCTGTGTGGGTTTCCTCCAGGTGCTCCGGTTTCCTCCCACAGTCCAAAGACGTGCAAGTGAGGTGAATTAGAGACACTAAATTGTCCATGACTGTGTTCGATATAACCTTGTGAACCTTGTGTTCCTGTCATGAGTGTAACCAAAGTGTAAAACATACAGACGTTAAAATCCTAGTAAACAAACAAACAATTATTGTGCGTGAGTGTGTGTGTGTGTGTGTGTGTGTGTTTGCTTGCTATAAACTGTACGCACGCGCACATGTAGGCTATGCAAGTGTCATGGACATACAGACCAACCAGGTGCACGAGACTTTTTAGGGTCCCCCCCATCTTAACAAATTAATCCTGTCGGACCCCCCTGTGATCTTCTCCATTACACGACCATTCATTAGTCTTTAGAGGAAACGCAATTGATATTGAGATGAGATTCAGTCTGAGAGCGCGAGGATGTGGATTCGGGGACACAGGGCGCGCGATCAGGATCATTTACTCACATGGACCCAAAAAATCCCAAAATCCAATGACCACCAGTATGCAGATTTCTCTTTTACTCTTTACCAAATATCAATAGATATTATCGGTAATATTTGATCAGAGCTGTTTGATTAGGTTATGTGCAATATTTTATAGAAACATATAAACTAGGGTTATAAAACTTAATGTAAATAAACACTGAACAATTTTATTAGAATTATTTTTGTTTTACTTTATAGATGGATGGATGGATAGATAGATAGATAGATAGATAGATAGATAGATAGATAGATAGATAGATAGATAGATAGATAGATAGATAGATAGATAGATAGATCTGTGAAAGTACACACTATAAAAAATTAAATTCGAAATAAAACAAAGAACATCGTACAAATAACAGTACAGATATACAGAACTGAACATATACCTTCAAGATACCTGTATTTTACAAGTATTGGATAGCTGTAGCAAGTCAACACCACATGTGAGGTTGAATAAATAGATGAATGAATGAATGAATAAATAAACGCATGTGCAAGTATACAGTTAAAAAAGACAGTTTGCAGTACAAAGTTTCAAGGATAATACAGTTACAAGTATAGATTTAAAATTAGAAATTAAATAGATATAATTAAATATTAATAAAAATGATAACGTGGCGAGTATTATTGCACCATGAGGTGGGCCGGTGTAGCTATCTGTGCATATATACAGTATATACACATATGTAAACATATATACAGTACATACACATACAATATATACACGTCCATACGTACATATGCATGTGTGTGTGAATATATAAAACTATACATACAGTGCCTTGCAAAAGTATTCAGCCCCCTTGAACTTTTCAACCTTTTGCCACATTTCAGGCTTCAAACATAACGATATGAAATTGTAATTTTTTGTGAAGAATCAACAACAAGTGGGACACAATCGTGAAGTGGAACGAAATTTATTGGATATTTTAAACTTTTTTTAGAAATAAAAAACTAAAAAGTGGGGCGTGCAATATTATTCAGCCCCTTTACTTTCAGTGCAGCAAACTCACTCCAGAAGTTCAGTGAGGATCTCTGAATGATCCAATGTTGACCTAAATGACTGATGGTGATAAATAAAATCCACCTGTGTGTAATCAAGTCTCCGTATAAATGCACCTGCTCTGTGACAGTCTCAGAGTTCTGTTTAAAGCGCAGAGAGCATCATGAAGACCAAGGAACACACCAGGCAGGTCCGAGATGTTGTGGAGAAGTTTAAAGCCGGATTTGGATACAAAAAGATTTCCCAAGCTTTAAACATCTCAAGGAGCACTGTGCAAGCGATCATATTGAAATGGAAGGAGTATCAGACCACTGCAAATCTACCAAGACCCGGCCGTCCCTCTAAACTTTCAGCTCAAACAAGGAGAAGACTGATCAGAGATGCAGCCAAGAGGCCCATGATCACTCTGAATGAACTGCAGAGATCTACAGCTGAGGTGGGAGACTCTGTCCATAGGACACAATCAGTCGTACACTGCACAAATCTGGCCTTTATGGAAGAGTGGCAAGAAGAAAGCCATTTCTCAAAGATATCTATAAAAAGTCACCTGGGAGACACACCAAAC
Organism: Trichomycterus rosablanca; assembly: GCF_030014385.1. Classification (NCBI taxonomy): domain Eukaryota; kingdom Metazoa; phylum Chordata; class Actinopteri; order Siluriformes; family Trichomycteridae; genus Trichomycterus; species Trichomycterus rosablanca. The sequence continues at coordinate 5,651,070 of NC_085998.1, forward strand.
ATGTGGAAGAAGGTGCTCTGGTCAGATGAAACCAAAATCGAACTTTTTGGCCACAATGCAAAACGTTATGTTTGGCGTAAAAGCAACACAGCTCATCACCCTGAACACACCATCCCCACTGTCAAACATGGTGGTGGCAGCATCATGGTTTGGGCCTGCTTTTCTTCAGCAGGGACAGGGAAGATGGTTAAAATTGATGGGAAGATGGATGGAGCCAAATACAGGACCATTCTGGAAGAAAACCTGTTGCAGTCTGCAAAAGACCTGAGACTGGGACGGAGATTTATCTTCCAACAAGACAATGATCCAAAACATAAAGCAAAATCTACAATGGAATGGTTCACAAATAAACGTATCCAGGTGTTAGAATGGCCAAGTCAAAGTCCAGACCTGAATCCCATCGAGAATCTGTGGAAAGAGCTGAAAACTGCTGTTCACAAACGCTCTCCATCCAACCTCACTGAGCTCGAGCTGTTTTGCAAGGAAGAATGGGCAAAAATTTCTGTCTCTCGATGTGCAAAACTGATAGAGACATACCCCAAGCGACTTGCAGCTGTAATCGCAGCAAAAGGTGGCGCTACAAAGTATTAATGCAAGGGGGCTGAATAATATTGCACGCCCCACTTTTCAGTTTTTTATTTCTAAAAAAAGTTTAAAATATCCAATAAATTTCGTTCCACTTCACGATTGTGTCCCACTTGTTGTTGATTCTTCACAAAAAATTACAATTTCATATCGTTATGTTTGAAGCCTGAAATGTGGCAAAAGGTTGAAAAGTTCAAGGGGGCTGAATACTTTTGCAAGGCACTGTATATACGTGTACATACACATTCATGACTTTATGGACATTCTGTTTGTTTTATCTTATTGGATTTATTTCTAAAACTAATTATTTATTTATTTCTCCTGGACTTCTCCTGGATTTTTTTCCACTAATGATTATTAAGATCTGTTTTGTCTCTGTTTTGTGTCTGTTTTGTCTCGTAAAACTAAATTTACTTTTTTCACGTCGTTTTATAAAACAATTACAGCCTAATTAGTAGAAAGTATTTTTTTCAATGTTTATGCCATGTATTTTTTCCAACATCTTTAATTCCATTTTACAGCCGGTCAGTGTTCTGTTGTGTTTGACACTTCACATGTTTATTTTGTACTTTTTTTATACAACAGTTTAAAGTTTGTGATTGAAAATGAAATATACTCTTTTATTTAGTATTTTATTCTAAACTTATTATTTTATAGTGTGTTGTTTGCAGAGTGCTGGAAAACATTTTAGTGTGAAAATGAACAATAAAATAAGTTCTTTATGTAAAACAGTTTTAGGGGAATAAAAGGGGAAATAAAGTTGAACAGCTTTACAGTCTTAGATACATGTTAAAGGTGTAGGAAGGTTTTCTTTAGTTAGGAAAGTTTTTTTTATGTTTAATGGATGTAATGGGGTTTTGGGTCTATATAAAACAAATTTATGATGATTTATTGATGTATTTTAATGTGTGATGCCATTGAGCTTATAATACACAGTAATTATTATTATAATCTGACATTATAAATAGACCAGAGCACCAAACATTTTAGTATGAATATAAAAATTTCACTTGATTCGAACAAACTAATAATGTTTCTGACTTTTTTTTAACGTCTGATGCCAATAAACAGAACAGCAGGGGGCAAGAGCGCCTAATCCGGGTTTCAATCCTGAATCCTGACTTCTGAAAGGGGGAGGAAGGTGATGATGGTGATATGCAAATGAGCTTCAAAGGGGGTGTGGTCTTTTTTACCTGAGTTTAAAATGCGCTGGACTTTCACCCCGAGACTCACTCACTCACTCCCAGTCAGCCTGTCAGGAGCAGCTCCAGCTGGATGCTTCTGTTCTTTATTCTGGATTTATTCTGCAGCCTTTCAGAAATAAACTGAAGATTCGAATCATGACTTTTACATCTGATTAAGAGGAACAGCAAGAAGAAAAGTGAATTTTCTACCGAACTCGAGATTCCTGGAGTTTTTTTCCTCTGAATATCAGACCGGACCTGAGTGAGTTTTTTCTACAGACTGAGAGGCACAAAAACTTTCCTAAATAAAACACGATTTTTATTTGGGAATGTTGAGCTCTGTGAAGATGGAAACTCATGACATGTCGGATTGGAGCGGATACTACAGTGAAGCCAGCGAGGTGAGACACACACACACACACAAACACACACACACACACACACACACACACAAACACACACACACACACTCACCATCATCATGATTAAGTCTGATTAATGATCGCACATTTATTCACTTTATTATTCATCATTAAAGCGAACATAGCAAGCCGGGCATTATTATTATTATTATTTAATACATACATTTTTTATTTAGTTTATTTTTTTATATAAAATTTGAATGCGCTTGAATAAAACAATTACAGCTTATTTTCTTCTTTACACTTTTCATCTAATAAATAAATAATAAATTATGTTTTATTTTTACTAGGAACTGTTTCCAATATAAGTAAAAAACTTTTAGTTTTTAATAGATGAAACAGGTGATATTTAAGGGAACATTTAAACATCGTTTCATTTGAGCTTAAATGAACGAAATTAACAAATTGGAAACGAAAAAAAGTGTTTTTTTGTTAATCGTATTTTTATATTAGTGAAAAAACTGCTTTTAGTTTAAAAAAGTGTAAAATGTGTAGAACAATCGCGGGATTTTTACATTTTTGTTAGAATTTATTGCCAAAGTATAAATGTTTATTAATCGAAGCGACAAAACAAAAGCAGAACCATTTATTATTTATGGTTAAATTATTGTAAATAAAATTAAAAACTCAACAGACAAATAAATGTGGAGTGAAAGGATCCGAAATGTAATTCTAATTTTGTATTATACTCCTATAACTTTTTAAATAACAATTAATTTCCTCTTTTGTCTGTAAATATGATTAAATAAACTAAATAAACTTAAAGTTCATGTGAATATTAGAAATAGCAAAAAGTCTGCACAGGAAACACTGTAAATTGTAATAAAGTCTAGGATCAAATTCATATAAATTAAAATTTGTTTAAAAAATGCAACAGTTAATCAAACAAATAAAAACATGATCTGAAGTGTATTTATGAATAATTTAGGGTGTTTACACCTATTACACCACCACAACTATTAATTTAATTGATTAGGTTTTAATTTAAAAATTAATGTTTAACTTGTATTTTTATTTACTAGCCACTTTTTTAAAACTACACAATGATCATTAAATAATGAAATGTGATTATCTTAGTATTTAGTTTATTACATCTCAAAATGTTCTTTATGCTGCCAATTTAATGGTCAAGCAGGAGGCTTTTAAAATATTTGTAATATTTGCATATTTCTGTAAATATATTCTGTATTTGTTTTATTTAATCTTATCTTAGTTAAAATGTTATAAATATTATAAATTAATACATGTTTTTGGTTGTTTTCTTAACATCTTAAATCAGAATATAAAATCTAAATTCGATCACAATGCCTGCAGTAATTATTATTTCTCTATATAAATTATCATTATTATTTCTTTTTAGATGTACTCCTCTCCAAGTGCCATGAACTCAGTGAGCAGCCTGAACACGTACATCAACCTGAACCCAGTCAGCTCCAACTCCAGCATGAACATGGGCTACACAAACCCAGGACTCAACGCCATAGGAGGAGCCACCAATCATATGAACCTGGGCACTTCCTTAAACACCAGCTCATTAAACCAATTGAACCCGCCCACCTCATCGCTTGCCCCGATTTCCCATTACCAGAGCATGAACCAGCCCATCCCTCAGCTCAGCTATTCATCTCCACCAGCTCTGAACAGAGCTAAAGAAGTCCCAAAACCATACCGACGCTCCCTGACCCATGCCAAGCCGCCATACTCATACATCTCACTGATCACCATGGCGATCCAGCAGTCTTCCAGCAAGATGCTGACGCTGAATGAGATCTACCAGTGGATCATGGATCTGTTTCCATATTACCGTGAGAACCAGCAGCGCTGGCAGAACTCCATCCGGCACTCGCTTTCCTTCAATGACTGCTTTGTTAAAGTGGCCCGTTCCCCCGATAAACCTGGGAAAGGTTCCTACTGGGCGCTGCACCCCAACTCTGGCAACATGTTTGAAAATGGCTGCTATCTGAGGCGTCAAAAGCGCTTCAAGATTGATGAAAAACCAGGGAAGAAGGGAGCCGGAAAGTCTCAAGATGGTACCAATGGCAAACACGGAAACAGTGAAGGGCTTCAAGAAGAGCACAGCCCTGTGACAGGTTCCTCAGACGGTGCAGATTCAGCCCAGTCCGATGTTTCCCATCATGAAGAACAACAAATGGGCATGGCAGCGCTCGATGTTCCATCTCAAACCAGCATCGCGTCCTCGATGCCCGGCTCCGGGTCACACCTACATTCAGACACCATGTCAAGTCCGCACCTCCTTTCCAATTCCATCCAGGACCACATGGATCTTCAAAATGACCAATTGAAGTCCATGGACCCACAGTACAACTTCAACCACCCGTTCTCCATCACCAATTTGATGTCCAATGAGCAGAAAATGGAGCTCAAGTCATATCAGGATCATGTCATGGCTTACAACGGATTCGCTGCTTCTTCACCCATTGCCCCCAAGCAGATCTACGACAGTGCAGGACCCTCCGGGATCGAATCAGGTGCCTACTACCAAACTCTCTACAGCAGATCCGTACTTAATGCCTCGTAGAACTTTTTGGCTGGTTTTTTGGATGCTAGAAATGCTGACAGCCACAGGACTTCTCTGAGTTTATATCAACATTTTAATGTAAAGCTACGTATGCTAACTCCACCCAGTTTGAATGGTACTGTACCCTGCCTATTACACACTTAAACAATCGTTGAAAACGTGCCTTCTGAACCGTCGTCTACCCCCTGTTCGAGTCGTATTGATTCGGCACTGATAACACCCTCCTGTGTGCAAACACCAACCTTATGAACTTATAAACCCAAAAATCCATTCGGCCAACCTTTGATCTTTTGTTAAACACACGGACGTGACGCAAATAATCCCTGTTGATTTTCCACCTGTAAGACTGTAAATACACTGTAGCAGAGGGGCGCAAGCCATTATTTATGAAGGGAAATATTAATATATCTTTTTTTTTCTTTTTCATTTTTTGTGTTCTGGGATTATTATGGGATGAGAGAGAGAGAGAGAGAGAGTGTGTGTGTGTGTGTGTGTGTGTGTGTGTGTGTGTGTGTGTGTGTGTGTGTGTGTGAAAATCGAGGTTACTGCATCGCTGCGTTACAGTTGTGTGTTACAGCAGAGCGCCAATATTTTTTAGCATTACGTGCGCACACAGTGTCAGCTCTTAGCAGCTCTTAGCTTTGGTAATGTGTTTGCTAATTGTTTATCTCTTCTTTTTTAAATTATGTCCATATTTTAAGATGTTTTTAATCTAAAGTATACAAATAAAACTGTGGTAAAAGTTAACATTTTGGCTTTTATTTATCATTTAAACGCCTTTGTTTTTTGTGTCACTGCAAAGATCTTATAGCTACGAAGTGCTAAGCATATGCTGATCTTACATTCAGTTTACAATATTTACCCGAAATTTATTCAGATGTATGATTTTACAAACAAACAAAATATATTTATTGGTCAAATGGCTGTTTCTGAAGTGCAAATGCAAGACATCTAATGCCAGCAAAGCCAAAAACCCTAAACAACCACACATAAATATCTAACAGCTAACTAGCTAAATAATGCTAGCTAAAAATGAATCTCGTGTAAGGCATTTCTTTGCTTTGTTTTATCCGGATCTTGGTGGTGGATTGTCTGAAAATCCAAAAAAAACTGGGTGTAAATTCACTAATAGATGGATGGATGGATGGATGGATGGATGGATGGATGGATGGATGGATGGATGGATAGATAGATAGATAGATAGATAGATAGATAGATAGATAGATAGATAGATAGATAGATAGATAGATAGATAGATAGATAGATAGATTGATTGATTGATTGAACTTTATTGTCATTGCTCAGTACAGTTACAAAGCAACGAAATGTAGTTAGCATCTAGCAGAAGTGCAGATAGTAGCATTGTGCAAAAAAACAGAGAATATCAGTAAAGTTACATATCTATGAGTAATATTAATATATAATTAGAACTATAGCTATTTACATATATTTAACATTTTTATAGCTTAGTTAAATCATTAAATACAACTATAAAGTAACTTCTGTTGATCTATGAATACATTTAGCAAGCTAACTAATTACCTAACCCTAGCTATTGAGTTTATTTGATTTGTTGACTTAATATCTTGCCAAATATCAACCCAAAGGATTTCACTGATCTAAATACAATGATTTAAAGTACTTACAAACAGCCTATTCTTGACTGTGAATTAGCCGGATAGCTAAATAGATATTGTAATAATATTAAAATGACATAATAAGCTAATTACATAAACAGTTAAATGCCAGAAAAGCAATCAACAAATTAACTAATAACTTATAAGTAATATGTTATACAACATAACACTACCAACAATCCACAAAAGCTAAATTCTCTCCAAATGAAGCTAAATTTGAGCTTGGAAACACAATGATGTAGCATTGATGCTAACATTTGTGTGTATTGTTTATGGTGGCATTAGGATCAGTTGATCAGTTAAAGCTTATAGTCACTTATTTACATACAGTACTTTGCACTAGCAACCCCCACCCTCTGTTTTTAAGGGTGGGGGGGGCTCTAATGACTTTATTACATCAAAGCCTTCGAAACAACCAGAATTTACACTAAAAGGCTAATCTGATTGATGGCGTCATGCTAACGAGTCACTGTTCATCACCTCAGTCCTGTTACGAGTTTACGCTAGAGAGTGTGTGTGTGTGTGTGTGTGTGTGTGTGTGTGTGTGTGTAGTTGTGTATTTAAAATGTGTCTGTGTGTTCTCACTTCAACAAAGAATTGTGTTGATGTTGTAATAATATGTTTGTATATATTTAGCTACATGCCGGTCGATTGTTATTCAGTGTGCGTGTTTGTGTTAATTTCTTATTAAAATATAAAAACCTGGGGAATAAAATAGAGTTTTTGAGTTTATTTCAGTTGCCAGAAAAAGAATGTGAACCTTTGTAATAAGCTGGATTTCTGCATTGAATTGTTATTAAACACTTAAATCCTGAATATAGCTATATCACTAATCACATCAGTCAGGTTTTATTCAACTTTTTATCTGTTTTTCCTAACAAACTAATTCATTGTTTACAATCTAGGCTGGAAAAAGTATTTGAACCCTTACTGTAGCAGCAATACTGACTGCTGCAGCCCACAAAACAGCCTGTTTCAATTGCAAGTCATGAGTTAAATACATCATTCATGGTTTTACGCTGGAAGCCGAGTTACTAGGGTGGGGTTTGGGTTGAAAAGGTAACTGGAGCATCCAATGACCCTTTTACATTTGTAATCCAGGGTTATTATAATTGCATTTCCTAAACAAGTCCTTCCTCCTCCAGTTGTAACTATAAAAGTCTCTACTCTTTTAGGAATGCAAAAAACAAGCTTTTGGAGTCTGTCTGAATTTTATTTGTCAGTTTATTAATATAGCATTTTAAGGTCATGTACTGAAGGCCTAGCTTGCCACCAACATTACAATTCATGGCAAAGATGTTTAATGGGGTTGTGGTCAGCGCTCTGTGCAAGCCACTGGCTTTCCTTTAAAGCATTGTTATCAGGGCAGTTCTTTATGGACACTGCTTTGTGCACAGGAGTAAAGTTATGCTGGAACAGGAAAGGGCCTTCCCCCAAACTGTCACAAATTTGAAATTATTTTATTTATTTTATCTAATTGATAATTAGGGTGGCTAAAACACCCAAACTTAATAGTTTGCTCATATAGTGCAAATAATAATCATATCTACTTTATATCATGAGCTCTGTTACTGTGCACCAGTCTGAAAAGTTTCCTCCTTCATTGAATATTAGATTTTTAACCCTCACAGAAGAGTAATTAATCTGGGGCATCATCTTGGTACAGGAAAAAAAGGGGTTTTAAGAGCTACGGTGTGAACACGCTCTGCCAGTTCTAATTCAAATGTATTAAAATGTAGATATTTATTTAGACGTGGCAACATGAACACTGTAAAAACATTTCATTTTTATTTTGCCAGTAGTAACACACACAGAAGCTACTGTTTCATGGTCCATGTGTTTTATTAGAATCACTTCATTCAGGAGTTTTTGCTCTGACTGTAATTTACAGATCGAGGGATGAGAGGAGGAGACACTAGATAAGAATGGGGACAAGACAGGAGAAAAAGAGATTATGTTTGTGCACCCCTGGTCAAGTTCCATGTTTTGGTAAATTTCTAAAAGAAAAGTGAACATAAACTATAATGGGAAAAAAAAATCTTGAATATTAAATCTTATTTCAGCAAATTTTACAGCACAATATCAGAATCAATCATCAGAATCAGAATACTTTATTGATCCCAGAGGGAAATTGCAGTTCTTACAGTAGCACCCATTTACGTAGAAAGAATAAACACTCTACTAGCTTAAAACAAATAAAAAAAGAAGAAAAATTTTGCAAATAGAAGTTAAAAAGTTATTTACACATAATTAAATAATTAAATGCTTGCATTATTATTATTGCACATATGAATATTGAATATTGCACAGAATATTGCACAGGTGAACCATAGTGTCACACATTAAGGGAGGAATTATAGAGCTTGATTTATATTTATATGCAAAATGTATCATTTTAAGATTATTTAAAATAATACATTAATTAAGCAAAAAATATGTAATATTAAAGGTGGCAAAACTTTTGCACATGCCACATTTGATGTTTCATATGTTCAATATGTTAAATTCAACAAACAAACAAATCTACTTTTGCATATAGATCATTGTTGACTGAATTTCTGTAACTGAATGATTGTAAGCATCTATTATAAAAATCCATGAAGAGAATTTTTTGTTATAAGAGTTTATTGTGGGATTTTAAAAAATCTACTGGCTTAAAAATAAACAGACAATAACTAGATGTTTCATTTAGTAATGTATAAAGAACCGGAACAGTTTCATACTAATTATATTTGACCGCAGCAAGTGATTTCTTTGTGTCCATATAATTAGGGCTAGCTTGCCCTCATAAGAGCCTATAGCATTACAGTGGGAAAGTTTAGGAAGCCCTGTACAGATCTATTTTACAGTCGTTGACAGAAATGTCACTTGGAACCATTACTGAGCAACTTCCAAATAAATAAAATACCAACACTGCCGTGAAATGTTCATTACCTGTAACGGTATGTAAAAAGTTCACCTCACCTGTAGCCTGTATCCTGTAGCCTGTAGCATGTAGCGCGTCATTAATGTAACTACACACACTCTGTGTACACAGCTAATAGCTCAGGTGAGTGTGTGTTTGCTGTATTAACACCAAGCCCAGTTTTACTTAAAAATAATTGTACCTTTATTTTTAAGCTTTAAACAAGCTGCAAACAAACTAATGATTTAAGTAAAAAGTTAAACAAATTAATATTTCAATAACAACTAAATATTATGGGAAAAGTTGTAATGTACAGAATCCATAGTGTGAGTTTCACCTCTGTTCATTATCTACTGCAACTTTTACTTAACAGTACTGATACAGAGACTTCACATCAATATTTACAGTCTGACTTTTACTGTAATATTGACTTTGTCTAAGCAACGAGACTTTACTTTAATCAGAAACCAATAAAACCTCCAAACACAGCCATACATCATACATGTAGGTCATTTAACCAGAGCTGGTCTCAAAAGTCCATATTTCAGCTTGTTTTTTCCATGCCAAAACCAGAAAGGACCATCCAGGCTGTCGTCAATGCAAAGTGGTATGGTAAACTTGAATGTGTGTGAAGGTATCAGTGACACAGAGGCGTATATTGGGATTTTAGAGAGACACATCAAGGTGTCCATTATTACTTCAGCAGGACGATGCCAGGGCTCATTCTGCACATGACTTCTTAGATACAGAGTGTGTGTGCTTAACTGGCCTGTCTGCCGTCTAGATCTCTGTCCTGTTAACAATGTATGGTGCATCATGAGGAAGAAAGTCAAACAATAGCAACCACACCTGAAGTCTCTTATCCAGCAGGAATGGAAAAATAAAATTACTTGCACCACTTAGTGTCCTCAGTTCCCAAATCCTTAAAAAGTCTCATTAATAGAAAAGTGCTGAACATGCCTCTGTCCACACTTTTTTGAAGTGTGTTGTAGGCATCAAATTCTAAATAAGTTTTTATTTACAAAATACAATAAAACTGATCAGTGAAAAAAATTTTTTGGAAATCTGGAATTTTTTTCTTTCTATGTTTGTCCATTAAATTAAGATTAAAGTGAATGAACAAATCACAGATTCTTTTTACAAAATGGCCCAAGTTTTCTGGAAATTGGGTTTGTAATCCGGAGGTTCTTCCTCACTGTCACCACACTTGTCTCCTTTTCCTAATTTACTTTTTTTTTTTTTAATTAACAATAACTCGAACTCAACGAATTCTCACTCACTCACTGTCTTAACCGCTTATCCATTCAGGGTCTCAGGTGGGGGGTGCTGGGGCCTATCCCAGCTTTTCAATGGGACACACACACACACACACACACACACACACACACACACACACACACACACACACCCATTCACCTATAGGGCAATTTAGTGTCTCCAATTAACCTGACTGCATGTTTTTGGACTGTGGGAGGAAACCCACGCAGACATGGGGAGAACATGCAAACTCCACACAGAAAGGACCCGAAATGCCCCACCTGGGGATCGAACCCAGGTACTTCTTGCTGTGAGGCGACAGTGCTACCCATTTAGCCACCGTGCCGCCCATCTGAACAAATTGATTTGTTTTATTGTTTTATATTGTATTTATAATTAATTCACATTTTACTTTTACATCAAAGCAGCACAACTTTGCTGTTATAAAAAATATAAACCAAACCCAAACCAATCTCACAGACACACCAGCAACGGCCACACAAAAATCTAAAGCGTGATGACTGGAGAAGCTTTTTGGGCTCTTTTTAGGCTTCTGCCAGTTTAAGCTGGTTTCTAAAACCCAGATCGACTGACTCTGGACAGTGTCATCTGTGTCCAGAAATTTTTGGTGGTTCTTGGGTTACATTTTACCATCCAGACTGATTTCTCACAGCTGTATACAGCTGTACACAGTTATAATCAGTAGTGAGAAATCAGGACACAAAGTTTAGTGACAATGTAGAACTTTCTGCTCCACTACATGCTGTGCTGCTGTCTGTATATTTTTGACCCAGTAGATTTTGAGAAAACCCACAATAAACTCATTAAAGATCTCAAATGCATCAAAGTTATTTTTAACAAAGATGTTTGTCACAGAAAAATTAACAATTTAAGAAATCATGAAAATACAAACTGCGCTTACTTACTTTCAGTATCTGAAACTGAGAAGCTGAAAGAGTTACTGACATTCCGAAATAAACCACACACACACACACACACACACACACACACACACACACACACACTGGTACTTTTATATGCAGTGTGTGAATGAACTACAGTTCCTCTGTAACACTCAGACTTTTATAACACAACTCAAGCTTTTTACATTATTTCCTAAATGTATAAAACCTGTTGATTGAAGTCTCATTTTGAATTTTGTCGTGCAATTTTATTATTTTTAATGAAGTTCTACAACTTCATGAGCTGTATAAAATATATAAAACATTAGAATTGGTGTTTTTAATGTGTAAGTATTTGGTCCATTCTAATTTATTTTGATTGCAGCATAGTCTTTATCTGGTTCTCTTGCTCTAATATAAGATTATATTAAATTTCATTTGTATTAATGACTTTATTAACGCCTTTAACCTGGTCAAGGTTGCAGCGGGTTTAGTTTCACTGGGTAACACTGGGCACAAGACAGGTATACTATGAACAAAGTGCCAATCCATCAAAGTGCTCTATCGCCAAATGGTTGTTTATTTATTTATTTATTTATTTATTAGGATTTAGGGTCATGTTTTACACTTTGGTTCCATTCATGAAAGGACAGATAGTTACATGTTACAGTTCACCTAATTTACAGGTCTTTGTACTGTGGGAGGAAACCGGAGCACCCAGAGGAATCGCCAGATAGAAAAATTCAGAAAACAGGCACATAATTTCTCACCTCACGGTGGATTCTTTATACATTTATCATTAACAATTACATTATTAATAAATTATTTAAATAAATCATGATGCAAATAAAAAAGGAATTATTTATAGTTAAATGATGTTAAATTGGAAATGATAGACATGTTTAAGGTGTAGAAGTTCTTCTCAGTTCTGCTCCTGCTTCCTAATTTACATCTTTATCTCTAGATGAGAGCACATTTAACTCACCTGATTAAAAATATAAAAACTGTCAGTTGGAATGTAAAAAAATATAATATATATAAATTATACATATATATTAACAATCTGAACAAGCAGAAACACAAGAAAACATTTTAAATATAAATTTTTACAGACTTTAAAAACTACAAACTAAATCTAGATGCACAAATAAATATAAAAACTACCACAAAAATGTAAAAAATATGAAACAATATAAAAAAAAGCAAAAGATTTTTTATTAGCTGTTTTTTATTTAAACTGAATTTTCAACACAGCAAAGTCCCACATTATAGGACTGAAGCCTGAAGCCAGTGGACCAACCTGTAAATAAAATATTACTTTAAAACTCATTAAATAACAAACAATAAATACAAAAATTAAAAAGTACAACCCTGTTGTTTAAGGAGCTCCATAAAATCTTCAGTGAAGGAAGAAAAGACTCTGAAGTCTTCTTAATACCAGACCCTAACCCAGTTAAACACTTGTGGAATGAACTGGAGTGTCTGTTATACGTCAAACATTTTTATTTAACATCAGTGCCTGTCCTGACAAATGCACTCCTGATTGAAAAAGCACAAGGTTCCGCAGACATGCTCCAAAATCTTGAGGAAAGCCATCCTAAACGAGGCTGTTAATGCTGCAAGGACTGGAAGCTCATGTTTAGGTGTACAGATACTTTTGACCATATAGTGTATATTCAGCCCTGATTCTTTCACTGTGGTTCTGTTTACAGATGTTCCCGAATTACAACGTCTCATCAGCAGAAGCCTGATGAAAGTAGATGTTCCAGTATGAACACTGCATGGGTTCAGGTCGTTATTTCTCCATGTTGAGCACAACGGTTCCTCTCAGTCAGAGCTGATAAGAACGGAGTTAGCTGATATGGTTTCAGGAGAAATGCAGCTCTGTTCTTAGCTGCAGCTTTATCACCAACACGACTTCAATAATTATGCAAAATAAAACCACTTAATTTATCTTTACCCGAACGAAGAAAGAAACACCTGTAAGTAGCTGCTGTAGCGAAGAGCATCCTGTGGTATTGGGAGGAATTTGTCTTGTCTGGAGAAGCTGTTATTCAGGAGGTTCATTTTCTTTTTCCCAGCCTGTAGTAAACATGGTTAATCAATGTGTTTAATAAGGAGGTCTGTAGAAAGTAAAAAGTCATTTTTGTGTGCTGGCAATCAATATTTCATTTAATTTTATTGAATGGAGAACCTGACCTGAAGGTATTCTATAGCCCAGGGGTTCACAAACTTTTTCCAGCCTTGACTAAGAATGCTGAATCAGCGTGTTCATTAATGCCGCTTGTGTTTATGGATTCTTGGAAACTGGATGAAGATGAGACAACTTCACGCAGAATTACTGCAGAATTCCCGCTCACTATCAAGGGGGTTCACAAACTTTTTCTTGAAACTGTGCTGAATGTTACTCATCAGCTTTTGCAGGTGCAGTTTAGATCTGGATGAAGATTACGACAGAGATTCAGATGATACCCATCGAGGATGAAACGTGCAAACAGGTGCTTTGATGTCATGAGTGTATGTCAATAAATGAGAGGCTGAACAGGACTCAGAGTGGTGCTGCAGCTTGTATGTTTACTGATGATGATCCAGATAATTTTGGGACAGAAGGAACAGGAACAGAGGAACATGCACCCAACCCTTTTCTGCCAAACGAACTGGGCGAAGGATCCTACAGCAGATCCTGGAGGAGGAGCCCATTGTTTACTCATGTGGCTTCAACAGAACGTTCAGCCTCGGGCCTTTCTGTAGTGCGTGTGTGAGGGAGTTTTACCTGAGCTCTACATCCGTCTTGTGTTTTGCTCAACGCCAGTAATCCATTAAGCCAAAATCCCTCCAGAGATTCCATTCACACCTTAATTTTACCTTACTGTACTTTTTTAATTTATAACTGACACTCTGTTATCAGTTTATTCCAAACAGTTTGACCAAAGGTATATGGACACCCCTTCTAATTAATGAGTTTAGGTATGTCAGCCACACCCATTGCTACCAACTGTATACAATCGATGTCATAAAATAAATGATATGCTTATAAATTTGTGGCAACTGTTTGGGGAACTTCCCGGTTACACTGTCCCTTTCCACAAAGTGAGTTTCATAAAGACATGGTTCAGAGTGTAGGAACGTAATTACATTCAGGGCTCTGTGGGATGAATTGGAACACTGATTATGAGCCATGCCTTAAACATTAGTTTCAAACACACTTCAAAAGCCTTTATGGAAGAGTGGAAACAACTCGACTTTACTGCCACATTAATGTTAATATTAATGGTTTTGGACCGTCCAACACGTTCATTGATTGGTGTGCACATATTTTTGGACAGTATATATTTTATTATTGAACCCCAGTACATCTCAAAGTCAAACAATGATGCTGGATAAGAATTCCTATGGTCAGACCTGGTCAAACCATGTCCTTATGGACCTCATGTACCTCTGTACACAGTAGTACGATGGAGACACAATAAAACTAAATAACTGATAAAAGCAAGTTGTTTATATTTTAAAATTCTCCTGTTGGTCACGTTATTGACACTCCCCCAAGATCTTTACTTGTCACAAACGCAAACATGGCAGAATCCTTGGCTAAATGCCAGCATCTTTATATGTGGGATCTTCAAAAAGTTTCCGCACTTCTATATTTTGGTTGGACATGGTGAGGGTGGGGAAAGACTGAGAGACGCTTATAGTCTGGATTTAGTGCTATCTGATATCCCCCTTTTTGGACACTCAAAGAAGCTTTAAGGGAAAGAAGATTTTCATGTGATGATGATGTGAAAGCAGCGCAGCATCAGTGGCTACACACTCAACCAAAAACGTTTTTTTGCTGATGGCATTAAAAAGTTGGTACGACGCTGGGACAAATGCATCAGAAAGTGATGTCATTTGTTTTTAAAATTCCTAATAAATAGAGTTTAAAAAAATGCGGAACCTTTTTGAAGAACCCTGGTATAATACACTACACAGTCACACTACACAGTCAAACTACACAGCTGCTGCAGTTCATCTCATAACAACCAAAATGTACTTCCTGCACCTTTAATCACAAGAACAAGTAAATATAGAGTGTAGTGATGACATGTTGATATTAATCTTCATTTTCTGATGCATTTTTTGAGTCCCACACCTCGTGTTGTTCCTCATCGGGACAGGTGTGCTGGTTTCAATCAGAACTGGGTCAGTTTGTGTAAAACTGCACAAACACACTCACAACTGGAGGACTGAGCTTCAGGTGTGGTGTTTTCATCAGGTCACACAGTGTGTGAGCGTGTGTGTGTGTCTGTGTGTGTTTTGGAGATAAGAACATGGACTTTGACCATGTTGGTGCTGTAGGTGAGGTGAACTCGGCATCTGATCAGCACTGAGAGAAATACAACATGATTATTTTACTGAAGGAAAAAAAGAACGATTGATCTGGGATTGATCAATAATAAACACACACACACACGTGTGCACACAAACAGACAGACACACACACACCAACACACAAATTCACACATACGAACACGCACCTACAAACAGACATACACATGCACATAAACACATACACACACAAACCCATACACACACCTACACACACACAAACATTTACACACACATACACTTACACACACCTTCAACTCCACAACCATACACACACATCTGTGCTGCTTTACTGCTACAGCAGCCTTCACTCCTCTGGGAAATGACTGCAGGGATTCACTTCCATTTATCCACAAGAGCATCAGTCAGATCAAAGCTGGCAGCCAGTTGGTCATGAAAACCAGATCTACAGTATAAGGCCTCTGATAAACAGTTCTTGTGATTACACTGGTTCCAGAGGCAGTTTGGAATTAGTAGTGAGGGCCACAACCAAGGAAAGGTGGTGTTATCATGTGGCTTTATTGCTGAGCTGTTGATGCTCCTTGACCTTCCATCTTTCCATTTTTCCAGTTGCCGTGATGACCAGAGTTGCTTTAGCAGGCTCATTTAATAAACTGACATGTTCATGGTGACCCGTTCTGTGTTCTTTCAGTGACACAAAGAAACATTAAGCACATGAAAAAGAATTAAGCATTTCGTTCAAAATAAAGATTGTATAAATTCAGATTAACTCCGCTGTAAGAAATGTGAGTGTATTATTATTTATTATTTATATTCCGTAGACATATTTCTCACTCCTGCTGATGGTATAATAAAAATCAGTCTGCTCGTAACACATTGTTACATCAGCACTGCACGCTGAGGAAACGGAGTTTGATCTGCAGAAGAATCAGACAGGAAGTCAGTTACAACACAAACATAAACACAGTTTTATGGCTGATCTGTAGGACACTGACACACCTGAAGCGACCCAGACACTCCTCAGTTCTACACTGCTGTATTATCATTATTCTGTACACATTTACCATGGCCCTCCTGTCCTAATAAATCCTCAGATCATCAGTAATCATACATCTGATGAGGATTCACAGCATTTCAAAAGCACTTAATAAAAATCAGCGTTTAGCCATCAGTTAACCGTCATTTAGCCATCATTAAGAGTCAGAAGCTTCAGTTAATCTCCACATCAAACATCAGAATGAAGAAAAATCTGATCTGAGTGACAGAGTGTGGCATGGTTGTTGGTATCAGATGAGCTGGTTCAAATTTGTCAGAAATTGCTTCTGACCACCTGGGATTTTCACCACAACAGTCTCAGTTTGCACAGAACTGACAAAAAACATCCAGTAAGTGGCAGTTCTGCAGGCAGAAATGTCTTGTTGATGCGGGAGGTCAAAAGAGCAGTTTGAGCTGAAGACCACATCAGATTCAGTATATTACATATTACATATTCCATTCAATAATTTGTACTGCATGACACTTTTTTATATTACATACTACATTTATTATTCTATTTAATAAATCACATAGTGATGTACTTGTGTACTTTAATGCGTTTTGCTTTAATGTATCTTGAGCTGCTGTACTAACTGACTAAATAACCTAATCTATTTCACTCCTTTGAGACAAGAGCAGGATTCCGAGGCTACAGATGGCACAGGTTCGCAATACGAAACAGTGGAAGACTGGAAATACATGGTTGGTTTGACGAATTTTTATTTCTGCTGCAACACGTACATGGTAGGATCAGAATCTGACATGAACAGAATGAACTGCAGAGGTAAAAATGAATGATTAATATTTAGGTTGTGAAATGTCAACAAACGTTTAATGTTATCTACTAATGCTAGCTAGCGCTGCTTACTGTAATGCTAAATTTGTAGATGTACTACTGAGGGTGAAATATGTAGCCTGGTGCTACTGAGATGTTTTGGGATATTTTGGGTGATTTACAATAAATGAATTTATATCTTGTATAGTACATTTAAGGTATGACATGAGAGATGAAGGTTTAGAGAAAACAGTTTATAAGACATGTAAGTGGCTTTGAGGTTAAATAAAGATTAAATTATAGCTAAATATACTCAGTTCCCGACATTCTAGAGGTTTTGACATGAGAGATGAAGGTTTAGAACATAATAGAGAAATAATAAAAAATGATTTGAAAAGTTTAAATTTAGTTTGCTTTACACCAACCAAAATGCATTTCTGAGAACCAATTTGTTCAGGACAGAAAATTGGTGAGTGTGTGTCATGAGTCGCTCTGATTTTAGGAATTTTAGTTTTAACAGGCACTTTTATTTCAACACAGGGTTGCCAGGTATGTAAAAGCTAAGCAAAGCAGCTTAACATGAAATCAGATGTTGCCACATCAGGAGAACCATTTTGTTCTTAGTTGATCAGTATGAGTTTTTTAATAACATGGGGTGTAAATATTTGATGCAATTTTTGTGTGCATTAGCGTTCTTATAAAATTTTATATTTATTTAATAACCGAAAAAAATACTTTACCCTCCAGTAAAAGACCAAATGTTGGTTGCTGTTTCAACAATCCTAAAATTTAGTGCAGCCGTGTTCCCATCATCCCTAACCAAATCTAACCCTTTGCCGTTAACTATGAATGGATATCTCTATTTTTAGATGGTGGTGCCCTTCATTTATTTACTGCATTTTGGTGGTGAACTTCCATCTTTCGCTAAAAAAAACAAACAACCTGATGCTGAATGCTGCTTTCTCAATGAAGTCTGGCCAAAAATGCACCCCTCTACCTCCTGTCTACCTCACTCTCGCCCTTGTCCTCGCCCTCCTCTATTTACATTTTCATATTTTACATTTTTGTTAATAGCGAGTGATGTAAGATACGCTGAACCCAAGTTCTGTGTTTATCTTGTTTTAGCTCTCAATTAAAGTAATTTATCTGTATAGTCTTTGATTTTGTGTGATGTAAGTTGTTTGGAAAGTAAATTCAGTGTTTGTTTTGTCTTTCCTCTCGTCCCAGCTTCGCGCCTAAACCAGAGCTGGTTAGCTTTCCTGGCTCTGGAGGAGGTTCGACAATCATTTCTTTCATAGAGGGTAAAAAATTTCGGCCCCTCGGCCCCTTTCCTAGCGAAAGTTTCCCCCGACTCTCCTCACAAAGCTACCTTTTTGCCATTTATATTTAGCCGCCTTCTTCCCCGCTGGCTGTTCCGTAGGTGCCAGAGGCTTTGAGTACAAATTAAAAACCTTTTAAAATGCAACATTCGTGAGGCGTGTTTTTGTAAAAAAAAAAAAAAAGAGAAGAAGAAGTCAGAGATGGATGAAGGGATGAAGGAAAGCGTTGGTTTTCTTTGGCCATTCCCGTAACCGAGCTGTGTACTTTATTCAAATGAGGACCAGGTGGATACCAAAAAAAGGTTTGATAAACAGAAGAAATATGGTAGACAACCCCCCCCTTCCCAAAGTTCTACCAAAAATAAAACTACTTTGGTAAGTTTGACGTTTTTTTCCCTTCCACATTAAATCAAGCTCTAAAATTTACCGTCTGTGAAAGAAACAAAACAATCTTTTTTTAATAGAATTAACAGATATTTATTTTTTATTTTTAGGAGAATCAACTAATATTATCTTCTTTTTATTGTATTTAACAAAACATCCCCCAATCCAATCCATTTTTAATAGAGTTAACAGATATTAATTCTCTATTTTTAGGGGAATTAACTATTATTCTCCTCTTTTTATTGCGATTAACAAAACACAACTTTTTCAGAAATTGGGGTTTAGATGTCAGTATTTTATGTAAAACATTTTCAACTGAATAAAAAGTTAAATACAAAAAATATAAATGCAAACATTGTAAAAACATCTAATTATTCTTTGATGATATGAATCATTTTTATATGTTGGACACAGATACAGGGATGAGCCAAGACTCTGAAGGACGTTACCAGCAGGTACTTCTGCACATTGTGAGCTGGATTATTCTGCAGTCCTTCCTGGTTCCACCTCTTCCTCCAGTAAATGATAAACATGTGTCTGTCCGTCCACACGATCTCGAATCAGTCATCCTCCTTCTGTTGCACCAACATTCAGTTCTAATACTTGCATGAATATTGTAGGTGCTTTCTGTGACTCTGCTGCCCCATACACAGAGAGGTTCGATGCACTGTGTGGTCTGACACATTTACCTCATCACCAGGATTAAAATCATTCTGTTGGTCCATACCAGATGCCACAGCCTTCATATTCTCTGGCATCTATGAGTCTTGGCTGCCCAGCAACCTGTCAGAGGACCACTGTCGGTCGGTACTTACAACCCAGTCATTTGATCATAATGATCTGGTCCTTATCAAAGTCCCTCAGGTCTTACAAATACAAATAAGCTCTGCTGTTTATTTCGTCGCTCGACAAAAAGGGTCGCCAAATTTGGCATGGGTACTTAGGTACTGAACAGGTCACTTGGCAATGAAAACTACACGTGTGTGTGTGTGTGTGTGTGTGAAGGCCTGTTTTGTTCTGTTTAGTAACTTCTGTCCTCTTGGTGGTTAAGAGACTGAATTAGCTATATGGTGAAGGTTTGACCATTAAGAACAAATAAACATACAGTTTTCACACAACTACACACACACCAACTCACAAACCTACATACATACAGAGAGAGAGAGAGAGAGAGAGAGAGAGAGAGAGAGAGAGAGAGAGAGAGAGAGAGAGAGAGAGAGAATAAAGTGGTGTGACTGGTGGACAGAAATAGGTGAATAAACAGAAATTGGGAGTAAAAAACATCCTGTGGAGTTCAGTACTCAGTACTGTTGGGTTCTGCTGCTCACACTCCGACACCTTCTGTTTTATACAAACATCACTTCATCTTTAACCAGGACTTTATCCTGACTAGACTCTCAGTGAGTCTCCATCAACCATCACCACCCATTCACTCACTCATTCACACCTACAGCATTTATTTCACCAGGTCACCAAACTTTCAGTAAGATTAGTTAGTCCTACTGCTGATATATGTTCCTCCTTTTATATACATTTATACATTTATTTAATCATCGTCTGTTTTAGCACCTCCTTTTATACTATTCATGGTTGTGGTGGGTTCGATTTACTGAGCAAAAGGCAGGAAACACCCTGGTTGCCGGTTTATTACAGGGCATACACATGGAGGAAACCCACGTAGACATGGGGAGAACATGCATACTCCACACAGAAAGGAGGTGGACTGCTCCACCTGGGAATCGAATACAAAACCTTCTCGCTGGGAGGCGACAGTGCTACCCACCAAGCCACTGAGGCACCCTCCTCAGATTTTTGGGCCCATGTGCAATTAAGAGCAGTCAATCCACCTTCTGGATGTTTTTGGGACATGGGGATGTCAGTTATTTCATTATTTTTCTCTAACCACTTCATTCTGGTCAGGCAACTGGGAGCAAGGCAGGGATCAGTCCAAACCCAGGGCTTTAAATACTCCCACAGTCACTCATTTACTCGCATCTCGGGGCAGCCACTCCAAGCTTTGCATGTTTCGGGGATTTGCTGGGAGAGATCCCACATAAACATGGTAAGAACATGCCAAACTGTTTTGTCCTGCTTTTGGTTGATATAGTTCCTGGTCTTGTTTTGCTTTTGGTTTCAGGACTGATTATTATTACCTTGTCGCTTCCAACATGCTATTGAGTGCTGTTTTGTCATTTGAGACGTTAAGACCCCATTGCACTGAGTAAACACCATTCATATCCATCAGACCCCCCCTCCTCCCCACAACCATCATTACCGCCACCTATCTCCCTGCCCTGAGCTCCACCCGGCCAAGAGCAAACACTCGGCTTCAGGAACAAAAGAGGAGTGAATAATCCGAGGGAAATGTCAACGTTTCGTCATGGACGTCCTGCAGTTACCCATTAACCCATTGACATAAAGAGCAGCCTCTACAGAAACAAATGCCAATATTAAACCTGAACTGTTCACTTCGAGCTTCTCACATGTAGTTTCATCCCAAAGTGTAGTTCTTTAATGATAAGGGCTGTAATTCAAGACTATTACATTTAATATAGTACTTATTTAACTGGGCCGAGACAGTTCTGGTTCAGTCTACAGATTTTCAGGAGATCTTAAAATGTGATTGGGAGTTTTCTGCCTGCTAAAGTTTATTTAGGAGCTTAGTGACAACTCATCCAGAAAATCACAAATCATTTCAAAAAATGAAGTAAAGAAGTGTAGAAGTGCTTTGCTCCATCAGGGCACGGACCTTGTTAATGATGAATTCCATTGTTCATCAAGTTCATCTGTCCATGAGCTGATGCTGAGGTGTAATTGGGTTCCTCATCAGGACAGAGATCCTAAATACAAAAGTAGGTCCAGCATCGAACGTCTAAAAGGAAGACAGGATGAAAATTTTGGGTAGCCAGATTAAAGTTCTGACTAGAAGCCAGTAGAGATGTTGTGACCTGGTGAGACCCTAAAAGTGGTCTGATTTAAAGCAGGATTGATGAAGAAGAGTGAAGCTAAAATTCCTCCAGAGTGACGTGAAAGATTCACATAGAAAGTTTTTAGATGCAGTCAGTGCTGGTAAAGATGCTGATACATGGGCCGGATAATTTTAAACAAATGTGGTTTTGGTTTTTTATTCAAGTTCTTCTGATATAAAATCATCTTGGTGGACAATCAAAAACCATTTAGTGTGACAAATATACTAAATAACTGAGGCAAATATTTTTGCACATAGATGTATTACTTCATTTCCTTTGAAGTGTGTGTGTGTGTGTGTGTGTGTGTGTGTGTGTGTGTGTGTTTGAAGCTTTTAAAGCTCTTGTTAAAATGGTTTCAATCTAAGCTGCTCAGGTCTTATCAGAATTGAGGTGGAGGCTAAATCTCCAAACACACCTACAATAGCCGACTCCTCCACACACACACACACACACACACACACACACACACAGAGGGATTTGGAGTAGGTGGGTGGGTGTTGGAGAGGTACAGGTGGAGGATATTGTAGTATTGTGGTTATATTTACTCTGCTGACGAGCAGATGGTTGAGCTCATTCAGATCAGACAAGCGTGTTTTATTCCAGAACCAACGGAAATATGATATAAATATCCGGGTCTTCCACAGTCAAGCATGCTTTACATCACCATAGGTTAAGGGCCAGCTGTGCAAGTGAGGATCTCACCTGTTGTGTCAATTTAACAAAAATTTACCATTCAGACAAAATATCTCCTCACTATTAGATAATAGTTGGGATTTTCCTCATGACCTGGACACACAGTACTTTGAGATGGGTTTAGTCAAACTAGCCCTATTAATATGGACACAGAGAAGTCAGCAGCTGTAGTCAATTATACAAACGTAATCAGTAGTCATAATATGGTTTATGGCAGCATTTTTCAAACTATTTTCCAAGCGACCAACATTTTGTCTATGATGTTTTACACGACCCTGGCAACACAAAAATGCATCTTATTCCCTCCACAAGGGCGCGTTTGCATACAAGTTTTCGTTTATGGGCCTGTTAAAATCCGTCGCAACCCAGGGTTAAAAAAAACCCCTGGTTTATGGGACCTGCTCCGTTCTCCAACACCAAAGACAACACACCTACTGGAACACTGCCCAAGGGGTACAGGAGTCTCACTAAGTGATGCTTTGCTAGTGAGGTTCCCTTCACCCTGATAACACACACACACACACACACAAACACACACCCACATACCACCGACATTAATGATTGGTCAGACCTGAGTGCAGGTAGAGTTCCCTGTAACAGTGTGTCTGAGCTCCACCCAGTTAAAGCTAACACACACACACACACACACACACAATGTTCCTTCAGGAACAAAAGCTCCCAGTGAAATAGATTCTGAAAGCCTGTTTGATAAACATCACATGTTACCATGGAGTTCCAATACTTTACTTTAATAAGATAAACTTCATTCAGATAAACTATCATGCATCAGAAATTTATTTTAAGACTCTGTATGGCCAAAAGAATATGGACATCTTACCCATGAGCTTGTTGGACATTCCATTCTAAAACCATGAGCATTAATGTGGTGTTTGCCCTCTTTTGTGCCTAGAACAGCCTACTCGTATCTGAAAAGGCTTTCCACAAGAGTTTGGAGTGTGCCTGTGGGAATAAGTGAGGTCAGCCACTGTTTAATACAGTGATCCCCTGATTATTGACAGTTCCACTATTGCTCGCCAGTTCTCTTGCCGCTTGGACCATCCCCAGTGTTGGTTGAGGAGAACTGAGAGATTCTAACTTGAGATCTCAGCTGTAGTGGACTAGTGCATCCATAAAATAGAGAGGTGCTGCTTCCACTGCTGAGCTAAAGGGCTATTTCTCAAACCACATACTATTTACTATGTAGTGTACTTAATACTGTAACCTCAGCAAGAAAGAGTTTGAGGAAGGATACACCTCTGGTACTGCAAAATGCTGATCTTTACCTTATAAAAGGAAAAATAAAAATCAGGCAGACCTGTGAACTCCCCATATTACGTATTATATTGATGGGTGTGGCAGTAGAGGAAGATTCAGGTGTTGTGCTTTTTTGTACACTATGTGATTTGGGATGCAGCCTGTGTATAAGGCATCCTCGAGGTGTAGATAATGAGAAGACAAAAACAAGGTGTCTTATGATGTAGTTCTGGTCCACCTATTCCTCCATCATGATGTAGCATAGATTGGAGATAATTTCTGCCCTGATGTCATTGTTCTACAGAACGTCCTGCAGAACCAGACTCCGATGACTATTTAGCGTGGGCAAGCCTCACCCTGCACACCAATGCATGTGTGTGGACGGGAACGGGAACTAGCAGGAAGTTCTGGTTAATGAATTGCTCTGCCACAGGTGTTACAGGGCCAAGGACGAGAATCGATAAGAGCCGAGACTCACAGTCCCACCCCCTGATTCACTTGGTCATACTGACCCACTTTTCAATTTATTTTGACTTGGTCAATTTTAAATGTTTTTAACATGTACAGTTTTGATACTTTGGATTGTGTCCTACTTTGGATAGTCCTTCTATTGTCCTAGGCTGGAGTGTACAGTCAGTGAACCTGCAGAACCCTCATTCATTTAGTCATCTTCAGTAAGTGCTTTGTCTTGGTTAGGCACTGTACACTTACTTAGGTATATCTAGAGATGTTATAGAATAGCCAGCACACATACTGGAATATTTTTTTTGAAGTAGGAGGATGTCTGGAGCACCCAAAGAAAATTCATGTAACATACCGCAGTGACCAGAGGAGAGGATTTAACCCATGTGCTGCATGATGTTTCAGTGCCACCTATGGTGACATCCAGGAGGAGGCACAATTCTGTAAACATGATATTATACACTCAGCCATAACATCAAAACCACCTCCTTGTTTCTACACTCACTGTCTATTTTATCAGCTCCACTTACCATATAAAAGCACTTTGTAGTTCTACAATTACTGACTGTAGTCCATCTGTTTCTCTGCATGCTTTGTTAGCCCCCTTTCATGCTGTTCTTTAATGGTCGGGACCCCCACAGGACCACTACAGAGTGGGTATTAAACTCCATCAGCGCTGCTGTGTCTTATCCACTCATACCAGCACAACACACACTAACACACCACCACCATGTCAGTGTCACTGCAGTGCTGAGAATGATCCACCACTTAAATAATACCTACTCTGTAGTGGTCCTGTGGTGGTCCTGTGGGGGTCCTGACCATTGAAGAACATGGTAAAAGCAGGTTAAAAAGAAGAGAAATAGATGGACTACAGTCAGTAATTGTAGAACTTCAATTTTAATGTTATGGCTGATCAGTGTATACTATATACTAGATGGATAAAACTACAGGCTTATCAGTGCAAGCATCTCAGAAACAGAGCTGGTGGTTCTACACTATATAACCAAAAGTATGTGGACACCCTCCTATTTTTAGTTTAGATGTTTTAGCCACACTCACAGCCAACAGGTGTATAAAATCAAATATACAAATAAATTCCATGATTTAAACTTTGTACCTTGATGAAGGCGTCTTCATTTTCCAATGTGACTGGAACTACAGAAGGGTGCAGAGTAACGTGGAATAAAGAGTAATTAATAATAATAATTAATATTCATCATGACACCGTTTATGTTTCATTATTGAAACATAAATTGTGCTAAAGTTCAGATCGATGTTTGGTCCTCCTCTTACCGAACATGGTGTGTGTTTGATCACATGGCTAATGAATAAACTGCCCCATCTGCCCCTTTATCTCTGTACCTGGGTGAACAAACTTTCCAAAAACCCTCTCACCTAACCCCAACCGCCAATATGTGCAGGAAAAAGTTAGTGAACCCTTTTGAGTTAGCTGAATTTCCTTTATTAAAATGGTTTGATCTTTAATTGAGTTCCAACGATAAACAAACACATTCTGCATAACATTGCTGCTCATCTTTTTATTTAATACACTGACTGATCATCTACAGTCCAGGCTGGAAAATGATGTGATGAGCTGACAACATTGAAGGCAGTGTTATGAAAGGACTCAGAAGACAAGGAAAACCAAGAATTAGCTGGATTGACAGCATAACAAAATTGCATTTTTAGGGAGTAATCTGCTACAAGCGACATGAAACAGAGGGCATTGGAGAAAGCTGACCTATCTGGTAGAAAACTATTGTATTATTGCAAAGCAATGATGGTGTACTGACGTGAAATGACTAGGTGTTTGTGGTGTTCAGACTGTGAAGTAGATCCTCCTAATCTCCCAACGATGCTCTAACATCCCACCACAAACCAGTCAGTACTTGCATAACAGTCAAACATTTACATACACATGCAAAAGAAACTGTCTGCCGTCTTAGGTTTTCGGTCATTTTTGGAACTGTTCATTCCTGAAAGACATTTGTGATCATTATGATGTTGTGTTGGTGTTGATAAACTTGGATGTTGTGCTTCAGACTTTTGGCTTATGTCAATTTTTTTACAGCTCAGGGCGTGGCTCAATCACTTCCTCCTGTGAAAGCTTATCAAGTAAAAATCTAAAACTCCAGCCAGACTCACATACACTATGTAGGTTAAAGTATGTGGACACTTGACCATGTGTATGTGGACACTGGTAACCAAAACAAAAAGCATTGATATGAAGTTGTTCCAACCCTGTGGCTCCACTTTTAATGGGAAGGTTTTTCCACAAGATTTGGGAAAGTATTTGTGGGACAGTCATACTGGAACAGGAAGGGACCCAAATTGTTGGCATGAAGTTGAAGGTACAGCATATACTGTATGTTTTATAAAGAATTTTATACTCCTGTTAGTAATGAGTGTGGCCTAAACACCTGAGCTCAGTAATTAGTAAGGGTGTCCACATACTTTACCCCGAATTATGTAGCAGTTGTTTCTTTATCAGGTTCTATCAGCAGAAAACCATCTTAGCTGCTTTGTCCATTGCAGGGGTGTGACCTGCAGTTTTGGGCTGTATGCAAACGCAGTCTGTGTGGGCTCCAACTATCTCTTAGGTATGCAAATATTTTGTCCAGGCCCCTTAAAAAACCCTCCACCCAGGAGTCGGTTCCTGTATTCTCCTCACTTTGACATGCCTGATCCTAAACTTTGTGGACAATGTCTATAGGGTGTGTAATTAGGGATGCAAATGCTTGGTCATTTTTTGACCAATAACTGTCGTCATTAGAGTCTTTACTGAAGGGAAAAATAAACATGACACAACGTGGTGGTTGTGGCAGCTTTAATCTGAATATACAGAGCTGTGAAAAGTATTAGCCCCCTTGTTTGATTGTTACTGTTTGTCACAGATCATTAATCAAAACATGACACAAATTAAACTGCAGCTTCAGTCAATAGACAGATGACCTCACATATTCATTTAAATTTTGCTTTTGATACAGGAAGAATTGAATCCAGTACAAGGGCTATTTCCTTCTTGTACCCTTTGTTTCTGGGTGGTGTCAGTCTCACAGTGACCCTGGTCAAGATAAAGTACTTAAAATAATAATGATGAATAAATCAAATTCTTTAAAAAGATAGACATTTACTGCAGACACTGTGGAAAATGAAAGTTGATATGTTCTCCAAACTGTTCCAAAACCACAGGAACTATTAGTAAAAGCATGTTAGTATAAAGCTGTGCACGTTGTGTAAACTGTGAATAACTGTTATTTTCTCGTCCTGATAGTGTTAATGTGTTGAGATGTTAAATGTTTTAATGGGGGAGTTTAAAGACCCTCACTTAGAATCTATTCAGGAACATGTTAGTTTAAACAAATGAGCGAGAGAAAGAGAAACCTGCCCCCAGGTATCACCAGGATACAGATAATAAACGTACAGGACACACACTCTCACTCTTATACACATGCACACTTTTACACACACACACACACACACACACACACACACACACACACACACACACACACACACACTCACTGTTATATGCACGCACAGTTTTACACACATACACACACATACCGAGCAGCTACAGAGACACTATGTAGGTTATTTCTGGAATGGGACAGAGGGTGGCCAAAGCCCTGCAATAGATTGGCAGGACTTTTACGGTGTGTTCATGCCTTGCGCCCAAAGATTCTGGTTGATGAAAATAGATAAATATTTATTTAATTCATTTAATAAATATCAGTGGTCTTTATAGCAGATAACATGGGGGCTACAAAGTGAGCACAAGTGTTGAATCTGGGTGACTTAGTAATTAAGTGAGTGATGGATTTGCATCCTGTCCAATTTGTATTGTATATATATACAGTGTATCACAAAAGTGAGTACACCCCTCACATTTCTGCAAATATTTCATTATATCTTTTCATGGGACAACACTATAGACATGAAACTTGGATATAACTTAGAGTAGTCAGTGTACAGCGTGTATAGCAGTGTAGATTTACTGTCTTCTGAAAATAACTCAACACACAGCCATTAATGTCTAAATAGCTGGCAACATACAGTAAGTGAGTACACCCCACAGTGAACATGTCCAAATTGTGCCCAAATGTGTCGTTGTCCCTCCCTGGTGTCATGTGTCAAGGTCCCAGGTGTAAATGGGGAGCAGGGCTGTTAAATTTGGTATTTTGGGTACAATTCTCTCATACTGGCCACTGGATATTCAACATGGCACCTCATGGCAAAGAACTCTCTGAGGATGTGAGAAATAGAATTGTTGCTCTCCACAAAGATGGCCTGGGCTATAAGAAGATTGCTAACACCCTGAAACTGAGCTACAGCATGGTGGCCAAGGTCATACAGCGGTTTTCCAGGACAGGTTCCACTCGGAACAGGCTTCGCCAGGGTCGACCAAAGAAGTTGAGTCCACGTGTTCGGCGTCATATCCAGAGGTTGGCTTTAAAAAATAGACACATTAGTGCTGCCAGCATTGCTGCAGAGGTTGAAGACGTGGGAGGTCAGCCTGTCAGTGCTCAGACCATACGCCGCACACTGCTTCAACTCGGTCTGCATGGTCGTCATCCCAGAAGGAAGCTGACGCACAAGAAAGCCAGCAAACAGTTTGCTGAAGACAAGCAGTCCAAGAACATAGATTACTGGAATGCCCTGTGGTCTGACGAGACCAAGATAAACTTGTTTGGCTCAGATGGTGTCCAGCATGTGTGGCGGCGCCCTGGTGAGAAGTACCAAGACAACTGTATCTTGCCTACAGTCAAGCATGGTGGTGGTAGCATCATGGTCTTGGGCTGCATGAGTGTTGCTGGCACTGGGGAGCTGCAGTTCATTGAGGGAAACATGAATTCCAACATGTACTGTGACATTCTGAAACAGAGCATGATCCCCTCCCTTCGAAAACTGGGCCTCATGGCAGTTTTCCAACAGGATAACGACCCCAAACACAACCTCCAAGATGACAACTGCCTTGCTGAGGAAGCTGAAGGTAAAGGTGATGGACTAAACCCAATTGAGCACCTGTGGCGCATCCTCAAGTGGAAGGTGGAGGAGTTCAAGGTGTCTAACATCCACCAGCTCCGTGATGTCATCATGAAGGAGTGGAAGAGGATTCCAGTAGCAACCTGTGCAGCTCTGGTGAATTCCATGCCCAGGAGGGTTAAGGCAGTGCTGGATAATAATGGTGGTCACACAAAATATTGACACTTTGGGAACAATTTGGACATGTTCACTGTGGGGTGTACTCACTTATGTTGCCAGCTATTTAGACATTAATGGCTGTGTGTTGAGTTATTTTCAGAAGACAGTAAATCTACACTGCTATACAAGCTGTACACTGACTACTCTAAGTTATATCCAAGTTTTATTTCTATAGTGTTGTCCCATGAAAAGATATAATAAAATATTTGCAGAAATGTGAGGGGTGTACTCACTTTTGTGATACACTGTATATATATGTGTGTGTGTGTGTGTGTGTGTGTATCCTGGTGTTGTTCCGGAGCTTCTTGACTCGCCCATAATGTCCCTCAGGCTATAAAGTGCCAGATGACTGGGAAGTATGAACTACAATAAATCACTCACAGTTGAAGTCAACAGTTTTGAAACATTCAAAAAGCTGTCAACAGTCAAGCAGGTTTTTAATAACACATACAGAAATAAGCTCCAGCTTCACATTAAAGCTTTACTAATGTCTGTTGCTGATCACCTGGACAAAGAAAAAACAGATGCAGAATGCCTTCTCTACACATCTCGCTCATGATGATCTTAAGCTTGCTTGACTCTGGACAGTGAAACCAGTAGCTTTTAATTTATGTTAGGTTAATATCCATGTGTATCTAACAATCTGTAGAAATTTCCTCACAGCATATGATGACAGATTGAGTTTTCTTTTGAAGAGAGACCACTGTTCCCTGTACTCTTTAATAGGTGTAGACTTATTTAGGTGGACACACCTGTGGTCTATCATAATCAGTAATGAAATATTAAGATGCCGTGTCGCATGCCAAGTTAAATGGTATTATAGAACTTTCTGCATCACTACATTAATTATCCAGGTTGTTGTCTATATATTTATGACCCATATATTTATGAAAACCCACAATACACTAAATATAACACCTGGCTAACCCTCCAGCTTGATGATTTCAGGCTTGTGTACAGCCGTTTGGTAAAGGAGCCTATGAAACTCCTGATAAACAGCTCTTGTACTGATGTTGCATAGAGCTCAGTAGTAAGTGCTGTAACTGATGACATAAACATTTTCATGCTATGTGCTTCAGCATTCAACTTCTCGTTATGAGCTTGTGCTTGTTTAAGGCTGATGTGTTGATGCTTCTGGAGGTTTCCACTTTTCAAAAACTAGAATGAGCTGAGCAGATCAAGTGGTGCAGAAATTAAATGAACTTATTTGATGTAAGGCATAGTGTCTGATGAGAAAATGATCATTTTAATCCCAGAATAAATCGGGAAACATGAATCTTTACTGTTCCAGCTGTAGATTATCGATGGAAAATGTGATAATAATAATACTAATGACTTTAGTAGGTAGAAATATATAAATAATAACAGAATAAAATACACAGTGAAATAATAAACGCTTAAATTGAAGAATTGACATTAACGAAACCAGTGTAATCTATTAGGTTTGCTAAAATAACAGTTACAATAATGATAACATTAGTGATAGTGTATTTTATGTAATGTATTTTATGTATTTTTTTAATGTTTGCAAGAAATTGTAAAGCGGTTTTTAAAGTTTTAGTTGCAGGAGCGGACATGTTTAGTTATTTGGCGGCCTCTGTTGGAAACATATAGTAACTAACTTTACTTTGTTAACATTATTAATTAACATTTTTAGCATTTAGCGGACGATTTTATCCAAAACGACTTACAGTACTGTGACAGTATACAGTCTAAGCAATTGAGGTTTAAGGGCCTTGCTCAAGGGCCCAACAGTGACAACCTGGTAGTGATGGGGCTTGAACCCCATTTTGATGACTAGTCCACTAGGCTATAACTGCTTCCAATCGTAATCGTAGAGTTTTACTACCGCAGACTGTAAGCTATTAAAACAACGTGGAGAAAAATAATTACTTTAATAGTAGTAGTTTTTAACATTTGTATTTATTTTGTAATAATAAGGAATTTAGTTGGTATAAAGGTTTATGTCTAAAACACACCTTTTCACTAAACACTTAGGCTGATTTGTACTTATTTACTAACACTTTATTCCAATCTTTTCCATTTAAAAAAAAAAATAAATAAAAAAAAAAAAATAAAAGGCACTTTGGTTCTAACAGGTTTTAGCAGAGTTGTGTTCTTCGACTGTTGTCTATCTAAACTTAAGGAATGAAATGTTCACTATGGAAGCACTTCTGTAAGTCGCTCTGGATAAGAGCGTCTGCTAAATGCTGAAAATGTAAATGTAAATGTAAATGTAAATGTCTACAACAGCTTCTTAGAAGTTCTTAGATGCTGTTTTGTTTTAATAATTCTGTTTTTTTGTGTCAGTAAATGTTTCCACCTCATTTTCACATTACTGATTGTAAAGAGAATAACTTTAAATAAAGGATGTAATTAATTTATATAACGTGCACAACTGTGATCATGTTATATTATTATGAGACTGTGTGAATTGTAAATTCATTTAGACTGTTTACAACATTCTCGTTGATTCTTGACCGAACAAGTAACATAATGATGATTATAAAAGTATTTTTATTATTATTATTATTATTATTATAAAATTCTGTACAGAAATAGTATTTTGTCTCGCTCTGCTGGAAAGATGTAGAATTAGAGTCCAGTCATTTAAGACTATAAATCTATTAAATATTCTAAAAAAAAAATTAGAATAAATACATTAAATGAATAAAATAAACTTTATTAATCCTGT
Source organism: Trichomycterus rosablanca (assembly GCF_030014385.1). NCBI lineage: Eukaryota > Metazoa > Chordata > Actinopteri > Siluriformes > Trichomycteridae > Trichomycterus > Trichomycterus rosablanca. Next base: position 5,683,621 of record NC_085998.1, read on the forward strand.
AAAGCTGTGGGCGGATTATGTGGTTATTGTATTATATGATTTATATTATATATAGAACTTGATTGGGATGTGGGGCAGCATGGTGGCTCAGTGGGTAGCACTGTTGCAGCCTCACAGCAAGAAGGTCCTGGGTTTGATTCCCAGGTGGGGCGGTCCGAGTCCTTTCTGTGTGGAGTTTGCATGTTCTCCCCGTGTCTGTGTGGGTTTCCTCCCACAGTACAAAGACGTGCAAGTGAAGTAAATTGGAGATACAAAATTGTCCATTTACATTTTTAGCATTTAGTGGATGCTTTTATCCAAAGCGACTTACAGTCCTGTGATACAGTCTAAGCAATTGAGGGTTAAGGGTCTTGCTCAAGGGCCCAACAGTGGCAACCTGGCAGTGGTGGGGCTTGAACCAGTGACCTTTTGATTACTAGTCCAGTACCTAACCATGACTGTGTTTGATATTAAACTTGTGAACTGATGAATCTTGTGTAATGAGTAACTACCGTTCCTGTCATGAATGTAACCAAAGTGTAAAACATGACGTTAACATTCTGATAAATAAATAATAAATAAATTGTTGTCATGGATTCTGTACAGAAATGGCATTTTGTCTCCCTCTGCTGGAGAAGTGTAGAATTACAGTCCAGTCATTTAAGATTTTCTAAATCTATTAAAAAGGACATAATAAAAACAATATTCTAAAAAACTTTATTTGTCTTTAACTATATGTAAGCTGTAGGTTGATTATATGGTTATTGTATTATATGATTTATATTAAATAATGAACTTAATTGGGGTGTGTAAACTTTTGCTTAAGGACGTTAAAGCCGAGTGAAGGATGTGTGACGTCACTTAGTTTCTCCTCTCTCATTGGTGGGCTGATCGAACTCTGATCACGTGATCAGATGTTTGGTAAAAAAGAGCCGTTCAGTTAACAAACAACCGAGAGACTCAGAATCCTGATTTAGCTTCATTTTCTCATTTGTGTTCATGTTTGGTTTATTTGATTTTCTGAGTGATTGTACAGTTGTAATAATGGTAAATGAGTGAATGAAGTAGCAGGAGTGAAGCTGAGACACTTAAAAAGGTAAATAAACACTTTCATTCCTTCATACTCGACACTGTAACAGTGTTCCGTTCACTTACATATATTAACTAGAATAAACATGGATTTGAGTATTTCTTTACAATCAGTAGAGCTTATTCGGTTTAAATTGCTGTGCTGTGTGTTTCTTTTATTCCTCTGCATATAAGTAATATCTTCAGAACAATTTACAAACAGTTCAACTGTACGGAACACTGTGAACATACAATAAAAAAAAAACAATATACTGAAATAAATGTACATTCAGTGTGTAAATGTTTTAAATACTTAAACTGTTATTGTCACTGGAACCAAAACCTCTAATTCATGACAGCTTTGCCATTCATAACACAGTATTTTTGTTTGCAAGATGTAAGGGGCACAACACCTGGACCCCTGAGCAATGCAAAATCTGCTCTGATTAATCAGATTTCAACTGAATTTCTGCACTGGATTTATGTGTAACAATAAATGTTTTAACACACGATGTTCTGCAACTGGTTTAGACCATGATCATCATCCACCATGATCAAAATGATCTAAAAAAACAATAGACAGACACACACGGGTGGTTTGGTGGGTAGCACTTTCACCTCACAGCAAGAAAGTCCTGGGTTCGATCCCCAGGTGGGGCGGTCCGGGTCCTTTCTGTGTGGAGTTTGCATGTTTTCCCCGTGTCTGTGTGGGTTTCCTCCGGGAGCTCCGGTTTTCTCCCACAGTCCAAAGACGTGCAAGTGAGGTGATTTGGAGATACAAAATTGTCCATGACTTAAACTTGTGAACTGATGAATCTTGTGTAATGAGTAACTACCGTTTCTGTCATGAATGTAACCAAAGTGTAAAACATGACGTTAAAATCCTAATAAACAAACAAACGGTGGGTAGCACTGTCGCCTCACAGCAAGAAGGTCCTGGGTTCGATCCTGTGTCTGCGTGGGTTTACTCCGGGGGCTCCGGTTTCCTACCGCAGTCCAAAGACGTGCAAGTGAGGTAAATTGAAGATACTAAATTGCCCATGACCGTGCTTGGTATTAACTGGTGAATCTTGTGTAACCAGTAACTATCTGTCCTGTCATGAATGTAACTAAAGTGTGTAAAACATGACATTAAAATCCTAATAAATAAACACACACACACACACACACACATTGTGTTTGTCATGTCTTAATCATTTAGCACATGACTTCTCACGTGCAGGCTTCTTCATTTCAATTTTTTCATTTTTAAAAGTGGAACCATAAGTGATGATCGAGCATGTCTGAAAGTGACAGGAGGTTTTAATATTTTAGCATGTAGATGTTCTGGTTCAGTGCTGCAGGCTTTATGAGTTTCATTCTCTTCTGCTTTTCTGCAGTAGCATATTTTATTCTAGATGTGTTAAAGCTGTGTTTTTTCTTAAGGGTCAAATCAGCTGCCACTGTATACCATATACTGTCTTCTCACATACAGTGACTCCAGCATTACAAAACATTAGTCATAAATGACCAGTTGTTTTGTCAAGGAAGTTTTATATTCATTTCATCAGCAGCTTTGTCCTGGTCGTGGTTGCAGCAGCTCCAGTTTCATCGGGAAACACTGGGCACTTTTATTATTATTATTTTGGTTGTTGTTACTAATTTAGTAGTAATTGTAATACCACAAATATATAAACTTGTAATTATTATTATTACATTTTTGGTGATGAGAAAATTAAGGATGGAATCAATAGTACATGTAATATTTTGGAAAAATTAAACCTTTAAGTCATGCTTATATACAATAAAACCAGAGATTTTTTTTCTCGTGATTTAATGATCACCTGCTTTTTTCCCTCACCAAACCACTTCCACTTTTGTTTTGTACTGTTTAGTGTGTGTGTGTGTGTGTTTGTGTGGTTTGCACAGTCACCAGAGACTAGTTCTTTCTGCATTGTTAGCTTTTTAAACTTCCCATAAAACCCCACAGACACATTTACACAATGTGCACACAAACACTTGCACACAAACACTTACACACACACGAATATATATATATATACAAATATTTTTGTCTTTATTTTAGTGGCCCAACTCACATATGAATTAAACAAATGGTCATGAGATGTAGGACTTATTCATATCAATGTTTTGTCTGATCTGTGCTTCTTCTAGGACTGATTCCAGTTTCTTCTGTGAATGTGTCAGTGATTCAGAATGAAGTCTGATGTTGGATATAAGAAGGTACAGTTCAGGGATTTGCAACAATCTGAATTGGCTTTGTAATGATGTATTGATTTGCATCCATCAAGTTGTTCACGTGACCCAGGAAGAAGTTGCTTTAGTCAGTGTCATTTTGTCTAAATATTTGTCCTGTATTCTTATTAAACTATTATTATTATTATTATTATTATTAAATAAATTATTGTAGAGGTGTAATCAGAAACCAATGTTTTTATTTTAAGATGTACCGAGAACCTGATGTAATGAACATGGTTTGGTTTATGTGCAGGTGGTGGATGTGGAGTTGAGTAAAACTTTTAAACTTGCTAAGGTACAAAACACAACACAAACAATCTCAATTAATCATCTCTATAAGTCACACTATATGGCCAAAAGTATGTGGTCAGCCCTTATAAATAATGCCTAAGCAGGACGGTGGCTCGGTCTCACAGCAAGAAGGTCCTGGGTTCGATCCCCAGGTGGAGGCGGTCTGGGTCCTTTCTGTGTGGAGTTTGCATGTTCTTCCCGTGTCTGTGACGTTTTTTTTTTTTTTCGGAAGCTCCGGTTTCCTCTCACAGTCCAAAGACATGTAAGTGAGGTAACTCACTTGTGTAAGCAGTAACTACCGTTTCTGTCATGAATGTAACCAAAGTGTAAAACATGACGTTAAAATCCTGATAAATAAATAAATAAATATGAATAAGGTTTGAAAATGGGATGCCAAGCTCATGGTTTGTCGTCCACATACGTTTGCCATATATAATATTTACTTGTTCATTCACATCTGTTCATACTGAGGGTTCTGGAGCTTCATTGATCGTTTTAAAATCTTTTCTCTAGGAGTTCTAGAACAGACACCAGATGACTCTAGAATAGCATTAATTAATCTATAGGGTGTCCCAAAATTCACGCAAGAAGTAATTTTGATAGAGAACACAGGTTTTTAATTAAAAATTGTAAATTTTTAATTGATTCATAAAGTATACAGTATAGGGTTATGTATGGAATAGCATATCGGGTAAATGGCCTCCACGGCTTTGCTGGCACATACGCACTCTTTTGTCGAAATTTTCCATGACCGCTTTGCATAAATGTGGCTGAATTTCGTTGATACAGTGCTCAATTTCCTCTTTCAAGGCGTGGGTGGTCGTGGGCTTGATGGCATAAACCTTAGACTTCAAAAAACCCCAAAGAAAAAAGTCCAACCAAAAGTCCAATCGCATGATCTGGGCGGCCAATTCTGATCACCAAAACGGGAAATTACACGACCAGGAAATGACTCATGCAGTAATTGAATTGTTTCTCGGGCTGTATGGCATGTGGCACCGTCTTGTTGAAACCACATGTCGTCCACATCCATATCTTGCAATTTAGGCACAAAAAGCTGGATTATCATGTCGCGATAGCGAGCACCATTAACTGTTATTGCCTGACCAGACGCATTTTCGAAGAAGAATGGTCCGATGATGCCTCCAGCCCAAAATCCGCACCAAACAGTGACACGTTGTGGATGCATTTGTTTCTCAACAATCACTCGTGGATTTTCTGAACCCCAAATGCGACAATTTTGACAATTAATGAAGCCATCAAGATGAAAATGAGCCTCATCGCTGAAGATGACTTTGTTCGAAAAATCGGCATCCACTTGTTGTTGTTCCAAAATCCATTCAACGAACTCTCTTCGCTGTGCGTGGTCAGTAGGCTTCAGTTCTTGACTCAATTGAACTTTGTAAGCATGAAGATTCAAATCTTTCGTGAGAATACGCTGTAGAGAGCTTCTGGAAATGTTCAATTCTTGACCACGGTGCCGAATTGATGTTCCTGGACTCTCAGCAACACTCTCACGAACTGCTTCGATGTTTTGTGTTGAACGACTTGTTGAAGGACGGCCAGAGTGTCTAAGATCACTAATTGATCCAGTCTCCCTGAATTTTTTAATTAATCTCTTCACAGTTGATGAAGTTAAATCACTATTCCGACTATATTTTGTACGAAAATTGCGAACTGTAGCTGCCAAACCTTCATTATTTTTAAAATATTGCTCAACAATGAAAACGCGTTGTTCTTTCGTGTAGCGCTCCATTTTTAATAACCCTGAACTGTGAGCTGTCACGCTGTCTTTTTTTTTTGTTGGCAACACTGTACCGCACAAATGGCGCCAAATTCAAATCTTGCGTGAATTTTGGGACACCCTTTAAAACTCCACTAATTGTTCTGGGCGCTTTAGACGGAGGATACTACAACTGCCACACTATTTTGAGGACTGTGGTGGCTGTAGTGCTGCCTTGAAAGTCATAAAGCTCCCATGGATTTAAAACTACCCTTATGGTTTTTGAATGTTCTCCCTAAGGGTTCTAGTGTTGCATCCATAGTTCTGCTAGTTTCACTCAGAACACTTTAGAACTGCAGTGATGGTTTTCTGTCTGCACTGAAGGTTTTAGTATTACATTAATGGTCCCAAACCTTTCACACAATGGATTATAAAACCTCCACACTGAGGGCTTCCAAACTTTGAGTGTTCTAGAACAGTGTTTAATGGTATCAGAACTACACTCAAGATTTTATAATCACAGATAGGACTGCATAATAAGGCACAGTTAGGAAGATAAAACCCCATCTAGTGTGTTCATATAAGTGTGTGTGTGTGTCTGTGTGTGTGTTCATACAGTATTCCAGGTGTATTCTCATCATCACCTGTCTCACCACTCTGATGCTGGTTGCGTTTCTCCTCCAAATGGTCTTTGCTCCCTCCATCTCCATCTTTTCATCCACTCTGAAGAACAGTCCTCCCACAACACACTTGTGTAATGAGTCCTGCAGGTGAGAGCAATCACACTTATATCTATGCAACATGGCCTTAAGTATGTGGACACCCCTTATAAATTGTTCTGGGTTCATTTATGTCAGCCACACACATTGCTAACAGGTACATGAAATAGACATACACTGGCAATACGACTGGTTGTAAGGTGACCTGCAACATGACCATCACAGGATCTTACCCTTCCAGCACATCAGGTCATCAGATTCCTGCTCTGCTTGATCTGATTGGTCAGGTGAGGTTGATGTGAAGGAACTTAACTGTGCTGCACTAACATCAACCTCAACTCCATACTACACCGTCAGATGAATTAGAATACAAACTTCGAGCCAGCATATATCACCAGTTAAATGGCAGTCAATCCCCACAGTCAAGTTCCGGAATCTAGTGGAATGCTTCACAAATAAATGGACGTTGGTGTATCGGTGAACCAACAAAGTCAATATTAATGTTCATGGTGCGGGTGTGATGTTCAAAAGTGTTAGGTGTCCACAAACTTTTGGCTGTGGTGACGTCTCTCTCTAGAATGACAGATCTGGTTCCTCATCCCTCTGTGCAGGTTGGTGTTGGTGGAGAGCATACCGGACGGTTTAGAGTTTAACTCCACCGTGGTTCATACATCCATTTATGAGACCTGGTTGAATCTAATCTCCGAAGCTCAGAGCAGTCTGGATATCGCCTCCTTCTACTGGACCCTCACCAACGACGATACGCGAACTCACGAACCTACAGCCAAACAGGTCCGCTCACGTGTATTAAACAAATAAACAAATCCAAAACCATAACTATTGTTTAATGAAGGGATCATGTGATGATTATAGATTAAACTGTTTAGTAAACAGAGCTGAGAAGGTTCTTTGGTCTCCAGGAATGGCTCATTCTAACAGTGTTGCATGACAACATGCCAGTCTGTATTATTCTGTACTAAATAGATGATGCATTATTACCACATGATTGATGGCACTGCTGATTTTGATGTACAGTTTGGTTGTGTGGGTGCTTCGCAGGGTGAGAGGATTTTGCAGGAACTTGCAGATCTTTCTGGGAGAATTTCAGTGAGAATTGCAGTCAACACTCCTCAGGAAAAACAACCAAAGCATGATATCCAGCTGCTAATTAAGTCCGGTGAGTTCTGTCTGTCTGTCTGTTTGTCTGTCTGTCATTCTGTAACGAAGACACTATATGGCCAAAAGTATGCAGACGCCTGATTATGAGCTTTTTATGGATTTGGTCCCCACATTGTGTCTGTAACAGCCTTCACTCTTCTGGAAAGAATGTCCATGATATTTTGGAGAGTGTCTGTGGGAATTCAGTTCAGCTAATTCTGTTTAAAGATATTTGTAAGGTCATGCGTTGATGTCAGCCTGGCTCGCAAACAATGTTCCATTTCATTTTCATCAACCGCTGTATACTGGTCAAGGGCCCAGTGTGCCCCCCCCCCCCCCCCCCCCCCCCCTCGCATTGACTCAGAAGAGCTTAGACTACAAACATCCTGCTGCTTCTTTTTACCCACAAGTTACTGCCTGCGGAGAGTGGAGCTTTGCTCTCTGGCAATCATCCACAACTACGTAGTGTAGGCGCCCCTAACAGACATAAGAGGCTGCATTTCTGCTGCAGCAGTGAGGAATCCGGTTGGTCCTCTTTCCCTCAGGCATGGCCAGTTGTATATGATAAACGCCCGTTCAGGTTGATGGCGTTGTCTTGAACTTGTGAGCTGAAGGTGGTCTGGCTTTTTAAACTACTGTGCCACCCGTGTACCCCAATTTAATTTTTTTTAATTAAGTAGCAGTTTGGGTTTTTTCCAATCTTTGTAAAGAGACCACTGTTCCACTATTTAATAAAGCTGTAATACTATAATGTTTATTAAAGGAATCCATAAACCGGTATGTGGACACCCCTCCTAATGATTAAATTAAGTTGGTTCTGCCACATCTATTGCTAACAGGTCTCGGCATGCTTATGCCCCTTGTCTAGTTGTGTGTAATGGTGCTCCAGAGCCCTGGTCTCAACCCAACTCGACACTTTTGGGATAAATTAAAATTGAATTGTGAGCCAGGCCTTCTCTTCTGACATCACTGCCTGACCTCACCGACTCTATCGTCTGAATGGGCACAAATTCCAACAGACACTTTTCAAGTCATGTAGAAAGGCTTCCCAAGAAGACTGCATGAAAAAGATGATGTTAGTACAATAAAGCTCATGGTGTGTGTGTGTGTGTGTGTGTGTGTGCTTGCTTATCAGGTGCTGATGTGAGGAGTGTGAATATGAAAGAATTAACCTCTGGAGTGCTGCACACCAAATTCTGGGTGGTGGATAAGAAACACATTTACATTGGCAGTGCCAACATGGACTGGAGATCGCTGACTCAGGTGCATATACTTTACCCCTCTTACCTTGTTGGACAGCCTATTAAAAACAAAAACAAATGGTTTTAAAATAGTGTGACCCTTTTGTGATCTTTTGAGAAGGTGTCTCAAGTACACCTGTGGGAATTTGTGCCCATCCAGTCAAAAGAGCATTTGTGTAATAACCAAAAGTTATTTGGCAACTATGAGCAGAGGTATTTATGGGTATTTCTTTTAATTATTCTGAATCATATTGTAGGTGAAGGAGCTGGGCGCGGTGGTGTACGACTGCAGCTGTCTCGCTAAGGACCTTGAGAAAATCTTCGAAGCTTATTGGTTCCTTGGTGAGAGCCAGACGATTCCCGTCCCCTGGCCCAGCCAATACGCTACAGCCTTTAATAAGGACACGCCCATGCAGCTGTCAATCAACAACACTGACGCTAGAGTTTACCTTTCGGTATGAATAGAGCTCAACACTTTTGATTGTTTTTGATTGTTTTATAACATTGCTGTTAGTAAATCTGAGATTTTATATCTGAAAGAACGTTTGGTTGTATTTTGTGCAGAGTTCTCCTACGTCTCTGTGTGCGGAGGGAAGAACTGCAGATCTTGAATCTATTCTGAGTGTCATTAGCGATGCCCAGGAGTTTGTTTACATCGCTGTGATGAACTACCTGCCCACCATGGAGTATTCATCACACAAACGGTGTGTTACCCTCTTACTCTCAGCTAACAATAACATTTTTCCCCCCTTATGCTTGGAACTGAATTGTCCTACAGGGCATCCTTTTCTCCCATTGCTCCAATGTCCAGTTCAGATGCCTGTGTGCCCATTATACATGCATTAGACCAGGGATTTTCAACCTTTTTAGGCATGCGCCCCCCCTTCGTGTGCCGAGCACAACTTGCGCCTCACGCCACGCCCCCCCTCCCCTTGGTGGAACAGCACTCGGTCGCATGTACCAAGTGCTGCTTCCACCACGCCCCCCTCCCCTAGATAAGGCACGGCTCGAGCATGGATGCCAAGCACGGCTTTCGCCATGCGCCCCTCCCCTTAGTGGACCACGACTCAATCGCGGATGCCTGCCACGTCCTCCGCCAGTCTCATGTGCCACCGGTTCATAATAATAATCTCGTAGTGCCACAGAATGATGCAGTTTGATCCACAGTAGATCTTCTGTTGGTCTGTACCAGACACCACAGCCTTCATGTCCTCTGGCAACAATGAGCCTTGGCCGCCCAACAACCTGTCGGTGGTTAGTGGCTCATCTCTCTTTGGGCCACTGTTAGTGGCTACTCACCATGGCTGTCTGTCACACCCCTTGCTGTTTGGCAGATGCTTCAACCCAGTCATCTGGTCATAATGATCTGGTTTTTATTGAAGTCCCTCAGGTCTTTATGCTGATCAGATCTGCTGCATTCAACATGTAAATTACGAGGAACCTGCGATGTCTTCGATCCCTCAGAGAAACATGTACCAGTGCTACAGAATAGGCATTATTGAAGGGTGGTCTTAATGTTTTGGCTCATAATCATTTAATTTACACACTTAATTATTAATTGATACTGATAGGGCAGCTGTAGCCTAGTGGTTAAGCTGCTGGTCCAGTAATCAGAAGGTTGCCGGTTCAAACCTCACCACTGCCAGGTTGCTGTTGGGCCCTTGAGCAAGGCCCTTAACCCTCAATTGCTTAGATCAGCCATTCTCAACCGGGGTGCCGTCTGGCTTTATCAGGGGTGACGTCAAAAATATTCTGACGTTATTGAAATAAATAAACGCGGGTTGCGTCCGCTGCCTATAGCGATTAGTCGTTTGCGAAAGATCCGATCTGAACAAAAGGAAACGAGTCGTACGTGCTGGCTCACCAAGGGGAGGGAGGCGTGTTGATCGAGCGGAGGGGGGCGTGGTGCGAGGAGGGATGCAGAGAGTAAGTGCTTCTTAATACATTTTAGACCGGGGTGACTCAAGATTTTGAACACTTTTAAAGGGTGCCGTGACTGAAAAAAGGTTGAGAAACACTGGCTTAGATTGTATAGTGTCACAGTACTGTAAGTCGCTTTGGATTAAAGCGTCTGATAAATGCTGATAAAAGCGTCTGATAAATGCTGTGTGTGTGTGTTGTAGGTACTGGGCTGATATAGATACTGAGTTAAGGCGTGTAGCCTACGAGAGAAAGGTTCATGTAAGGTTATTGATCAGCTGTTGGGGAAGCAGTTCTCCGATCATGCTCTCGTACCTGCGCTCTCTCGCCTCATTACAGCATCCAAAATCCAAACTGGACGTTCAGGTGGTGAGTAGCATTATGTGCTGTTTGTCTACAGTTAGTCAAATGATACTTACACTTGTGAGTAGGGCTGGGCGATATATCGATATTTTAAAAATATCGATATATTTTCATACGCGATATAAGATAAGACAATATCGCGTATATCGATATAAATGTTGCGTTCCAGTTAGATCCGACAGTTCGTCTTTCTCTTCTCCCAGTTTGTCTCTGCACATGTTCACCTGCCCCGCCCCCCTCCCTCACTGAACACAACTCGCCCTGCCCCCACCGCTTCACCAGTAAGTCCTGCAGGCAGCGATAGCATGGAGACGGATAAAGACATGACAGAAGCTATCGAGGAGGAGCTGCTTACTAAAAAGAAAAATAATGACTAATTTTGTAATTATTTGGAGACGGTTCGAATTCAAAGTGTCAGATGAGCAGCAGAATAATGTATTCTGTAGAGAACGCCGAAAACAAGTCCAGATAAAAGGTTCCAGCTCCGTGTACCTTCATTCGTTTTTCACTTCAAATCCCAAAGTTAAAAAACAAGAAAACGAGTCGTTATTTGTTTTAAAAACCAACACAAGCGCATGCACGCGCTGACATGCACGTATTTGGGCCAGTGATAGCTCAGTGGTTAAGGTACTGGACTAGTAAACAGAAGGTTGCCGGTTCAAGCCCTGCCACCACCAAGTTGCCACTGTTGGGTCCCTGAGCAAGGCCCTTAACCCTCAATTGCTCATTGTGTTCAGCTCATTGTGTAAGTCGCTTTGGATAAAAGCGTCTGCTAAATGCTGAAAATGTAAATGTAAAATGTAAATGTATTTACTTCACATTAAGTGTTGAGAAAGTAATAATAACGTAACGGTGCGTCTCCTGTTGTTCTGACTCTTGTGTTTGTATATGTGATGTGCATATATTTGCTCTATCTGTAAAAACAAACATTATGGGAATTTCTGTACTGGATGTTGTACGTGGTTGTGTTAGTTTATACTGGACGATCGCCCGACGTCCGACACGTCATTTATTTATTTATCTTCTATTATAGTATTTCTTGTTGTCGGCCAATAAACAACCAAACATTATTAAATTGCATGAACTAACTCTGCAGTAAACAAGGAGCAAACAGCAATTAAACAACAAATAAAGCTGTTAAATAATAATAAAGTGCATGAAGAAGAACGCTGATTAAAATGCATTAAATGTTGTAATAGTTACACAGTAACATGAACGATTAGTGCTGCCTGTATTACAGAACTGAGTTCTATACAGTAAAATAAAATATTAATGTAAATGTAAATGTTGTGGCGACATATACATAAAATAATGTATAAAGTCCAAACATGGGGGGGTGGGGGGTTAACGAGGGGTTTACTTTAACGGGGTTTTACTTTTAATGTCACACAAGCTCAGCCGGAAACCGTGTCATTCCAACATCTTCCCTACACACTCGCTCCCTGCGCCCTATAGTACACTTAACATTCTTAAAGGGCCAGACAATATATTTGTAATTCACGTTAGACAACAGGAGATGCCTTAGAAAACAACTTTTTTTTTTCTTAGAATAGCTCTTTTTTTTTTTTTTTAAGCAAAAATAGTTCTTGTGTGAAGCTTCCCCAGCATGAATATTAATAAAAGTGCCTGTAAAAAAATTGGAACATGTAGCTTTGTCTCAGAAGTGTCTTTTTGTTATTACCTTATGGAATAAAAAAATATCGAGATATATATCGTATATCGCCATTCAGAAAAAAATATCGAGATATAATTTTTGATCCATATCGCCCAGCCCTACTTGTGAGGGATCTGGAGGGTTTGAGGGGTTTTGTTACCACCTGCCTGCAGAAACCCACTGATTTTGATTTATATTATCATAAATGATGTTCATGCATCCACAAGCTTATCAAAAGTTATTCTGTCATGTTTTCTGATCATTTAAGTTTTTAGTTTTATTAAAACTGTGTCTCTTTTTCCCTCTGCAGAAAATCTTCATCGTTCCTGCCAGTCCGAGTCAGAAGAAAATCCCGTATGCTCGAGTGAACCATAATAAGTACATGGTGACAGACCAAGTGGCGTATATCGGTATGAAAATCTTAATATTTTTTGTGTGCTTATACACTGTATGGCCAGAAGTATGTGGACAGCTGGCCATAAACTTATCTTATTAAAAAACAATAGGCAATTAATAAAAATTCAAATCCCATTCTTTACTTTAAGCTATAACCGCAACTCTTTTGTGATTTTTGGAAATATTTTGGCATGTACCTGTGGGCACATTCAGTGACGAGAGCAAACTTGTTGGATGAGACACACAGGTTAATGATAGAGGTGTTCAGTAGGGTTAAAGTCTGTACTGAATGCCTTTGGAGTTCCTTTACCCCTGATTCATCAAACCAGATCTTGTTTGATATGTGCACTGGTCCACAGTCATGTCTGAACAGGAAAGGACCTTCCCCAAAGTGTTGCCACAGAGTTGGAACCATATACACCGATCAGCCATAACATTATGACCACCTCCTTGTTTCTACACTCACTGTCCTTTTTATCAGCTCCACTTACCATATAGAAGCACTTTGTAGTTCTACAATTACTGACTGTAGTCCATCTGTTTCTCTGCATGCTTTGTTAGCCCCCTTTCATGCTGTTCTTCAATGGTCAGGACCACCACAGAGTAGGTATTATTTGGGTGGTGGATCATTCTCAGCACTGCAGTGACACTGACATGGTGGTGGTGTGTTAGCGTGTGTTGTGCTGGTATGAGTGGATCAGACACAGCAGCGCTGCTGGAGTTTTTAAACACCTCACTGTCCCTGCTGGACTGAGAATAGTCCACCAACCAAATATATATCCAGCCAACAGCGCCCCGGGGGCAGTGTCCTGTGACCACTGATGAAGGACTAGAAGATGACCGACTCAAACAGCAGCAATAGATGAGCGATCGTCTCTGACTTTACATCTACAAGGTGGACCAACTAGGTAGGAGTGTCTAATAGAGTGGACAGTGAGTGGACAATGTATTTTAAAACTCCAGCAGCGCTGCTGTGTCTGATCCACTCATACCAGCACAACACACACTAACACACCACCACTATGTCAGTGTCACTGCAGTGCTGAGAATGATCCACCATCTAAATAATACCTGCTCTGTGGTGGTCAGGGTGAAAAGGGGGCTAAAAAAGCATGCAGAGAAACAGATGGACTACAGTCAGTAATTGTAGAGCTACAAAGTGCTTCTATATGGTAAGTGGAGCTGATAAAGTGGACAGTGAGTGTAGAAACAAGGAGGTTTTAATGATATGGCTGATCAGTGTATATTATTTTCTATAATTGATTCTATACTTTGGTTAGCAGTGGATGTGGCTAAATCAGCTGAACTCTGATTTCAGAATCTGATTTTTCTCTTTTGTATTGTACAGGAACGTCGAACTGGTCAGGTGATTACTTTGTGAACACAGCAGGTTCTGCGTTGGTGGTGAATCAGACCTTCTCCTCGTCGGTAGAACCCACAGTGAGGGAACAGCTCCAGAACGTGTTCGAGAGAGACTGGGATTCTGATTACAGCACTCGACTTGGGCACGACGCCGACATCGATCAGCTCTGTCAGATAAAACCCTGAACCAACAGGGGGCGCTCTGACTTCTCCACTGTGTTCTGATTGTGTTTATGACCAAGCCCCTGACAGACTTTCATTCTTACTTATTAGACGAGCGTCCACAGAACCGAGTTCTGTAAGTGCATTGACATGTTCACTAACTCATCGTCAGGATGCGGTACAACCGGTTCTGTCAGCTCCCTGCTCAGCCAGTGCAGTGGGAGGATTTGAACCCAGTCAGTGTAAACAAAACTGCAACAACACTATCTCGATCATTCTGAAGGTGGTTGCTCCAGTATGAACTGTTTAGTCTGAACTAAACCAATCATAACAACTGATCAGGTTGCAGTATGCTGAGATCAAAAGTTTCTCTACATCTATATATGGTCAAAATATACAGACAACAGTCCTAATTTTTAGTTTTATGTCCATTGGATCATTAGTTTATGACCACCGAAAAGCTTCTGGTGCATCTCTGGTTGGATTTTTTGCTTGGCTAACTGGTACAGGTTTGCTTTTTCAATACAGTCCCTCTGTTCTCGATAAGGTTGAGGTCAGGACTTCGTTTGTGTTGGAGCATTGTGCTGCTTGAACACTCGGCTATATCCAAGAATAGAGGTAATCTTTTTTTTAATGATTCCATCCACTTTCTGCAGTGCACCAGTTCTACTGGCAGTAAAACAGACCCAGAGCAAAATACTGCCACCACCTGACTTCACAGCTGGTACTGTGTCATCGTTCTTTTCTCTTTCAGACAAAATTCTGCTAATGTGGCCAAAAAGGGCGGCACGGTGGCTAAGTGGGTAGCACCGTCACCTCACAGCAAGAAGGTCCTGGGTTCGATCCCCAGGTGGGGCGGTCCGGGTCCTTTCTGTGTGGAGTTTGCATGTTCTCCCCATGCCCGCGTGGGTTTCCTCCAGGTGCTTCGGTTTCCTCCCACAGTCCAAAGACGTGCAAGTGAGGTAAACTGGAGACACTAAATTGTCCATGACTGTGTTCGATATAATCTTGTGTAATGAGTAACTACCGTTTCTGTCATTAATGTAACCAAAGTGTTGAACATGATGTTAAAATTCTAACAAACAAACAATGTGGCCAAAAACTCAACACTACTGTCCCAACTCCCAACTTTGAATATCAGCAAAGCCGCCAGCCTTGCTGGGTGTCCACACAATTGGACATGTTTATGGAAGGAAAGGTCAGACGTTTTGGGGAAAGGTACTGCTCTGCGTGTGAACCAAACACTGACACAGATTGGACAAATGTCAGAGGGGGCCTGTGTTGATCTGGATCTCTTTAATTAGATCAGGAGGTGTGCAATGTGGCAGCGGATTCACAATTACGAATTGGAATTGACCAAATTGGGGGATGAGCGGGGGCTCATTAAAAGCATCATGCTGAGAAGAACTTTGTGTAGATGACCAGATCATTAGCACCTTAAAGCTAAACTAAAGTTTGTTTCTCCTGGACTTTTTCCACATTCATCTCCCATGGTAGTCATATCCTATTCCCAATTGTAAATCTGCTGCTGCTTGTACAACCCCCGGTCTGAACAAGGAGATTTGGTTTGTGGTTTTTTTTTTACCAACCTTGGTAAAGAGACCATCATTTTTAATGTACTTTTACTAGAATTTATCAGTGATGAGGAATCAGGAGGTCATGATACAAAGTTAAATGACATTATAGACCTTTCTACACCAACACAATTATCCTCTAAACTGCTGTCTGTATACTTATGACCCAGCAGATTTTTAGAAAACCCACAATAATCTATAAGAGAAATGCTATAACAATGTTCTTACAGGTGTCTATAATCTTTTGATCTGGTCAGTGCTAAACAGGTTGTTGATGTTGATCTAAACTGGCTGAATAAATAATGGACTGTTTTCTTGCACTACAATAATCATGAACACGTCTCAGGAATCAAACTGGATCCTTCATCAACATTCATCAGGATCTCTGCACATTTTTTAACAACGTTCTATCAAAATGATATAAAGTTTAACAGATTCGTATTTTCAAATCAAGTATTTTTTTGAAGCTGCAGTAACGAACTGTTTTCAGGGCCGAATCATTTTTAATAAACGGTATATTTTTTTGCTGATGCCTGGAAATCTTGCTGCCGTCACTGATCAGTCGAAAACTCTGGTACTTGAATTTTTATTCAATATTTTTTTCTCCTTTCAGTCAATAAAAACATTTTACTGACTTTGTTTGTAGATTTTTCTGTATTGAAGTCTCGCTGATGATTGTAGTGCAGCTCCACTCCCTAATTTATGTGAATCAGTTCTAGGTTTCTCATGACCTGAAATCTAGAACTGTAGCCTGGTGGTGTAACTTGTAGAGATATGGGTACCACACAGAAGCTTCTAGAGTCCTTCGCATTTGGGTTTGGATAGCATTTTTGTGTTCCTACATCACTGTGAGTTTCGTCTTCAGGCACTTAGACACCTTTCAAAATTTCAATGAGAATTAGTCAGTGTGACCCTGATCAGTTACTGAAGGTTCTGAATATCACACATTCACAAAACTTCCATAAGAGTTTATCAGGAAGTTCCTAAAAGTTACACCCGTTTCTTTCATGCAATCATTTTCACTAATTGTGCTCAGGTGGTGCAGCACTCTATCATGCTTGCCCACCACTGCTGAGATCTGGATTTAAATCTCAGTTGTGCTATCAGCTGGCTGGTCGTCTACACAGTGATGAATTGTTATTATGATCTTGGGAAAAGAAAGGGGGGTTGACCAAAGCCCTTAGATGGATTTGTCCAGGGTATTCCTACTTTGTGCTCAGTGTTTACTGATAAAACTGGACCAGCTGCAACCCTGACCAGGTTAAAGCGGTAAAGAAATAAAATAAAAAAGTAGCTGCTTCATTCTGATCAGGGTTTCAGTGGGAGTAGTACACCCTAGACAGGACACCAATCTATACACAAACACACACACACACACACTTAATTAGAGCAGTCAGGTGACCATCTATGATTTTGGAAGGTGGGACAAAACCAGAGTTCCCAGAGTAACTCCTCATTTGCATGTTCTCTCCATCTCTATGTGGGTTTCCTCGATGCACTTTAGTAAGCTCACCTCCTGAAAGCATGCAAAGGGTTAACTGGCTTTTCTTAATTAGACTATGATGATATTTTATGCTGTGGTGTAATGTATTATGTGGTATGCTATTATGCTATGTTGTATTATTATTATCAATAATTATTATTAATAATAATAAGAATAATAGTAATAATAATAACAAATTGTTGTTGTTTATGCTGAAATCCTCTTTTGTTTAACAAATTTGTTTGCATTTCGTCGATCTGGCAACCCATGTTCCCTTTACAAACAATAGAAAGAACATGGAGGTGAGTTTTGTTCTCTTTACGGATTAAATGTGTTACTATAATAAAATAAACATTTGATTTATTTACTTCTTCATAATAAAGAGTTGACTGTGCAATTCTTAAATATTTTAGTTTTAACAGAAACTCGTTTAGACTTATTTTAAACCCACTAGAATGTGGATTGATGGGTGTGTATGAAGTAAGAGTCTGTATTGGTAAATTTGTGTAATAATAATAATAATAATAATAATTTTAAAATAATTTATATATTAGAATAATCACAGTTACTAATTAGACGTCAATTTTGTAAACCTTAAATTTAACTGATTTAGTTTCATTATAATCATGATCCAGATTTACTATACTTAGTATATACTGTACTTAGTAAATATACTTATAGATTGGCGTCATAAAATCATGTTCAGGATTATAACAGAAACTCCCGTTTTGCTAAATTATCTCGTCCTGTCTTGTTAATATAAATCAAATTTAAATATCGTGTTTACAGAATGTAAATTATGAGTCTTCTGACTTGTTTCATTCACACCGGCACACTGATCCTCGCTGGTGAGTTGGTACGCGCCAGATAAATGTCTGTGGATGGGGCTGGACTGTCCTATTATTGGAAAAAGGGGGGTGATTAAGAGGGGTATTAAACATTAAACTTTACTATCGATTTTGCATAGACTTTATGTAGATTAACAGTAAGTAAAAGGTAATTTTTGTTCTAATATAAATCATCCTTGACACAAATTATTTTGAATAAAAAAAAAAATTAATCACTGGTCTTTAGCGTAAAAAGTGAAGTTTGATTACGTGTTGTAAGTGCGACCCCCGCTGTTGAATGTGGTACGCGCCAGCTGCATGGATGTGAGTCGGAATGGGCCGTTCCATTAAAGGAATTTGGGTTGATTTGAAAAAGCAGGTTTTTAGATTAATCCCAGATAGACGTTACTCCGTTGTGTGTGATTGTACTGTTAGCTCTGTGTTTTTATACCTTAAAGCTCTTTTATTTTTACACTTTTTATGTGATTAAAAGAGCCCAAACTGCTTACGATACAGACACGAAATAGTTTAAATAATGTCATTGAAATCATGTCAATAAAATATATTTAATTTTAAGGATCCCTAATCATGTAACATCGTTTTCAGATATTTTTTATGTAATAGTAGTGGATTAAAGAGCAGTTTTATTTACCATTTTCTCTCCTGATATTCCAGGACAAAGTTATAAAACACGTAGCAACCACCTAAATTACCATTGCAACTGCTTATGCCTGAAACTCGGCTCTCAATCGCTATGTGTGAACTACTCAACAACTCGATTTTGAGCGGCTCGCCGAAGAGAGATATCTAGCTTGTCAAATATCTGGATCTGAGTTGCCCAACTGGCAATGAGTGCTATGTCGAACAGTCAATGAGAACGCAAGATACGGGGTGAGAGGAAACGCAGGGGAGAAGTTGTAAAAAGGTGGGACAGGGGCATAATTTATATCAGAATACATCAGCACACACACAAGTTTTACAGTATTTCTGACCTTATCGTTCTCTACAAAACACCAACGTTGCATTGCAAAAAATATTTATTAACCTCCAACTCACTATAGAACAATCCATGCTGCTCGCGTAGCCAAATCCACTCAGATTCATTTATTTTTTCTCCTTGATTTTACGCTGCACATCAGCGCACAAACTTTGATCGCTCGCTACTTGTTGACGTGTATTTTTGGACGTGGTATCATTAAACCTCTCGTCACTTCTCACGTTTGTTTTCGTGACAGAACGTAGTTTGGGAGACCAGAGAAGCTTGCCTGCGATTCCAGTTGGTGATAGATGGTGTAGTGTGAAAGCCACACCGACTTGAAAGACTCCCGATTACAAGAGATCCAGTCGTGTAGTGTGAACTGTACAGAGACCTGACGACTTGGAAAGTCGTGTAGTGTGAACTTGGCATAAGCAGCACCCTAACAACCACCTAGAGCACCATATTAAGCACATAGCAAAACTATGACATTCCAAGGTATTGCTTAAGTTGAGCAATTATTTAGCATTTTCTTCCAAAATTGCACTTCTCTGTAATTTTCTTTCTTTTTCACCCATTCTGTCTTTTCATGTTCTTTCTTCTCATCAAAATTTTGGAGGCACTGTGTAATTTCTTTAAAAAATGCAAATCTGTTAATAAAATGTTATGGCTGTTATACCAGAAGCACTTGGTAATGCTAAATAATAATGCTATAGCCTGTAATTATAGTACTGGTGACCCAGGTCAATAAATGTAGTTTGTCCCAGCTTCATGGGTGTGACCGGCACTGGACTGTTCCATTGCAGGAAATTGGGAAGTGTTAAAAAAGAATGTCCTGTGTTTATAGAATAGATGCTTATCCACTCTGTTCAGAAGCTAAAACACTTATGCTAATAAGACCTGCATAACCAGTTTATCACATAACATGAACATCAGCACTTTTTGGATCATCTTCACTGCTTTACTTTTCCACTATGAAGATCCTACTGATATGATTGGATGTCTTGCACAGATTTAATGAGGTCCTTTTGTTCTTTTTTTTTTTAGATTCGATTTATATACACACGTTTATCTGCTGCTATCAGATAAAGCTTTTCTGATCAGATCTTATTTGTGAAGCTTTAACTTGCATAACACATCAGGCAGGTGAACACATGGGACTAAGCCTCTCACTGTCATGCTCGCAATGTTTCATGTCATTTAGAAACAGTGTGTGTGTTTGTGTGTGTGTGTGTATGTGTGTGTGTGCACTTTGATTACCGAACTGTTGTATCAGTAACAGGTTCCGGTGACGAGGGTGCAGAAATCAGAGTGGAGTTTCAGTTATGAGAAGCAGATAAAATGTGCTGCTTGCTCCAGGAACTCCTCTACATTGCCTTGTGTGTGTGTGTGTGTGTGTGTGTGTGTGTGTCTTACCTTACATTTACTGTAATGATAAACAAATACTGAATTACTTTACATTCACACACATCATGTTTATTTTTTATACTTATAAATATAAACCAAACATTTTCATTAATCTTCACAAATAAACGTTTTAAACACAAATTGGGGGAAATTATTCATACACTATTACATGTATAAATGTGTATAAAAGTCAGGTTCTAAACGTTACTGCTGCAATTTTGCTCCTGGTTTGATTATAACAGACGTTGTGATTGGTTGGGAAGATTCCACACAGCGAGGATCCATCATGCTGAAGCTGAATGAGCTTCCTAATGGAAAAATTACAGAGCTGCAGCAACTGCAGTTGTGATTGCAGCTCCTGCTGGCAGGTCAAGTGGCCTGCACAAGAGAGGGTTGATTCACAGATAGCAGTGTGTGACCCTCCGTACATGATATTGCTCTTGGTGAGACTCCCCAGGTGGGGCGGTCCGGGTCCTTTCTGTGTGGAGTTTGCATGTTCTCCCCGTGTCTGCATGGGTTTCCTCCCACAGTCCAAAGACGTGCAAGTGAGGTGAATTGAAGACACTAAAAAATTGTCCATGACTGTGTTTGATATAACCTTGTGAACTGATGAATCTTGTGTAATGAGTAACTACTGTTCCTGTCATGAATGTAACCAATGTGTAAAAACATGACGTTAAAATCCGAATAAACAAACAAACTGATCCATGCTTCCTCAGTTGGTTTGCCCAGTTGATTTCATACACGGGACGCTATTGGCGGATGGCTGAGAAGCTACCCAATCAGAGCACGCGGTTAAGTATCCTGGGTGCTGATTGGCTCAGCGAAGGAGCGAAGCATTAGATTCCGCTTTATGCTGTATAACTGTGCGGGAAGTGTTTATAAGAGTGTGGGAGGGTTTATAAGGGCTTAAAATATATAAAAATAACCATATAAAGGGGCCAGTGATACCTTAGTGGTTAAGGTACTGGACTAGTAAACAGAAGGTTGCCGGTTCAAGCCCCGCCACCACCAAGTTGCCACTGTTGGGTCCCTGAGCAAGGCCCTTAACCCTCAATTGCTCATTGTGTAAGTCGCTTTGGATAAAAGCGTCTGCTAAATGCTGAAAATGTAAATGTAAAAATATAAACACATGGTTTTTACTTCGTGGATTTTCACCTTTCGCGGGGGGTTCTGGAACGCAACCCCCGCGATCGAGGAGGGAATATGGTAATTCAGTTTCTCATGTTTGAGAAAGGTTTAAGTTGATCGCAGGAACACCAAACATATGAAGTAAAATATGTATATATTTAGCCAACAGCTTTGCAACAAAGCACTAATGTTAATAATTTGTGGAGTCTTTTCATATTTTCTTATTTAATTTGTTGTTTTGAACATATTTTTGTAATTATTTAATCTTTCTTTTTTCTGTTTCCTCTTTTTCAGATTGGTTGATGTTGAAGTGTGAACTCCACTCAAACATCATGGACTGATCTACTGGTACCACTGGTGTGCATGCATTGGTGGAATGGTGGGGGTTCACATACGCTCAAGCCCATGTCTCTTTTATCTCAAGCGTGAAAGTGCACTTTTTATAAATAAAATCAATCAATACCCAAGTTTATTACCACTAGAAAACTAACACACTCATTCCCCTTTGGAAAATACCCTGCCCAGTTGGTCTGTACCAGCCACCAAATGATCATTTTACATTTAAAAACCTTGCTTTAAACTTACAAACCTCAATCCCAGCCAGCATACATCCAAATAGTTCAAGCACAATGTTCCTTAATTAGAACTGTGGACATTTTTACTTTCTACAGTGCTTAATATTATTAAAAGATTTAAAGAATTAGTGACATCTCTATGTGTAAAAAGCACTATTCCTCGATTCTAAACCCGGCGTTGCCACCGCTCGGCTGGGCGCCATCTAGCGGGCATAATTGGCAGTGCCTGCGGCAGACACGTTTCTGCTAGGGCGGGATGACCGGACTATGTGGGTGGGGTTTTCAAACACTGTTAGGACCCTGATTGGCAGATAGAGAGGCCCCTGTGCAGAGTGCGTGGGTAAAAAAGGGTTCCGCTAAGGGCTGGGCGCAGGTCGGAGGGGGCATGAGCAGCAATATACCCACCTCGACTGCAGTCAGGGATTCCCCAGCAGTGGAAGACAAATTGACTACACTAAATCGGGAGAAAATGCATAAATAAAGTAGAAAAAAGCACTATGCTCCTGACCTTCCATTCCTTAGACAGCACTGCATAGAACCAGCATGGTTCTGTGATGGATATTACCATATGGACTCAGTAATGCTTTACCAAACCATCACTAGCAAACACTGTTGATCGCTGCATTAGCAATTCAATGTTAAGGCTGAACTATTCACACTGAAAGCTTCATGTTAACATCCAGAAACACCACCAGCATCTCTCCTTACCTGTATTGTGATCTGAAGAGTTAACTTTTCATATTGTCTGTGGAAATAATTCAACACAGTTTGTTGTACTTTGTAATAGGTTTAATCAAACTAGTCCTGTTTATATGGGCACAGAGAAGTAATTACCAAATGAATCTGCTGTAGCAAAATTTTTTTTTTTAAACCAAGAATAAACTTATTTTAATAAGTCAAATTCATTAGTGTTCCAGTCATTCAGTGAATACAAAAGGGTTTTAATCAGTACATTTAATCTTTCTTTCAAGTATTTGTAATTTTTTGTTTTAGTTTTCTGACTGAGATGATGCTCAGGCTGATGTTGAAGGAAATCCAGTAAAACATGGTTTGTTTTCACTTGTGTCAGTGAGTGAAGGTTGTTCTTTGCTCTGCTTTTAAACAGTAACGATGATCTGGACCTGACGTCGAGATCAGGCTGTTGGTTTTGTTCTAATCCTGGTCAAAATACAGAACAAAAGTTTGGGGATCAAACAGGAAAGACAATCTGCTGACTCCCCACTGCTAACTAGCAACACATTGTTCCCAGTCAACCACCATCACTGCATCCATCCATCAGTCCATGACCCTCCCTTTGTCTTTTTCTTTCTCTGTTGGTGTACGAAACCACCTTCTAATCTTAGTGCACTCACAATTTTTACCATCACCTAGTGCCATACTGTAGAAACTCATGAATTCCCACAACGCACTGCAATTTGTCAGGGTCCTGATGTTGCACCTTTGAGGACAGAGAGCACCCAGTATGGACTCTACCATGTAAAACCTACATAGTCAATAGGGGCAGATTTAGGATGCGTCCTGTCAGGTAGTAGAACTGGGTATATGCACAGTGTGTGTACAGTGTGTGTTCAGGGTGTGTACAGTGTGTGTTCAGAGTGCGTTAGGTGTTTACCTGGTGTCTGGGTGTGCTTTGCATCATCATCAGCCATGTGTGAGTGTCTGCGCAGGATTTTCCGGGTCAGCTGGTCGTTCTCTTCCAACACAGGTGAGTTCACATCCAGATCCCTCAGCCGGTACTCACATCATAATAAATAGGCACGGCAAGTTTATTTGTATAGCACCTTTCATACACAGTGGCAATTCAAAGTGCTTTACATAAGGAAATATTAAAAGCATTAAAACATTCCTGAGATCTAGAACCTCAGAAAGACTTCTTGCAAACATTTAGTTACAATTAAGAGAACATGAAATTAAAACAGAGAGATAAAAAAATAAAAACATGAAAAACTAAAAGAAAATATAGTAAAATGAGGGCCACACAGACCCAGAGCCACATAGACTCTCAGCAAATACATGAATGAATGAATAAAGAAAGTAATAAAGACAAACAAAACAAAAAAAGTTTCTCCAGGTTGTTAGTGGTTTTAGACAGAATTGAAATGAAGGAAATTTTCTTCACTTCTGTGTTTCTACAACTACAAATAATTTCTTAGCAAACATCATAGAACATCATAGTTTATTTTGTAATTTAGAGGCATTTAAAATAGTGGTTTTACATTTTATACTTATTTATTTTGTATTTGAAAATTAAGATGATTTTGTTATTAATGTATTATTACTTTGGGGTAAAAAAAACATTTAAAACAATTTTGTGTTTTTTTAAGCATTTCTTATAAAAACGTTCTGACTACAGTCAAATAATTACAAGATTCTTTACAATTGGTAAAACATTTTATAATTTATAGTGAAACACCGATGATGTAAATTCGTTAAATAAATAAATCTAGTTTCTGATGAAAAGCTTTTTACAATTATATCATTGTTATCTGTTAATGTTAATCTGGTTTCTAGATTAAAGCAAATTGTCTACAGTTTCAAACTCAATGTTATTTTAAATGACAAAGAAAAAATCTTTGTCATTTAAAATAACATTGAGTTTGAAACTGTAGACAATTTGCTTTGTGTATTTTTATTCCAGATAAAATATCTTGTTTTTGAGCTTTTATTAATTGTAATGTGAACTGTTACAATTGTATTATATATAAAAATAAATCCAAATATTTTACTAATATTTTTCCTGAACAGTAAGATGATTTTGCTGAATCTGCTGAGAGTAAAATCTGATGCTATAATTTCTTGTGTTAAAAAGGTTTATCTGCTAATGTTATGTAGTAAAATGAATGGCAAGTTACAGGATG
The DNA here is from genome assembly GCF_030014385.1 of Trichomycterus rosablanca. Classification (NCBI taxonomy): domain Eukaryota; kingdom Metazoa; phylum Chordata; class Actinopteri; order Siluriformes; family Trichomycteridae; genus Trichomycterus; species Trichomycterus rosablanca. Next base: position 5,708,726 of record NC_085998.1, read on the forward strand.
AAATAATTCAGGGTTTCAGATGTAGATTTAAAATAATTTGAGCTATAAAAGAGAAAATGAAAAAAACTCCAAGGTTCCCATGACCTGAATTAAATCCTCACCTCAGTGTTTTGTCTGTGCAGGTTTGGCATGTTCACCTTGTGTCCATATGGGGTTTCTCTACTTCACATTCTTTTTACTTAGCAAAAACATGCAGAAGGTAGATTGGTTGTTATCATTGAGCTGTTCATTAAAGTGTGTGAGTGAGTGTGAGTGAATAAGTAAGTGGTGGAGTAAATGAACATGTGAGTGAGTGAGTTATTGAATGAATGAGTGAGTGAGTGAGTTATTGAATGAATGAATGAGTGAGTGAGTTATTGAATGAATGAGTGAGTGAGTGGTCGAGTGAATGAATGAGTGAGTGAGTGAGTTATTGAATGAATGAGTGAGTGGTCGAGTAAATGAATGAGTGAGTGAGTTTGTAAATGAGTGAGTGAGTGGTCGAGTAAATGAATGAGTGAGTGAGTTTGTAAATGAGTGAGTGAGTGGTCGAGTGAATGAATGAGTGAGTGAGTTATTGAATGAATGAGTGAGTGAGTGGTCGAGTGAATGAATGAGTGAGTGAGTTATTGAATGAATGAGTGAGTGAGTTTGTAAATGAGTGAGTGAGTGAGTTTGTAAATGAGTGAGTGAGTGGTCGAGTGAATGAATGAGTGAGTGAGTTATTGAATGAATGAGTGAGTGAGTGGTCGAGTGAATGAATGAGTGAGTGAGTTATTGAATGAATGAGTGAGTGAGTGGTCGAGTAAATGAATGAGTGAGTGAGTTATTGAATGAATGAGTGAGTGAGTGGTCGAGTAAATGAATGAGTGAGTGAGTTTGTAAATTAATGAGTGAGTGAGTGAGTAAGTGAGTGGTCGAGTGAATGAATGAGTGAGTTAGTGAGTGGTGGAGTGAATTAATGTGTGAGTGAGTTAGTGAATGTGCGTGTTGCTATGTGATGGACTGATGCTCTGTTCTGGATGTGTTCCTGTCCTGTACTGCGACCCTGACCAGGATGAAGTGATTATTGTAAATGAATGAGTGAATCTTTGCTGTGTAACAAGAGGACATTGTACAGGCTGGTAGTGAGAGGGTGAATTTTGAATGTGGGAGGATTTCCTGAACCCTCCTTCCTCTCTGTAAATAAACTTAGAGAGGTGGAAGCACCATCATCATTGTTCCTCTGCTGCACATTATTTATCTTCATCCACCAAGAACTGTGTGTGTGTGTGTGTGTGTGTGTGTGTGTGTGATGGGTTCTGGTAAGAGTCTCACTTTGTCACAGTTTCTCTGTAGGTGATTTAAAGACCTGTTTTTTAGTTTCTGATACCAGAAGGAAACTAAACAATAGACTCAGAGCTGCTTTACATGTCCAAACGTATGTGGACACCTGTTGTTTGTGACATTTTAAATCCCTAATATTAATATAGTGCCCCCAACAACCCTCCCCCATTCTTGCAACAATAACAGACTCAACTCTTCTGGGAAAGCTTTCCACCAGATTTTGGAGTGTGTCTGTGGGAATTTCTGTTTTTTTAATGTTTGTCTTGTCTTTGTTCAAACCAACAACATTTCTTGTAAAGAGTAGAAATATTTACAATTCTATTTCTCATGAGTCATGTGATTTTTCTGTAGTCATGTGACACTGTGCAGCAGTGTGCTGTTGTCGTGTAATTGTGCTGACACTGAACATGTCACGCTGACCTTAATCCATCTTTTATACCCAACAATGGCAGCAGTTTACCGAATCACACGGGTGAAATGCTGCCCGTCTCAGCGCCCGACTGTGTTGTTCAGGATTGGATCACAAATTCCAGCTAAAATTACCCTGGCTCTGATCTCACAGGGCCGAGTGTTGAGTTTCAGCTTGGAACTCTTTCTGCAGGACCTGAGTAAACACGGTACCCACCCTGTCACTGTACAGATCACACTGTGGATCGTTGCTTTTATGTTATTTCTACCCAGATGTATCCATATTTTCGATATCGCCAGTTCCCGCCTACACACACTTCTTTCAAGTCATGTTAAGCCAGGCGGTAACTTTTATCAGCTGAAATTCACGTACTGTTGTTCTTCCCAGATCAACACGCCTGGAGACTCAGACTCTCCATAACCCCGTCCATTCATGAGCTCACAGACACTCTGGATTAACAGGGTAAATAGGGCTGCTGTCCCTCCCACCTAAGATTTGAGCCAATCAACTTCTGGCCTTATTGGACTTGACCATTTAAAGGCAGTGGTAGCAGTGGGTAGTTCAGCAGTTAAGATAGGGGACTAGTAAATACAAGATCAAGTAGGATGCCACTGTTGGACCTTTACCATTTGCATTTAGCAGCCAATTTTATCCAGAGGAACATAAAACTGTGACTGAATACAGTGTAGAATAGAATGAATGCCTTCATTTGTCATATATACATATACTGTATGTGTACAGTACAACTGAATTCTTTATTCACGTATCTCAGCTTGTTTGGAAGCTGGGGTCAGACATCGTACGGCGCCCCTGGAGCAGAGAGGGTTAAGGGCCTTGCTCAAGGGCCCAACAGTAGCTGCATGGCAGAGCTGAGATTCAAACTCTCAACCTTTCAGTTGATTGCCCAAAGCTCTACCCACCAGGCTACCACTGTCCCAAGGTTAAAGACCTTGGTTAAGGGCCCAGCAGTGGCAACTTGGAACTGGTGGGGTTTAAACTGGCAACCTCCTGATAACAAGTCTAGTAGCTTAACCACTGAGCTATACTGTTCCAGCTACTACCCTCAGGCAAACGATTCAGGACAATAAAAGCACACACAAATAGACTAAGGAACAGCTTTTTTCCCAGAGCTTTGGCCTCCATCACACACCACAGAACTGAAAAAGACTGAGCGCACACACAAACACAGGACTATGGGTCACACACGGACTATGCAGCATTTGCACACAGTATTTAATATTTAAAGCTACAATGTAAATTTACTTAAGAGTGTAAAGATTTTTATTTTTATCTTATTTTTAGAGTAAATTTTTTTTGTGATAACTACTACTGTCTTTTCTCTACTGCCGCTACTCTATTGGAGAGATGCCATTTGAAATTTCATTGTACATGTGTATAGTGACAATAAAGATTCTATTCTTCTTGTTCTTCTATTCTTCTATTATTGACCGAATAAGGTATTCAGATTGTGTTCTGTCAAAACTGTAAGGCGCTTTGGATAAAACTTCTGAATTTTTGAGCATTTAAAGTATTGATTTTGATCTTCGTTGGTTTGGGTCTTAGTTTTGTCTTTTGCTTTTGTCTGATCTGCACATGTATGCAAAATATCTGCAGTTTGTGTTGAGAGCATGAGAACCGAAAAAGTGAAATTTGGGTCATGCTTGGAAATTAGAGAGACTACAACATAGGTTCTTATAAAATCAGATTTTCTGTTCATGGGCATTGTCCAATTCCCCTTTCACTGCTCCCTCCTTCCCTATATTGGCCATCCTGTAGATGTTGTCCAATTGCTTGTCTGCCCTCCACCCTTCAGAAACTCAGACACCCTTGTCTAATTTAGCCGAGCTCAGTCAGGAAGGAGGCTGGCGGACAGAGGGCAGAAAGAAAGAGGGAGGGTGGGCTAATCAGGATTTTTTAGTGATCCTCATTTCAGTTTGAAGAGGACATTCTGAGGTAGGTACATGGTGCTGTTTATCTTGAAAAACTACCTGGGTGTGTCTCAAATACTACTTTACTAAGTGCAGATATTTATGACAAGCGAGTTACAGTTAGAAATGATGTTAAAGTCATGCATGATGCAGGTTTTTAATGCAATGTACTAAATATGACAAACACAAACAAATATAACGTGTAATAAAGCGTGATGGTTACATTTTGGCATTAAAAATGTTATAATTACAATATGGAAGTGTGTATTTGAGCCAAAAAACCCACACAGCCTTAAAAAAGGGTGACATAATGTGTAAAATAAGAATGAAACTTTGAGAACACATTGCTATAAATATATAGACGTGTAAAAACTGCATTACGAAAAGATAAACAAAAACAAATATTTAACTTACGCAGACAACATATTTATATAGCCTACAATCATCTGTGTGTGTGTGTGTAGTAGGGTGTGATGATTATATTTAGAAGAAGAAGAACGTATCCTGGAGAATAAACTGATACTGTAAACAAGCACAGTAAAAAATTAAGCATATGCAACAACAACAATTATAATATAACCAATTCCCACTTTCTTTAATTTTTGTAAACAATTATTTATACTGTCTGACATTTTACTCTGAGCAGTAAATGTTGAAGCTAACGTAAAATGTATTATTGTAAATTCCAAAAAAGTAAAAAAAAAGAAATCATGTAAATAAAAGCAGATTGTGATGATTTTAACTATTTAACTTTGTTGTTGTTCATACTCATACCCCCACTCCTAATCTGATAGCTGCAACACGTTCCAAACAGCTTTTGGAAATGTTTACAATGTTGTTACATCATCTTTCCTTTCAACAAGGTTCTGTAATTGGACACTGATGGTTGTAAGTGTGAAAGTGGAAGTTTTTTCATTCAGCTGTTCCAAAGTCTGGAGTCTCTTCATAATGCTCCACATATTTTTTAATAAAAGACAGGTCTGGACTGTAGCCAAGCCAGTCTAGCACCTGCAGTCTTTTACTACAAAGCCACACTGAGTTTCTTTCCGTAAGTCTTTGTCTTGTCCATTTCTCTATTAACCAATGCTGGGATGTGTTTAATCAGGTCCTGTCTTCTGTTAGTTTCTATATGCAGTGCTTTTTCACTACAGCTTGCTAATGCTGGTTAGCATGAACACTCCACATTTCTGTGCTCACTGTTAATGCCATACACACCCACCAAAGCTGCCGTGTGTGGGTGCATATGTGTGTGTGTGTGGGTGTGGGTGTGCGTGTAGTTTATATCTATATTGGTTTAACAGAGAGGTAACAGCTGCAGTCTCTGGTCATAGGACCTGACTGAGAACATGCCATAGCTCAGATAGCACAGTGTGCTGAATTCACTAAGCTGTTGATTATTTTTGAACTCTAAAATTGAGCGTGGCTCCAACATCGTACAAGTTTAGGTTAAACTATGTACATTCTGAATTGGGTTCAAGGACCTTCACGTTCTGTTTTAGAAACCAGTCTTGAGTTATTTGGGATTTGGTTCGGATTTGTCTTGATGTTCAGTACCTTTGATTTATTCATGTTTTCTTTGATGTCTTACTGTATAATACTTTAGTAGTATTCGCATGGAAGTAGCTCCGTGTCATGATGCCTCCACCACCATACTTCACTGTGGGTTTGGTGTTCTTGGGATTATCCAAATACAGCTGAATGATTACTAAAGATTGTATTTGTGTTTTGTCTGACTGCAGGCCTCTGTAGTGTGTACATTTTGGATGTGTTTGTGCAGCTCATTGCTTATTGTTCATGATGTAAATGTCATGATGTATCTGCTGCTTTTTAGGAATCTTTGCTTTGTTATCAGTTTATTTTAGGGATTTAACAGATTATTTAATCTCATAAATCATGTCTCTTATTGACTTACACAAAAGGCAATTAAACGTGAATAGACAAAATGTATTTATATAGAATTTTTATTTGAATGTAATTATTGTAGAATTTACTTTAGAGCATCAACATACACATACAGTATTTTCTTACATCTAGAACATTTTAACTATAAATCTAATTATTAGCTTCATAAAGCTCCAGGTTGGGCAGTTAGGTCTGGACAGCACTTTTAACAATAAACATTGTCTCAAAGCAGCTTCACACATTTCAGGATCAAAAACCTCCTAATAAACTGCCAAGGGCTACTGTGGCATCAAAAAAAATCTTCAAATATTACAAGGAAGAAACCTTGAGAAGAACCAGACTCAACCGGGACCTCCATCCTGATTAAATTAACTAGACACATATGACTAAAATTAAATGAAACAATTAAAGCTGATGTTGGGCATCGCTTCTTTTAATCTTACTATGAATATTCAACAGCACTGTACCTTAAACAGATGTGGGGTAAAGTTATGTAAATATTTTGTTTATCTTAAGTTTTAAGTTTTCAAAGTTGATTCCAAATTCCAAATGAAATTGGAGAATAAAAGAGTTTTGAGCTCAACTACCAGCCCTACCATTCAGTTCTTATTTAAAACATAAAGTTTTTGTTTTTTTGTTTTTGGAAGCTTAAAATCTATATGGGCATGGAGGTGCTGGGCCTTGGTAAAAGGTGTACAAGCAAGCTCATAGGCTGGCAACCAGAAGAGACTGGCGTTTGTATAAATTATAATAATTTAAAGTGAAATTGGTTTAATGTAATCTTATCAGCAGTGAACCTTTTCCCTGTAATGATTCACTATTTTCTGATCTAATATTAAAATTTGACACTAGATTTATTTAAATCCAAATTAATTAAGGAATGTTGGCATATGCTGCTCTCTAAATTGCTTTTGATGCCATATGCCACAGAGCGACCGCTTTGTACAGTGTTCTATTAAGTGCTGTGCATTTTAGGAAAGCATCAACTTGAATATTTGACAAAAACAATTTATTTGAATGTAAGCAACTAAGAATTATACTGTATATAATAACAGATAAAATGTTATCATAATGTGGGGGACAGTTTTAACTATAGTTTAACTGTCAGGTGTTTATGTTTAAATAAATCCACATTTCCTGTTTACAATGTGACATTTCCTGATGGCACTTTTGGGAAAATCTGGGTTCACTAAGTCATGTCAAGTATTTCAGTGTATTTATATACAGTAGATTAAATACAGTATATAGTGTATATATACTATACTGTATATAATAGCACAATCTGAAGATTTCACTGCTCTGTAACACCTAATACACTGCATCCCAAATTTGTCACAGATTTGCCCCCACTGTTAATTATGCCACTCTTCACAGGCAGCGGTATATATCTCTGTACCCCTAATGCATGTATTTTCAGTAAGCTTTTCATTCTGGTCAGGGTGCAAGACCGAAATACACTTGGGACATAAACTTGGAATCCATACAGGCCATCACACTATTTCCTTTCCCATTCTTTCATCCATTTACTAACACCTAGAAACAGTTTAGAGCAGCAAATCTACCTATTGCAGATGTATATATATATATATATTTGTGCATTTTCTCCCCTTTTTCTTCCTTTTAGCTCATCCAATTGCCCGATTACGTCATGCTTCCTCTCCACCAATGCCGATGCCCGCTCTGATTGAGGAGAACAAAGCTTACCCACGCCCCCTCCGACACGTGGGCAGCAGCCGTATGCAATGTGTCACCTACACTTTAACGAGTGCAGTGCGGATTAGCACTGTGTATGGAGAGACACACCCTGACAGCACTCTTTTCCCGTCTCTGTGCAGGCACCATCAATCAGCCAGCAGAGGTCATAATTGCATTAGTTATAAGAGAGAGACCCTATCCGGCTTTTAATATCCCACCCCTATCTGAACAACAGGCCAATCGTTGTTCATGTGGCTGCTCAGCCCAGCTGGTAGGCAGAGCTGAGATTCAATACGATGTATTTGAGATCCCAGCTCTGGTGTCAGCATGTGTTTTTACTGCTGTTCCACCTGAGATGCGTTATCGCAGATTTTTTTAAGGACACTGCTTGTACAATACTAAGGAAACTCACAAAGACACAAGCTGCAAGACCTGAACCCAGGTCATTAGAATCCATGTTGCTGTGTTGCACCCACACTATCATGCCAAGCTTATCCGGAAGCCACAGCAGATCTGGTCAGCATACAAGGCAAAATTTTTTTGCCCTGATGCAACTCTCCTATTTTATCCAGGCTAGACTGATTCGGACACACCCCAATTTAAAAAGAAAAAATACTTTTTTTCTTATTTGACCTTTAAAATGATTAATTATTAGAAATATTAACCAGATTCAGTGACTGCTTGACTTTGACTGCACGGTTCAAGTTAAGAGAGATTTGAAATATGCCGCTCAGGTGGCGCAGCGGTAAAACACATGCTGGAACCAGAGCTGGGATCTCGAAAAAATCGAATCGAATCTCAGCTCTGCCTGCCGGCTGGGCTGAGCAGCCACATGAGCAACGATTGGCCTGTTGTTCAGATAGGGGTGGGATATAGCCGAATAGGGTCACTCTCATAACTCATAACTAATGCAATTACGACCTCTGCTGGCTGATTGATGGCACCTGCACAGAGACGGGAAAAGAGTGCTGTCAGGGTGTGTCTCTCCATACACAGTGCTGATTCGCATTGCACACGTCAAAGTGTAGGTGACAAAATGCATACGGCTGCTGCCCACGTGTCGGAGGGGGTGTGGGTTAGCTTCGTTCTCCTCAATCAGAGTGGAGATCGGCTTCGGTGGAGAGGAAGCATGATGCATGCAATCAAGCAATTGGATGCACTAAATGTGCATAAACAACAAAATATAAAAAAAGAGATTTGAAATATAGCTCAAACCGAGACATAGCTGTTCATCTATGATTGCTAGGACACATACAGCTAATTTACATTTGTGATTGTGTACTGAAGATGGCATGAGAGTGTTTGCCAAGTATTTATGGAACAATGCCATGCATGTTAAGTATTTCAGTGTTGTATAGCTGTCAGCACATTCTGATTGCTAAACCTTTTTGCACAGCCTGCTTTATTTTGAAATCGGAGTGTGTAGTAGGAACATTTAGACCAGGTACACACCATGATGCTAAACTGTTGATTTTGTGAGCAGATGAGGGTTACGCCATTGTGATTCTAAATAAAGATCAAGTCCAAGCGCCAACATTCCAGCGTTGCCCTCCGCCGGGTATAGCATCTCATCAGAGCAGCTGCTTATGTCACTCTTTCACTTATACAACACACACACAATTATAGCATTGAACAGTCCGGTGTAAACAGATTATTCATGTCTGTGTCACTGTGGATCTTCTACCATTTTTACTATTAGACAGCAGCTGAACTAAATCTGGCACGCCCGCATTAACAGTAGATACTCGCACACCAACGCACACACCAACAGTGATATTAATAATGATGTTAATAAGGTTGTTCTTATTGTTCTTATGAAGATATGCTAATGCAGTATTGCTTATAAATGCTTATTTAAAATGTTTGTAAATAAAAAACAAGCCAAAAAGTTGCACCCAAAATGCCATACAAGCCACATTGTGTCTGATTCCTATTTAATTTCTATAATGACATACAACATTGCATACACTGGTATTTCACGTTTACTTTTCATGTCTTATTTGTATATTTTTCTATATTGCACAAAAAACACTGCACCTTTTAACCGGAATTGCACATGCCAATGTTTACAGGTAAGAATGTGTAAGTTAGAGTTTGTTTGTTTGTTTATTAGGATTTTAACGTCATGTTTTACACTTTGGTTACATTCATGACAGGAACGGTAGTTACTCATTACACAAGATTCTTCAGTTCACAAGATTATATCGAACACAGTCTTGGACAATTAGTGTCTCCAATCCACCTCACTTGCACGTCTTTGGACTGTGGGAGGAAACCGGAGCACCCGGAGGAAACCCGCGCGGACACAGGGAGAACATGCAAACTCCACACAGAAAGCACCTGGACCGTCCCACCTGGGGATCAAACCCAGGACCTTCTTGCTGTAAGGCGACAGTGCTACCCACTTAGCCACCGTGCCACCCTGTGTGTGTTAGAGAGAGAATAAGTTGCGTGTTATAAGACTACTAAAAATAAGTCTATTTTTCATGCACTACGAGCATCCTTGTAACCAAAGTCAAATTCCTTGTATATATGAGCACGCTTGGCCAATAAAGCCTGATTCTGATTCTGATTGACAAAATGGTTGTAAAGCATCAAAATGAACGCCGGATCAAATGCAGTTCAGGTGCATGTAACACTTTCACTGCTTCAAAATTTAACTGATGCAAAAAAATTACAAATGTACATTAAATGGACAAAAGTATTGGGTCAACCCTTCTAATTTTTGAATTCATGTGTTTTAGCCACAACAATTACTAACAAGTATAATAAATCAATTATATACATAAAAATGATATGCTTCAAACTTTGCAGCAATAGTTTAGTATAGTATAGTGCACAAAGCAAGCTCTATAAAGACATAAAGAAAAGCTCGGGTTCAAGAAACTCCAGTGGCCGTACAGCCTTGAAATGAACTAGAGCATCAATTAAGACCAACCAAGTGTCTTGACCAACATAAGTGCCCAGCCATACAAATGCTCTTTTGACTAAATTCCTACAGAAGTACTTCAAGGTCTTGTGAGAAATCTATCTGAAAAAAAAGAGATCACATAGAGATCACTCTGTTTTAATATTCTTTGTTTTTAATATTGAAATTTCACAAGCTCATGGTCAGGTGTTCAAATACTTTTGGCCATATAGTGCATCAATATAGAATGGGTTTCAAAGCCTTTTGTAATGCTCTAGGACTTCATCGAATCACAGATAACTCCAAATCAAAGAAACCTAACAATCAAGAAAGTATAGAGTATCCAAAGACTCTGTATCTGTATCAGCTTATACAGAAAAATCATCTAAATAGGTGCAGGGATCTCAATTGAGGTACCACAGTGATGTAAGAAATAACAACACACTATAAAAAGCGTTTAATTGCAGTCATTGGTGCTTCAAGTGCTGCAGTTGTTTGGTTTCTAAACTAAAGTTCTTTAAAAGCTATAACAGATATGCCAGCTTTACCTGGTTAGAGTTTATTTAGCTTTATTAACAGACTGTTTGGTCTCAACAAACAATAAAGCTCTCTGAGCAACATCACTATAATGTGTTAAACACATGACACAGACACCTCATCACCTCCTCCTGCCCACAGATAAGGATTGTAAAGTATGTAGATTGAATGTTAGACATTCTGAATGCCTGATCTGAACATGAGAAGGGTGCGGCACAGCATATCTTGCAAAGCTTAAATAGTGGTGATGTGCCAAGGATCAGAAAGGCCATGGAAAGAATCCGAACAGCATTAAAAGACTCAGCTAAATTAATGTTTTTATTAAATTTAGTGAATGACCAGCCAAAAAGCCTGACATTTTTATTCCTGTACATCTATTATTGGGCAGCGGACATTACTAAATAAAATACTTATTATTTTGATGGAGTTTAATTTAATGCTGCATGTGCTTTGCTTAATTTCTCTCAAAACATGGGTGAATTCTTTTTTTCAAAGATGCATGGAGTATAATTTTTCAACCGCAGTAAAGTGTGTTTTTTATTCATGTAACCATTATATGCTAGCCATTTAGCAAGAAAGTCTGCCATGTTTGCATTTGTGAGAAGTTAAAACAGGGTGGAGTGCAGGGCTTCTGGGGACATGTCTATATTGTGACTATCAGGAGGAAAGTAAACAAGTCAGACTGGCTACATATGGTGGAATTACATGCTAAAACGCTGAAGCTCATTACAGGTGTTAATATTGGTATTGGTGTTGGTGTATGATGCCCAGTACATTTCTTAAGCCTCACCTAACTTGCCAGGTCACTTTGCAAAAAAGATTTTAGCTGGAAACAGTTCAGTATTTTTAAATGCAGTTCAACATCATGAAAATATCTTTGGGGGCCAAATCCAGTTCCAAGTGCACATAACTGTGTATTACCATAAAAGAGGTTGAAACGGCAGAGCAGTTGTGCTAATAGTTGCCGACACATTGAATAGGTCAAAGTTCTTGCTAAATTATCTATTGCATCAGATCCTGTTGGAATTAATTTCACACAGAATCCCACAATCCCACACAATCCCACAATGCAACCAAGAACAGGTGTGAACAGATTTCAGGGAGTTTGTTAAAACTGGGTAAAGAAGTTCATATCTAATATGTTGTTTCTTATTTCTTCTTCATTTTCAGACTCAGACAGAGATCCAGAGGATAGTCAGGCTGAGACACCTTCTAAACCTCCATCTGTGAGTGCACATCACTTCTTTATACAATATTATCAGTAGGCACTCAGGTGGCGCAGCAGTAAACTACACCAGCCCATTACTGGTGTGATCCAGGGTTCGAATCATCAGCAGTGCTATCAGCCAGATGGGCATCCACATACAGACATGATTGAGTATGTTGGGTATGGCCAACATCCGTGATAGATTGGCATCCTGTTTGAGGTGTGTTACTGCATTACGCCCAGTGATTCCATGGAAGCTATACCCATTACGACCCTGACCAGGATAAAGGTCGTGGTAAAACATCAAAGTAAAGTGAATATTATTTCTATTGGACAATTTAGAATTTCATGATTTTTGCAGGATTAAAGTCTTGTGGAGCCAAATGTGACCTGAAAACACCCATAATACCCTTGTGGATCTTTATCAGCAATGACAGCATCTAAACTCTTTCTATAATCTGATCAGAATCTTTCACGTCACTCTGGAGGAATTTCAGCTCCACTCTTCTTCATTAGAGCTGCTTTAAATCAGACCCACCGCAGCTTATCACAGCACTGCAGGTCAGAGCATCTCTACTGGCTTCCAGTCAGAACTTTAATCAGGCTGCTCCAAAAAATTTAAATGCTGAACAAGCTTTTGTATTTTGGCTTCATGTAATGCAGAAGAACACAATTACACAGAAATGATTGGCTGTGTTTGGATTATCTACGTCTGGCTAAAGGACTACGATGGATTGGTGCCCTGTCTAGATTATTTCTGCCTTGTGCTTGGTGGCACTCTGTATTCCCAGGCAAGACCCACTGCAACCCTGACCAGAATAAAGCGGTTGATCAAAATGAAAAGAATAATAAGATGTACCTTTTAAAGCCCTACAGTCCAACCTAGCTGTCATTAGTTAACGTTCCTTATCTGGCCTAGCCCAAAACACACTCTGCAAATGTCTGCAAAATACTGAATGATCCTAAGGTACAGTACTAGAAGCCACTAGTGTACCCATTTTATGTTAATTGTTTGATTTTTTTTGATCAGACAAAAGACAGACGAAGCTCACTTCCATCAGACAGACCTGCCTCTGCCCCTAAGCTCGGCCACCACCACAGCATCTACACTGATCAGCAGGAAAGTCCAGAAATAACAGTAAGTGCCAGTTATGGGTCTCAAACTGCAAAGTGTCATGACATCAGATTAGATACCAACACACTAAAAAAGTAAATGTTTGATAATCATTACTCTTGAATCCAATAGTTTTTTTTAACTATGTACACCTTTTACTAAAGAACATTGTCTTGGAGCAGCTTTGAAGAAATCTATGTCCAAACCCCAAAAGAGTAAGCACAGGGTGATATTGGCAAAATGAAATGAATATTCACTTTAAAATTTGAATGTTTGCTTGTAGCCATGTAAGTTTCTTCCACATCATAATGTGGATTGGTGATTCCTAATTGGCCCTAGGTGGGCGTGCATGATTTTATGCTGCGATGAACTGGTAAGCACTTCAGAATGAGGTTTTGCTGCAACCCGAGAGCTGCAATGTGGGAGTGCTGAAATTGATAATGATGTACAGATTATGTATTGGATATAATAACCGATGTGCAGTTTATATGCCTTGGGTTTATAGGATTCAATATTTAGTCCATCGGTTTAATAACATAAAAGGCCAGAAAATAGGACATAAATTAGCACATTTGACATGGTATGACATGCTGTTTTATGTAATATAATGTATAGAAGCAAATACATTTACATTTAAAAAACAAAAATATTCAACCAAACATAATCTTTAAACCAAATACTTTAAGATTATACTGAAGTATAAATAACTAACCAGTTTTGGGCAAAGTCATGCTTGGGTCCATAAATAAATCTTAATTCAGATTCAGAATCTTAATATATATATATAAATGCTGTATACCGATAGATACATGTATTCTGATATTTCATATCAACAAAAATATTGTAATGCAATAATAACGACCTGGCAAGTACAGCCAATGGGGGCAATGCAGCCCCCAACCATGGGCTCCAGTGCACCTGCCCCCACCCCCGGTAGTTACGCCCCAGGACTGGCATTCAGGACTAGCATCCAGGACTGGGGTTGGCAATTCATGTTGTTACAAATACAGCTGTGTGATTTTGGTATTGAAACCACACGACACCTTCATGAAATGCAAGGTGTAATTAAAATGTTAAAAGGCATATTTGCTAGTTGGCTATACAGTATGTGATGATTCTTCACAACTTTTTTTCAGACTCAAAAAAAGAAACTTCATGCAGAACTAAAACAAGTTTTAAGTCAAAAGAGAAGTCAGCTGAAAGAAAGTCACTCAGACCCTTCAGCCATGGATCCTCCAGAGAACACAGAAATAAAGGTAAGCAGGATTTCTATCTTTTATGTGTTACCATAAATACATCCCCTACCAATGTCTCACTATTGCAATTAAAACTCTGGAAATCGGCTTTCTGTAATGTAAGAAACTTTGAACATGTTCTGAATAACGAGCTATTATTTTTGGCTGATGTTAGTAATGTAAACCAGAATGAGCCTCAGGAGCAGTCAGGATAACTTAAGCATTTCTGTACACTCTAGACAAATTCGTCAGTGTCCATGTCTGGTTGTCAATCCTACCAATTACAGCCACATTTTCCCACTGAATTGTTTCCTCCTTTGGCTCAAAAATGCTGCTCTGTACCTTGTACTCTTGGATCCTGTAGACCCAAGTCACAGAAGAGTTACACAACAAGGTTTTCCTCTGGAATGGAACCCAAAGTTTAAAATGATCATCACTGGGTGTCCGAAATCATTACTGTTTCATCGATTGACAACCTACCTCTTAATTTAGCACTTTAAGCAGCATTAACGTAAATTTGAGAATAGGGTATATTACCAAGGCCTGGTTCAGCCTGGTTTACATCTGTGTCTCCTGTCTTTATGTTCTTGTTTGGTTTAAACACTACTCTAATCTAAGTTTCCTAAAATGACAAATGAAAAATTCACTGCTCTTCACAATATTTTACAGACACCAGAGGAAACGCACATATCAGAGGTGGTGGAGGTGGTGGTAGAAACAGAAGCTGAGGTAGGAGCTAGTGGGTACAGCGTAGTGGGTGGAGGAGCAAAGGGGATCTTCATCAAGGACGTCCTTAAAGACTCACCTGCAGAAAAACATCTCAGCCTGCAGAAAGGTTCATAAAAACTACTTAACATTCAGTTTCATAAATGTAATATTGCATATAGAGGTCACTTCTTGTCTGAGAAAGATGCTTTCTTTTCATAAATCAGTAACATGATGTAAATGCTGTTTTATGTAGTAAAATTAAATTTAATTAATGATTTATTCAAATGGTGCTTTTCCACCAGGGAGTGCAGTATGTTGTGGTTTTGTTACAAGAATTTATTTACATTTTCATCATCAGGCAAACTGTACTGTGCTACATTTATTTATCCTTTCTACCAGGACACCAAGAAGTAAGAAATTGCGCATTTAGAAAAAACATCACTATTAGTTGTATAGATAGAGCTTTATTGATCCCTGTGGAATCAATAGAATATATGGCACTCTGTATTCCCAGACAGGCTCCCATCCAAATACTGACTGAGCCTGACTCTGCTTAGTTCCAGAGATTGGACAAGATAATCATTCAATATATTTTTTGCTTTAAAAATAATTTGTTAATTATAAGGCGTATCTTACTAATTGATTCGGTTGTTACATAATAGGCACTGGGCACAGCTGGTGATTGTTGAGGTCCAACATAGTCCAACAGTATATGGACTGGCTTCTCTAAACTGCCCCTAGCTATTGAAAGTGTGATGCCCTGTGACAGACTTGTACTCCTGAGCAGGGTGCCTTCCAACCTTGCACCTCAGGTTTCTGAGATTGATACTTGACTACTTGTATCATTTTACTAATTTATTATTATTTATAAGTCACCAACCTACAACCTCCAGATACCTCCACCTACTTTTTCAAATCCACTTACCTGATGGAAAAGTGTAACAGACACTCACCATAGGTATTATTATTTCTGTTTTTGGATTAATAACAGTACCATGTACTGTACCACAATACACTGATCAGCCATAACATTAAAACCACCTCCTTGTTTCTACACTCACTGTCCATTTTATCAGCTCCACTTACCATATAGAAGCACTTTGTAGTTTTACAATTACTGACTGTAGTCCATCTATTTCCCTACATACCTTTTTAGGACCACAGGACCCCCACAGAGCAGGTATTATTTAGGTGGTGAATCATTCTCAGCAATGCAGTTACAATGACATGGTGGTGGTGTGTTAGTGTGTTGTGCTGGTATGAGTGGATCAGACACAGCAGCACTGCTGGAGTTTTTAAACACTGTGTTCACTCACTGTCCACTGTATTAGACATTCCTACCTAGTTGGTCCACCCTGTAGATGTAAAGTCAGAGACGATCGCTCATCTATTGCTGCTGTTTGAGTCGGTCATCTTCTAGACCTTCATCAGTGGCCACAGGACGCTGCCCATGGGGTGCTGTTGGCTGGATATTTTAGGTTGGTGGACTATTCTCAGTCCAGCAGGGACAGTGAGGTGTTTAAAATCTCCAGCAGCACTGCTGTGTCTGATCCACTCATACCAGCACAACACACACTAACACACCACCACCATGTCAGTGTCACTGCAGTGCTGAGAATGATCCACCACCTAAATAATACCTGCTCTGTGGGGGTCCTGACCATTGAAGAACAGGATGAAGGAGCTAACAAAGCATGCAGAAAAACAGATGGACTTTAGTCAGTAATTGTAGAACTTCAAAGTGCTTCTATATGGTAAGTGGAGCTGATAAAATAGACAATGTGAGTAGAAACAAGGAGGTGGTTTTAATGTTATGGGTGATCGATGTACTAATGTATGTTTAGGTATTACATATCCGAAAACAAAATGTACTGCCTAAAAGACATCATCAAAGAAAACCTTATTTATGGTTATTGCCTTATTCTTTAATTGTTTTGTGTGAAACCATATGGTCACTTTAATCAAACTTTGTTATTTACTATACCCTGGTCTTTTTTGTAGGAGATCAGCTGCTCAGTGCCAGGGTGTATTTCGATAATGTGAAATATGAAGATGCTCTGAAGATTCTTCAGTGTGCAGAACCTTACAAAGTTTCGTTCTTGTTGAAGAGGACCGTTCCACAAGCTGAAGTCAGTGCTTGTCCAGGTGCACCAAATGTTGAGCTAAGAGGACCTAAGGCTAAGATACAGAGAATGGTATAGCCAGTTCTTTTACACAAAACAGTAATTTTTTTATAAAACTTTGCAATGTGACTTCCAGATTTTGCAAATGAAACCTACCACAATACTTATGCAGGAAACATGTTCATTTCTTTCAGAGTGTGAAAAGCGTCAAACCTTTTAAAACTCAGAAGAAAATAGGAGGACGGTTTGGACTGAAAAGACTAAAGGAGAAAAATAAAACAACAGCTAAAGCAAAGTTAAACACTGAAGATACACCTGGTAGATTGGACGTCACTCCTGTTGACATTAAATCAAAGAAACGTGGAAAAATCTCTGCAGAGGCATCAGGACAACTAGAGGAGGTGATTCCCAGTGGCGGGAGAAAATGGAAAATAAGATTTCCAAGGACAAAAATAAAGTCTTCTAAAGGAGGTGTAAAAAATGTCAACACAGACATTTCCACACCAGAACTAAAGAAAGACGTGTCTGGAGCAGAGATTACAATAAAAGAAAAAGGTCCAACATTTCCCCAAAGCACAAAAGGTACATTTAACTCGTTAGATGACACAGTGAAAATAGCAAAATCAGAATTAGATGGCTCTGATGTTAAATTGAACTTACCAAAATTTAATTTGCCAAAACTAAGACTTTCCCAAAACTTAGATGAATCAGATGTTAAAGCAACCACAAAATTGGAGGGAAAAGTAAAAGTAAAGGGAGGCATTAAAATTGAGGGTGGGGCTAGTAAAGGTGGGACATTATATATGCCCCAGGATGATCTGTCCTTGTCAAACATTAAATTACCTGAGGGAAAAGTTAATGTTGAAAGTCCTGATATCACACTTGGGAAAGTAAGCACTCCATCCATTGATATCTCATTGCCAAAGGGAAAGGCTGAAAGTGAAATTGGCATCAAAGGACCTTCTGCAAAAGAAGGGAAAATTGATGTTTCTTTACCAACAGTAAAATCACCTGACGTCGAAATTACCTTAAAAGGTCCTGAGATTAAAAGTCATAAAATTCACAAGCCAGATATTGACCTCTCACTGCCAAAAGGAAAAGTGAAGGGTGATGTAGATCTCGAAGGTGGAGCAAGTAAAGGAGGAAAATTCCATCTGCCCCAGGTTGATTTTTCTCTACCCAAAATAAAGAATCCTAATGTAGACCTAAATATTGAAAGCCGCAAAGGTGGACATATTAGTATGCCAACTGTTGATCTTTCTTTGCCCAAAGGTAAAGTGGATGCAGGCGTTGATGTCAATGCATCTTCTGCAAAAGGAGGGAAATTTGAACTGCCCAAATTCGATATCTCTTTACCCAAAGGTAAAGTGGATGCAGGCGTTGATGTCAATGCATCTTCTGCAAAAGGAGGGAAATTTGAACTGCCCAAATTCGATATCTCTTTGCCCAAAGGTAAAGTGGATGCAGGCGTTGATGTCAATGCATCTTCTGCAAAAGGAGGGAAATTTGAACTGCCCAAATTCGATATCTCTTTGCCCAAAGGTAAAGTGGATGCAGGCGTTGATGTCAATGCATCTTCTGCAAAAGGAGGGAAATTTGAACTGCCCAAATTCGATATCTCTTTGCCCAAAGGTAAAGTGGATGCAGGCGTTGATGTCAATGCATCTTCTGCAAAAGGAGGGAAATTTGAACTGCCCAAGTTCGATATCTCTTTACCCAAAGTAAAATCACCAGAAGTTGAAATTTCCTTACCAGAAATGAAATTGCCAGAGGGTAAGATCAATATTGAAGGCCCTGACATTAAGAGTGGCAAGTTACATATGCCTGATATTGACATCTCTTTACCAAAAGGTAAAGGGAATGTTGATCTTGAAGGTGATGTTAGTAAAGGAGAAAAGTTTCATCTACACCACTCTGATCTGTCCCTGCCAAAAATGAAGTTACCAGAAGGAAAAATCAACATTGAAGGTCCTGATGTCAAACTCGGGAAAGTCAGCATGCCATCCATTGATATCTCATTGCCAAAGGGAAAGGCTGAAGGAGAAATTGGCATCAAAGGACCTTCTGCAAAAGGAAAAAAGATTGAAATGCCAAAGCTTGATGTTTCTATACCAACTGTAAAATCACCTGAAGTTGATATCAACTTGAAAGGACCTGAGATCAAGTCTCACAAGATTCACATGCCAGATATTGACCTCTCACTGCCAAAAGGAAAAGTGAAGGGTGATATAGATCTTGAAGGTGGAGCAGGTAAAGGAGGAAAATTCCATCTGCCCCAGGTTGATCTTTCTCTACCCAAAATGAAAACACCTAATGTAGACCTTAATATTGAGGGCCCAAAAGGTGGACATATTAGTATGCCAACTGTTGACCTTTCTTTGCCCAAAGTGGATGCAAGCGTTGATGTCAATGCACCTTCTGCAAAAGGGGGGAAATTTGAACTGCCCAAATTTGATATCTCTTTACCGAAAGTAAAATCACCAGAAGTTGATATTTCCTTACCAGAAATGAAATTGCCAGAGGGTAAGATCAATATTGAAGGCCCTGACATTAAGAGTGGCAAGTTACAAATGCCTGATATTGACATCTCTTTACCAAAAGGAAAAGGGAATGTTGATCTTCAAGGTGATGTTAGTAAAGCAGGAAAGTTTCATCTACCCAAGGTTGATCTTTCTCTACCCAAAATGAAGACTCCTAATGTAGACCTAAATATTCAGGGCCCCAAAGGTGGACATATTAGTATGCCAACTGTTGACCTTTCTTTGCCCAAAGGCAAAGTGGATGTAGGCATTGATGTCAATGCACCTTCTGCAAAAGGAGGAAAGATCGATATGCCAAAGGTTGATGTTTCTTTACCAACCGTAAAAACACCTGAAATTGATATCAACCTAAAAGGACCTGAGATCAAGTCTCACAAGATTCACATGCCAAATATTGACCTCTCACTGCCAAAAGGAAAAGTGAAGGGTGATATAGATCTTGAAGGTGGAGCAAGTAAAGGAGGAAAATTCCATCTGCCCCAGGTAGATTTTTCTCTACCCAAAATGAAAACACCTAATGTTGACCTAAATATTGAGGGCTCCAAAAGTGGACATATTAGTATGCCAACTGTTGACGTTTCTTTGCCCAAAGGCAAAATGGATGCAGGCATTGATGTCAATGCACCTTCTGTAAAAGGGGGGAAATTTGAACTGCCCAAATTCGATATATCTTTACCCAAAGTAAAGTCACCAGAAGTTTATATTTCCTTACCAGAAAAAAAACTGCCAGAAGGTAAGATCAATATTGAAGGCCCTGACATTAAGAGTGGCAAGTTACATATGCCTGATATTGACATCTCTTTACCAAAAGGAAAAGTGAAGGGTGATCTTGAAGGTGATGTTAGTAAAGGGGGAAAGTTTCATCTACCCAAGGTTGATCTGTCCCTGCCAAAAGTGAAGTTACCAGAGGGAAAGATTGAAGGTCCTGATGTTAAACTCGGGAAAGTCAGCATGCCATCCATTGATATCTCATTGCCAAAAGGAAAGGCTGAAGGAGAAATTGGCATCAAAGGACCTTCTGCAAAAGGAGGAAAGTTTGAAATGCCAAAGGTTGATGTGTCTTTACCAACTGTGAAATCACCTGAAGTTGATATCAACTTGAAAGGACCTGGAATCAAGTCTCACAAGATTCACATGCCAGATATTGACCTCTCACTGCCAAAAGGAAAAGTGAAGGGTGATATCGATCTTGAAGGTGGAGCAGGTAAAGGAGGAAAATTCCATCTACCCCAGATAGATTTTTCTCTACCCAAAATGAAAACACCTAATGTAGACTTTAATATTGAGGGCCCCAAAGGTGGACATATTAGTATGCCAACTGTTGACTTTTCTTTGCCCAAAGTGGATGCAAGCATTGATGTCAATGCACCTTCTGCAAAAGGGGGGGAATTTGAACTGCCCAAATTTGATATTTCTTTACCCAAAGTAAAGTCACCAGAAGTTGATATTTCCTTACCAGAAATGAAATTGCCAGAGGGTAAGATCAATATTGAAGGCCCTGACATTAAGAGTGGCAAGTTACAAATGCCTGATATTGACATCTCTTTACCAAAAGGAAAAGGGAATGTTGATCTTCAAGGTGATGTTAGTAAAGCAGGAAAGTTTCATCTACCCAAGGTTGATCTTTCTCTACCCAAAATGAAGACTCCTAATGTAGACCTAAATATTCAGGGCCCCAAAGGTGGACATATTAGTATGCCAACTGTTGACCTTTCTTTGCCCAAAGGCAAAGTGGATGTAGGCATTGATGTCAATGCACCTTCTGCAAAAGGAGGAAAGATTGAAATGCCAAAGCTTGATATTTCTATACCAACTGTAAAATCACCTGAAGTTGATATCAACCTGAAAGGACCAGAGATCAAGTCTCACAAGTTTCACATGCCAGATATTGACCTCTCACTGCCAAAAGGAAAAGTGAAGGGTGATATAGATCTCGAAGGTGGAGCAAGCAAAGGAGGAAAATTCCATCTGCCCCAGGTTGATTTTTCTCTACCCAAAATGAAGACTCCTAATGTAGACCTAAATATTGAGAGCCCCAAAGGTGGACATATTAGTATGCCAACTGTTGACCTTTCTTTGCCCAAAGGCAAAGTGGATGCAAGCATTGATGTCAATGCATCTTCTGCAAAAGGGGGGAAATTTGAACTGCCCAAATTCGATATCTCTTTACCCAAAGTAAAATCACCAGAAGTTGATATTTCCTTACCAGAAATGAAATTGCCAGAGGGTAAGATCAATATTGAAGGCCCTGACATTAAGAGTGGCAAGTTACATATGCCTGTTATCGACATAACTTTACCAAAAGGAAAAGGGAATGTTGATCTTGAAGATGATGTTAGTAAAGGAGGAAAGTTTCATCTACCCAAGGTTGATCTGTCCCTGCCAAGAATGAAGTTACCAGAGGGAAAGATTGAAGGTCCTGATGTCAAACTCGGGAAAGTCAGCATGCCATCCATTGATATCTCATTGCCAAAGGGAAAGGCTGAAGGAGAAATTGGCATCAAAGGACCTTCTGCAAAAGGAGGAAAGTTTGAAATGCCAAAGGTTGATGTTTCTATACCAACTGTAAAATCACCTGAAGTTGATATCAACCTAAAAGGACCAGAGATCAAGTCTCACAAGTTTCACATGCCAGATATTGACCTCTCACTGCCAAAAGGAAAAGTGAAGGGTGATATAGATCTCGAAGGTGGAGCAAGCAAAGGAGGAAAATTCCATCTGCCCCAGGTTGATTTTTCTCTACCCAAAATGAAGACTCCTAATGTAGACCTAAATATTGAGAGCCCCAAAGGTGGACATATTAGTATGCCAACTGTTGACCTTTCTTTGCCCAAAGGCAAAGTGGATGCAAGCATTGATGTCAATGCATCTTCTGCAAAAGGGGGGAAATTTGAACTGCCCAAATTCGATATCTCTTTACCCAAAGTAAAATCACCAGAAGTTGATATTTCCTTACCAGAAATGAAATTGCCAGAGGGTAAGATCAATATTGAAGGCCCTGACATTAAGAGTGGCAAGTTACATATGCCTGTTATCGACATAACTTTACCAAAAGGAAAAGGGAATGTTGATCTTGAAGATGATGTTAGTAAAGGAGGAAAGTTTCATCTACCCAAGGTTGATCTGTCCCTGCCAAGAATGAAGTTACCAGAGGGAAAGATTGAAGGTCCTGATGTCAAACTCGGGAAAGTCAGCATGCCATCCATTGATATCTCATTGCCAAAGGGAAAGGCTGAAGGAGAAATTGGCATCAAAGGACCTTCTGCAAAAGGAGGAAAGTTTGAAATGCCAAAGGTTGATGTTTCTATACCAACTGTAAAATCACCTGAAGTTGATATCAACCTAAAAGGACCAGAGATCAAGTCTCACAAGTTTCACATGCCAGATATTGACCTCTCACTGCCAAAAGGAAAAGTGAAGGGTGATATAGATCTCGAAGGTGGAGCAAGCAAAGGAGGAAAATTCCATCTGCCACAGGTTGATTTTTCTCTACCCAAAATGAAGACTCCTAATGTAGACCTAAATATTGAGAGCCCCAAAGGTGGACATATTGGTATGCCAACTGTTGACCTTTCTTTGCCCAAAGGCAAAGTGGATGCAAGCATTGATGTCAATGCACCTTCTGCAAAAGGGGGGAAATTTGAACTGCCCAAATTCGATATCTCTTTACCCAAAGTAAAATCACCAGAAGTTGATATTTCCTTACCAGAAATGAAATTGCCAGAGGGTAAGATCAATATTGAAGGCCCTGAGATTAAGAGTGGCAAGTTGCATATGCCTGATATTGACATCTCTTTACCAAAAGGTAAAGGGAATGTTCATCTTGAAGGTGATGTTAGTAAAGGGGGAAAGTTTCATCTACCCCACATTGATCTGTCCCTGCCAAAAATGACGTTACCAGAGGGAAAGATTGAAGGTCCTGATGTCAAACTCGGGAAAGTCAGCATGCCATCCATTGATATCTCATTGCCAAAGGGAAAGGCTGAAGGAGAAATTGGCATCAAAGGACCTTCTGCAAAAGGAGGAAAGTTTGAAATGCCAAAGGTTGATGTTTCTATACCAAGTGTGAAATCAGCTGAAGTTGATATCAACCTGAAAGGACCAGAGATCAAGTCTCACAAGTTTCACATGCCAGATATTGACCTCTCACTGCCCAAAGGAAAAGTGAAGGGTGATATAGATCTCGAGGGTGGAGCAAGCAAAGGAGGAAAATTCCATCTGCCCCAGGTTGATTTTTCTCTACCCAAAATGAAGACTCCTAATGTAGACCTAAATATTGAGAGCCCCAAAGGTGGACATATTAGTATGCCAACTGTTGACCTTTCTTTGCCCAAAGGCAAAGTGGATGCAAGCATTGATGTCAATGCACCTTCTGCAAAAGGGGGGAAATTTGAACTGCCCAAATTTGATATTTCTTTACCCAAAGTAAAGTCACCAGAAGTTGATATTTCCTCACCAGAAATTAAATTGCCAGAGGGTAAGATCAATATTGAAGGCCCTGACATTAAGAGTGGCAAGTTACAAATGCCTGATATTGACATGTCTTTACCAAAAGGAACAGGGAATGTTGATCTTCAAGGTGATGTTAGTAAAGCAGGAAAGTTTCATCTACCCAAGGTTGATCTGTCCCTGCCAAAAATGAAGTTACCAGAGGGAAAGATTGAAGGTCCTGATGTCAAACTCGGGAAAGTCAGCATGCCATCCATTGATATCTCATTGCCAAAGGGAAAGGCTGAAGGAGAAATTGGCATCAAAGGACCTTCTGCAAAAGGAGGAAAGTTTGAAATGCCAAAGGTTGATGTTTCTATACCAAGTGTGAAATCACCTGAAGTTGATATCAACCTGAAAGGACCTGAGATCAAGTCTCACAAATTTCACATGCCAGATATTGACCTCTCACTGCCAAAAGGAAAAGTGAAGGGTGATGTAGATCTTGAAGGTGGTGCAAGCAAAGGAGGAAAATTTCATCTGCCCCAGGTTGATTTTTCTCTACCCAAAATGAAAACACCTAATGTTGACCTAAATATTGAGGGCCCCAAAAGTGGACATATTAGTATGCCAACTGTTGACCTTTCTTTGCCCAAAGTGGATGCAAGCATTGATGTCAATGCACCTTCTGTAAAAGGGGGGAAATTTGAACTGCCCAAATTTGATATTTCTTTACCCAAAGTAAAGTCACCAGAAGTTGATATTTCCTCACCAGAAATGAAATTGCCAGAGGGTAAGATCAATATTGAAGGCCCTGACATTAAGAGTGGCAGGTTAGATATGCCTGATTTTGACATCTCTTTACCAAAAGGAAAAGTGAAGGGTGATCTTGAAGGTGATATTAGTAAAGGAGGAAAGTTTCATCTACCCAAGGTTGATTTTTCTCTACCCAAAATGAAGACTCCTAATGTAGACCTAAATATTGAGGGCCCCAAAGGAGGACATATTAGTATGCCAACTGTTGACCTTTCTTTGCCCAAAGGCAAAGTGGATGCAGGCATTGATGTCAATGCACCTTCTGCAAAAGGGGGGAAATTTGAACTGCCCAAATTTGATATTTCTTTACCCAAAGTAAAGTCACCAGAAGTTGATATTTCCTTACCAGAAATAAAACTGCCAGAAGGTAAGATCAATATTGAAGGCCCTGACATTAAGAGTGGCAAGTTACATATGCCTGATATTGACATCTCTTTACCAAAAGGAAAAGGGAATGTTGATCTTGAAGGTGTTAGTAAAGGAGGAAAGTTTCATCTACCCAAGGTTGATCTGTCCCTGCCAAAAATAAAGTTACCAGAGAGAAAGATCAATGTTGGAGGTCCTGATGTCAAATTTGGGAAAGGAAAAAGAGAAAAAACTTTTGATTCCAGTGTTAGTGGACGTACAAGTGGAAATATAAAGATTCCAACTATGAAGCTGCCCTCTGTTGATTTATCAGCACCTAAGGTGGACCTAGATTTTGGTCTACCAAAAGAAAAAGGTAAAGATCAAGAGGAGATTAAGCTTCTTAAAATGGAAGGCAGCAGACCATCATCTGGAGTAAGTTTTGAAATACCTGATGTGACACTAAAATTGCCCAAAATCTCACCTCCAAAATTTGGAGGAAAAGTAAAACATGAAGACAAACTCATAGAAGGCCCTAGTATTTCTGCTAATTTGGATTTAGAAAAAAAAGAAATAGATGATAATAGAAAAATTAAAAGTAATGTTAAGAAACCAAAAATGAAAACGCTAACTCCAGTAGTACTCCCTGGTGGCCTGGATGCTTCACTTGATGTAGAAGCAGAGGATGTGGGCCATTGTAAAGCTTCTAGTTTGGACACAAAAGCCAGAGTGAAAATGCCATCAGTTGAGATATCTTTACCAGTAGCAAAAATACCAGAAAGAGAGGCATTGTTGCCTAAAACTGAGATTGATGTTTTTGACAAGGACATCAAGAGTTATGAGGGTAGTTTAAAAATTCCAAAGATGCCAACTATTGACATAGAATTACCAAAAGTTGATCTGAATGTTGTCTTTCCAAAGGTAAAACATGATTTGACCACTGACTCCACAATTACAAGCAAAGGCCAAGGAACAAATGCACATACAGAATGTAGTACTGCAGTTATTGGTTCAAAAAATGGATTTTCAGGTCCTAATATTGAAATGAAAGCACCAAAGATACCAGAGTTAGACTTTGATATTGGTGTTGCCCAAGATGACACTGACAAGAATAAAGACAACACAAAAACAAGTGCCAAAATGAGAATACCAAAGTTTGGGGTCCCTCTACCTGCTCCTGATTCACAATTACCTGAACTCACCAGTAAACATGAAAGCTCGCCTATGCCAAGGGTAAAGAAAGCAGTGTTTGTTTTGGTTAGCTCCCAAACTGAAAGCTGTGCAATTGTAAGTAGTGAAGCAAATAAAGAGCCAATCAAGAACAGTTCTGGAACGTTAGATTTAAAAGATAAAAGAACAGATTCAGATGGCAAAGATGCAGAAATAAACAAATTTGTGTTGCCCAAAGTTGACATTTCTTTACCACAGTCAAAAAATGTCAGAGAAAAAGGAGACCTGGAAATGAACGTTAAAATTGGGAAGGAGAGCTCAAACGAAAGCATAGAAAACAAAGGGGGAAAACCTAAATCTGGAAAAATATCCTTCCCTGGTTTAAAGAAGAAAGCAGTACAGGGCAATGAAGGTGAGAGCAGTTGTGTGGTGTCGTCAAGAGCCAGGACAGAAATGTTAGCAGAACGTCAGTCATCTGAGTCTCCAGATCCAATACCACATGGGCATACCATTAGTCAGGATGTGGAAAAAAAAGGGGCAACATCTAGATTTAGAGTTCCCAAAATCACTCTTAGCCCCCATTCTACCGGTAACCTTCAAATTACACCAGAGGGATCTCCAAGGGGCAGCAAGTTGTCTCTGCAGTACTCAAGTGAAGATATTTCAGAAGGTATCTACAGAAGATTGCCACAAGCTGAATTCTCAACTCAGGAGGGTTTTTCCCAGCAAGTAGTTAAGACTACAGAAGAGGGGACAGTCACAAAAATAACAAAGACAACAAAATATACGTGTGAATCAAAAAGCAGCAGCTCGACAACAACCTGGAGTCAGTAAATTATACAAGTATTGTGTATAAGTAGCTCTGTTCTTGTTGTTGCTATTTTTGTGTTTAGATGAAATTAATGTTTAGATTAATACATTCAGTATTTATTGTAAAATATGTTTATTTTCATATATTAGCAACTAATAATACTTTAAAAATAAAGATAATAACTGTTTATCATACCTCTCAGTGTGCGATTGAAAAAAATGACTAAAAGTTTAAATTGTATTATAATCTTTGAAGTTTTAATTTCTGAATGATGTGATTAAAGCTGTTATTTTGTTAAAGCTGGAATTATTTTCATAAATTGCTAGAAAATTCATTTTTTCATATGTAACAAATAACTTGTATATACTTAGTTTAGAATAATTTTATTTGAAGTGCAAAAAAGGTTTAAAAAAGATTTTTTTTTTTAATCTAACAGCTAAATGCACTGAATTGTGATAGACAAATTTCTTTGTTCAAATGAGCGTTTTAGGATAAAATATCTGAGTAAAATTTTACTTTGGCTTGTTTGTTTTCTTTAATCACTGTGCTGATGATCACACGTAACAGACAGCAAGCAATATTACTGTATATTTCAGTACTGATAAACATGGTTTCTATTTTCTTTCTCTTCATTCTGGAGAAAAAAATCTTATGCCAAGTTCACGCTACACGACGTTCCAAGTCGTCAGGTCTCTGTACAGTTCACACTACACGACTGGATCTCTTGTAATCGGGAGTCTTTCAAGTCGGTGTATATTTCACACTACACGACTGATCGGCGATAGGGGGTTTCACACTAAATGATCTATCACCAACTGGAATCGCAGCTTCTCTGGTCTCTCAAACTACATTTTGTCACAAAACAAACGCGAGAAGTGACGTAAGGTTTAATGAAACCACGTCCAAAAATGCACGTCAACAAGTAGCGAGCGATCAAAGTTTGTGCGCTGATGTGCAGCGTAAAATCAAAGAGGAAAAATAAATGAATCTGAGTGGATTTGGCTACGTGAACAGCGGGGATTGTTCTATAGTGAGTTGGAGGTTAATAAATATTTTTGCAACGTTGGTGTTATGTTTTGAAGTCGCAGGGCTAAAATCAGGGCAAAAATCGTGTAGTGTGAACTAGGCATAAGCTGGATAAAAATATATAATAGGTTATAACACCTGAAACTGCTTTTTAATAATCTGTGGATCTCTGAAGTAGATTGGAGTAACATGAAACAGCAAATTGTACTAATAAATTCACAGATTAACATTGTTATATATGTTCGAATGTGAAATGTAAATATATTTCTTTGTGCAATGAGGCATGGATTTCGTGTTTTTATTTGTTCATTAATAGTAGGGTCTGATTTTTACAGTAAAAGTAAAAAATTAAGAGACATTTGAATTAGCATTAGCAAGTGAATCTAACCTGAGGTCAATTTTTGCTACCTGCACACAAGATTTATATCGTAATACTGTTTTAAAATGATTTAATTTAACTGTTCCTACATTTATACGTCAGGTGTAAATAAATATTTGTTTCTACAGTTCAAAGATCATACAGATTGATTGTGTAGTAATTCAAATGAGAATAATTTGTCTCGTTAGCACTAACGTAAAAGTTACCTCGGAGATTCGATTCCCAAAGCTCGACTCGTAACTTTTACGGTTTAGTACCTAAACGAACTGAATCGAGATGAGGGAACCGATTCTGGAGCCGTCTCATCCATATTTGGCTCGTGTAATGATTAAAGATTATCAGCAGAGGTCGCTGTAACGCATAAGAGTAACAGCTTCACTCTGGTGTTAAAAACAAACGCTTCAGGTGTTTAGTGTTTAATATTGGGTCAGTCAAGGCGCCTGAGTGCAAGCTGTTATGTCCATAAAAAGGTCAAGGTTCTACAGACTAAGCTAATTCATGATTTAGTAAACGTTTTTTTAATCAGCCAATCAGCAGAGAGCGAAAATTGATGCCACTACACTGCATACTGTTTGTTTATTTGTTTATTGGGACTTTAACGTCATGTTTCACACCTTGGTTACATTCATAACAGGAACGTCAGTCACTCACCACACAAGGTTCTTCGGTTCACAAGGTTATATCGAACACAGTCCTGGACAATTTTGTATCTCCAGTTCACCTCACTTGAACGTCTTTGGACTGTGGGAGGAAACCGGAGCTCCCGGAGGAAACCCACGCAGACACGGGGAGAACATACAAACTCCACACAGAAAGGACCCGGACTGCCTTACCTGGAGATCGAACCCAGGACCTTCTTTGTGTGAGGCGACGGTGTAACCTCAGAGCCACCGTGCCGCCCCACTGCATACTGTATAAGACTTCAATTCTGATTCAAAATAGACTGAAATGTGAGACAGTACACCAATAGATTTGTGATATATTTTATTATTTATTCACATTTTTCTTTTAGAGGTTTTTAGTATATTTAATATGCTTTTATTGCGATTTCAGTTGTATTTAATGTAACAATAAAAGTGTATTGTAACATACTGTATATGTTTATTGGAAATATATTTTTAGTTAGGCTCTATTTACATTTTACATTTTCGGCATTTAGCAGACGCTTTTATCCAAAGCGACTTACAGTACTGTGACAGTATACATACTAAGTAATTGAGGGTTAAGGGCCTTGCTCAAGGGCCCAACAGTGGCAACCTGGCTGCAGTGGGGTTTGAACCAGCGACCTTTGGATGACTAGTCCAGTACCTTAACCACTAGGCCACAACAAAACATTATATATATTGAAGTATACAGAATCTGAGCAAATTACAAAACAATACCCAAAAAATACCAAAGAATAAGTAATAAAAAATTGCAATGCACATCATGTAGCCTAATGCAATCTCCACAAACAAAATTTAAGTATTACACAGTATTTAAGTAATCACAGGAGAGGGTGAAAAAAACAACCAGCTCTATCAAGGACAATCTAGAGTAGAATTTTTTAAATATGTTCTAAGAAAGGGTCCAAACAGGGGCGTAACTACAGGGGGGGCAGGGCATGAACTCACTTCACTTTAATTTAATTTCACCTACCTTTAATTCATTCTGATCAGCTATCAGCATGCAGCATATATATACATATGAAATTTGTTGAGGGGGCCCCACATTTTTTTTGCACTGGGGCCCATGAGCTCCTAGTTACGCCACTGGATCCCAAACTTAGTGAAATCTTTTTACAGAGCCAGTTGGGCTTTTGGGATTTTAATAACCTGGTTGTAAGTGTCTAAGCATTATGAGCATCAAACATGCAAAAGAATGAATTCACCACCAACAAAACAAAACCAAAAATAGTTAATAAGTATGATTTGTGGCAGCAATAATTGTTTTGATTGTAGTAAAATCACGATGATAATAAAATCAATTAACACTGTGATCTATAATTAAAGGAAAACGTCCATGTTTAATTATTTCTTAATAGCAGAAAATGCCTTGTAATGCCAGAGCGTTGAAAAAACCTAAAACAACTGATATGATGTCAAGGTGTCTTAATGAAGTAGAGAAGCAATTCCACTTTTAAAAAGCAATGTGGCCTGTTAAACAACCAGGTGAAGGTTTATTAGTATTGATGCACTGATTAAAAATCAGTGATTGTCCCCCTGTACATCCCCTTTGTACTGCCCACTTAATGTGGGTGCTTGTGTGGGTGAGCATTATGCATTGTGAGGGGGCATTCGTGCTCGAGTGTGGGCACCATTGTGTGGGTGTGTGTGTGTGTGTGTGTGTGTATTGCAGTAAAGTGAAAGGGGGCGATGGTGCGCTGTTGAGAGTCACGGTGAGCTCTGATGGCGGTGTTACACCACCGCTGTTTCAATATCCGACTATATTTCTCTATATGCTATTTAAAAAATTCAGTTAATCATAATAATAATAAAAAAACCGAGATCGTGTCGAAATATCGGATACAGACTGGATTAGACACGCGTCCGTCGGGCTGCGGGCATCAACACATTGTTCCTGGATGGAGAAAATGATGATCGCAGCATCGAGGTAAAAGCCTGAAATCCTAAATGTAATCGATTATGTATTATATTGATGAAAATGCTCAGTGTGTGATGTTTAATAGATAGAGATTTGCGCATTTGGGGATTATTTGATCTTCTGTGGTATCTTGGTGCAGCATCTTATCATCATCATCACCGTCATCATCATGGGTACCGAGTGTGAGATCCACCATGTACACTCTGCATTATTGTATATACAGTTATTAGTACACACTGTTATATAACACAGTGTGCATAAATGTAATGTATACAATACGTAGAATTAATCAGAATTTACACTTTATTACAGAATGAGAGGAAAAATACAATAAATCTCTAAATCCCTGGTGCATTAACACCTACAGCTCAGATCAAGATTTCACCTACACTTGTGAGGGAAGTATTTAAATGAGGTTCAGGGATTTAAACCATTTCTTTATATGACCGAACGATCACAATGTATTCCTTTCTTGTCCAATAAATAAATAAATAATTGAGTTCCTCCATAACTCTCACCTACGCCAAAAACTGGCACCTTGAATCTAGACTGGAGTTTGTTTCTGATTACATGAACATGGCCTGTTTATAACAGCCCTCAAGCCAGTAATGTAGCTTGCTTAACTGTGGACAGTCTAACCAGTCACCCATTTTACACCAGCTTCTAAACCATGGGGGCGACACGGTGGCTAAGTGGGTAGCACTGTCGCCTCACAGCAAGAGGGTCCTGGGTTCGATCCCAGGTGGGGCGGTCCGGGTCCTTTCTGTGTGGAGTTTGCATGTTCTCCCCAAGCCGAGGAAATAGAGAGAGAGGGATTTAAACCATTTCTTTTTATGACTGAACGATCACAATGTATTCCTTTTCTTGTCCAATAAATAAATAAATAATTGAGTTCTTTTATAACTCTCACCTACGCCAAAAACTGGCACCTTGAATCTAGACTGGAGTTTGTTTCTGATCACATGAACATGGCCTCTTTATAACAGCCCTCAAGCCAGTAATGTAGTCAAGCTTGCTTAACTGTGGACAGTCTCACCAGTCACCCATTTTACACCAGCTTCTAAACCATGGGGACGACACGGTGGCTAAGTGGGTAGCACTGTCGCCTCACAGCATGAGGGTCCTGGGTTCGATCCCCAGGTGGGGCGGTCCGGGTCCTTTCTTTGTGGAGTTCGCATGTTCTCCCCGTGTCTGTGTGGGTTTCCTCCGGGTGCTTTGGTTTCCTCACACAGTCCAAAGACGTGTGAGTGAGGTGAATTGGAGATACAAAATTGTCCATGACTGTGTTCAATATAACCTTGTGAACTGATGAATCTTGTGTAAGCAGTAACTACCGTTTATGTCATGAATGTAACCAAAGAGTGTAAAACATGACGTTAAAATCCTAACAAAATTTATATTAATAAACTAAACCCTGGCTGGCTGGCATTTTGTTTTTAGATAATGTCAGAACATCCAGACAAATTTCTTCTTGGCGTCTAAAGAGTTACAATTCATTTTACAGATAAACCTGATGTCACTTTTATTAATAATACATTTTTAGATCTGTACAGAGCTTTCTAGATCTTCTCATTCCAGTTGTAGCTCAGTCCAGTGGGTGCAGTCAACCTGCCCTATTGATACTGACGCTGTGTAGTCAATCATACAATCACTAATGAGGAATTAGCAGGCCCTGCCAGAAAGTTAAATAACATTATAACACGTTATACCGAAGTGTTTGCACCAAAAATGTCCAGAACTCACTACAGACTTTGTCACAGACTGGACTGAATAATGAAGAACTCCAACTGTTTACATTATTATTATTTTTTGCTAGTAATAGCTTTTAGTTCAATTTAATGTTGTGTTTGTATGATTTGTGTAAATCCTATTTATTCAAATGATCCTCCAGGGCACCCAAGGATGATGGGGGTCCCTGCTGAGTCTGGTTCCTCTCAAGCTTTCTTCCTGTATTTTTAAGGGAGTTTTTCTTTGCCACTGTTGCCCTCGGCTTGCTCAACAGGGGTTTTTGGTCTGTTGGTCCTGGATTCTGTCAATGTCCATTGTAAAAAGCGCTACACAAATAAATTTGACTTAACTTGACTATACGTAACCACACTCAAAATTAAAGGTCCCCAGACTGTCATGGAATACATGTTCCTTACAAGTGTATATAAACTTTTGACTCTACTTGTACATCCCACTGTTAGTCAGCTAACATATTATTTTTATTTTATTATTATTATTAAGTGCTCTCCAATTGATCCTGTTTTTTCCTTCAGTGCCGTCCTCTTTCTCCTTTACTTTAACTCTTTCAAACATCCTGCATGTCATTATAAACATTTAATTTTGTAGGTTTATGGGAGATCTAATAAGTTCTGCTGTTTTCTTTCACAGCATTTAATTCTTCAGAGCAGAAACAATCTTACCCAGAATGCTCCAGCACAACAACAACAATAACCACCCGTGCCTGGATGTGGCCCACAGAGAGCTGCTTCACGGCTGCAAACGAGGTGGTGCTACATTCAGCAGCGCCCTCGGATTTAACGCCATCCCGCTAATTAAAGGTCTGAGGGCGTGGGCGGTCAGCGGAGGATATTCACGGAGCAGAAAAAAAGCTGCAGCTGCTTCTCAGGTCTCTGAACCTCTTCATGAAGGCCAAATTGGGACTACCCATAGGAAAACGCACAACAGCGTAGGTTCGTTTCGTACCCCCAGGGTCAGACAGGGCGGACCTGGTGCTTTGCTTACTGTTGCTACATTAAAGGACTCTGATGGAGGCAGGCAAACTCAGACTAGGTGCCTCTTTCTCAAAGCTGATGGGGAAAGTTACCTGTGCACTATGAGAACCAGAGCAACCGACAGAAGATCTGGGAGAGGGGGTCAGGAAAGTGTGGGTGGCTGTGATGCCAAACCTCAGGCTGTCCGAAAGTGGCGGAAGCCCAGTAAAAAACCAAAATCTGCAGATAACATTGCAGGAGCTAAGGACAAAAAGGATCCCGTAGTAAAGTGCCAACAGGCTAAACAAAGCCATACAAGTACCAGCAGTGTAGAGGTTCATCATGGTAAAGATCACATAGATGGTTGTGAAGCAACCACTGACACCTTTACTTCTAAAAATAATCACAGTATAAGAGTGGGGGAAGATGATACACTAGAGTCTAGCCTTAAACACCATAGTAGTGAGGATCGTATGGTCCATGACTTGTCAATTTCTACTAAAGAGGAAACCACAGAAACTCTTCGAGATCTGTACCATGTTCCAAAATCTACCGAGAGTGGTACAACCATTAGTCATAGTCACTCTGAAACATCAGACACCATTGAAAGTGAGATTGACATTTTACAAAATGAAAATCTGAATAAACCCAGCGTATCTGAAGTGCTAGGATCTGAAGAGCTCTGTCTTGAGCCTAACAAACCTGTGCAGGACACCAGTAACAAGAATAAAACTTTGTTTACCATCAGCTATGGCCACCAGGACAAGGATAAGGATGGAACTTCATTAGCAGTTATCAGCAGCTGCTATAAAGAGACTAGCATAACTGCTTTATCCAGGAACTCTTTAGATGATTCTTTAAAAGAACACAAAGATAAACATGAGCTAAACACCAGGATAGAAGATAGTGCCCTCAACATAAATGGTGAAAGGGAGAAATATGAGATCATAAACGTTAATAATGAGGACAATCTTGCAAGTTTTCCTCAAGATAAGGCAGATATAGATACAAGATCTGATATAGGAAATGCAGTGAACACCAACACCAAACAGTTGCAGCTCGCTAATTCTTCATCACAAGGTTCTAGCATGTCCAGATCCACTGGTGAAGCCACACCCCCATCTAATCTACCAAACCCAAACTCTCTTAAATCCCTAATCAGCCAGGACGAGGAGGGGGTCGAGGGTGAGAGATTAGCCCTAACACCGGACACTGAGCTGCTAGCAAAGAAGGACCTGGTCCAGGACAAGAACAAGGTGGCGAATAAAGGGACTGGAACTGTAGACGAGGAAGAGGAGGATGAGTTTGGGTTCTTTATGAAGGCAGGAGATGAACAGATCTGGAATAAAGGATCTAATGAGCTCCGAATAGTGCCTTGTGAAAAGCAGGATGACATGGGTGAGTGGATTATTGTAATCTTTTGAGGATTTAGAAATGGTTTCATCTAGAGTTATAGTCTAATGTGTACATACAAATGTACCTAAAGTAAACATGCCAGTCAGATGATTTCCATAATTTCTGCAACTGTTCTTTTCTTGTGGCTGAATGGTGTATTTGAGCTCTGTGGCTGGATCAGGGTCTTTTTTCTTGGATGACTGCCTCTAAGCTCAAAGTGCTTGCCTGACTGTGAAGAATCTCACTCATGTTCCAGCAGTTTTTCACAAGTGGCAAATCAGTTTTGGTGTTTCATAGATTATATCTGTTTTATATAGATATACACTGATTAGCCATAACATTATGACCACCTCCTTGTTTCTACACTCACTGTCCATTTATCAGCTCCACTTACCATATAGAAGTACTTCTATAGTTTTACAATTACTGACTGTAGTCCATCTCTTTCTCTACATACCTTTTCACCCTGATCTTCAATGGTCAGGACTCCCACAGGACCACCACAGAGCAGGTATTATTTAGGTGGTGGATCATTCTCAGCACTGCAGTGACACTGACATGGTGGTGGTGTGTTAGTGTGTGTTGTGCTGGTATGAGTGGATCAGACACAGCAGCGCTGCTGGAGTTTTTAAATACCTTGTACACTCACTGTCCACTCTATTAGACACTCCTACTTAGTTGGTCCACCTTATAGATGTAAAGTCAGAGACGATCGCTCATCTATTGCTGCTGTTTGAGTTGGTCATCTTCTAGACCTTCATCAGGGTGCTGTTGGCTGGATATTTTTGGTTGGTGGACTATTCTCAGTCCAGCAGTGACAGTGAGGTGCATCGCTGCTGTGTCTGATCCACTCATACCAGCACAACACACACTAACACTCCACCACCATGTCAGTGTCACTGCAGTGCTGAGAATGATTCACCACCTAAATAATACCTTCTCTGTGGTGGTCCTGTGGGGTGCTTCTATATGGTAGGTGGAGCTGATAAAATGGACAGTGAGTGTAGAAACAAGGAGGTGGTTTTAATGTTATGGCTGATCGGTGAATATCTCACATATATCTGATCATCAGCAAGAGGTGACAGTTTAAGTTTTCTTTTTAACACACATATTTATTGATGCTGACTGCTAAGATATATATTTGACCCAGCAGATCTTCAAAGGCACGTGATAAACCTAGAACAGAACTAATAAAGTTTATTTTAGATGTTCGCACCTCACCCATCAAAACACTTCAGAAAATAATTACAATCCCGACACTTCCATAAGTAAACCTGTGACTTAAACTGTAAGTAAAATAAGACTCACTGAGACTGCAGCAGCAAAGAAGCTTTCGCAAAGAAGTCCAAACTAAGTCATATTTTCTATATAGCAACATCTGGAGAACTGTAAGGCTGTCAGACACCTGTTGTAATTCTCCCCCTTTAGTTTCAAATTGAATACATCTAATTTCCTCTACACTCTTGCCCCCTGTATGTACAACACCCTCACTGACCAAGGAGAGCCCCAAGTTAGCACAGGCTTCCTCCAACATATGTGACTCTAAACAGTTCTTTTTACTGAACAGTGTTGGAAGAGCTTTAGCACATTTGAAGAACCACACTTTACTTTCTGTATTCTTTCACCACCCATAATGAAACCTTAACTAGACAGTGGGAGCTGCTGCAGTAGTAAGAAAGTGAATTACTCACTGGACTTCCTTCTCTCAAGCAAACCATTTTGTGTGTGTAGTGATTTGAACTAAAGTCTCTGCAGTGGTGGTAATAATTCCACTTTTTCAATCTTGTTTCCTGTTGAAAGATAATGATATGAAGATGATTCATTATTAACCATTCAAATTTAACATTCAAAAGCAGAATAATGAATGTAAACAAACAAGTTGCTTATTCATTTGGACATATTCAGTGACCCACACGCTGGTTTATTGGGTTGAATTCTGATCATATAACTGCGCTGCTTTAACAACTGAGTGCTGGGGTTTAAACATTCATATTTCAGGTCACTGTAGAAGATTAGTTCTGAAAAATGTAAATAATTACATTAAATAAAAATAATTTAACACAAAAAGCTGTTCATGCAAAAACTTCTGAATATAGAATGATTCATACCTTCTAATTATTTTTTTATCATGTTAAATGCAGAAAATAAACACTGTTGTTGTTTTTAAAAGAAAACGTGCTTTAATTAAAATTGTGAAATTCTAAAAAGCAATCTTGTGTTTATCTTGTGCCCCGACAGACTACTCTGATGCAAATGAACCCCCATCCTGGGCGTCTGATTGGACCGAAGGCCTGCCAATCAACCAATCAGGTAGCAGCTGGACGGCGTTTAAACAGGACAGCAGAGAGCTGGAGACGGAGTGCTGGTTTTCAAGTGCTGTGGAAAACGCAAACCTCACGAAATCATCTTTAATTAATGTGGTACTGATGAGTTTTCATACGCATTCACAACATGTAGAAATTATTAAGGATCACAATGTAACGGAGCATCCTGATGGTTCCACCAACAATTAATAATGCACAAAAATTAACAGCTGGGTTTAGTACAGTTAAATCATGATCTGAGATGAATTTTTTATGATTTCTCACTTCCTTCTTGTTACTAAATAAGCTCTTTAAGCTCACTAGATATTTAGAAAAACAGTTTAGTTTCAATATAAAAAATATTTTTTATAAACTATGAGAAAATAAAATCAGTGCTAAATAACAATCCTGTATAATATTTGTTTTACTCTTTATATTTTATTGCTTATCTTAAAACAATGCTGAAATGTATTTTATAGAATTTATAGAACTTTTACCAACAGCGGAGCGGCTTTGCCGAGGTGTACCCACTGAAATTTACACTATATGGCCAAAAGTATGTGGACACCTGACCACAAGTTTGTTGACTATTCCATTCCAGAACCATAGACATCAATATAAGTTGTCCCCCTTCCCATTTGTATCTGTATCTTTTGATTTTGGAACGTGTGAATGCAGGAGTAATATAATCCAGCTCTGGTTGAGATTCCTAATCACTGTTAGTTTTTGCTCTGTTTTTATTATACTTGTATTATTTAATTCTGTATTTTTTAATATCAGCTTTTTGTGTTAGCTGAGGGTAACACTCATAATATATAATATAATTTTAACCTGTTTGTGTGTGTAGTTTTCCGGAGCATTCCCCACTGTAATTCAGCCCTGTGAAGATTCTGAATTTGTTCCAACATTGAAGGAGCTGCTGCAGGCACCTGAGCAGAGAAACAGAACTGTACAGGAAGGGTACGTCCAAAAATATTGATGTTTTTATTTCATTATGCAGTGACTCATCACTACACTCTGTCTGTAATGATAATATTCAGTGACATGACGGTGCAGCAGGTAGTGTGAATACATACAGCTTTAAGGTCCCTTGGTTCAAACCTCATCTGTAGTGACTATTTGTAAGGGGTTTTTGCATGTTTCCCCAAATCCATATGGGTTTTGGGTATTCAGGCTTTCTTCTACTTTCTTTAAAAACATGCAGAAGGTGGATTGTTTGCTCTAAATTGCATGTAAAATGTCTAGGTTTGTTTACGGGTTAAACTGGTACTTTGTCCTGAGTGTGTTCCAGCCCTGCACTTAGTGTTTTCAGGTGGTACTGGACCCTCTGCGACCCTGACCAAAATAAAGTGGTTACTGAAAGTGAATAAATAAATGAGGAAGGACCGAGACTGGTTCAGCTGATGAGTTGATGCATTCACCAACCTCCAAAAAATCCTGGTCGCGTTTGGAGTGTCAAGAATATGTCATGGACTGGCACCATTACTTTGCAGAGCAACACATTTACTCATTCAGTGATTCACAGGTAATCCACCTTCTGCAGGTTTTGAGGGAATGGGGATGTTATTCTGGAGCTGTGCTTCACCCACACTAACTGACAGTCCTTCTATCCTGATGAATTCCATCGTTATTCACATGGACTTTGTTGGTAATTTATGATATAATGATAATCAGATCAAGAGAAACAAAAAACAATGCTCATCCATTTACCTTCAGTAAGGGTCAGGTCAGGATGTTGGTCAGGATGTTGGTGGGTCCAGAGCCTATTTCAACAAAAGTGGGAACACATCATGGACAAGACCTGAAGGCTTCATGCTGCTGTTCAAATAAATTGATAAATAATGGATTGTACTTCATGACATTTTGATTTTGCTATAATATTATATAACAAAAATGTTATTTTTACTGGTATTTAAAAAAATCCTATTTAACTTAACATTTTATTCATTTAGTATTTTATTAAATCAGTATTTATTAAACCTGTATTTGTAAATTGTGTTTTATGAAATCAATATTTATTAATTCAGTATTTAATTTCATTATGTATTAATGTAATACGTAATACGTATTTATTATTGTGTTTTATTAAATCAGTGCTTATTAATTCAGTATTTATTAATTTAGTATTTATTTAGTGTTTATTTATTCAGTATTTATTAACTGAACATTTTATTAAATCAGTGTTTACTGATTCAGTGTTTATTAATTCAGTATTTTATCATTAAATATTTCATTTTACCATTGATTCAGTATTTAATGATTCAGTGCTGTTAGACTTTCACAGTTACTGAATGTGTTTTAATTTTCACTGTTTATTAGGACCCAGAGTTTATTGTATGGCCTTCAGGATTTGGACCACATGATTGGTCTAAAATATAAGAGGGCGGAGTCTCTGTCCCGTAAGCTCCTCCTGCAGTCATTACACCTGAGTGCTGTGATTTCTGTAAGTTCAGATTTTTTTATTTTAATCTCCATACAGATTTTTATAGATTTTTGAATTTTATAATAAACATTAAGAAGTAACCTAATTTAACTTTACAGTCTTAAAGAAAGCATTTGAATGGCCCTGCTTAAATCTTATGTTTTCTTGATCTACAAAATAAATGAACCCAGTATCTGTTGGAACCTTAAATATGCCTTTTCCTTTTGCATTTCTTTCTTTTCTTTTACTTTAGAAAATTCAATCCAAAACTGCTGTTCATTTAAAATATTTGAAATAATACTGTAGACATCCTATATTAAATGTATATACTCCATGTACTTTTTACTGACTGTATTCTTAGACCTGTACAGCTTTCCATAGGCTGAACTGTAGTCAAACTAGCCTTATTTATATGGGCACAGAGCATTAACCAGCTTTTAAGGGGATATTGGTGTTATTCTGGAGTTATGCTTCACCCACACTAACTGAAACTCCCTTGTTCCATCCTGATGAGTTTGAAATAATAGACATTCTGTATTAAATGTGCCCTGACATTTTTTGTATTTTACTCTGTGCATCTTTAGTTGTTTTTTAGCCATTAATCCAGAAATGTTTTATCTCATCATGATGATTTTTCCTCTCTCTCAGGATAGAGAAGCGTGTGGACGCAAACCCAACACAGCCAGATTTTCCCCCAACCTTCCCACCTCCAACCAGCAGTTAGCGGCTAATGCTAAGAGAAGACTCTCGTATGACATAAACAGGAACATCAATCCATAGTTCATTTATTCAGAATAACAAACGTCTCTGTATTTCAACTGCAGGAGAAATCCTGCAGAAATCCTTCAGATAAAACAAGAACATCATTCAGGTTGCTGTTTTTGTTTTACCCATAATTCTGTGCAACCTGTTCTTTTATGTGAAAGAATGTTTGTTATGTATTTATTAGTTTTTCACCATGTTGACTTTGCAAACTGTTGGGTAGAACAATGAAGGGTGAGGATTAAGTCACTTTTGATTGTTTAGTTAGTAGCAACATGATAGTTTAGTGAACATTAGCTAGCTCTTTGTGATTACTAGTCATTTTTAATTATTAATTACATGATTTTACATACATAAGAAACTGAATATTATGGGATGTAAGTAGAAAAGGTGGTAATGGTAATGATGTGATATGATCTGAGTTAAGGATCGGCTGCTCAAACTGGGACATTTTATTAAAATATAATGAATATTTACAGAAAAGCTCAAATGTTTACATACACTTATAAAGTGATTTAAAAAATAATAATTTTATTCCTAACCTAGGTGGAGAGACCACTGTTCCATGTACTTTTTACTGACTGTAGGCTGAACTCTCCGGAGACTGAACTGTTGTCAAACTAGCCTCATTTTCATGGGCACAGAGAATTTACCAGCTGTAGTCAATTACAATCAGTAATAAGGAATCAATTCAATTGTTCATTCATCATCTAAATTACCGTCTGTATAGTTTAATTTTTTTTTCTCCGTCACAGGAAACAAAATGTTGCACAAATCATTGAAATCCTGAAGCTGTTATGAAAGACATGAATCACGAGTGTATATAAACTTTTGACCTGAATGGCAGATCTCCAAACCAATAAATGCAGAAACGTTTTGTACGGGATGAGATCGACCAATTAAATAAGAACTTCATCATGTCGATTTATACTTGCTGAATGCCCAACAGTGTCTCTTTGGGATCTGAACACACAACCTTCTGGTCAGAGCAAGATCATAATTATACATGAGAGCAGAAACTCAGTCAGATTCTCTGGTGCCAAAACTCATGAACGGTTACAAAACTGCTGTTATTGTTATTATTTATTTATTCCATTTCTTGATACTGCACTTGTCTCTAATTCAGTGATCATCTGATCGAGTTTACTGTCTGATGAAATGAACAATAAAAATGTGGATTTTTTTCATTATATTTCTATTCAAACTGTGTTTATTTTCTTTCATTTCCATTTTGAATGCCAAACTTGTAGTTGTACCATGTTTACCATTTTTGTATTTTCTTTGTTTGAAGGTCATGTTCTGCTTTTCCATGTCTCACTTAATGTAATTATCAACAATAAAAAAATAAATAGCTTTGACTTTTATTTCTGATTTACAATTTTTTGTTCACATTAAAAAAATTTGAGGTGCAGAAACACTTTAGTTACCAGGAAAATAAAATTAA
Organism: Trichomycterus rosablanca; assembly: GCF_030014385.1. Taxonomy (NCBI): domain Eukaryota; kingdom Metazoa; phylum Chordata; class Actinopteri; order Siluriformes; family Trichomycteridae; genus Trichomycterus; species Trichomycterus rosablanca. The sequence goes on from NC_085998.1 coordinate 5,750,920, forward strand.
TCATTTATTAAATGATGCCTGGAGTTTATTTAAACCTGCAGCTAATTTACAGCAGCCAATTCACTTGTGGAATAGTTTTTGGAGAGGGGGAGATGGAAGGAAACCGGAGTGCCTGGAGGAATGTGAACATGGGAGAACATGCCAAACTCTTCCAAGACAGCGACCAAAGGTAAAAAAAAAAAAAACCAGGTTCTGAAGTCCCTGCTGCTTCGGGGTTTGTTCCTGTCACACATGGTTTCTGTGTTTGGTTTTTCTTCATTCATTTAAAAATATAAAAACACTTTATCCTGGTGGGGGAGGAGGTGGATCCAGAGCCTATCTCAGGAACACTGGGCACAAGGTAGGACTACAATCCAAACTATTGCGCACATTCATTTATTTACATGTAGGAATAGTATTAGGTACTTAATCCACATGCTGGTATGTTTTAGAGAGCTGCAGGGATGAGGTTGGAGTGACCAAAGAAATGGAAACCCCCAAAGCTTTTTTTTGAAAGGTGAAACTAAAGTACCAGGAGTTCCTTAGTTTTGGTCACTGTGTGTAAAGAGTTTGGTATGTTCTCTCTCATGTCAGGTATTATATTCCTGCCTTGCGCTCAGTGTCTCTGGGTGATGCCAGACCCACCGCGATCCTGACCAGGATGTAGCAGGTATTATTTGATTGATTGATTGATTGATTGATTGATTGAGTACTTTATTAATCCCCGAAGGGAAATTGTGGTGTCGCAGCAGCAATAACAATTATGACAATAAACATCACACAGTGACATTACAATGAGGTAAATAAAGAATCAAAAAATTAGTACAAATGTAAATACAAGTAAGATATAAAATCTAAAAATATAGATATAAAATCTAAAAATATACATATATGAAGAAAATAAAATAAAATATAATAATATAAAAAATAATAATATAATATAAAAACATCTAACAGGACAAGAACAAAAGAAACTAAAAGGGGGGGGGGCTGAAGGTGCAGTTACAGACGTTGTGCAATTTGAAATTTTTAAATAAAAAATAAAAACTAAAAACAGTACCCTGTGCAAATTGTAAGTTTAATTGTCTTTCGTGGGTGTTATAGGTTCTGCGTCCTTCTCTTGCACCAGTGAGAGTTATTATAGGTTGCCACCGCTGTGGGCAGAAATGACTTCCTATAGCGCTCTTTGTTGCAGCGAAGTTGGCGGAACCTTCCACTAAAGGCACTTTGCTGTTTAATCAGCAGGTCGTGTAACGGGTGTGTGGTATTGTCCATTACGTTGAGCAGCTTGTGCAAAATTCTCTGCTCAATAACCAGCTCTAGGGGCTCCAGAGCAAAACCCAGCACAGAACCAGCCTTCCTGATAAGCTTGTTAAGCTTTTTTTATTTTTTTTATTATTATTTTTTTTTTATTTGGGTGGTGGATCATTCTTAGCACTGCAGTGACACTGACATGGTGGTGGTGTGTTAGTGTGTGTTGTGCTGGTATGAGTGGATAAGACACAGCAGCGCTGCTGGAGTTTTTAAACACATCACCGTCACTGCAGGACAGAATAGTCCACCAACCAAAAATATCCAGCCAACAACGTCCTGTGACCACTGATAAAGGTATAGAAGATGACCAACTCAAACAGCAGCAATAGATGAGCGATCGTCTCTGACTTTACATCTACAAGGTGAAACAACTAGGTAGGAGTGTCTAATAGAGTGGACAGTGAGTGGACACGGTATTTAAAAACTCCAGCAGCGCTGCTGTGTCTGATCCACTCATACTAGCACAACACACACTAACACACCACCACCATGTCAGTGTCGTTGCAGTGCTGAGAATGATCCACCACCTAAATAATACCTGCTCTGTGGGGGTCCTGTGGGAGTCCTGACCATTGAAGACAGGGTGAAAGCAGGTTAAAAAAGTATGTAGAGAAACAGATGGACTACAGTCAGTAATTGTAGAACTACAAAGTGCTTCTATATGGTAAGTGGAGCTGATAAAATGGACAGTGAGTGTAGAAACAAGGTGGTTTCAATGTTATGGCTAATCGGTGTATGACCCAAAGAATGTGGACATCCCTCCTATATATTCAGGTCAGGTGTTTCAGCCACACATTTTGCTTATGAGAGTATAAAATCACTCAAATCATTCAAGTATATAAATTAATGCTTCTCAGTTTGTGGCAACAGTTTGGGGACATTCCAGAGTGTTTCTAAAATTCCCACAGACACTCTCCAAAATATAATAGAAAGCTAATTTTGGCCTTATGATGTGCATGTCCCTTAAAAGTGAATGTAAAATTTCACCTGAACTGTATATAAGGGTGATTCTTCAATTGCGGGCTCCTTTGACCATCTTAACTTTTGAAAAATAAAATTAGGAATAATTTAGTTTTAATTATGTCAAGATAATGCTTACATGCTTTAGAGCAAAGACTTAATGATGGCTACAATTGAGCTTATATAGAATTTTAATATTTAATATTTATCTGCGAAGTGGCATAGCAAAATGTCATTATGTGTCGGTAATGACGTGTTGCGGTAATGACTACATAGGCCATGGATTTGCTAAAGCTAGTCAACAGCTAGTACAAGATGCACTTTAAATACATATAAATAATGTGTAAATTTTTTTTTTTTTTTGGTAAAGTACTGCCATACTGATGTAAATGGTAATGACGCTGAATAAATATACTCTATGATCAGGAGGAATACATGATTAAATTACTCACATTTCCAGACATTAAAATGTCAATCTTCTCTCATGGCTGGCATGTGCTTCCTTGCAAGTCTTTGTTTCCATGGTTACAACATAAACAAGTGTTACCTTCAAATGATTCCCTACAGAAACCATACACTGTTGCGGTAATGACGATAATGCTGGGGACAGTAATATATTGCTCAAAAATATGCATAGGTTGTACAAATATGAAAAAAAAAATTACATTTTGTTTCTTTTTAAGTTTTTATAAAACTCATATTGTGATTTTTATAATGAATTGATCACTTTTTAGCATTGTATTAGAGCAGAGAAGTTTTAAAGTCTGGGTTGGGGACAAGGCCAAAGTAGCAAAATATTGATGTTTAAATCATCATAAAAAATGAAAATCATAATTATTTTGGTATGTAATTTTTTTTAGTGATGCAATGAATGATCTTTTTAATACTTAAAATATTTGTTTTGTAATAAAGTATTTTTAACACAAAATTATAACTTAGGGACGTAAAAGTTCCCCCAATTGAAGAATCACCCATAAACATTATATAAACAATCATTTAAACAATGTTTTAATTATGTTCAGATGAGTTCAGTATTTAGTTTAAGGTTAAATGTAATATGAAGTATATAATGTTTGTACTGCTTTGAACAATGTAGTGTTTTAAGGAAACGAAAAAAAATCTTCAAGCTCATGAGTTTCAGAGCAGAAGTTCCTTCCAGCATAGTTCAGTAACATGGGAAAGTCAGCGGGGGCTGTTGGTTGCCAAGTTTGGATAAAACCCTCTCTAACCCAGACATTTAAAACGATCACTTGAGAAATTAGTAGACAAAGCATCAAAGTACATAACAGTATAACCTTTTACATTTACGGCATTTAGCAGAAACTTTTATCCAAAGCGACTTACAGTCTAAGCAATTTAGGGTTAAGGGCCCTGCTCAAGGGCCCAACAGTTTGCAGCCTGTCAGTGGGGTTTGAACCAGCGACCTTCTACTTACTAGTCCAGTTCTTTTTTTTTATGCATGGTCTCCCCTTTTTCTCCCTTTTAGCACGTCCTATCGCCCGATTGCGACATGCTTCCTCTCCACCAATGCCGATCCCTGCTCTGATTGAGGAGAACGAAGCTAACCCACGCCCCCTCCGACACGTGGGCAGCATGCCGTATGCATCTTATCACCTACACTTTGACGAGTGCAATGCAGCTTAGCATTGTGTACGGAGAGGACACACCCGGAGAGCACTCTTTTCTCATCTCTGTGCAGGCGCCATCAATCAGCCAGCAGAGGTCGTAATTGCACCAGTGGGAGAGAGACCCCATCCGGCTTAGCCCCGCCCAAATTTGAACAACAGGCCAATCGTTGTTCATGTGGCCACTCAGCCTAGACGGTAGGCAGAGCTGATATTCGATACGATGTATTCGAGATCCCAGCTCTGGTTCCAGCTTGTGATTTTACTGCTGCGTCACCTGAGCGGCACTAGTCCAGTTCTTTAACCACTAGGCTACTACTGCCCATAACCTTTTCACAGAAAATCAACAATAAACTCATGTCTCTTATTTTCCAAAGTGTTGTTCACAGTTTTCCCAATATTACTGTAGCACTTTTTGAATATTGTGATTCAATGACCAATTTTTCAAAAGTACAGCACCAGGTGTTTTTATGACCAGTATGGTTGCAGCTAAGAAGAGTATTCTTCTATATTGGAAATCTTCTCAGGCCTCTTGTTTTAAGAGATGGATATCTGAGGTATGTAAGTGGAGCTCCTGAGGTGTTCCAATACAGTGCTGCTTGGGCGGTTCTTGTCCATTAGGAATGCATTTATGCTAAAAAGATAAGATAAGATAATCCTTTATTAGCCTCACAGTGGGGAAATTCACATTGTTGCAGCAGCGAAGGGATAGTAAAGCACTCAGTACAAAAATATAGACAATAAGAAGTACAAAAATGTGTAACAATAATAATAATAATAAAAAAGTCAGAAAAACTCTGAAAATATTTACAAATAATTACAAATAATTGCACTTGGGAAAAATATTGCACTGTAATAATTTCACATGGGGAAAGTTTCACATTGTTATGAATGATTTAAAGTGTGTGTGATCTTTCTGGAGCAGTGCTGGTTGTATAGTCTAACAGCAGCAGGAAGGAAGGACCTGCGGTACCGCTCTTTCCCACATTTGGGGTGAAGCAGCCTGTCACTGAAGGAGCTGCCCAGTGCTGCCAGAGTCTCATGCATGGGGTGGGATTCGTTCTCCAGCATGGATGCCAGCTTGGCTAACATCCTCCTGTCTCCCACCACCTGCACTGGGTCTAAGGGGCTCCCCAGGACAGAGCCGGCCCTCTTAATAAGTTTGTTCAGTCTCTTCCTGTCCGCTGTAGAGATGCTGCTGCCCCAGCATACCACTCCATAAAAGATGGCTGATGCCACCGATGTATCAAAAAAAGTCCTCAGGAGTGCCCCCCGCACTCCAAATGACCGTAGTCTCCTGAGTAGGTAGAGTCTGCTCTGACCTTTTTTATAGAGTGCCATAAAATAAATAATTTAAATAATAAATAATAATTTAAATTTAAATTTAAATTAAATAATTTAAAGAAGCCATAGAATTTATTTCCTTTTAAATGTTTTACTATTATTGTTGATTTATTTATTTTAATGTGGGGTGGTGTTAAAGGGTTTGTTAATGTTGTTGTTCGTGTTAAAAAACTTAATTTACATTTTAGGCATCATGTCTTTATCCAGAGCGACTTACAGTAAAGTTACAGTATACCGTCTGAGGAACTGAGTGTTAAGGGCCTTGCTCAAGGGCCCAACAGCAGAGGCTTGAACCAGCAACCTTCTGATTACCAGTCCAGCACCTTAACCACTAGACTACGACTTGTTTATTAATAAAGTAAACTTATGAAAGCCAGTCTCATAAAAAGAACAGCTGATTTGCCGAAATCACTTGAATCCTAAGACTTGCATAAAATGTCTTGTCTTGTATGATTGTTGTTTGTATCCTAGGCTCTCGGGTTCAAACCCCACTTCTGATCACGGTTTGTGTGGAGTTTGGTATGTTATCCTATTGTCCCTATGGGCCTTCTCAAAGAACTGCGAGCAGGAAATTGCACAATGTTGTTTCATGCCCAACATACAAATCTGGGTTTTTGAAAGAAGTAGTAAATAATACAAACCAGATCAACTCCTCACCAATCAGGCTTTTGTGAACCAATTATTTGTACATTTAAGACATTTAACTTCACAGGAGTTGGGGCGTCACGGTGGCTAAGTGGGTAGCACTGTCGCCTCACAGCAAGAAGGTCCTGGGTTTGATCCCCAGGTGGGACGGTCCGGGTCCTTTCTGTGTGGAGTTTGCATGTTTCCTCCGGGTGCTCCGGTTTCCTCCCACAGTCCAAAGACATGCAAGCGAGGTGAATTGGAGACATTAAATTGTCCATGACTGTGTTTGATATAACCTTGTGTAATGAGTGACTACCGTTCCTGTCATGAATGTAACCAAAGTGTAAAACATGACGTTAAAATCCTAATAAACAAACAAACACACGAGTTGTGTTAGGACATATCCAGTTCCTCCTTCGCTGCTGAAAACCTGATCCTCTCAGAAGTGGCATTAGGAGTCATTTTACTCATTCGATTCTTTCAGACTACGAGTTGAAGTGAATCGAATACGATTCGTTTGATTCACCGAATAAAACTGTTAATTAATGTTACTTAGTTACATTGATGCTTGTGTTTATCATATGATAAGAGCTATAGGTTCACTTTTTACGTATTAATTTCATAATCACTTGGTTTCGTTAGTGATAGAGAGTTGATTTGTTTGCATACGAAATTATATGAGTAGGATTTGATCTTATCTGGCAACCCTAGAGCAGAGTTTCACAGCAGGACGTGAGTGTGTTTGTGTATAAAGCAGAAGAACAAAGCTCAGGTCGGATGTTCATTTGAAGTGTTTGAGTGTGTGTTGTAAGCATGGCCAGTGGGAACAGTGGTTACAGGTCGTGTGTGATACTGCTGGTGCTACTGTGCGGGTATGTGGTTTACTTGCTCCTCGGAGCGGCCGTGTTTTCGGCACTAGAGAAGCCAGTGGAGGAGAAAGTTCTGGCCGAGCTGAAGCTCTTCAAGCAGGAACTCTTGGGGAACTTAAGCTGCCTGAACACCAGCACGCTGGAACAGTTAATTAATACTTTCATTATTGCCAACAAGTACGGGATGTCTCTACTGGATAACTCCACTGAAGACTCAAACTGGGACTTGGCATCTTCTCTGTTCTTCTCCAACGCTCTGCTCACCACCATCGGTAAGTCAGATCACTCCTTAAAACCTGACTTCCATCATCTCTGAAATCTGATCTCTCTTCTTCTAACATCCTGCTCACCATCTTTGCTGAGTATGAGCTGGGTTTAATCTTGTTCCTCCCCAAAAAAACTGCTCATCACTTTTGGTGAGTTCATAGTTCCTCTTTCAATCCTTGTTTACCACAGTGAGACATAGGATAGGGCAGCTGTATCCTAGTGGTTTAAGGAAGTGGACTTGTAATCGAAAGATTGCTGGTTCAAGCCCTACCACTGCCAGGTTGCCACTGCCGGGCCCTTGAGCAAGGCCCTTAACCCTCAATTGCTTAGACAATATGTTGTCACTTTGAATAAGAGTCAGATTTTAGATCTCTGACCTATAAAATGCTGCCAACATTGGTGAATCTTGTTCTCATCTGTGTTGTTCTCATCTTCAACTGAGAGTCTGATCTCTATGTTTTCTCCCAACACTTTGCACACCACCACTGACTGGTGAGTCTGATCTCTGTTTGAACACCCAGTTTACCATCATTGATGAATCTGGGTAAATCATTCTTTGCGTATTGGTTCAGAATGGTGCAGTAGTTTTTCTATCCCTAGACCTGGAGCGGTGCATCAGTTTGATGATCAGATATGCGTTGATTTAAATAGGTTTATCCAATGTTAGGCATAGTAGTTCACTGTAGGATAGTGGAACGTTTTTAAGTACTGTGGTCTTCTATACATTTATTAACAGAGTGAAACCAATGGCAGTCCGCGGGCCATATTTGTCTACTGGTCAGACTTTGGACGTGCCTGCTCAGACCTTTTTTCTGACATTGTTCATCATTGAAAGGATTTTCAGCCAGCAGGCTGTCAGAGTGAACAATGTATTTCCTCATTCTTTGAAGAAACGTCTTTGAAGTACGACCAGAGTTGAAGGTGGTTCACACCCGACATGTTTCTGCAGCATTCTTTAGCTGTGTACACATACAGGTACATTTTTACTCCAATGGAAGGGATGTTTCTATCTGATCTCCAGAGCTTTCTTCTTGTGACTAAACAAAAGACTAGTAGCCCTATTTATATGTAAATTTATCCAAAACGGACTTACAGGGGTTGGACAAAATAACTGAAACACCTGGTTTTAGACCACAATAATTTATTAGTATGGTGTAGGGCCTCCTTTTGCGGCCAATACAGCGTCAATTCGTCTTGGAAATGACATATACAAGTCCTGCACAGTGGTCAGAGGGATTTTAAGCCATTCTTCTTGCAGAATAGTGGCCAGGTCACTACGTGATGCTGGTGGAGGAAAACGTTTCCTGACTCGCTTCTCCAAAACACCCCAAAGTGGCTCAATAATATTTAGATCTGGTGACTGTGCAGGCCATGGGAGATGTTCAACTTCACTTTCATGTTCATCAAACCAATCTTTCACCAGTCTTGCTGTGTGTATTGGTGCATTGTCATCCTGATACACGGCACCGCCTTCAGGATACAATGTTTGAACCATTGGATGCACATGGTCCTCCAGAATGGTTCGGTAGTCCTTGGCAGTGACGCGCCCATCTAGCACAAGTATTGGGCCAAGGGAATGCCATGATATGGCAGCCCAAACCATCACTGATCCACCCCCATGCTTCACTCTGGGCATGCAACAGTCTGGGTGGTACGCTTCTTTGGGGCTTCTCCACACCGTAACTCTCCCGGATGTGGGGAAAACAGTAAAGGTGGACTCATCAGAGAACAATACATGTTGCACATTGTCCACAGCCCAAGATTTGCGCTCCTTGCACCATTGAAACCGATGTTTGGCATCGGCACGAGTGACCAAAGGTTTGGCTATAGCAGCCCGGCCGTGTATATTGACCCTGTGGAGCTCCCGACGGACAGTTCTGGTGGAAACAGGAGAGTTGAGGTGCACATTTAATTCTGCCGTGATTTGGGCAGCCGTGGTTTTATGTTTTTTGGATACAATCCGGGTTAGCACCCGAACATCCCTTTCAGACAGCTTCCTCTTGCGTCCACAGTTAATCCTGTTGGATGTGGTTTGTCCTTCTTGGTGGTATGCTGACATTACCCTGGATACCGTGGCTCTTGATACATCACAAAGACTTGCTGTCTTGGTCACAGATGCGCCAGCAAGACGTGCACCAACAATTTGTCCTCTTTTGAACTCTGGTATGTCACCCATAATGTTGTGTGCATTGCAATATTTTGAGCAAAACTGTGCTCTTACCCTGCTAATTGAACCTTCACACTCTGCTCTTACTGGTGCAATGTGCAATTAATGAAGATTGGCCACCAGACTGGTCCAATTTAGCCATGAAACCTCCCACACTAAAATGACAGGTGTTTCAGTTATTTTGTCCAACCCCTGTACATTACACTTACAGTATACAGTCTGAGCAATTGAGGATTAAGGGCCTTGCTCAAGGACCCAACAGCAGCAACCTGGAAGTGGTGGGGCTTGAACCAGCGACCCAATGATCACTGGTCCAGTACCTTAACCACTAGGCTACATCTGGCCCAGATGGCTACAACTGTAGTCAATCATAATCATGTAACAACACACAGTGTTAAGTGACACTGAGTTTTAGAAAACCCACAATAAACATATGAAATTGTTAATAAGGGATCAACTGTTCTGAACCTTTAGTCACATCAAACATTATCATTAACAAATCACTGAAACCCCAAAACTGCCATAAAAGCATTTGTCGTCCTAACGTTATGGTCTTTAATACAAGTTTGGGCAACAAGATGCTTAGTCTAGTTGTTTTTCACTCTTATTCAGGTCGCATTTGGGTTTTTTTGGTTCATTTATGGACAATTACTGGGTTTATAAACCCCTGGAGCTCAGGCACTGCCATTATCAGCTGCTTGGCTCTTGGCATTGAGCCACACCAGCTCCCATACTGGGTTTATAAAAATGTGTTATATTTACATGTGATCACTCAGCTGTTTTAGAGCAGCAGGACTAAAAGTCAAAGAATTAAAAAATCTTGTAGGTACATTTAAGGTGGGAAGAAATTTATCTTTCAAGTTTTTTTCATGAGTAGTGAACATCGAGACTGGAACCCATGAGCTGGGTCGTACCAGTGCTGCTGTTTCTCACACATTATCCACATGTGTTTTTTTCAGAACGTTTATTTTCGGTCCTGGTAAACTCCGGGCGGCCGTGAAACAGAACACAGTATCAGCTTTGTTCCTGAAAAAGAGGAAATTCTGATCAGCCAAAGAGCAGAAAGATTTCCTTCATCCTCCATACCGACGTGAACATGTTTATTACAGTAGCTACAGAGAGAGAAAGAGGAAGTAGATCATTCAATAACACCATCACTGCCATTATGGTTTTATTTTCATTTACTCAAACTCCAACCAAAAACCCCATAAAAATGTACTGAGAGTGAAACTAAACTGAATGTGGTTTTTACATTATGATGGTTTATGTGCTGCTCAGTTTTTTTCAACCAACATCTGATTTCTTTTGAGTTTCTGTGTTTATACTGATTAATACTGATGAGAGTTTTCAGTAAAATCCACCAACAAACACAAGCAGAATGAGTGATGAGGAATATGCAGCTAAAAACAAAAATAGTCGATTTATAAATGTAACTTTACAGCTCTTTATTCATGTTTAAAACCATTAAAACATAACCATCTTACTTATTCAAACCACATTTTGATGAATAACAGTGTAAAAGAACACAAATCCGTAGAATGTAATCTGATTTCTCCGCTTTTTTGAGTTGTATTTTTGTGTGGAGTTCAGATGAATGGACATAGAGTTTGTAAGACAGCAGGACAAACAAGGACATGGACTGAAAGAGAGACGGAGATAAATGGACAGTAGAGATTTAGAGACTAACAGATAGGAAGATTAATGGACAGACAGGAAGAGATGAAATGATGTGGATAAGGACAAACAAGAAGATTTACAGATGCAGGGACAATAAGTCTCTCAGAGGGACAGACAGAAAGACTCACAGACGGATGGGCAGACAGGGAGACGAATGGATAAAAAGACTAAGATGGATGAGTGGCCAGACAGAGGGATAATATAATGGCTGGGGAATGATGACTGGACAGACAGGGAGATGGACAGCTGGACAAAAAGAAAAAGACAGATTGACAGACAGAAGAAATACAGATGGACAGACAGGGAGACTGGGAGCTAAACAGACAGGAAGATGGACAGCTGGACAGACAGGGGGACTGTGAGATGGACAGACAGGAAGATGGACAGCTGGACAGACAGAGACTGGGAGCTGGACAGACTGGAAGATGGACAGCTGGACAGACAGAAGAAAGACAGATGGACAGACGGAGACTGGGAGCTGGACAGACAGGGAGACTGGGTAATTGACAGACAAGAAGATTGACAGATATGGAGACTGTCAGAAAGGGGGGAAGATTAGGAGATGGACAGACTGAAGAAGGTCAGATGGACAGACAGGGAGATGGGGAGCTGGACAGGTGGGAAGTTGGACAGAGGGAGATGGGGAGCTGGACAGACAGTGAGACTGGGAGCTGGACAGACTGGAAGATGGACAGATATAGAGACTGTCAGAGAGGGGGGCAGATAAAGAGATGGACAGACTGAAGAAAGTCAGATGGACAGAGAGGAAGACAAACAAGGAGCTGGACAGACTGAAGACAGATGGACAGACAGGGAGATGGGAAGCTGGACAGATGGGAAGTTGGACAGAGGGAGACGGGGAGATGGTAAGACGGGAATATTTTTGGAAAGGGAGACAGACAGGGACCAAGAGACAAAAAAAAAGACAGATGGATGAACAGGGGGATGGACAGACGCGAAGATGCACAGATGAGGAGATGGATGGATGGACGGACAGATTGGCAGTTGGACAGATTGGCAGTTGGACAGACTGAAGACAGACAGACAGAGACAAATGTTTCTAAATAAGTTTTTTTTTTCTTCTGTTCTCAGGTTATGGAAACACGGCTCCTCTATCTAACGCAGGAAAAGCTTTCTCCATCGTCTACGCAGTATTCGGCGTTCCGTTCACCATGCTGGTCCTGATGGCTTGTGTACAGCGCCTCATGGTGCCGCTTACCCTTCGTCCGGTGGCGTTTTGGCGCCGGCGGTTCGGTTGGCATCATCACAAAGCCAGCACACTGCACTTCATCCTCCTGTTCCTGCTGGTCGTCGTCTTCTTCTTCCTGCTTCCTGCTGGGGTTTTCAGCATCTTAGAGGAATCCTGGTCATTTCTGGAGGCTTTTTATTTCTGCTTCATCTCCCTCTGCACCATCGGCTTAGGAGACTTTGTACCAGGAGAGCAGCCCAACCAGAAACTCAAACCCCTCTACAAGATCTCCGTTACGGGTAAGAGAGCGAGATTCAGCCATCAGTCATTCATTTCTTTCCATCTGTGATAAGAGTTTTGTGCACCATGGTCTTGAGAGCCTGGGTTCCCACTTTTGGTTACGGTTTGAGTTAGACATGTTTTCTGCATTTACATGTGTGTTACCCCAGCATTCATCTAACCTCCCAAATTGTGCAGTAGGTGGATTGACCGTTCTTCATTGTATATGCTTGATGTGGCCAAAAATATGTGGATGTCTGACCATGAGCCTGTCATTTTAAAACCACGGAGGCTGAAAAACCTGGAACTTGATGCCTATTTGTCTAACGAGAACTTGTAAGGTCAGGCACTGATGTTGGACAGAAAGACCTGGTTTGCAGTGTGCACCACAAGTTCCTAAGGTGTCCAGTAGGGCTGAGGTCAGTTCCTCCACACCAATCTTGTCAAATCAAACCATGTCATTATTGATGTGGCTTTGTGCACAGGGGCTCAGTCGAGTTAAAACACAAAAAAGGCCTTCCCCAAACTGTTAACACAAAGTTGGAAACACCTGAACGCAATCATCTGGATGTAGTGTCTACAAACTTTTGGCCATATAGTGATGATATAGTGAAGTAAGTGCAGGAGTGATGGTGAAAGCTAGAAGAGGAAGGCATGAGAATAAATGATGTGGTGAATGTTGTAAACACTAAAGCTGCTGATCCTCATGATCCTGGTGCTCAGGGCTGAAGATCTGATGATGTATTATGAAAACGAGAGGATTAAGATCCATGAAGAATGTGATTGTTCATACACTGTAAAACTGGATGACAGCCCAGAAAAGCTCAGAGGAACAGGTGGAACCGGTGGAGCTTAATGGCTTTAACTCATTTATACTCAGCTGGAGTTTTAAACGTTCATTCCTGATAAGGTTAAAGGTTGTGCAACACATATACACCGATCAGCCATAAGGCAAGGCAAGGCAAGTTTATTTGTATAGCACCTTTCATACACAGTGGCAATTCAAAGTGCTTTACATAAGGAAAAAAAAAAATTTATTAAAAGCATTAAAACATTCCTGAGATCTAAAACCTCAGAAAGACTTCTTGCAAACATTTAGTTACAATTAAGAGAACATGAAATTCAAACAAGAGAGATAAAAAAAATTAAGGACATGAAAAATTTAAAGAAAATATTGTAAAGTATAACCTACAATTTAGGGAATATGAAATTAAAACAAGAGAGATAAAAAATTAAGAACATGAAAACTAAAAGAAAATATAGTAAAATATACACTACAATTTAGAAGAGCATGAAAAACTAAAAGAAATATGGTAAAATGAGGGTAATGGCAAAAATTTCGAGCTCAATCATAGGCACAAGAAAAAAGAAATGTTTTTAACCTGGATTTAAACATTTCTACATTTGAGGAACATCTAATATCTCCTGGCAGTCTGTTCCAGTTATATGCAGCCCAACAGCTAAATGCTGCTTCACCATGTTTAGTTTGGACTCTGGGCTCAACTAGCTGACCTGAGTCCATGGATCTAAGAGATCTACTGGGTTTATATTCTCTAAACATTTCTGAGATGTATTCTGGGCCGAACCCATTCAGTGATTTATAGACCAGTAGCAGCACTTTAAATTCTATTCTGTAACTAACTGGAAGCCAGTGTAGAGATTTTAGAACTGGAGTGATGTGCTCAGTTCTCTTCATCTTAGTTAAAACTCTAGCAGCAGCGTTCTGAATGAGCTGTAACTGTTTAACATTAAAACCACCTCCTTGTTTCCACACTCACTGTCCATTTTATCAGCTCCACTTACCATATAGAAACACTTTGTAGTTCTACAATTACTGACTGTAGTCCATCTATTTTTCTACATACATTTTTAGCCTGCTTTCACCCTGGTCTTCAATGGTCAGGACCCCCACAGGACCACCACAGAGCAGGTATTATTTAGGTGGTGGATCATTCTCAGCACTGCAGTAACACTGACATGGTGGTGGTGTGTTAGTGTGTGTTGTGCTGGTATGAGTGGATCAGACACAGTTTTTAAATAGTGTCCACTCACTGTCCACTCTATTAGACACTCCTACCTAGTTGGTCCACCTTGTAGATGTAAAGTCAGAGACGATCGCTCATCTATTGCTGCTGTTTGAGTCGGTCATCTTCAAGACCTCCATCAGTGGTCACAGGATGCAGCCCACGGGTCGCTGTTGGCTGGATATATTTTTGGTTGGTGGACTATTCTCAGTCCAGCAGCATCGATGTGTCTTATCCACTCATACCAGCACAACACACACTAACACACCACCACCATGTCAGTGTCACTGCAGTGCTGAGAATGATCCACCACCTAAATAATAACTGCTCTGTGGTGGTCCTGACCATTTAAAGAACATCATAAAAGGGGGCCAACAAAGCATGCAGAGAAACAGATGGACTACAGTCAGTAATTGTAGAACTACAAAGTGCTTCTATATGGTAAGTGGAGCTGATAACATGGACAGTGAGTGTAGAAACAAGGAGGTGGTTTAAATGTTATGGCTGACTGGTGTATCAGCCCCCTTTAAAATAATTGTACCTCTAAACTTAAAAACAGGTTAACAGCAACAACTGCAACCAAACTCACTGTAACTGGGGATCAGACTTTGCCATCAATCTTGGCCCAAAAGTATTTGGGCATCTGACCATCAGCTCAGCTCATCCAATTTCAAACCCACTTTTACAGCTCCACTCTTTGGGGTAAGCATTCCACAAGATTTTGGAGTGTGTTTATGCCATTTAAGTCAAAAGAGCATGTGAGAGGTCAGGCACTGATATTTAGAAGAATTAGAAGGTCTGGGTTGCAAGCAGCATTCTAATTCATCCCAGTGTGTTCAGTGTGGTTACGATCAGGACTTTGTTCAGACTAGGGATGCACCGATCCAACTTTTTCAGTTCCGATACCGATCCGATACATATACTTTGCATATCGGTCGATACCCGATACCGATCCGATACCATTGTTGAATTAATAAACCGTATACTTTATCATGTGGGAAAGACTTAAGGCATCAGGATCGACTTAAACATTACTTAGTTTGCGAAACAAAATATAATTAACACAGATATAAATGTACTGAACTGCTATTTATTTGTCAATAAAATAATAAACAATTGTGCAGGACATTGGCACAGCATTCAAATTTAAAATAAAAAAGGCAAACTTCTTAAAATATTTTTAAATAAATTAAATGTATCAGCTGAAACTGAAGTAGTTACACAAACAGTAATTAATCTTATTTTTTAAATATGTAGTGTAAACAGTAATTCAAAATCTAGCAGCGGAAGAAGAACCTGAGAATAAACGAATACCTTGGTACAATACAATCAGTAATCAAACACTGTAAACAAGCAAACATCTAGTGCAATTCAACATAAAGGGTGTGTTCGAAAAGCTAGTGCGCGCTCTACATAGACGCATTTTACGTCATCCTGTGCGCGCTCCCGAGAAGGAGGCTGTTCCAAATCTTCTCTCTTTCTCTCACAGAAAAATAAACATGGCTGATGGTGCGGACAAACGAATGGAGTTATTATCAAACGTAAATAAAATATTACTGATTTTTAACCTGTATAAACTTGTACCGAGTGTTTTTATTTGCAAGTTCGGGCTTGTCAGGAAATGTAACCGTTATCGGTACCTGAAGGGAGGTGTTATATTGACGTTAGCATGCTGTGCTACCTCAATCCATTGGTTTTAATGGCAAGATGCTAAACGTGAAACCCGATGGAAGCGCTGTCTAAGTAGCGCGTTCGAATAATATTGACTTATTAGAATCCTCTCTACTGAGGCAGCATATCGGCCCATGGATCGGCCTAATTACCCGATATCCGATCCATCTCATTTTGGTAATATCGGCACCGATATCCGATCTTAATATCAGATCGGTGCATCCCTAGTTCAGACCACTGGAGTTTCTCTACACCAAACATAGAGGCGCAGTCATGCTGAAACAGGAAAGGGCCTTCCCAGAACAAATGCCCACATAGTTTTGGTTATAAATTGTAAATTATACACAAGCCTCCGCTGATTTTGCAGAACATAACACTTTAATATTTAGACTAATGTGAGAGGAGCACAGCGCAACGTTTTCACTCATGACTGTTTCTATAATGTTTAACGTAAAACCATTAAACTCACTTAAACCACACAGTCCGATGTCAATAAAACAACTCGTAATGCAAACATGTCATTACTGCCTACTATTAGAGTTCCTGTTTCTCACTGTACTTAAATAGATTCAGTTAAGTTCAGTTCTGAAGCTGAATGTGAAATCTGTGAATCTCTCACTGTAGACCTGCCTGCCACTGCTGCTGATGATGATCAGTGTTGAAGTGGTGCTTTGTTCTTTCTCTTTTCAATTGACACCTTGAAGATAAGCTTAGACCTTCTCTGTGAGAAATAACACCAAGTCTCTAATCAGTTGCACCAGTGTCTCAGGAGGCCACCAGCTGCTCTCTTACCAAGATTTAGGGTCTGGGGAAACCTTTAAAATATTTGTCTATGAATGCTGCTGGAACAGATCAACCCCCAATGCAATAAACACACAAAGCTTATTTTTCATTTATTTATTATGATTTCTGTTTTACACTTTGGTTACATTCATGACAGAAACGGTAGTCACTGGTTAAACAAGATTCATCAGTTCACAAGTTTATATCGAACACAGTCCTGGACAATTTTGTATCTAGAATTCAATTAATTTGCATGTCTTTAGACTGTGAGAGGAAACCGGAGCTCCCAGAGAAAACTCACGCAGACAAGGGGAGAACATAAAAAACTCCACACAGAAAGGACCCGGACCGGCCCACCTGGGGATCGAAGGCCCTTCTTGCTGTGAGGCGACAGTGCTGCCCACTGAGCCACCATGCCACCCTAACACACAAAGGAAACAAGTATAGTCTTAAGAGTAAACATTTCCCAAATAGTTTTGATTCTGTTCTCTTGAAGGTCTTTGAATCAACTGTTGGATTTGGTTCCTTCTTCTCTGATCACAGCTTTTCACTCCCGATGCATTGCTGTGATTTCAGAAACGCAACCTGAAAATTATATTACACAAAGAGAAAGCTGTACATCTGGACCTGAGCTCATTTCAGACTGACTGAAATACAGTAGAAACGTGTTCTGTGGTCAGATGAGTCCAAGTTTCAGCTTGTCAAGAAAAACAGCTCTGTGCCAAAGTTGAAACAGACCATCCAGACTGTTATCAGTGGAAAATGCAAAAGCCAACACCAGACATGTATGGGGTGCATCAATGTCCATGGCATGGGTGAAGTTACCATTGACATGGAAGCGTATACTGGGATTTTAGACACATGCTGCCTTTTCCCAAGAAGTCCATGATTATTTCAGCAAGGCGATGCCAGGCCTCATTTTGCAGCTTTATAGAGGCAGAGTGTGTGTGCTTGACTGGCCTGCCTGTAGTCCATATCTGTCTCCTGTATGGTGTGTCATGAAAAAGAGAATCAGACACCAGTGACCACAAAGTGTTAAGCAACTGCAGTCTCGTATTGAGCAAGAATGGAGAAACAATTTCAGTTGCAAAACTCCAATGTCCCCACACTATTAAAAATCTCATTAATAGAAAAGGTGATAAAACACAGTGTTAAACACGCCTCTGTCCCAACTTTTTTTGCAGTGTGTTACAGGCATCGAATTCTACATTATTTCTTTTCTTCTACTTTTATCAGTGACAAAAGATTCAAGAGAATCAGCAAATCACTGATTGTTATTCTTACCACATATTACAAAATGTCCCGAGCGGCACAGTGGCTAAGTGGGTAGCACTGTCGCCTCACAGCAAGAAGGTCCTGGGTTCGATCCCCAGGTGGGGCGGTCCGGGTCCGTTCTGTGTGGAGTTGTTCTCCCTGTGTCCCCGTGGGTTTCCTCCGGGTGCTCCGGTTTCCTCCCACAGTCCAAAGACGTGCAAGTGAGGTGAATTGGAGATACAAAATTGTCCATGACTGTGTTTGATATAACCTTGTGAACTGATGAATCTTGTGTAATAAGTAACTACTGTTCCTGTCATAAATGTAACCAAAAGTGTAAAATATGACGTTAAAATCCTAATAAAAAAACAAACAAACAAAATTTTCCAAATGGGGTTTGTAATATGTATTGGTGTTTAACTTTCACTTCTTTATTTTTTTATGATGTTTAAAGTAAGTAAACCTGCATGTTTTTAGACTTGAATAAACAGGAAAATGATGTGTTTTGTTAAAACAAATCTTAAGAACTTGAGGCTGTAATTGGTTTTTTTTTTAGTTCAGAGTACTGTACTGTACTTTTTTTTTTTTTTTTTTTTTTTTTTTTTTTGAAGATTTGAGGAATGTAAACTGAGGCCACAAAACACACTGACATTCAAACTGTGGTGCAAGTAAAGAAGAACAAATAATGAACCACCCCTTAGTTCTATTTGCCTTAGTGTGATTATTTAGACACTGAACTCTGTCTAACCGGATGTTTGTTCTCATCTGGTCAGTCACTGATAAACAGATACTTCATACATCCCAAAGAAAAAGTTTAAAGATGGATCATTTAATCAATTAAAACTGCACAGTGTCTATGGGTCATTCCTACAATTCGGTGCCTTTTGTGTCCCCAGTACTGATCATTATATTTATTAAATAAAATTTAAAACAATACAATTTCTAAACATCTTACTGAAATAATTTTAACACTTTCAAATACTAAACACAATGTTTTCTACCCCCCAAAAATAAAATGACTGTATACATACTGTTTTTATCTCTTAGATACCAGAGGTCTTCCCATGTCCCCAGTGCTGTACATTCTGATTTAGTGATGATATATGAGGTTTAATCATGAAAAAATATCTCAGTCTTTCAATACTGTTTAAAAGGTTTTGAATAAGTCCCTCTAAACCCTGGATTCTTTATGAGTTTGATTTTATTGCTGATTATGAGGGTTTTTTCACACGTCCCTCAAGTTGCCGTCCACCCTGTTATTTCTTACTACTGTCTCTTAAAATGAAGAGCTGTTTTACATACTGACATCATTTCCTGGAGCTCACATGATCTTTTTGGAGGGAAAACCACTGTGGAAGATGAGCGGCTTATTAAACTCCTCATTTTAATGTCGTTTTTTCCACATTGTATCCTAAAAGTCTTATATGGTCAACCAGAACATGTCCACCCTGTTATGGGATATATGAGAAAAAGCAATACGATTTGATCATTTTAAAAATAATCACACTAAAAAGCTGAAAATTCTTTGTCTGAATTCACTTTTATGCTAGCATGGTTTGCTCACTTGCTAGCTAATGGCTAATTTTATGTCAGAATGTCCACCCTGTTATGGTCCACTCTGTTACAACCTAATACGTAACAGGGTGGACGTCACAGTGTATATGAGGTTCATGTGTAATTTAGCTTGACCAGTATTAGGTTGGAAAAGTATAACACATCCTTTTTATAATAAAGCATGAAAAACAAATTAAAACAGTGTTTCATTGTCAAAGAGCTTTAAGGTCCAAAAGGCACCAAATCCCAGGAATGACCTCTACACTCAGGTCTAATAATAAAATGATTTTTTTTTTTTTTCTTTGCATTTTTTCCAATTTTTCCTCAGAATCTAGTCATGTTAAATTACCTGATTGTATTTTGCTTCGTCTACTGCTTCTTTTCACCTTGCACGCTGGTTTGTACGGAGATCTGTATCGTGCTCAGAGAGTCACACACTGATCTCCATTATTCCCCGCCTCAGTGCAGGTGCTATTGATCAGCCAGCAGAGGTCATAATTGTATCAGTTATGAGGAATCCCCTCCAGTATTCCCACTAGTGCAATTGTCCGTATAGTCGCCTATCAGTAATGGGGCTGAGATTCAAATTTGTGAGTTCAAAATGTCAGCTCTGGTTTGCTAGTGTTTTACCGCTGCGCTCCTGAACGCCTTACAAAGATGATTTTCTGACGACTGCAATTCATATTCACAGACAACAGTCATAATTAATCTCTTAATTTATATCAAATGAAAATGTTGCATTATTTTTTGTATCAATGATCACAGAGCCTGAGATTCTAATCAGGTTTTAATCTGTTTTGTTTTGGTCTTCAAACTGTATTTGTATGTTACACCACATTCTAGGTCCTGACCAGGTTCTTTTCTCACCTCCTCTCCTCTCACCACCACCACCTCCTCTTAGCTCATCACCTCCTCTGTCACCTCACCAGCTTTGCTATATGTAGACATTTGACAACTTTTTGTGTGATGACATTCCTCCTAAATTACTGAATTTATGTTGCAGCAACACTGCAACAGATCTAACAAAAATTACACTGATCAGCCATAACATTAAAACCACCTCCTTGTTTCTACACTCACTGTCCATTTTATCAGCTCCACTTACCATATAGAAGCACTTTGTAGTTCTACAATTACTGACTGTAGTCCATCTGTTTCTCTGCATGCTTTGTGAGCCTGCTTTCATGCTGTTCTTCAATGGTCAGGACCCCCACAGGACCACCACAGAGCAGGTATTATTTAGGTGGTGGATCATTCTCAGCACTGCAGTGACACTGACATGGTGGTGGTGTGTTAGTGTGTGTTGTGCTGGTATGAGTGGATCAGACACAGCAGCGCTGATGGAGTTTTTAAACACCTCACTGTCCCTGCTGGACTGAGAATCGTCCACCAACCAAAAATATCCAGCCAACAGTGCCCTCTGGGCAGCGTCCTGTGACCACTGATGAAGGTCTAGAAAATGACCAACAAACAGCAGCAGTAGATGAGTGATTGTCTCTGACTTTACATCTACAAGGTGGACCAACTAAGTAGGAGAGTCTTATAGAGTGGACAGTGAGTGGACACGGTATTTAAAAACTCCAGCAGCGCTGCGGTGTCTGATCCACTCATACCAGCACAACACACACTAACACACCACCACCATGTCAGTGTCACTGCAGTGCTGAGAATGATCCACCACCTAAATAATACCTGCTCTGTGGTGGTCCTGTGGGGGTCCTGACCATTGAAGAACAGGGTGAAAGCAGGTTAAAAAAGTATGTAAAGAAACAGATGGACTACAGTCAGTGATTGTAGAACTACAAAGTGCTCCTATATGGTAAGTGGAGCTGATAAAATGGACAGTGAGTGTAGAAACAAGGAGGTGGTTTTAATGTTATGACTGTTCAGTGTATGCTTTCAACTGTGGCAACAGTTTGGGGAAGGCCCTATCCTGTTCCAACATGTAAAGAAAGATCCATAAAGATGATTTGATGAGTTTGGTGTAGAGGAACTCCATTGGCCTGCACTGAGCCCTGTCCTCAACACCACATTTGGTATGAGGTTTAGGAACCGAGGTGCCTTCTTGTCCAGCACAAATGCTCTTTGGACTGAATGTGCACAAATTCCCACAGATGCACTTCAAATTTATTTGCTCAGGTGTCTACATACCTTTTGCCATTTAGTGTAAATAGATGTCAGTATCCAAATGTAGCAGCAAGGTTCCTGATGGTTCCTGATGTTCTGTTTATACCTTCCATCTGTTTTTTAGTGTACCTGTTTTTGGGATTGACGGCGATGTACTTGATCCTGCGTTCCTTCCACAAACTGTCTGATGTTCTGGGCTGGACAGCGTTTTTCCAGATGCCCAGCTGTGATGAGAAGGAGGAAACTGAGGAGGAACCAGTCGAACAAGTGTCTGATACCAAGCCTCTGGATCCAACTGCTCATGTCTCTTACAACTCCATCAGCAAATAGGACCTTCAGCAGGTAGAACCATCCGGAAATGATCTGAACCCTCACGTCTCCTACAAATCCACCAGCAGGTAGAACAATCCAGACTGACACTTTCCTTAGAGGAACATGAGGAGCACATTACTGTTACATTATTGTTTACAAACCATCATTTTCGGTTTGTTTCTGGGTGGACTTTAGATGTTTCTGGACCAATCGTTAAATACTTCTTTGAGATTTCTTGGACCACAAAGGACTAATGCATTATGGGTAAAACAATATTGTAAGCCATCATATGTGACGTTAAGTCTATTAGTTCTTCATGTATTCTTTTAACTGCAGTGCAAATAATGACGTATCAGTTTTATGGAGGTTTTTGATCCTTGACATGTGGAGATGATCTAAAGTGCTTTACATCACGCATGCAGTGGGTTAAAGATAATTAAACTGGACATGAAGTTTAATTTTGTAGGTTTAAAAAGAATTATGCAGTTTCTTCGTGTTGTTTCTTGTTCTTGCCACTCAGGATCGTTTCTTAAATCCCAAAAAATGAACTCTGTCCTGCGCTGCTTTATAACCCCGTGGTGGTTAAAGAAACGCTCACTGTTTGGTCGCACAATTCTGCCTTGTTCTGGGTTTGTGTGGTACCAATCAGAAAATGGACCACTTTTTAAAGGGTAAAATAACCCTTAAGCATTGAAGATGTGATGGTGGATATTTGGAGTGTAATTATCAGTGGCAGTATCGCCACTCCAGTTTACTGAACCTGTACGACTGTGTGTAATCAGACTGTAAATGTTTTACCAGGAACAAAAGGGATAAAAATAAGAGCAGTAAATAAAGATAAATTAATACAAGTGATTGTTTGTATTTTGATCAGGGTCACAAATTTGGTGTTTGTTTGTTTATTAGGATTTTAACGTCATGTTTTACACTTTGGTTACATTCATGACAGGAACGGTAGTTACTCATTACACAAGGTTCATTAGTTCACACAAGGTTATATCAAACAGTCATGGACAATTTTGTATCTCCAATTCACCTCACTTGCATGTCTTTGGACTGTGGGAGAAAACCAGAGCACCTGGAGTAAACCCACGCGGACATGGGGAGAACATGCAAACTCCAGACAGAAAGGACCCGGAACAAAATTACTGAGTGTAATGCAGTGACACATCTTGACTGGCCGGTAGCACCAATGTAAAGCTGTTTATTGATATTTAATTCTATTTTAAGGTTCCAATTAAAAATTTAAATCTAGCCGCTCAGGTGGCGCAGCGGTAAAGTACGCTAGCTCACCAGAGTTGGGGTTTTGAATACATCGTATCGAATCTCAGCTCTGCCTCTCCGACTGGGCGGCTGCATGAACAACGATTGGCTGTTGTTCATAGGGTAAAAAGTCGGATCATAGGTCCTCATAACTGGTGGCACCTGCACAGGGCTGAGGAATAATACCGATGGGGGTGTGGCCCTCTGTACACAGTGCCTGTCAGTGTATGAACTCGACTCGTGCAGGTGAAAAATGCAGTCTGTACTGACTGTACGTGTCGGAGGGGGCGTATGTCAGTTGAGAGGCGTCCTCAGTCAGCGGTGAAGGGTCGAATCAGTATAGAGGACGCAATCAGGGTAATTGGACACGACTAGATTAGGGAAGAAAATTGGGGGGGGAAATAGAAAAAAAATAAATAAAAAATAAAAATCTAAAAGTGGATCGAGTATAAATATTGTTTTGTACATTTACAGTTTGGTCAGTTAAACAAGGGCAACTAAAATCCCACAGGTAATGAGGATGCTTCCGGTGTGAACACAGAAAAAATGCTTCTTTCTGATATATTTCATTGGGTGCTGTCCGTTTCAGTCAATAATGTATATGATAACAATAGATCATGTAAAAATAAAAATGCAGGTATCACACACTCCAAACACCCCCGCCCGATGCTGCGCGGTGTACTATGCAGGTGAGTTTGCCTCAGCAGCAGCTAATCAGGGTCTCGTTTCTCTGGTGCAGGATTGTTGTTGTACAGTAAAATGTCAATTGTACCGTATTGGGATAGACACGAGTCAAAACAAGTGGACATAGTAAACGCAAAGTGTTTATGGTCCAGTGTGAATAAAGAAGCACGAACGTCTCTGTCCCCACCCACACACTCACCAGAAGTTCCCAAGCCCAGCGGGTCCTGGATCTGTTCAGAGGTTTCCCCTCCAGCTCTAGTGGGAGGCCAGGGGACATTCTCGTACAATGCAAAACCACCTCAACTGGATCTTGTCACCCGCTCGCAGACAGCAAACCCACGAGGAACTAGTGGTGGTAAATTCTGTTCATTTTATGGACTCGGGTTAATCTGAGTCACTCAGTAATGTGATCCGGTTGACTTGAGTCACTTGTTCTGACATCTTGATTGCGATTGATTTACTGCATGAAAATGCATCCAAATATCACTTGTCTTCTGTGCTCTCATCTTCTGTAAATAAATCCTTCTCTCTTAATTCTCTTGGCACCTCACACTTCTCTTATCAGTGACAAGTTGACATTTTTTTCCTAGTGGAATCTTGATCATGGGGGAGAGGGGGGTGGACTCACTTACCAATCAGATGGGTTATAATAAAATATATAACTATATTTTGTTGTTGTTTTGCTTACAAGAAAATATGCTGCATTACTCATCTGTACCACGACTACTGATAATAATAATAGCATGTGCATAAAATCAGCCACATAACGAACACCAGTGTGTTTAACCGCTTGTTTATTTGAATATTTAACTTATTACTTAGATTCATGGACTGGAGTGAAGTCGGTTCAGCCAAATCATCTGAATCCGCTGTGTTTCCGGTGAGTCTGCGCACTCGCCTCGTGTACTTAACAGCAGTCGGTCAGAGGACTCATAGGATCCGGGTTAATTGAGATTTTGGACTCTTGATTCCTGATTCAGTACAAAGATTCGAATCATTAACCCGGGTGATTCAGGAACCGCCCAGCTCTACGAGGAACCTCGTTTGTGCCAAACTTCCTTCATTTCATTGAAAAGCTGAAATTAAATTGAAGGGTTTGTTTGTTTAATTCTTAACGCCATGCCAGCTACAATGGTTATTATCACGGCTAGCTAATAAGTTATGTAAACATCAGTGCGTATGGTGGTTTAGAGTGTTTGTGTGTCTGTGAACTTATATGGTGTTGGTAATTGCAAGTGATTCCAAGAATGTAAGCAGTTTTTTGGGGGTACTGATGTGAAGATTTCCTTGTAGCTGTTTGTACTGTAGAATTGTGTTCTGATGGTGTTCATTTGTTGGCATGAGTAGAGGATATGTTTGATAGAAGTTCTTGATCTACAGAGGAGGCAAGTGGGGACCTGGTCTCCTTTACGCAGGTGTGTATGGGTCAGTTTGGTGGGTCCTATGCGGCATCTCGTGTATATACATTGTTCCCATCGTTTTTTGGGGTATTGAGCTTTATCAGCGTTTATGGTAGGGTGGATCTCAAATAGTTTGTTGTTGGTATGCGTTTCCCGTTCTCTTTGCCAAACTTCTGCGGCGTATGCTTTTATGGCTGGTTTGAGATCAGATGGTGGGTAAGGACATTGTTGGAGTGTGGACGTTACCGCTTGCTTTGCTGTCAAGTCTGCTTTTTCATTTCCTTTAAGAAATTGAAGGGTTAATGTGAATAAAATGTCTTTAGATAATGTAGAATAATATACTGTGTTTATTTAATTCATATAAAAATACAGATAGATACAAATATAAACACATTGTACATGGGTACAGATTTCTAGAACTTCAGCTCCTGATTCTTCAGGTTCTGTGTGGATTTAAGAGTCAGTCATTATTATTTAAAACTAGGAGAACACTGAATAATTCTAACCGAGTGAAATAAATATTCTGATCTCAGATTTAATAAACAGAAGAAAGAGTTCTCTTGAACTCTTGAAACATACATTGTTAATACTTAATAATAAACTGCTGTAATTGTGTAGATGTGTTATAAACGTGATCACTGGATGAAGCTTTGCTCACACCAGGTGAAATCACACTTGTGATTCATGACGACGAATCATTTCACACCTCAAACCTGAATAAAATTCAGTAGATAGACTGGACAAAATGTCACGCAAAATGTACAGCTCAGGTCAATCTACAGGATGACTATCCTGATCAAGGTCAGTGTGTCCAGTACAGTAACACAACCTGGAAAGAATGCCAATCCATGACAGGGCCTCAACCACCCCCAGACATAGCTAATTATGTCTTAATGTCGATGCCCGACTGGCTGATAGCACCGCTAGTGATTCGAACCCTGAATGAAGTCTTCACAATGAGACTGGAGTCAGAAACCACTGTTGAATGTGCGTGACCTTTGAGCTCTCAGACGGCACTGCATAAAAATCTGTCATGCTACTGTAATAAATATAGCCACACAGGCTCAGGAGTACTTCTGAAAACCACTCTCACTTAACACAGTCCACCACTGAATTTAAAAATACATCAATTCTATACAAAAACACCTCCAAGTTCTCTGGGCCAAAGGCAGCTGAAATTGTGCTGTGGTCAGTCCATTGTTCAAGTTTCCGGAAAAACGGACATCGAGTTCTGTGCCGAAGATGAAAAGAACCATGCAGCCAGCATCTGTCATGGTATGGGGCTTCAATTATTAAACCGTATAAATACTTGGACAGGTGAGACAGATTTCCATGTGTTTAAGACTGGTCCAGGTAAAACGACACGAACTGCAGCTTTCTGGTGTAACCGAATCTCTTACAACCATAATAACCCACACAGTTCATTATAAACACCTTATAAAACCGTCCAAACACATAAGTTCATAAAGAGAAATGTAGAAATAAACACAAAAAGTCACGTCCCTCAGCTGGGAATGACGGGAGTGTTTCATTCACTTAGAGTTTGGTGTGTGACGTCATAACTTGTACAAAGTCCCTTGAGTCCTCAGTGCTTGTAGAATTAAATGCACACACAGACTCTGTAACTGTTTATATCTATAATACCGTTTATGAGTTTCTGATGCTCGGACCGACCAAACCAAACACAAGCTTCTGTGGAGGCGTCCAGCTTTCCTTTTCCTCGTAAACGATCTAATTCTGGGTTCCTGCTTCACAATTCTGGAGGTTAAATAGCCGTAATCATTTCAGAATGTAAACCAACACTGCAAATCAGATCTGCTGAAATCTTCCGTATGAAACATTTATCAGACTACACTTCATTTCATCTAGAAGTTGAATCCTGAACACACGTTGCTTTACACACACACTGTAGTATTTTTAATGATATCTGATCATTTCTACCAGGCAGCACAAACCCTGTATATGTGAATTCATGTGATATGTATTTTCCTATCAAAATAATTTAAGTTTTGAGCTTCCTGCCCTATTAATGACTAAAGCTTTTAAATTTCTACATTCTGAATGCTGAAATGGTTCATACATTTAATAAAACATTAAACCACTGACTGCATGGAAAGTCTGAATCCCGTATTGTGTGTTACACGACTAATATATAACGATAATTATACACCAATGAGCCAAAACATTAAAACCAGCCCTCGATAATGTCTATTCTGTAGCACTGGTGCATGTGAGGGTGAGGAATCTATCGGATGTTCGGACCG
The DNA here is from genome assembly GCF_030014385.1 of Trichomycterus rosablanca. Lineage (NCBI taxonomy): Eukaryota > Metazoa > Chordata > Actinopteri > Siluriformes > Trichomycteridae > Trichomycterus > Trichomycterus rosablanca. The sequence goes on from NC_085998.1 coordinate 5,778,553, forward strand.
ATGGTGCTTCCTTGCAGTTCACATGTTGAATGCAGCAGATCTGATCAGCATAAAGACCTGAGGGACTTTGATAAGGACCGGATCGTTACGATCAGACGAGTTGAAGTGGTGGCAGCCATGGTCAGTACCCACCAACAGTGGTACGAGGAGGGACGAGTCACCGACCCCTGCGGCCAAGACTCACTGATGCCATAAAACATGAAGGCTGTGGCGTCCGGTACAGACCAACATAATATCTACTGTAGATCAAACTGAGGTCTGGGGTCAGTCAAAGTACTAATGTTACTGCCTGTCCACCGTCGAAAGCACCTACAATGGGTACGCAGGTATCAGAACTGGACATCTGAGCTACAGAAGAAGGACGACTTCATAGGTCGGACAAATCCGACTTCAGGATGATCCAGCTCACAACGTTCAGAAGCTGATGGTAACGTCCTGGTACCAGATACCACAGGACACCCTCAGATGTCTCACCCTCACGTCCATGTCTCGGTAGGTCGGAGAAGCTTTCTTTATCTATAGTGTTATTTTTTTTTACCTAAACAGTAACGTCCCTGCTGGCAATCATTTAAATACACAGAACAAATTCATAACTTCTTACAGAAACCTCTTTTACATACACTGTAGTGTAAATCCCATCTTTAACTGAGCTGTATCTATTTTTTCCAAAGAGGGGAAGACGTGACTAGAAAAGCAGAGGGTGAAAAAAACAGATACAGTCGATTTAGACTAGGATAAAACCACAGAGGTGCTCCAGTAAGATCTGGACTTATTCTGGGTCCCCCGTTACACCAGTCCACTCTGTATGGTGCTGCAGATGCAGAAGGCATCGTTTCCATTCTGTGTATTAAAATGCACACTGGATTACAGAAACTCGATCTATTTTGTCTAGGTCGTGCACATGTAAGGTAAATATTTCACCAGTTCTTCAGCGGGGAAGCTGAACGCATGATCATTTGCCTCGACCTCCCGCACGGCTGCATCCACGTCCAATAACAGCCCATCTATAACCATATCCTGCAGGTGATTGGACGGATTAAAGGAGCAGTTCTGAATTTTCACAGGGCTCATTTTGCAAGTCCTATCCACAGAAAGATTCTCGACCGAGGCTAACGGCGCCCGCTGAGGTCCGGACGGACCACAGGTGGAATCCAGAGCCGTGTCTAAATCCTCCAGGATAGCAGAAATCGTGGTAGATAACGAGAAATCCTCTGTCGGATCCTCCTCCGCGTCAGATTCAAACCCAGCCGGATTGGTGTGCACGGGCTGGTAGGTTTGAGGTTTTTTGGCAGGGTTCTGGTTTTCAGAACAGGCCTCCATGTGCGTTTTGGCGTTCCGGAGCGTGTTGGTGATGAGGACGGAGCGCAGTAGGCTCGGCTCCACCAGAGACTGGTCACGCTGGAACTTATCTATGGAGATGTTCAGCACAGATTGAAGCTGGTTTTCCCACACAGGTTCTCCGACATCATTGTGGAGTTTACGCTTCAGTCCTCTGGCCACCATCGTACAGCCTGCACAGACACAACACAAGTAAGCACTTCCGCATCAGTCATAACCATCAATATGAAATGCAAGCTGCCCGGACAAAACCTACTCATGCCGAGCTCAACCACACAGGAGACACAGACACATTATTACAGCACTAATGTGACATCTGCAGGCTGTTCGAGGTGCCTGCATGTGTGGTGGACGAGCCATCAAAATGTGATGCTCACTCTGCAGCCCTCTGTGAGCCTTCACCACTGGCAGGTGAAAAGAAGCGGCAGGTGACTATTCTCATGTCGGAGGGGGCATGTTATAGTCTCAGCTCTCCTAAGCCAGCGCAGACGTGGTGTATGCAGCAAGAGCATTGCGATAGAAAATTGGAAATGACTAGATTGGGAGATTAAAAATAGTAGAAATGGAACTCGAGCTGGAACTCGGTGAACCAGAGATCCTTTTTTATTTCTTTTTCTCCTCATTGGATATTCCTCTGCCACATTTATTCATTTATTAGGATTTTAACATCATGTTTTACACTTTGGTTACATTCATGACCGGAATGGTAGTTACTCATCACACAGGATTTATCAGTTCGCAAGTTTATTGTCAAACACAGTCATAGACAATTTTGTATCTCCAATTCACCTCACTTGCACGTCTTTGGACTGTGGGAGGAAACCCAATCAGACACGGGAAGAACATGCAAACTCCACACAGAAGGGACCTGGACCGGCCCACCTGGGGATCGAACCCAGGACCTTCTTGCTGTGAGGCGACAGTGCCGCCCTCCTCTGTCACATGCACAACACCCACGCTGGTGGAGCAGGGCTGCAGGCCAGCACACGCCGGCTCGGACACGCATGAAACCCTAAACTGTCTCTCCTCACTGGCTTGGAAGCTGTTTCTGGGTCTCAAATCATATCAGCTACATGAACCTGACATGACTCACATCTGTAAACATTCTGTATAAAAAAACGATGTTCACGGTGTTAAACTAGAGTGGGGGTGAGACTTGAGGTTGTAGTGGGATGACAAAATGTTAAACCCATTAAAATGACACCACTGGTTAAAAAATGGTTGAGAAACTACTGGCTTATTAAGTGCTGTGCAAAAAAAAACCCTAACTTAGGCTTCTTCTTTTGTCCCAAGTAATCAGCAACAAACTTAAGTCCAGCTTTAAGGTGCTGTATTCGGAGCAGGGGCTTCGCTCTCAAAAGGCAGCAATCCCCAACTTTTTTTGCACCACGGACCGGTTTCATATAAAATAAAATATTACAGACCGGCGGGTCCAAAATAGAATAACTATGCTGCTCACAAATGAGCTTTTTTTCGCTGCAACGAGACGCTGCTTCCACCTGGGGGTGATATGAGATCATAAACACCCGTGCAGTGTTTTCATTGCTGATGTAGCGATCTCTAATTACTTATGGTAACAAATGACCCACGGACCGGTACCACGAAGATAAAAAGCTCACTTGACTGTGGACAATTTCAGTCATGTTCCAGTGGCTTCTAATTCCTGGCTCATAATCCCTGACATTTACATTACATGTTTACATTCTCAGCATATATCCAAAGCGACTTACAGTTGAGACTGTACACACTGCAAGCAATTAAGGTTTAAGGGCCTTGCTCAAGGGCCCAGCAGTGGGAAGCTGGTAGATGTAGGGCTTGAACCAGTGACCTTCCGATTACTAGTTCAGTACCACAACCACTGAGCTAACACTGACATCTGTTAATACTGGTTGTTGTATTTTATCTGACTATCCGGACAAATGTTCTTTCAGCATAAGGTGACCACAGAACTATGAGCTTTTAATACAGTTGCAGTCAAACTAGCCCTATTTATATGGGCACAGAGAAATCAGCAGCTATAGCTGAGCATAATCAATGATAAAGAATCTGGAGGTCACAATACAAAGCGGAGTGTTCAGAAAACCACCAATAAACTAAAAAATCTAAACTGTAATGTAATTAATAAATAATTAAGTAAGAGAAATTGTTTGCAGAATTATTATAAATATATAAAGTTTATTACAGTGAATGTATGAGCTACTGCTAAACTGCTGAAGTTTATTTAGTAAACTAAAATCCCTCCCAAAAACAACATTATTCATTCTGACTTACCTCAGAGATTACAGTGTTTTCAGCAAATGTATTTGGTCACTTTATAATCGATATAATAAACAAATTATTAAATATCCAGAGCTGTTAGTGCTGCGACCGGCAGCCTGTATCTCCAACCAGTTAATGTTTTGTCCACCCATATTTTGAGTGATCCCGCCCCTCTTGGCTTCGATTGGATAGTGAAATCTGCGTCGTGCGCTACGATTGGTCATAAATCTGTAGTCTGGGACAGAATAATAAATACAACGGTCCCAACCAATCCTAACACAGAATGCGGGTTTTCCTGAAAACGGGTAGACTTAAAAATTAAACGCGGGACAAACTAAAGGAATGTTGGTGCTTTTTGTCCTTCGCGCCTTTGCACGTACAACCTCGCAAAGGATTTTGGGTAATGTAGTTCTTATAGGGTTGAGAAATGTAGTTTATCAATCACACTTGCTCAAATCGTTTCTAATGACGCATTCATTCCTTCATTTTTACTAACCTGGTCAGGGTCGCTAGGGGTCAGAAAGAAACAATTAGCACAAGCCAGAAATACAGTTTTTGTGGAGTAAGAGGCGCTTGAACTACCGGAAAAAATCAAAATCTTTCTCAGTTTTTGTGCTTTTGGCACCTTTTTAATGGGCAAGCAGTAGCCTAGTGGTTAGGGTACTGGACTAGTAATCCGTAGGTCACTGGTTCAAGTCCCACCACTGCCAGGTTGCTGCTGTTGGGCCCTTGAGCAAGGCCCTTAACCCTCAATTGCTCAGATTGTATACTGTAATAGTACTGTAAGTCGCTTTGGATAAAGGCGTCTGCTAAATGCAGAAAATGTAAATGTAAATGTAAATGTAAATGTAATGGGTGGGCAGGAGTCAGAAGAACAGACATAATAAACATCACAAAAAAACAACAACCAAAAAACCCTTATTTTAATTAGTTTTCATGTTTCATTCTGGAATCTGGAACAAGTAATTACAGGCTTTGCTGTTTAAAGTGAGACATTACTGATTTATTAATCTATTCCCCTTTTACTAAAATATTAAAATCATCCTTTTCAATCTGTTTAAGTATAAAGTTCATTTTGGTGTTAAATAAAAAGATAAAATATTAAAAGATGTTTCTTAGTTCACATACAATTATTAATTTTATTTATTACTTAGGATTTTAACATCGTGTTTTACACACTTTGGTTACATTCATGACAGAAACGGTCATTACTCATTACACAAGATTCTTTAGTTCACAAGTTTAATATCAAACACAGTCATGGACAATTTTGTATCTCCAATTCACCTCACTCGCACGTCTTTGGACTGTGGGAGGAAACCGGAGCTCCCGGAGTAAACCCATGCAGACATGGGGAGAACATGCAAACTTCACACAGAAAGGACTCTGACCTGAATCGAACCCAGGTCCTTCTTGCTGTGAGGTGACAGTGCTACCCACTGAGCCACCAATTTAATATATTTAAAAATATTACAAACAATAAGTTAACATAAAAATGTACAATCCAAATTTCTCAACATGTTAAATTTAGTAAATGTATTTAGATTGAGTTAGTGCATCATATTTTGCTTACAGATCTTACTTTGTTTTTTTGTTTTTTTTGCTTTAATAAAAACATCATTAAATGCTTTTTATTGTTTAATTAATCACTGTTTATGTAATACAGCTGAACAATCCAGCACACAACATTATTAAAAGTTTAGTCTAGGTTTAAATATGAATTATTTTTATTATAGGAACATGCAGATAAAAAAAAAACTCACAAAAATACATTGAAATAAAATCACTTTTATTTCATTATTCAATAAAAAAAAATCAACTTTTAGGAGGACAAGGACGGCACGGTGGCTAAGTGGGTAGCACTGTCGTCTTACAGCAAGAAGGTCCTGGGTTCGATCTACAGGTGGGGCGGTCCGGGTCTATTCTGTGTGGAGTTTGCATGTTCTCCCTGTGTCTGTGTGGGTTTCCTGCAGGTGCTCCGGTTTTCTCCCACAGTACAAAGACGTACAAGTGAGGTGAATTGAAGATACTTAAATTGTCCTTGACTGTGTTTGATATAACCTTGTGAACTGATGAATCTTGTGTAATGAGTAACTACCGTTCCTGTCATGAATGTAACCAACATGTAAAACATGACATTAAAATCCTAATAAACAAACAAATTTAGGAGGACATTCATCGTTCTTACAAAGGCAGTGGTAGCTCAACTGTTAACATTATGGCCAAGTAATTGAAAAGTCGCTGGTTGAAGCCACATCTCTGTTAGATTGCTACTGTTGGGCCCCTGAACAAGGCCTTAACCTTCAACTGCTTAACGTGTATTTTGTCACGACTGTAAGCGGCTTTAATTAAAAAGTGTCCGCTAAATAAGAGTCGTATCTGACTGTGCCTCACCTGCACTGATCAAAATCCAGATGATTTAATCTGACAAAAACATAATAAAGTGATAATAATAATAATAATAATAATAATAATAATAAGCACACAATGCAACAATAGACAAGTTTTAAAAAATATATTTATTGAAAATACATGTTTAAATCTGAAGGATGATTATTTGTGATAAGATTTTGATGATTTTAGAATCTCTGGCACGTTAGGAATAATGAATGATGCTCATTAGTAATGAGTAACAGACATGATGATCAGTAAGGTGAGTCTGGGCTAATTAGCTGTAGTCTCCACACACTCCCACCGTCTTGCCGTCCCACTCGGAGGTGGACAGACACTTAACGAAGAAATGGCCGAGATCATATTTGGAGATGACTCGATCTTTTAGCATGTTCTCCGTCACAGTGTACTTTTCCGTCAGTGGATGATTATCTACAAAATAAAACTATTATTATTACCACACACTTCACTAAAACAGACATATAATACAAATAATGCCCCATTAACATAAACACTACATGTCCAAAAGTTGTGGACACCTGAACACCTAAATCCATCTTATATTAATATACAGTTGGTGCCCCTTTGGTGCTACATTTACCAGCTTCTAGTGGTAGCTCAGCAGTTAAGATACTGGACTAGCAATCAGATGATTGTTGTTTCAACCCCGCTATTGCCAGGTTGTCACTCTTAGGCACCTGAGCAAGACCTCTCAATTAAATGGATTATGTATGGCCAAAATAAAAAGTAAATGAAGTGTTCACTTTTCTATCCCACTTGATTTTGGAATGAGTGCAGGAAATTCAGCCACAAAACAGTAGTGAGGTCAATGGCTTTGATATTGGGCAAGGAGGTCTTGCTCATTGTTGGTGTTCTGATTTATCTCAAAAGTGTCAGGGCTCAAGTTGTTTTATTTATGCATTTTCTCCCCTTTTTAGCACGTCCAATTGCCTGACTGAATCATGCTTCCTCTCCACCAATGCCGATACCTGCTCTGACTGAGAAGAACGAAGCTAACCTACGCCCCTGACACGTGGGCAGCATGACGTATGCATTTTATCACCTACACTTTGACGAGTGCAGTGCAGCTCAGCGTTGTGTGTGGAGAGACACACCCTAACAGCACTCTTTTCTCATCTCTGTGCAGGCTCCATCAATCAGCCAGCAGAGGTCGTAATTGCACCAGTCATGGAAGCGAGACCCCATCCGGCTTAGGATACTAATTGAAAGTAGAAACTTCTCTTGAATGGCTCTGTAAGCTCAGGATTATTTCTCCTCCACCATACTTTACAGTCACATAGATTTGGGAAAGATAGACCAGAAAAAAAAATTTATTACTTTACAGGTTGCCCCCCCCCCTCACTGCCAAATCCAATGGCAGTATGGTTTACACCACAGTTTACACCACTACTCAGGCATTGTGCACTGAGGTAAGCTTGTGTGTGGATGTTCGACTCCTTGTGAACAGTTCTGGTTCCAGAGACAGTTTGGAATTTATTTGATCATTATAGTTTTAAACTACCAGACAAGCTTTAGTGGCTTTACGAATGAGCTGTTGTTGCTCCTAGATGAACTGATTTCTGTTTTCTTGGTGGAGAGTTGAAACAGATCTGAATTCAGAGTTTAAAGCTTTTATCAGATGAATGGAAAAACAAACATTGAAACTCTTACAGTGAGGAACGACCTCCAAGTGGTGGTTTGGTTCTTATCATGTGAGACCAAGTTTTCCAGCTCATTCAGCGTCCATTAGAGTATTAAATCAATATTATAGATGTTGATTCAGTGCAGTGGATTCGGTGGTGTCTGATATCACCATCAAAAACCAGGTCATCCAATAAAAACCCTGCAGCATTAACCTTCAAATATTCATATAGTGTTTACACAATAAACACAAACTTTCTGCACCAACAAAAGACAAAGATATCATGTGTTTATTCTTCTTATTAATTATGACAAATATTAATGATGACAAAACAGATATTTTAGAGCTACAGTTTTGGGGCTGTAAACCAGAGGTCAGTAATAATCTCATCAGTGTGTGAGGGTCGCTCTTCAAGTGATTTTACCTCTTTTATCAGTTTAAGGAATTTGAGGGTTTGTTGTTCTTCATTTTCTTGTTATTTTTAATGATCTACATGTTCTCTATTATTATAGATTAAAATATGTTTTATAATTCTTTTTTTATATATATAATTCTTTATTATTTTGTTTATGCATTTTCTCCCCTTCTTCTCCCGACATTTAGCTCATCCAATTGCCCGATTGCGTCATGCTTCCTCTCCACTAATGCCGATCCCTGCTCTGATTTGAGGAGAATGAAGCTAACCCACGCTCCCTCCGACACGTGGGCAGCAGCCGTATGCATTTTTTCACCTGCACTAGGCGAGTGCTAATGCGAATCAGCCCTGTGTACGGAGAGACCCTGATCAACACACTCCTTCCCGCCCCTGTGCAGGCGGCATCAATCAGCCAGCAGAGGACGCAGCCGCATCAGCTACGAGGAGACCCTATACGGCTTGCTACTACCCCACCCGTATATACGATCGTTGTTCATGTGTATTTGAGACCCCAGCTCCGGTGTGCCAGCGTGTGTTTTTACTGCTGCGCCACCTGAGCTGTTTCATAATTCTTATTCTTTCTAATATTATTTTGCTATTATTAATAATTTTATTACTGTTGTTAATATTAATAGTAATCTAGACTGTGCTGTGTAGGATGTATTTGTGTAAAAGTATTTAAGTCAAAAACAGTAAATGAAACCCAAATTTAAATATATCATCTTTTGATATTGTTGCCAGCTAATATTTGTAATCTAGCAAACATGACTGTGGTCACAACGCTGTATAATATTTGGTAATATTTACCACATTCAGTTCATATTTTAACCTGTTTAGCCTTCTGATTGACTGACCAATCAGATCTGCTGTTCTAGACAGATACAGGTGTGTTTGTGTGTGTTGTGTACCAGCGATATGAGGTGGCATCACTGCTACATAATCAAGTCCAGAATCCTTCAGCAGCATGTACATGCGATCATGGTCCTCAGTAACAGGAACCAATCGAGCAGGAACCTTAGATCGGTCCCACAGCAGGAACGCTGAGAACATACACAACACCATTAATCCAATAATCCCACTGCATTGTAAATAACGACCTCTCGAACTCTCAGATAAAACGAGTGGTACCTGACATGCAGCCAATCACTTTCCTAATGCCGCGAGCCTTCATGGCCTCCAGGATGTTCCTTGTGCCCTCTGACATCATGGTGGTTGGACCTGAAGATCATGATAACGGTGTGTATTAGTGAGTCACTGATCAGGAACTGCAGCAGCATAGACAAGAAAGGCATTAAAGCACATCAGATGCAGTTCCTGTAGTTCCTGATGCTGATTAGCTAGTAGCACCATGAATGGAAAATGAATGACTGTAATGATACACAGAAAAAGTGCCTTATGGGTGAAGGTTTTACTTCTTTGATACCACACTGGATTTTACAGTGTTTGACCAGCAGAGCTCACAGGCCTGATTACTGAAGATGAACTCTCAGTGTTGCTGTGCAATCGTTCCTGCAGATTTGATGGATGCAACTGGCAAGTTAATGCACGTTCCAATAAGAGCTGCAGATCAGAAGCAGCAATTGTTTTTCCAATGATGGAATTCTTCTTTCACCTCCAACGTTAGGCTGAATTTTCATTGACTGTTGAGTATTATTTGTATTTATAACATGTTTTTTTCTTAGATTTTGTCACTTGGTGTTCTTTGCACAGAAAAAACTCCATATAGTTTTGTTTTCAGTGAGGGTACCAGGCCCCACCACTGCCAGGTTGCCACTGTTGGACCACAGAGCAGGACCTTTAACCCTACATTGCTTGTATAGTGTATGATCACAACTATAAGTCACTTTAGGTCACTTTACATGAAATTATTTAAACCCACTGCAACCCTGACCATTTAAAAATGAAAAGTTACTCACTGAGGTCGGTTCTAGTTCCCAGGATGATGATGACACCATCCTGTCCCTCTAAAGTCTTCTTTACGTCCTCTTTATTCAGGACGTCCCCTACCACCACTCTGGAGGCTTTATGATCAGCAGGAAGTCTGGAGGGATCCCTTACCAGCACCGTCACATTATAACCTGAAACATGAATAATCAGAAAGCGAGTTCTGTACAGGCATGGTTTGATGAGCTTGGTGTGTAGTAACTTCAAAGTCCTGAGCTCAAACGCACCGAACACCTTGGATGGACTGGAATGCATAAAATGCATAAAACCCAAATTGCCAAAAGTCCCTACAAAATTTTATAAATGTGCATTAATAATATTTATTAAAATGGCATTAATCTCTGTGATTCTGAAACCGAAATCCCAACATGTTCATGGGTAGGTGTCTACATACTTTTGGCCATATAGTACATTCTAGTAAACATATTGCAGTTATCTTTGTAGTATAGTATTCAGTTATAGAATTTGCTGTAATATTAAAATTTTATAGATTCAGTTTGTTCAGGTTCAGATTGTGTATTAAATAAAGAGACGCCCCTGTCTGCAAAGGTCTGATAAACTGTGAGGTCATGTGGTCGTTTTAGCTTATCTAACTGAACCGCTACACTGTGACTCAACACTAAAACATTATTGAACCTACGACATGACTCAGCACTTTCAGATTCTTACACAACATCAATCCAGTCTGTATAAACTCTAATGATCCAGAAAAAAAGAGAAGCAGTTCAGATTGTTCAGCAGTTGGATGAGAAACTGTTTTGTAACATTTCATTTATTTATTTATTAATAACCAGTAAAACTCTGTGGATTTTCAGAGCCACTCTGAACTGCTAAATTTGATTAATCAGCTTTAAACTGAGTTCATTTCAGTAACTATGCACACAGAGATTTGAGTGTTTACTACAGCTGGGTGAAGATCATGATGTGTTTCTTTTGCACGGGTATTATCATGTAACAGTCATCTAATACACTACAGTACATTATTACTCACAGTAAATCACACTGGCTGTTAGCTTTTAATTCCCTATTAATATATTTGTTTTTCATAATACGTCTCTATAATTGTGTTTGTAACATAACAAATTTAAGTATTTTACTATTGTGTATTATAAAAATGTCTTAAATTATGGCAGTAAATAAGAACAAGAATCATAAGAAAAACTGTTGACTGTACATTGGATGCAAAATAGTTTAATCAATTGATTAATTGACCTTGTTACCCGCTCGCTTTCCCTTTTAGTTATACTGTAATAATTAGGGGAGCTGGAGTCTAAAGCTACTCACTGTAAAACTGATATTTTACTTAATTCACATTTTACATTTTACTACATTTTCTGTTGTTTTACCGCTAGTTATTTTTGCTAGTTATAACTTTTAGTTCATTTTAATTAGTGTGTGTATGATATTGTGTAAATCCTATTTATTCAAATTATTCTCCAGGCCACCCAAGAAGGACGGGGGTCCCTGCTGAGTCTGGTTCCTCTCAAGGTTTCTTCCTGTAATTTTAAAGGAGTTTTTCCTTGACACTGTCGCCCTCGACTTGGTCAACAGGGGTTTTGGTCTATTGGTCCTGGATTCTGTAAAGTTGCTTTGAGACAATGTCTATTGTAAAAAGCGCTATATAAATAAAGTTGACTTGACTTGACTTAATCTAATTAATTTAAAGTTTATTTAATGTCAGTGACCATGAATTGGGTGGAACTGATTGTCAAAGAAAGTTAAACGAAAACAAATGCAAATTATTTATAAAATAAATAATAATAACATGAAAGCAGACAAAAATAAGTAAAAGTAAAGAAACAAAAAATATAAAAAACTAAAGCAATATAGTTAGAATTATAACATCAGATTACACATTTTGACAATAAGCTTCACCTGTGTTAGTATATGAAGCAAATATTTTACTACTATTAAAATATTCAGCTTTATTGTGTGTTTTAAGTGCACAAGTAAAAAAAACCCACTGGAAATAAAATCTTTTTTGTACCAGCAACAAGTATTAATGTTATAAAATTTAAAGTCATATTTTAGTACTGTGTTCATGTGCGCTTTTATTATATTTATTATATTATATTATATTACATTATATTATATTTATTATATTATATTTATTACATTACGCTGCATTACATTATATTTATTATATTATATTCATTACATTTATTATATTATATTTATTATATTATATTATATTTGTTATATTATATTATATAACATTACATTTATTTTATTATATTATATTTATTACATTACATTACATTATATTTATTATATTATATTTGTTATATTATATTATATTATATTCATTACATTACATTAGATTACATTACACTACATTACATTTATTATATTATATTTTATTATATTCATTACATTTATTATATTATATTATATTTATTACATTACACTACATTACATTATATTATATTACATTACATTATAGTTATTAAACTATATAATATTATATTTATATTATATTTATTACATTACACTACATTACATTATATTATATACACTATACCGTAACAGTGTGAAGAGATCAGGTTACAAGAATCTGAACTTGAAAAGACCTTTAGTTCTCTGGGTTTTGCAGTTCTCTGGGTTACTACTGCTCTCTAATGAGACCCTAAACCTCCTGCAGCCCCTCCTGAGTACAGTAAGATACAGCAGGTGATGTACAGGTGAAACTGAAACACCTGAGATGTATAAACATGCATTATTACTGTAATATAAATATGCATGCACACACACACTGTGTATTACTGTCGTTATGCACATTGTTACTGCATTATAGATATTATACATATTATCATTGCAGGCACTATCTTACTCACCTGCAGACGCTGCTATGGGTAAAGTGACAAGGCCGGTCATTCCTGTAGAACCGAATATAGCCACGTTCTTTATTGTTCCTGACATGTTGATATCAGTGTGGAGACTTTGAGCTGAAATCAGCAGGTGTTTTGTTCTCTGCAGCTCTTGTACTACAGTTCACTCTTCGGTAACGTGCATACGTCATCAATGTGGGCGGAGCTTTGTTTAACAGCTTTTTTTTTATAAATTCACCCTCATTTTACAACGAAAGATACTCATCCAAAAAGACCATGAGATGTAATTATAGATAAATGTAAGTAATTTTTTTGCATAATTAAATATACAAATATAAAGCTATAGCGCTTCTTGTTGTTTTGTAGTCAATTTCAAGGACTACATATTCCGCAGGGCAACGGAGGTTTGTCGTCTGGACCAATCAGGTAGTACGTTCTTATCCGGGTACCGTTCGGTAAGCAGAACTACATCCACGTATAATTTATGTACCTTGTAAAATAAACCATTTCCACCAAATATTCCAAACCATGCACATTTAGAATTATTGTTATTTGTAATAGTAACAAAAGCATTATCAGGTGATTTTGACAATATTGACAATATTGATAAATGACATCGCAGCTTCAAATACCGATAGCTACATGCTAACAACTAGCTAGTCTGCGTAAACGCGCAGGTTCTCATGGGAAATGTAGTTTTGTGTACAGACTGTAGTCCAGCGGTAATGACAGTATGCAGTTTTATGATAATCAACATAATTAATAAAATACACATAAAGCAACAAATATAACAATTTAATTCTGAAAGAGTGTGGTGTAAGGTAAATCAATTAGGAATAAAAACAATAAAGGATGTTTTTAGGCAGTTGTAGCCTAGTGGTTAAGGTACTGGACTAATAATCAAAAAGTCGCTGGTTCAAGCCCCAGCACTGACAGGTTGCCACTGTTGGGCCCTTGAGCAAGGCCCTTAACCCTCAGTTGCTTAGACAATATACTGTTACAGTACTGTAAATCGCTTTGGATAAAAGTGTCTGCTAAATGCAGACAATGTATTCTATTATTATGCTGCTGGAAGACAGGTAACTGTACACAATCAAACACGTTTTCACACTAAATAAAAAAATTATGGATCAATTTTTTTAGGAAAAGAAGTTTTTGTTGTAATCATTGAGTCACAGTAAAATATCACTTGCAGAAATCAACGAAATCCCAAAACTTAAATAGATGTTTGTAATATTTTAACCTCAGCTCGTTCAAGAGTTCAAGAGAGGCTTTATTGTCCTTTCAGCTATATACAAGTACATATTAAAATGAAACAATGTTTCACCAGGACCAGCGTGCAACATAGAACAAAAATGCAAGACATTACAGTACACAGTGCAGATAAAAAACAGTACAATAAATACAAAAGACATTTCTAATCTAAAGTAATTGAGAGAGACAAGACTAGAGACAAGTGTAGTGTTGGCCAGTACATGGTACTGAGTAAATGATAGGTAAGGTAAAAAGAAAACATGTTCTGATATACAGTTAGCAGCGTAGTACGTGTGTGAGTAAGTGTATGTGCATGTAAGTTTGAGTGTATGTTTGTATGAGTGTGTATATGTATATGCGCAATTATGTGTCACGGTGTAAGTATGTGTGCAATTATAAGTGGAGGTGGAAAAGTTTATAACAAAAACCACATCAATTAAATTCATCAGCTGGTGGCATTAAAACTTGTTTATTACATTCTGACTTCAATTACTTCAATTATCAGCTAAAATCTGAAAAAAATGCAAAAAGCAAATTAATATATTACATAAACAAATAAGGGCCGCTCAGGTGGCGCAGCGGTAAGGCATACACTGTTCACCAGAGCTGAGATCGCGAATACATCGTATCGAATCTCGGCTCTGCCTGCCGGCTGAGGCCCAGCGACCACATGAACAACGATTGGCCTGATGTTCAGATAGGGGCGGGATTAAGCCGGATGTGGACTCTCTCTCAGACTACGACCTCTGCTGGCTGGTTGGTGGCGCCTGCACGGAGATGGGAAAAGAGTGCGGTAGAGGGTGTGGCTCTCCGTACACAGCGCTGTACCACACTGTACTCGTCAAGTGTAGGTGATAAGATGTTCGATTGCTGTGCACATGTCGGAGGGGGCAGCCTCGTCCTCCCCAATCAGGAGCAGGGACCAGCATTAGTGAGAGGATGATTGACGGGCAGAAATTGGATGCGGTAAAGTGGGAGAAAAAGGGAAAAAAAACACAAAATAAATAAAAACCCAAAAAACAAATAAGGATGAATAAGTTGTTTATGTGGTATTTTCTCACATTAAATAAGAAAAAAACATATTTTCCAGATTTTGACGCATTGTAGTTTTATTGCTGCATTTTCTTTCTAATATTTTTGCTTTGAAATCGACTTAATTTGATTAATTTGTTAAAAAGCAAACAAAATGTTTTTTTAATAAAAAAATAAGATTTTTGCTGCAATTTTTTGTCCCAAATTGTCTGCAAAAAGTCTCGAAGCAAAAAAGAAGGTTTGAATGAAGCTAAACTACAATCAAGTGGTAAAATTGTGTATTTATTTGGACAGAAATAAAAATGTTATTTTAAAATAACGCGTCATAATTCAGAAACGGTGCCGATGCGCGTGCACGAGCTCGGGAGCGCGCCGGTACAGCGGGAGCGCGGAGAGTCGGTGTGAGTGTGGAGGAGAGGAGAGGACAGGACAGGAGGGTTCAGGTGGAACAGTGCGGGGTAAAAGGATATCTGAAACAGTGGCTCCTGAACACACACACACACACACACACGCGCGCACACACACACACAC
Source organism: Trichomycterus rosablanca (assembly GCF_030014385.1). Lineage (NCBI taxonomy): Eukaryota > Metazoa > Chordata > Actinopteri > Siluriformes > Trichomycteridae > Trichomycterus > Trichomycterus rosablanca. Next base: position 5,794,187 of record NC_085998.1, read on the forward strand.
ACACACACACTCATCCATTCAGACGCTCAGCATCTCGCGCATCTTTCTGCCTCCGGTGGGTGTTTTTTGCTCCAGTGTGCTGCACCGATGCGGCTCCTCTCCAGCTGCCCTGATCTGATCCTCATCCGATCTGTCTGATCCTGATCCGTCTGATCCAGTCTACACTCCCCCTCAGTGCTGGAGCTGCAGGTAAGACCCCCTGCAGACTGGACGCGTATGTAAACGTGTGTATAACAGCGCTGTGATGGATCTATAGATGCTTCATTGCATTGAGGATGCTGCAGTGATGCCGGGCCGATTCTGCACCTCCTGTAGAAACATCTGAGCTTAGCAACATGCTAATTCTGCTCCCACAATAAAGTCATATGTGTTAGACTGACGGTTGAAGGTTGCATGATGATTTGGAGGGGTTCGGTATGTTACCCAGATCACTGCATCCTCATTCATTTAATATTAATCCAGGATGGTTTGAATCCCTCACATTCCTACTTGATTTAGATTATAGGTCTGATCTAGGTGCTATTAATCTGATCCTTACTGAAGATGCTCTTGTATAGTTTGTTGTATTGAAATATTGCAGTACAGCCTTAAGGCCTAGTGGACACATACTGAAGAAGAACAGATCTAAAAAAAAACAACTTTTGGGTGCTAAATGTTCATCAGTCTAAAGACTGTGCGGGTTATAGAGATCAAAGCATCCCTTAACTTTAGTGATGTAGTGTTGCCGGAATGAATAAATATTAAATCATAGCATCCTCCTGTATGTCATATTGCTAGAGATGATTCAGAGCACTCACATAGAGCCATTAAATTCAAACCTCAGTTCCGAAAATTTTGGGGTGGGTTGTAAAATGCTAATAAAACGAAAAACAGTGATTTGTACACTCTTTGATCTGTCCTAAAACTTTATGAACTGTTTTGGGTCTTTTCCTTGTATATAAATATATTCCGTGTGTATATACACTATTCAGCCTGTCAGTAGCAAAGCTAAGACTCAAACGTCAGCTCTGGTGTTCTAGTGTGTTTTTACCACTGTACCGCCCGAGCACCCACAACACTCCAAGTTTGAACAGGATCATGTATGTTCCATCACCTTGTCTTTAAATACCTTTTAGTAACAGTTAATGGAATAAAGACATTAACTGAGCGTTATGTGCCACAAGTTTTTAATTAGAGGCAGATCTGGACTGCAGGCAGCTCAGTCTAGCACCCAATAGCACTCTGATTCTGCAGCAATGCCTTTGTAACACACTGTCATGTTAAATTAAACATAAAGGTCCCTGATGTTGCCAGGAAGCAGCATATGGTGCTTTAAATTGTTACCAGTTGGCACTAGTAAACCCCCATCTGATGACTTTTAAACTCTAAGCTGCTTTTAGTCTTTGGCTTGGAGAACACACTGTCCGCATTTCCACTGTGCGTCAATGCATTGTAGGTCGCCTTGACCCCAGAAAAGTCAAAGGCATCTTAGTGTTGATGTATGGATTTTTTGTGGTTTAGTACAGCCTGAACTTACTGTAGTAGTTGTTATGTGTATTATTCACTGGCGTGTCTCGGACTGTCTGTGGTAGACCTTCCAGTAATTCTTCTTTCACACCAAAGCATGACTGCCTCAATTGCATTTCTGTTACCACTTCCTTCACGCTGGCCAAGGAGATTTGCAGTCTAGCACCCGATCCCACCAGTAATGCTCCTTTACTCCAGTCAGTGATGGATTTTTAAAGAGAGCAGCACCACATATTTGTGGCAGGGTCATGGTGTGCTCTATGTGTTCCTCCACTACTTGTACCAGCTCCTTGACCAGACAGCAGGAGTTGGTGTTGGAGTGGTAATGAGGAGAAGCCCAATCCGACCTTTCTTTTTGTCCCAGGCTGATAGTATCTGTTAGATGACCATTAGGTCATTAGAAGGTCATTAGGTCAGTTAATCAAGTAAATATTAAATATTTTGCATTTGTACATTTTAGTTTATACTTACAGCGTCTCATCTCTGTTAAAAACACATCAGAAAGTCTACCATTGTTCAGCTAAAACAATGACTAATAAAGGTGTAGTCTGTGTATTGAAGCGTTTCCTGACATCAGTGTTGTTTTTATTGTAAGCAATTTTCTAGTTTAATTTTTTGTAATAGATACATATATAAAAATAAGGTTACAAAATGAGTTTGTGCTTCTAGCTGGTGCTGTGCACTGAAGCTGTATGGTTTTGAGTCTCAAATCAACAGTCTAAACTCACTAGTGCCTCTCTCAGTCCAAATCAATTATCAGCTGCAAGAAACTTATAACTTATAATTATTGGTTATTGGTTAACTAGTTAATCATCCCCACCTCCACTCTAACCAGATCATGTCATGCCATTATGCCGACTTTCTGATAGTTGTTCAAATGGGTCAGCTTTCTCCAATGTCCTCTATCTTGTGTTGCTTACAGACTAGCCCCTGATAATCAGCACAGCTCCAGACTCTAACGTTCTCATAGGTTCTCAAGCTTCTCCACGACAGCAGGGTAGTGATCACAGGAGAAGAAACAGATCTCAGTTTTCTGTTTTGTTTGCACTTTGCGTCCAGACCCAACTTGCCTCAAGTTTTTTTTATATTGCTAATGACAAAATATCTAATATGCGAAGTAATGAACACAGACACCCTCTGAAGTTCTAAAATCCACCCCCTTTAAGAATTTAGGACTTCATAGTGCGTAACACGGTCTTCTACGCAGGTCCACCACAAGGTTTGAATCTTAGTAGTGCTGTCAAGCAATTTAAGGTTAAGGGCCTTCTTCAAGGGCCCAACAGTGGCAACCTGGCAGTGGTGGGCTTGAACCAGCAAGCTTTCGATTACTAGTCCAGTACCTTAACCACTAGGCTAAAACCAGATGAGAGGGGCCCTGTAATGGATTGATGCCCTGTCCAGGGGATTCCTGCCCTTCTCCCAGTGTTTCCCCATGTGTCTAGACCCGTGTGACCCTGACCGTGAAAAGATGAGTGGTTGCAGGGCCGATAGGACACAAATCCACTACATCACTTATCCAATCCCAGTGGTGGATTCTTACAGAGAGCTTTAACATGTATGGAGGAGCACACTACACTCTCTGTATTCCTCCACCATTCCCGCTGATTCCTCAACCAGCCAGCAAGGAGCTTCATCTCCGTAAGACACACCCTAATGTTTATGTGGAGTGTCTGATCGGGCTGGTGACACCACTGAGAATAAACCTGGGTCCACTGCACCATCCAAACACTCTTCATAACTATATTGGCGTTAGGACTGGAATGTGCTGATTGATGTTGCCTGCAGGATGTGATTTTTTAAAACTGTGTGAATACTGTTTTAAGAACTCTTATAATGTAATTTTTTGTAATGGTATTATTGTAGATGTTGTTGTGGATTTTTGGTTGATGGCTGTTGGATTATTACACAATGAGGCTTTGTTTACAGTATATTTAATATAACTGAATATCAGAATTCATCGTCTATAGATCACCGTGTGTTGTAGCTGCTACAATGAGCAGTGTTGCAGTGTAGCATCATTGCTACATGCTAAATGCTAACACAGATCCAGTGTGAGCTGTGTTCTCATCACTGCATGCTGAACTAGTCTGATGCACTGGGTGTGTCTGATGCAGTAAAACTTCTTACTGTCAGAGCTAAATGCTAAGTAAACATGTCTGATTTTAATCCACAGTCTTTATTATTACAAATGTTTATAATTAACACAAGCAAATAGAAACAATATAATACTCGATGTGTCCAAAAGTATGTGGACGCCTGTCTATATGTAGTATATGCAGTTATATGGAATTGTCCCCCTGTGGAACTGTGTAACACTCTTCATTCATCTGGGAAGACTTTCCACAAGATTTTGGAATGCGTCTGTGGGGATTTATGCTTATTTAGTAAACAGAGCATTTGTGAGGTGGAGTATTGATGTTGGATTAGAAGCGTTGACTCACAATTGATGTTCTCATTCACCATGAAGGTGTTCAGTGAGGTTGAGGTCAAGACTGAACAAGCCACTGAAGTACCACGCCAAACTATTCATTTATGTCTTTATGTTCTTCACTTCATCAGGCTGAAACAGGAACAGCCCTTCCCCAAAGCCTTTTTAGCTATATGTTGTGCATGTTCTCCTGTGCCCACGTGGGTTCTCTGGTTTCTTTCCACAAGTCCAAAAACATGTAATCAGGACAATTTGAGCAATTTGAGTGTGTGTGTCTGTCTGTCTCCTGACTTTTGCTCAATGTATGCCAAACTCACTGCAACCCTGACCATGATAAATCAGTTTAAAAAAACAAAACAATGAATGACTGAATTACTGAATACTAATTAATATTTTAACAAACTCTAATATTCAACAATCTTAAAAAACAATCCAGTAGGTGCATTGGCTTCTTCAAAGTGAGTTAGAGAGTGAATTTGCTCAGTGGGTAGCACTGTTGCGTCACAGCAAGAAGGTCCTGGGTTTGATCCCCAGGTGGGGCGGTCCGGGTCCTTTCTATATGGAGTTTGCATGTTCTCCCTGTGTCCATGTGGGTTTCTTCCAGGTGCTCCGGTTTCCTCCCAAAGTCCAAAGATGTTCTAGTGAGGTGAATTAGAGATGCTAAATTGTCCATGACTGTGTTTAACATTTAAAACTTGAACTGATGAACCTTGTGTAACGAATAACTACCGTTCCTGTCATGAATGTAACCAAAGTGTGTAAAACACGACGTTAAAATCCTAATAAATAAATAAATAAATATCATAAAGCGCCCAGAGACGCAGCAGGATATTCCCCTAGCACACCAGCGCCGAGATTCTGAACTCCTCGGTTTGAAACTCGGCATTGACACCGGTCGGCTGGGCGCCATCTAGCGGGCATAATTGGCAGTGCCTGCAGCAGACACGTCTCTGCTAGTGTGGAATGACCAGACTATGTTTGCGGGGCCTTCAAACGCTGTGTAAGGACCCTGATTGGCAGATGTGAGCAGCAATATACCCACCTCGACTGCAATCAGGGATCCCCCAGCAGCGGAAGACAAATTGACTACACTAAATTGGGAGAAATTGGGAGAAAATGCATAAATAAATGGAATAAATAAATAAATAAATAAATAAATATTATAAGGTGCTGGCCCCACTGCAACCCTGACCAGGACTGACCAGTTAGTAAATGAATAAATGGGTGTATAGTTACACATCATAATGACCTTAGAATGACTTTTGTTTTTTACGTATGGTAGAGCAGATGCTGCACAGCAACATGGATCCTGGGGACCTGGGTTTGACCATTGTCTTTAGTTACTGTTTGTGAGGAGTTTGGTATGTTCCTCCTGTGTCCTTTAGGGTTTTCTTCTGGGTGCTTCCTCCATCTCCTCACACACACACACACACACACACACACAGAGAGAGAGAGAAACTGCAGTGCTTTAGTATTGATTTATAGTGCAGGAAAGCGCATCTGCAACTGAAGCAACCGCCTACCTCAACCGAATGCCTCTCAACTGCAACACCCACACCTCCTTCTTACACAGTTCAAACTGAGTTCAAGCCAACATGGATAGTTATTGGTGTAGAAATTACCTGGAAGGACGTGGCACGTTTCTGTGGTGAACGTGTGAATGTTGTCAGTAGTGAAAGTGAGAATAACTTGTCATTGTCTATTTTATTATTGAGTTTGATTGTTGTGATCGTTCTAGCGTGTGTGTGTGTGTGTGTGTGTGTGTGTGTGAGTGTGTGTGTGTGTGTGAAGGCCTGAAGCTCAGTGTGGTTCATCCAGCTGTGGTTCTGTTTATCAAAAATAAACTCATCATGATTGATGACACGATTGCTGCGTTTGTCATGCAGTTCAGGACTGTTTTGGACATATCAAGTTCCCTAAAACCTCTGCCACAGTACAGAAACATGCGCCAGTCGCCGGCTGCTTCTTTCCACCGGTCCCATGTTTGGATCTACACTGGACTTGGACTGTTGGTGTAGTGGGGTGCCACTCGTTCATTGGTGTCCCTTTTCACAGGAGCAGGTGCTCTGAGCATTGGTCGTATTCTGCTGAGATCCGGGTTCAAATCCCAGCTCTGCTATCATCCGGCCGCAGACATGATCAGCTCTGTTTGAGAGGGAGAGGGAGAGAGTGCCGAAGCCCTGCTATGGATTGGCAGTCTGTTCAGGGTGTTCCTGCCTTGCACCGGACCCTCTGTGACCCTGATTAGAAAAAAGTGGATAATGAAAATGAAGAGAAATGAAAAAATGAATAAGTGTCCGAGCATGTGTGTGTGTGATGAGATTAGATTCCCTTCCCCCCAATTCTACAAAAAAAACTCAATTCCCATCCCCCCTCACACACACACACACACACACACACACACACACACACACACACACACTGCTTTGTGTCTCTTCAGACCCTATAAAACACAGTCAGCAACACAGACACTATACAAACAGAAGATTATTATTGTTGGTATTATTATTATTAATTATTAGTTCTAAAAAAATAGGTCAGTAGGAAAAATGTAAATAATAAAAACAAACAGCAATAATCAGTTAATCCTTGTTCACCTGTAATTATTAATAAAAAAACAGAACAAAGAAGAATATTTACTGTTTAAATATTTAATGTTTTAACTAATCAACTATTTTAATTTCACTCTATTCTGATCAGGGTCACAGTGGATCCGATTTTCCCGGAATCACTGAGTGCAATGCAGTAACACAGGGCAGGACGCCAATCGATCGCAGGGCTTTGGCAATCCACCCATAGCTAATCATGTACACCGACAAAGCATAACATTATGACCACTGACAGGTGAAGTGAATAACACTGATTATCTCTTCATCACGGCACCTGTTAGTAAGGGGATATATTAGACAGTAAGTGAACATTTTATCCTCAAAGTTGATGTTAGAAGCAGGAAAAATGGACGAGCGTGAGGATTTGAGTGAGTTTGACGAGGGCAATTGTGATGGCTAGACGACGGGGTCAGAGCATCTCCAAAACTGCAGCTCTTGTGGGGTGTTCCCGGTCTGCAGTGATCAGTATCTATCAAAAGTGGTCCAAGGAAGGAAGAGTGGAAACCAGCGACAGGGTCAAGGGCGGCCAAGACTTTGATGTACGTGGGGAGAGAAGGCTGGTCCGTGTGGTCCGATCCAACAGACGAGCTACTGTAGCTCAAACTGCTGAAGAAGTTCATGCTGGTTCTGATAGAAAGATGTCAGAATACACAGAGCATCACAGTTGCAGGGCTGTTTTGGCAGCAAAAGAGGATCAACACAATATCAGGAAGGTGGTCATAATGTTATGTCTGATCGGTGTATATTGATGTCCACCTGGCTGATAACACCACTGGATACTCAAACCTTGGATTCCAGATGTAGTGGGCTGATGCAGTTTACAGTTGTTGTTTGTGTTTGGGGTTTGTGTGTGCAACTTGTTCCAAATAGTGTATATGTCTATATGTGGCTATTCTATCATGTGTTTGTGTGTGTTCAGGGTTTTTTGGTGAAACAGGCACCATGGCCAGTGCCGCTACAGATCTGGACAACGCCGAAGCCCAGAGACAATTAAACAACAACAATCGCCCTACCAGCACGGGATTCTGGGAAAGTGAAACCACCAGTGCTAAACTGTTCGAATGTTCACGAATCAAAGCACTGGCAGGTAGGTGGATGTAAATACACACACACACACACACACACAAACACACACACACACACACATTATTTCCTTTTGATTAGTGATTGTATTAGTATTTATTCTGGTCAGTTACTAAACTCACTCAGCTTCAGCTTACACAAAGATGATCTTACATTTTTCTCAAGAATGTTCATGTAGAAATCAAGTACTCAAGGGTACATGGATCTTATTTTTTTTAATTACATGTTTCCAACTTTGCAACAACAGTTTATTGAAAGCTCAATCCTGTTCCAGCACAAAGCAAGCTCTATAAAACATTATGAAAAGCTCGGTTCAAAGAAACTCCAGTGTCCTGCACAGATTCCTGACCTCAGCCTCACTGAACAGCTCTGGAATGAGCAGGAAAATGATGTCCTACCAGCTCATGGTCAGGTGTATAAACATTGTATGATAATTAGTTCTGTCACGTGATAAAATTTTTTAATTGAGATTAATCGCAATTAAAGAACCAAGTTAGACATAATCGACTGCATAAATAACTACGCAAAATTTTAAGTTTTTATTGCAAGAACATGTTTACCAATAAAAAAGCCAGCCAATGCCTATATAGAGTTGTTAACAGATTTTCAGCCAGTTATTTAAAATGACATTATCTGGCAAAAGTGGGGATCTTTTCCTGTTTATAATCCTGCCACTGAAACAGGCGCTCAGGGTACTACAATCAACCATTTCATAGATAACAGCATGTCGACCCACATCATTAACTATGTTAAAGCGTCTACAGCCCATTGTGATCCATTTAACACCAGTGTTTGTAATGTTCCCACGACGTTTACAGTTCATGGGCTTTCCATCCAAATTCCTCTGAAATAAAATTAGACTGAGTCTGAGCTCATTTAGCCTGTAACGTGTATCCGTGCACGCAGACGCCCGACGAGACAAAGGTGCTCTGACCAAAGATGATATTAAAGCGTCAATTAATATCTGTAATTTTGTCTAGTGATGATTTCTCACGCTTTTTGAAAACAAAAATGATTATTTAAAATATCCCATATTTCACAATATGTAGCAGCAGTTTGAGTAATTTGTAACTCACGACCGCAAACTGGAAAAAGAGCCGTGTTATTGCTATACAGTATAAACACAATGTTGCTGTTAAAGCAGCGCAAATTACCACAGAGACACATGTATAAAGTGGCACAAACAGCCCAATAAAAATTGTTTAATTACAAATTTTAATTGCGATAAATTTTTTAATCGCGATTAAAATTTTTACGCGTTAATCGCGTTATTCAACGTGATTAATGTTAGTCCTAATGATTATATGTAATGCTGTGTGTATATTTTGTACAGATGAGCGAGATGCTGTGCAGAAGAAAACCTTCACTAAATGGGTGAACTCCCACCTGGCTCGTGTCTCTTGTCGAATTTCAGACCTGTATAATGATCTGAGGGATGGATACATGCTAACACGCCTACTGGAGGTCCTGTCAGGAGAACCACTGGTACGCTTTTTACAACAATCAGCTAAACTCAGCTAAAGTGATTTCAGCTCAGGTTTAATATGCAGTGTGTCATTTTTTGGGAGAAATAGAAATACAGTCAGTGAGTATTGTTTTTCATATCTTTTATTATTGTCTTTTCTATGTGAGATGAAGATAGCATGTCAATGTAGTATTGAAGCAGCATTTAATGGTGTTGCATCTGACCAAGGAGTTTCACTTCATAATTTTAGGGGTTTTTTTGGGTGGGAGGTGAAATTTTGACCACCACAATGTTGAAGTTTTAATCTCCGCTTTGCTATAAACTACAAAGCACAGACCCAATTGGCAGTGTCTGAGGGGATGAATGGTGGAATGGGTTCCTCATTGGGATTGTGCCTGCATGAGAGGTATTTTTATTTCCAGATAGTGTTGTGTGACTCTCCATACACGATTCTGCTCTCTGTCAGACTCTCAAGCCAATTGGTGTTGGATGGTGCATCAGAACGGGACACATGATTGACTGCAGCTCTCCTTGGTCTGGGTGGATGTCTGCAGCGGTGGAGGAAGTTACAAGAGGGGAATTGGATATGGCTAGATTGGAAGGAAATGCAAAAATAGAATTAAAATAAATCCTAAATATTTCCATAGATCAGAAGCATTGTCACTAATGGGTGCCACCACTCATACTGGTACCACAGTTTAGGAACCACTCACTGCTCTAAGCAAATATTCTTAAATAAAAGTTAGATCTTATTATGTTTGATGTTGATATTTTTCTACCTAGCCAAGGCCGACGCGAGGCAGGATGAGGATACACTGTCTGGAAAACGTGGATAAAGCTCTGCAGTTCCTTAAAGAACAGAGAGTTCACCTGGAGAACGTCGGATCCCACGATATCGTGGATGGAAACCATCGTCTGACGCTCGGCCTCATTTGGACCATCATTCTGCGCTTCCAGGTAGGAAAACATCAGCACAGGTGGTTCAATTTCTCAGATCACTGATCTGTTCTAATCATGATCTTTGGAATAAAGGTTACAAATGTGTAGCAGAAAACAGACAAAAAAGACGGCTACAGATGTCAGTGGTAGAGAATTTACTTGTGTTTGATGGTAGGTATGGTTGGTGTGGTACAGGAGGATGTTTTGGAGGGGGGGTTAATGGTAGGTATGGTAGGTGTGGTACAGTAGGATGTTTTATAGTTTGTGTTAGACGGTAGGTGTGGTACAGTACGATGGTTTGGATGGGGTTGTGTTTAATGGTAGGTATGATTGGTGTGGTACAGTACGATGGTTTGGATGGGGTTGTGTTTAATGGTAGGTATGATTGGTGTGGTACAGTACGATGGTTTGGATGGGGTTGTGTTTAATGGTAGGTATGATTGGTGTGGTACAGTAGGATGGTTTGGGGGGGGTTTGTGTTTAATGGTAGGTATGATTGGTGTGGTACAGTAGGATGGTTTGGGGGGGTTGTGTTTAATGGTAGGTATGATTGGTGTGGTACAGTACATTGGTTTGGATGGGGTTGTGTTTAATGGTAGGTATGATTGGTGTGGTACAGTACGATGGTTTGGATGGGGTTGTGTTTAATGGTAGGTATGGTTGGTGTGGTACAGTAGGATGGTTTGGATGGGGTTGTGTTTAATGGTAGGTATGATTGGTGTGGTACAGTACGATGGTTTGGATGGGGTTGTGTTTAATGGTAGGTATGATTGGTGTGGTACAGTACGATGGTTTGGATGGGGTTGTGTTTAATGGTAGGTATGATTGGTGTGGTACAGTACGATGGTTTGGATGGGGTTGTGTTTAATGGTAGGTATGATTGGTGTGGTACAGTAGGATGGTTTGGGGGGGGGTTTGTGTTTAATGGTAGGTATGATTGGTGTGGTACAGTAGGATGGTTTGGGGGGGTTGTGTTTAATGGTAGGTATGATTGGTGTGGTACAGTACAATGGTTTGGATGGGGTTGTGTTTAATGGTAGGTATGATTGGTGTGGTACAGTACGATGGTTTGGATGGGGTTGTGTTTAATGGTAGGTATGGTTGGTGTGGTACAGTAGGATGGTTTGGATGGGGTTGTGTTTAATGGTAGGTATGGTAGGTGTGGTACAGTAGGATGGTTTGGGGGGGTTTGTGTTTAATGGTAGGTATGGTAGGTGTGGTACAGTAGGATGGTTTGAAGGGTGGATGTGTTTAATGGTAGGTATGATTGGTGTGGTACAGTAGGATGGTGTGGAGTGGGGGTTGTGTTTAATGGTAGGTATGATTGGTGTGGTACAGTAGGATGGTTTGAAGGGTGGATGTGTTTAATGGTAGGTATGATTGGTGTGGTACAGTAGGATGGTTTGGAGTGGGGGTTGTGTTTAATGGTAGGTATGATTGGTGTGGTACAGTAGGATGGTTTGGAGTGGGGGTTGTGTTTAATGGTAGCTATGATTGGTGTGGTACAGTAGGATGGTTTGGAGTGGGGGTTGTGTTTAATGGTAGGTATGGTAGGTGTGGTACAGTAGGATGGTTTGGGGTTTGTGTTAGATGGTTGGTGTGGTACAGTATGATGGTTTGAAGGGTGGAGGTGTTTAATGGTAGGTATGATTGGTGTGGTACAGTAGGATGGTTTGGAGTGGGGGTTGTGTTTAATGGTAGGTATGATTGGTGTGGTACAGTAGAATGGTTTGGAGTGGGGGTTATGTTTAATGGTAGGTATGATTGGTGTAGTACAGTAGGATGGTTTCGGGGTGGGTTTGTGTTTAATGGTAGGTATGGTAGGTGTGGTACAGTTGGATGGTTTGGGGTTTGTGTTAGATGGTTGGTGTGGTACAGTATGATGGTTTGAAGGGTGGTTGTATTTAATGGTAGGTATGATTGGTGTGGTACAGTAGGATGGTTTGGGGGGGTTTGTGTTTAATGGTAGGTATGGTAGGTTTGGTACAGTAGGATGGTTTGGGGTTTTTGTTAGATGGTTGGTGTGGTACAGTAAGATGGTTTGAAGGGTGGTTGTATTTAATGGTAGGTATGGTTGGTGTGGTACAGTAGGATGGTTTGGGGGGGTTGTGTTTAATGGTAGGTGTGGATGGTTGGTGTGGTACAGTAAGATGTTTTGGGGTTTGTGTTAGATGGTAGGTGTGGTACAGTATGATGGTTTGAAGGGTGGTTGTATTTAATGGTAGGTATGGTTGGTGTGGTACAGTAGGATGGTTTGGAGTGGGGGTTGTGTTTAATGGTAGGTATGGTAGGTGTGGTACAGTAGGATGGTTTGGGGGGGGTGTTTAATGGTAGGTATGGTAGGTGTGGTACAGTAGGAGGGTTTGGAGTGGGGGTTGTGTTTAATGGTAGGTATGGTAGGTGTGGTACAGTAGGATGGTTTGGGGGGGGTGTTTATTGGTAGGTATGGTAGGTGTGGTACAGTAAGATGTTTTGGGGTTTGTGTTAGATGGTAGGTGTGGTACAGTAGGATGGTTTGGAGTTTGTGTTGGTTGGTAGGTGTGGTATGGAGGGGGGTTGGTGTTCTGATCTTTTGACCCTGCTGGAGGTTTTGATCTCTGGATGCTCTTTTGTATCCTGCAGAGTGTCTGTGTGATCCAGCGCTCCATGTATGTTTTATGACTGTGGATTAAATGTGTCCTTTTACTTTTGACACGTTACTCTGTGCTGAGAAAAGAACAGAACCCCGATTTACTCCAACTAGAACTCTAGCTGTCAAAGCTGAAATTATTCTAGTTCAATAGCAGAACCCAAAATGTCCTTAATGATTTTATTTCAGGTCACTTCTGTTATCGTTACTACTGTCACATCATCCTCACACTGAGTGTTTCACTATTTATTACTTCTATTATTCCACTCGTTTCTCCTACATTTATTACAAAACTCGAGAGGAACCAAAATCCTTCTTCAATAAATGCAGGATTTAACAAAGAAGAACGAATTTAGTCAGTGATATCAGAAAGAATAGTGTAGATATTATATACGATGTAGTATATAAGTGTACACTGGTCAGCTGTAACATTAAAACCACCTCCTTGTTTCTACACTCACTGTCCATTTTATCAGCTCCACTTACCATATAGAAGCACTTTGTAGTTCTACAATTACTGACTGTAGTCCATCTGTTTCTCTGCATGCTTTGTTAGCCTTCTTTCATGCTGTTCTTCAATGGTCAGGACCCCCACAGGACCACCACAGAGCAGGTATTATTTAGGTGGTGGATCACTCTCAGCACTGCAGTGACACTGACACCACCAACCAAAAATATCCAGCCAACAGCGCCCCGTGGGCAGCGTCTCTGACTTTACATCTACAAGCTGGACCAACTAGGTAGGAGTGTCTAACAGAGTGGACAGTGAGTGGACACGGTATTTAAAAACTCCAGCAGCGCTGCTGTGTCTTATCCACTCAAACCAGCACAACACACACTAACACACCACCACCATGTCAGTGTCACTGCAGTGCTGAGAATGATCCACCACCTAAATAATACCTGCTCTGTGGTGGTCCTGTGGGGGTCCTGACCATTAAAGAACAGGGTGAAAGCAGGTTAAAAAGTATGTAGAGAAACAGATGGAGTACAGTCAGTAATTGTAGAACTACAAAGTGCTTCTATATGGTAAGTGGAGCTGATAAAATGGACAGTGAGTGTAGAAACAAGGAGGTGGTTTTAATGTTATGGCTGATCAGTGTATAACGTGGGTGCAGGTGAACTGGTGCAGATTCAGCAGTCCAGCAGGGACGTTCTAAATTCAACGTACAGCTTCGTTCTCTAACATCTTCACACTAAAGAAAATGAAAAAGCTCCACAGAAAATCACATTATAGTGAGGTTAGCATACATGCTGTAATTTTTTGCTCTTAAAGGCATATCCTATCACTTAATTTAACACTCAAGAAATCAGTCGTTCAAAAAATGAAAGCACAAAATGCAAAATTATAATGCAGGCTGTCTGAGATTGATGTCTGGTGTGATTTGTCTGTGGTGATAGTTATTATAAGAGGCTGACAGTCTGAAACTTTCATACCAAATAAGTAGAATAAGTAGTAGTACGTGCCATCCAGTGAAATTATTGTTGGTGATAATCACACCTGCACTGCAGGCGTACAGACGTGGTGACGGGAGGTGGCTGGAATATTCCAGAATCACGGCTCTGTTTTAGAAGTTTATGGTTTGTACCCTGAGGAACATAAAGCTACCTTCATAATACCTTTATACAGCGCAGCGACAGTAAACCTGCTGCATCATCAGTGTGACGTTAGCAGTGTGTGTGTGACCTTGTTACACTGGTTGCATTGTGGTAAAAGCATACACACCTTTTTACTCTGTTGGTTCAACACCAACAGTATAAAACAAAAGCTACAGCTCTCACTGTGGTACGGAGGTGTCCTCGGGTCATTTAATGGCTTTGTTATTCTTTCTGACTGATTTAGGTTTTATTAGCTTTTCTCAGATCTTCTGGGATTTTCTTAAATTGTTGGATGTTTTTTGTAGATGCTTTAAGCCTGCTGAAAGTAAAACGACATGGTAGCACTTTCTTCAGTGGAGTTCATTTTCTGTCTGTATATTTTTTTAGAAAACCAACAATAAACTTGTTAAAGAATTCAAATGTTCTCCGATCATTCAGTCAGACAAAGAGCAATCACAGACATCACTGAACAGACTGTTATTAAATACGTCCTCAACAAGAGTGTGTAAAACTATTCTCTCTCCCCCCGTCATTCCGTCCTTCTTCTGGTTCATGGTGGCTCCTGTCATTCTCTTTCTTCTCTTCTCTTCTCTCTGTTACGCCCCTCTGTCCTGGCCGCTGGTTCAGGTTCTGTGCTCAGTCAGCAGGTCACATTTAGCACTGCAGCATCACTGATAGTGAGAAACAGATTGAGATAGAAGCATGTAGAAAGAGAAAGATGAAAGGATACGGAGGGAAGAGAAATTGGAAAAGAGGGAGAGGAGAAACATCTGAGAGGTACAAACACTCAGGACTTTATATGAGCACACATGGAGATCCTGTAGACATGTAGAGATCGTGTAGAGATAATGTAGAGATCAGATCATGTAGTGGTCATGTAAAGACTGTGTAGAGATCATGTAGAGATCAGATAATGTAGTAAAGACTGTGTAGAGATCATGTAGAGATCATGTAAAGACCATGTAGAGATCAGATCATATAGTAATCATGTAAAGACTGTGTAGATATCATATAGGGATCATGTAAAGACCATGTAGAGATGAGATCATGTAGTGATCATGTAAAGACTGTGTAGAGATCATGTAGAGATCAGATAATGTAGCAATCAAGTAAAGACTGTGTAGAGATCATGTAGAGATCATGTAAAGACCATGTAGAGATCAGATCATGTAGTAATCATGTGAATACTGTGTAGAGATCATGTAGAGATCATGTAAAGACCATGTAGAGATCAAATCATGTAGTGATCATGTAAAGACTGTGTAGAGATCAGATTATGTAGTAATCATGTAAAGACTGTGTAGAGATCATGTAGAGATCATGTAAAGACTGTGTAGAGATCAGATTATGTAGTAATCATGTAAAGACTGTGTAGAGATCATGTAGAGATCATGTGAAGACTGTGTAGAGATCAGATCATGTAGTAATCATGTGAATACTGTGTAGAGATCATGTAGAGATCAGATCATGTAGTGATCATGTAAAGGTTATGTAGAGATGAGATCATGTAGTGATCATGTAAAGGTTATGTAGAGATGAGATCATGTAGTGATCATGTAAAGGTTATGTAGAGATCATGCAAAGATCAGTTTGTTATTTATGATTAAATATTTAAGATAAGATAGCCTTTTATTATCCCACGGGGGAAATTTGCAGTGTTACAGCAGCTTTCAAGAATATAAAAATAAAAAAAATACAAAGTTTTTACACATATGTACACATATATTAAAAAGTAGAAAAGTAAGAATATGTAAAAAATTACAAAAATATAAACAGTATTTTTTTTGACATGTTGCTATGTTTAAAGATTGAATTTATTGAATATTGTGTAATTGGTAAATAATGTAGGGTATTATAAATATTTATTATATAATTAAAAATGTTTACATGTAGAAAACTAAGGGAGAGAAGGTAGGAATGGGAATCCCTTATTGCCACTGCAACAGCATTTTTTACAGCATTTTGGTGGAGGAATACAGAGAGTGTAGTGTTTCCTCTATACATGTTAAAGCTCTCTGTATAAGACTGCAGTGAAAAGTGTCCAGTGAAAGTAAGCAGCCGGTGACTTCACGTATGTTGGAGTGTTTTGCATCCAGCAGTAATTGCCAGATATACAAGTATACAGTATATTAAAATGAGGATAATGCAGATGGGGGAAAATATATGAATAAATAAATAAATAAAGGTGCAGCAGGTATCTTAAAGCCTCGAGTCCTGAAGCAGCTCAGTGAAGCCAAATGTCATTATTTTGACCTGTGTTTCTGATTGTCTTGAACAGATCCAGGTGATTAAAATTGAGACGGAGGATAACAGGGAGACTCGCTCGGCTAAAGACGCCCTCTTACTGTGGTGCCAGATGAAAACCGCAGGGTGAGAATCAGAAACGTTCTTTATTAAGTATTATTATCAGCATGTCAGTAACGTGAATCTGTTTATGGTTGCATTTTTTATAATGTTCATGCCTGAAATATTGGGAGTGGTAGGCTAGTGAGTGGAGCTTTAAGTTATCAATCGGAGGATTGTCGGTTCAAATCCAGGCTCTGCTATGCAACCGCTGTTGGGCTCTTGAGCAAGGCCCTTAACCTTGTATAATGGCTGATCCTGCGCTCTGACCCCAGCTTCCAAACTCGGTAAAGCATCTCTTTGTACTGTACACATGTACTGTAGACCCTTGACTTACGAATGTAATTGGTTCTGAAGGGCTGTTCTTAAGTTAAAATGTTCGTAAGTTAAACCTGTTTTTCCCATAAGAAATAATGTAAATAGAATTAATCCGTGCCAGACCTCCCAAACCCCCCCTTACCCCATAAACTTTCTAATGTCTTAAATGCTCTTTTTTGTTATAAATACAAGTATATTTTGTATATTCTTAAATTATAGAATAGACATTCCTGTAATAAACAATAATAAACAGCAATACACAGTAGTACTGTACTGTACCTGTACTGTACATAAACACACAGTACAGTATGTGTGCAGTACCATACATCATAATACATTTCTTTCTTTTTTTTTTAATAAAATGTATCTACCCTGCCATCTATCACCTGCCATTTGTCTTTCATTAAGCCACACTAAAAGTAACCTTTTCACTTCATCCAACACTGATGGTCGTAATTTTGTTATTTGCGTTATACCTAACTTCCTTGTACTCGTCTTTTCTACTCACGTACATATTGTCAATTTCGCCATTCCAAACATAGAGGCAAGATCAGTCACTTGAACGCCACGCTCATATTTCTCGATAATTTCCTTCTTTTTTTTCAATAGTGATAGATTTTTTCATTTTCTCAACACTGTGCTTTCTCTGCACCTTCTTTGGTGCCATTTTAATATTGAATTTTACAAAATATAAAGAAAACACCGGAAAACACTGTCCGCTGTCCGAATGTTTGTTCACTGCATATACAGTGTATCACAAAAGTGAGTACACCCCTCACATTTCTGCAGATATTTAAGTATATCTTTTCATGGGACAACACTGACAAAATGACACTTTGACACAATGAAAAGTAGTCTGTGTGCAGCTTATATAACAGTGTAAATTTATTCTTCCCTCAAAATAACTCAATATACAGCCATTAATGTCTAAACCACCGGCAACAAAAGTGAGTACACCCCTAAGAGACTACACGCCTAAATGTCCAAATTGAGCACTGCTTGTCATTTTCCCTCCAAAATGTCATGTGATTTGTTAGTGTTACTAGGTCTCAGGTGTGCATAGGGAGCAGGTGTGTTCAATTTAGTAGTACAGCTCTCACACTCTCTCATACTGGTCACTGAAAGTTCCAACATGGCACCTCATGGCAAAGAACTCTCTGAGGATCTTAAAAGACGAATTGTTGCGCTACATGAAGATGGCCAAGGCTACAAGAAGATTGCCAACACCCTGAAACTGAGCTGCAGCACAGTGGCCAAGATCATCCAGCGTTTTAAAAGAGCAGGGTCCACTCAGAACAGACCTCGCGTTGGTCGTCCAAAGAAGCTGAGTGCACGTGCTCAGCGTCACATCCAACTGCTGTCTTTGAAAGATGGGCGCAGGAGTGCTGTCAGCATTGCTGCAGAGATTGAAAAGGTGGGGGGTCAGCCTGTCAGTGCTCAGACCATACGCCGCACACTACATCAAATTGGTCTGCATGGCTGTCACCCCAGAAGGAAGCCTCTTCTGAAGTCTCTACACAAGAAAGCCCGCAAACAGTTTGCTGAAGACATGTCAACAAAGGACATGGATTACTGGAACCATGTCCTATGGTCTGATGAGACCAAGATTAATTTATTTGGTTCAGATGGTCTCAAGCATGTGTGGCGGCAATCAGGTGAGGAGTACAAAGATAAGTGTGTCATGCCTACAGTCAAGCATGGTGGTGGGAATGCCATGGTCTGGGGCTGCATGAGTGCAGCAGGTGTTGGGGAGTTACATTTCATTGAGGGACACATGAACTCCAATATGTACTGTGAAATACTGAAGCAGAGCATGATCCCCTCCCTCCGGAAACTGGGTCGCAGGGCAGTGTTCCAGCATGATAATGACCCCAAACACACCTCTAAGACGACCACTGCTTTATTGAAGAGGCTGAGGGTAAAGGTGATGGACTGGCCAAGCATGTCTCCAGACCTAAACCCAATAGAACATTTTTGGGGCATCCTCAAGCGGAAGGTGGAGGAGCGCAAAGTCTCGAATATCCGCCAGCTCCGTGATGTCGTCATGGAGGAGTGGAAAAGCATTCCAGTGGCAACCTGTGAAGCTCTGGTAAACTCCATGCCCAGGAGAGTTAAGGCAGTTCTGGGAAATAATGGTGGCCACACAAAATATTGACACTTCAGGAACTTTCACTAAGGGGTGTGTGTACTCACTTTTGTTGCCGGTGGTTTAGACATTAATGGCTGTATATTGAGTTATTTTGAGGGAAGAATAAATTTACACTGTTATATAAGCTGCACACAGACTACTTTTCATTGTGTCAAAGTGTCATTTTGTCAGTGTTGTCCCATGAAAAGATATACTTAAATATCTGCAGAAATGTGAGGGGTGTACTCACTTTTGTGATACACTGTATATATATATATATAGAGAGAGAGAGAGAGAGAGAGAGAGAGAGTCGGAGTCAAATTGTTCGTAACTTTTTTAAATCGTAAATTGTGTGTTTCATTTGCATGCGAATTTCAGTTCGTACACCGAAATTTGTTAGTGCGTTAAGTTGAAAAAAAAATATTTTCCTTTTGTCCAAGGTGTGGAAAGTGAGTGCAGGGCAACCAACCACTAAGCATTTCACGATTCCACCAGGATCCAGCAGACTGTTTTTATTGTTGTGGACTAAAAGCTTCACCCTGCAGAAACTTTTCTTAAAATGTGTGTCACTATTTATTCTAGCGTGGGCCGCTGCAATAAAACTAGACATTTAGATTTGTAATTGTTATTGTAGCTTTGAGTGACACAGTTGGAGGTCATGAGTTAACTGTACAATAACATGGAACAGGAAATCTGAGGAAATTTTGAGAATAAAAGCAAGCAGTTTCCAGGTAATATAAATTCAATGGTTGAGTTTAGTTTGTATTAGTTGGTAAATTAAATTTGTATTGTTTATTTAGTGCTTAATTTTGTATGAATTGTTCTCTGAGGCATGTGTTTATAAAGCATTATCATTTTTATTAAACTACGTAATCTTCTGTCCCTACTGTATATAGTAATGAGTAGAAGAGGAGCACCCTGAGAAACAATAGCAGTAGTAGAAGTGTGCTACCAATGCTGTCAGCATTTTTGATAGTAAAATGAGGTCCGACTGAGTGGAGTAAATACTACCAAAAATACTGAATTTTTCTCTGCGTATGTCATCAGGTATCCTGAGGTGAACATTCACAACTTCACCACATGCTGGAGGGATGGACTGGCATTCAACGCTCTCATACACCGACACAGGTCTGTTATTATTTACTCCAGTGTACAACATGGTCCTTTAAAACTGGGTCTCTCAGGCTTTTCCTCCACAAGGCCCATGGACACTGATCAGCCATAACATTAAAACCACCTGTTTCTCCATCCATCTGTTTCTCTACATGCTTTGTTAGCCCCCTTTCATGCTGTTCTTGAATGGTCAGGACCTCTACAGGACCACCACAGAGCAGGTATTATTTGGGTGGTGGATCATTCTGGAGTTTTTAAACACCTCACTGTCACTGCTGGACTGAGAAAAGTCCACCAACCAAAAATATCCAGCCAACAGCGCCCTGTGGGCAGCGTCCTGTGACCACTGATGAAGGTCTAGAAGATGACCAACTCAAACAGCAGCAATAGATGAGCGATCATCTCTGACTTTACATCTACAAGGTGGACCAACTAGGTAGGAGTGTCTAATAGAGTGGACAGTGAGTGGACACGGTATTTAAAAACTCCAGCAGCGCTGCTGTGTCTGATCCACTCATACCAGCACATCACACACTAACACACCACCACCATGTCAGTGTCACTGCAGTGCTGAGAATGATCCACCACCTAAATAATACCTGCTCTGTGGTGGTCCTGTGGGGGTCCTGACCATTGAAGAACAGAGTAAAAGCAGGTTAAAAAGGTATGTAGAGAAACGGATGGACTACAGTCAGTAATTGTAGAACAACAAAGTGCTTCTATACGATAAGTGGAGCTGATAACATGGACAGTGAGTGTAGAAACAAGAAGGTGGTTTTAATGTTATGGCTGATCAGTGTATTTATTACTATAATAAAGAAAGACTCGTGGCCACGCACTCAAATCCACGCTGCTGGATTTATAAGCACTGTTTTCCTCCCAGCATTCACATCAAGATGTTTAAAATCCCAACAACACAGCTGCACCTGATACACCAGAACAACACAGACCCTTACCATGTTAGTCTGCAGTACTGAGAATGATCCTTCACCCAAACATCATCTGGTCAGTGGGAGTCCTATTAGGCTTCCTTTTCATTGACAAATGGGGTACAGAGCAACAGATGGGCTACAGTCAGTGATTGTACACCAGAGTTATTAAATATTGTAACAATTTATTGATGATTTGGACATTTATGTTGATCTAAAAATATAAAATCAGCATGTCTTGTGAACCTTCACACTGATTACAGTTCTGTTACGTCGTTCCTGTTTCAGACCTGATCTGATCGAATTCCACAAGCTGACGAGATCCAACGCCACACACAACCTGCAGCAAGCCTTCAACACCGCAGAGCAGAGCCTCGGCCTCACCAAACTCCTCGACCCTGAGGGTGTTTACTCTTATATTTATTTATTTTAACTTCTGCTTTTATAATGCATTTCCTTTCTAAAGATTGAACCCATTTCTGTCTCAGATGTGAACACAGAGAATCCGGACGAGAAGTCGATTATAACCTACGTTGTTTCATACTATCACTACTTCTCCAAAATGAAAGCTCTGATAGTGGAGGGTAAAAGAATCGGAAAGGTATGAGTGTTCAAATACCTGATATTCATATTTAATATACTAAATAATTATATACAAGTCCATGTCCAAAAATGTGAAAGTTACTAGGAAGAATGTCAAAAAAACAGACAGCAAAAAAACAAAGCTTTAATGAATTAACTTAATATTGTAATTGGTATTAATACACTCGTAATACACTACAGACGTGTAAATCCACTGGTGGAGTTTTAGCCCATTTAGAAGAAACACGCTACGGGATATTCCGCTAGCACACCAGCGCCGAGATTCCGAACTCCTCGGTTCGAAACTCGGCGTTGCCACCGGTCGGCTGGGCACCATCTGGCAGGCATGATTAGCAGTGCCTGCAGCAAATACTAATTGGCCACCGTATCTGCGGGGGGGACCGGACTATGTGTGGGTGGGATCTTCATACTTCATACTGCTGTGTAAAGGACCCTGATTGGCGGAAGAGACGCCTGTGCAGAATGCAGGGGCGAGAAGAGGAGGGCTGTACATGTGTTGGAAGAGGCGTGTGCAGCGACGTGCTCTCCTCAGATGTAATCAGGTATCGCTCAGCAGTGAAAGATAAATTGACTGTGCTAAATTGGGAGGAAATTGGGGAGAAAAAGCATAAAAAAACACGCTACTCTGTCCAGATTTTTCATTACTTGTGACAGCACCGCGACCAGACAGCATGAGTAGTTTCCTCTCTCAGACACAGACCGATGCATCTGTGAAGCACCCAGTCAGGGCGGTAGCACTAGCTTAGCAGCCTGTATATCTGTTTTATTTTAGCGTTTTGTAGCAAACATTTTGATAACACTATTTGTTGTTGATCCAAAACAAGACATTTAATAACAAGTTAAAATGTATGTAGATGCAGTTTATACTTTTATATTCTGTCTCTGTAGGTGCTGGATAATGCTATAGAAGCAGAGAAGATCATTCAGCGATATGAAGCGCTGGCTTCAGATCTGCTGGAGTGGATTGAGAAAACCATTGGCATCATTAGCAACCAGAAGTTCGCTAACTCGCTAACAGGAGTGCAACAACAACTACAGGCCTTCACAACTTACTGCACCATCGAGAAGCCTATAAAGTATGTTAAATAAATAAATAAAGAACATTGTGTTAGCATTAGCATTAGCAATGATATATCATAGCAAGCACCGTTAGTTCACCCTGTTCATATTTAGCATGTGCTCTAGTTAGCTAGCATTCTCTCTCATGCTAATTAGAACTAATAATCAGGTTTCAGGAGAAAGGGAATCTGGAGGTTCTGCTCTTCACCATCCAGAGTAAACTCCGGGCGAATAATCAGAAACTGTACGTTCCTCACGATGGAAAACTCATCTCCGACATCAACAAGGTACTACTAATGATAACATCATGTGACCAAAAGTATGGAGACACCTGAACATGAGCTTGTTTCTGCAAAATATTTTCTTTTTTGGTTGAAAGAGTATGTTGAAAGAGTCAGGCTATAAGGGTTCCTGTCCTTTGATAAATAAGGTACAGAGCACCAGATGGGCTACAGTCAGTGATTGTACACCAGAGTTAATAATGTTTTCACTGATTTATTGATGATTTGGACATTTAAGTACAAAACAGTTTAATTATTGGACAGTGGTAGCTTAGTGGGTAGAGCTTTGGGCTATCAGTCGGAAGATTGTTGGCTCAAATCCAGGCCGTGTAGCCACTGTTGGGTCCTTGAGCAAGGCCCTTAACCCTGTCTGCTCTATAGGCAGTGTACAATAGCTGACCCTGTGCTCTGACCCCGGCTTCCAAACAAGCTGGTATATGCAGAAAAAGCATTTTATTTTACCCTACAACTGTATCTGTATATATGACAAATAAAGGCATTCTTCTTCTTCTTCTTCTAATATGAAACCAAGAACCTGTAGAGTGACCAGGCATCCAGTTTTCCAGCTTCCTGTCGCCTGTCTGGTGCAGCTCCTGAACATCTGTTTGTTCTCCATTTGGATTGACCTAGATAATATTACCTTTATTTGTCACTGATTCACTTTGGGAAGCTCTGTGTTGAATTGGCACCCTGTCCTTGGTATTCCTGCCTTTCGCCCAGTGTCTCTCAGTGAAACTGTTACCCACTGCAGCCCTGACCAGGATAAAACAGTTGATTAAAATGAAAAAAATAAATAAATAAATAAAGTACTCATTGTAACGTTTCCATTACTGTTTGTTTCCCGGTTAAGGCGTGGGAGCGGCTGGAGAAGGCGGAGCATGAACGGGGCGTGGCGCTAAGAAAGGAACTGATTCGCCAGGAGAAACTGGAGCTTCTGGCTCAGCGCTTTGATCACAAAACAACGATGAGACAGGCGTGGCTTAATGAGAACCAGCGTCTCGTTTCACAGGTAAATCAGTGCTAGCGAGTATATAACAGAAACAAACGTTCGGTTCACTCTTCTTTCGTGGAAGTGCGTTCCCCTCAAGAGGCACAGGTGTAACTCCCTTTTGTGATGTACAGGGAATAAAAACCCAATTGCAGGATACTGAACGAAGGAAGAACAACACTGTGGCTGAAAAGCCCTGAAAACAAAAGAAGTAAAAACTACAATTGGGCCGCTCAGGTGGCACAGCGGTTAAAACACACGCTAGAACACTAGAGCTGGGATCTCAAAAAAGTCTCAGCTTTGCCTGCCAGCTAGGCTGAGTGGCCGCATGAAAAATAATTACGTCCTCTGTTGGCGCTGTTGATTGATGTTGCCTGCACAGAGACAAGGAAAGAGTGCTGCTCAGTGCTGATCCGCATTGCACTCGTCAAGTGTGGGTGACAAGATGCATACGGCCGCTGCCCACGTGTCAGAGGGAGGCGTGGGTTAGCTTCGTTCTCCTTAATCAGGCCAGGGTCGGCATTAGTGGAGAGGAGGCATGACACAATCGGGCAGTTGGACGCGCTAAAAGGGAGAAAATGCATAAACAAACAAAAAAAACTACAATTATTAAATGAACAAAATAATAAAACCCAGGAAATCACAGCTTAGAGCGACTTGAGAATAGAAGTGAGCAGGGAACAGAACAGGGACAGAAAAAAACAAAAGAGCACTTGGGTGCAACGACACCAGCTACTCAATCCACCAGAGAGTTTTAACCTAATGCTCAGAGCATCAAGACAGGGGTTTTCAGAAAACAACCAGAAAGCTGCCACGCCTTAAGTCTAAGGAATGCCTATGATATCTACAGAACCAGAATTTGGCTCAGTGCTGAAGTACAGTAGACTCTTGACTTACGGATTTAATTGGTTCTGAAGGACTGTTCTCAAGTCAAAATGTTCGTTAGTTAAACCTATTTTTCCCATAAGTAATAATGTAAATAGAATTAATCCGTGCCAGACCCCCCCCTTACCTAACCTATGTCTTTAATGGTCTTTTTTGTTATAAATAAGTACATTTTCCCTTAAATCTTAAATTATAGAGTAGACATTACTGTAATAAACAATAATAAACAACAATACACAGTAGTACTACTGTACATAAAACAACACACATCACATTTCAGTACAGTACGTGTGCTGTCCCATTCACCATAATACATTTCCTTCTTTTATTCAGTAGCAATAGATTTTTTCATTTGCGTTTACTCTACATACCAGGCCAAACTGAGCATGTTACACCTACAAAATGCTATTATTACTATTATTATTACTCTTGCTCATTTTAATTCCAGCAAACCGATGTTAAAATTAGACTGCTAACAATTGTGTTAATATTGTAATACAAAGCTATGCTACTCACACATTCCAGTTGATCCCTTTCCCCTTTTGTTGGGCAACAGCATACAGTGGCATACAGCTACATTTCCCAGCAATATGATCATAGTGTTGCTTCATTTTAAATGACATAGCCTATGGGGCGTCTGTTCTCAAGTTTGACACTCAACAGACTCAATCATGTTTGAGGGAATGGAGACTGAGCGGTAAATCACCTCCTTGCTGTTGCAACAGCACCTCCTATTGTTCGTTTGAGATATCAGTAGGAGTGGTGGAGGAATACAGTAAGTGTAGTGTGTTCCTCCATACACGCTAAAGTTCCATGTGTGTTATTCATATCCGTTATACACATGTGGGCAGTGGTAGCTTAGCGGTTAAGGTACTGGACCAGTAATCTTGTTAGGGTGCCTGCAACGTCTGGCGAACGTACCACCAGTTCACAGCGTTGCAGGCGTTACAGAACAAAGAGCAGCGTGGCCTCAAATAGGAGGCCAGCTGATTAGGGCAACGACTTGCAGCTGTCAGCTTCCTACTTAAGGGGGCGTCGCCAGTCTGCAGTCGTCGCACCTTTGTTCTTTGTTTTCGACCGGCTGCACTGCTGCAGCCATTCCTTTTGCAGGGCTAGTTTGGTACCCCAGGCGCCTGGTAGCGCGGTTGGGTGTGTAAGTCGTAAGACTGAGGTAAATTAGGGTTTTGTTTCATTTAATAGGGAGAGCTGGTGCGATTCCTTACAGCCCTCGAGCTGTGGTTGTTTTGGCGTTGCCACATAATGTCCCCGCTTGCAAAGCTAGCAGCGGGTTAGCCTCAGGCTAATTGCCACCTTCCGCAGTCCTTTAAAGGCGTGTACTTTTTTCAGGGTTATTCACTGCTGTTTGGTTGAGCGGTAAGTCTCCGCTCCTCCATGTGTGAATCCCCGGTTCGAATCCACTCGCCTGAACCCTTTTTCCAAACTCAATCATCGGTTTCTTCCCAGCCTTTTAAAACTGGTGACATAACCGATCCACTATTCCCCTTTCAATTATCTTTACAAGTTTTGCCCCTTTTAACGGATTATTTACTGAGATCCGTCTTCTCGTTTCAGCCTTATATTCAGAAGGCGAGTGTGTAACCTCAGCAACGCCGTAGCGTAGCGGGGTGATTATAATTACCGCGAGTGAGCGACCCGGGTTCGCGCCTCGCGTTGGCTGTTTTTCTATTTTCTGTTTTTGTGTTTCCTTTTCAGTTGCCAGTGACGAGAGTGGCATCGTTCGGGATTTCCCGAATTGTTTTTTGTTTAACTCCTTTCCTTTGTTCTTCTGTATATATCATTTATTGTTAATAAATATCATTTTTTGCTCCGCATCTTTGGGTCCTACGCCTCTATTCATTACAGAAAGGTGCGACCAGTTATGGACCCAGCGGAGACTCCCCCTGTGATTGACGTGCTTCGTCACCAGGGGGTTGCTTTAGGTCGACACGAGCTGGCGCTTTCAGAGCTGGCTCAGCGGGTAACTGAAATTGCCCAGCTGCTGCCATCTCTGGGTGCCGGTTCGGGTCCCCCCAACCATCCTCCCGCCCCCGCAGCGGTTCCAGTAGGAGTTGAAACCCCCATTCCGCCCCCCGAGCGTTTTTCAGGGGAGGCGAAGAAATGTCGAGGCTTCCTCCTACAATGCTCCCTCACATTCGAGCTTCAGCCGTCCCGCTTCCCTTCTGAGCGCTCCAAGGTCGCGTTTATAATATCTTTGCTGACAGGCAAAGCCTTGGAGTGGGCTACTGCCCTGTGGGAACAGAACGCTCCGGAGTGTTCTTCAGAGTCCTTGTTCAAGGAGGCTCTGAGGGATACTTTCTTTCATCCCACGGGGGGAAGGGAGGCGGGTCCGCGTTTGCTCGAGCTGTCCCAAGGGGGGCGCTCAGTCGCCGACTACGTCATCGAGTTTCGTACTCTGGCGGCTGAGTGCGGTTGGGACGAGGGGGCATTAGTCGCCATTTTCCATCGTGGTCTAGGAGAGAGAATTAAAGATGAGCTGGCCACTCGAGAACTTCCCACTTCTCTCAAGGCCTTCTATCTCCTAGCCACCTCGATCGACACCCGACTCCGACAACGTAACCGGGAGCGAGGGCCTCACCCACCCTTTTGTCGGCCTCAGGGCCAGCCCCGGCCCGTTTCGGGAGATCAGGACCCAGAACCCATGCAACTGGGATCGACTCGGGGAGCCGCCCCACGACCATCCGACCCCGCCTCGAGAGGCCGACCTCGGTTAAACGAGTAGGCCACTCTCGGGGTAGGGAGTCGAGGGCGAGCCATACCATCATCCCTGAACAGGGTCTTTTCCTTAGCGCATCGTTGCATTGGGACTCTGGGACCACTGATCTCCAGGTCTGTGTCGATTCAGGCGCGGTGGAAAATTTTATTGATCGCCATCTGGTGCACGGGTTGGGGATTGATCTTCAGCCTCTACGAGTCCCCATAGTGGTTCACGCTGTGGACGACCGGGCGGTGGCCGGGAGCCCGATCACGCATCAAACGCCTCCTCTCACGATGCGTTTGGGGAGGCACGAGGAGCGGGTCACATTTTTGGTGACCCAGGTTCCTCAACTCCAAGTGGTCCTGGGGCACTCGTGGCTGAAGAAGCACAATCCTCAAATTGATTGGCAGACCGGGTCAATCTTCGCCTGGGGAACACGGTGCCAGGATGCTTGCCTGTTGCCAGCAAGCATGTCATCGGCACCACAATCGCCTGTTGCGATGACCCCTGATTTGGCCCGGGTACCTCCCGTGTACCATGACCTACAGGAGGTGTTTAGCAAGTCCCGGGCGCGGGACTTGCCCCCACACAGACCTTTCGATTGTGCTATTAATTTGCTTCCTGGCACTTCTCCTCCTAGGGGGCGCCTCTTCTCCCTGTCGGGACCGGAGAGGATCGCCATGGAGGAATATGTCAAGGAGGCGCTCGATCAGGGGTTCATCCGACCATCGTCCTCCCCAGCTGGGGCAGGATTTTTCTTTGTGGGAAAGAAGGATGGAACTTTGCACCCCTGTATCGATTATCGAGGTCTGAACGCTATAACGGTTAAGGATCGTTATCCGCTGCCGCTGATGGCCACAGCTTTTGAAGCTCTTCAGCGAGCTTCAATTTTTACGAAGCTAGATCTTCGCAGCGCGTATAACTTGATTCGTATCCGGCGAGGGGATGAATGGAAGACTGCGTTCATTACGCCCACGGGACACTATGAATATCTAGTGATGCCCTTTGGGTTAATGAATGCCCCCGCGGTCTTTCAACGCTTTATCAATGAGGCTTTGCGGGAGGCCCTTGACAGATACGTCTATGTCTATCTGGACGATATCTTAATCTTTAGCCGATCCATCGAAGAACATGTCAGGCACGTTCGTCGGGTTCTCCAGCTTTTGCTCGACCATCACTTGTTCGTCAAGCTGGAGAAATCCGTTTTCCATACCCCATCAGTGTCTTTTTTGGGGTTTATAGTTTCACAAGGTGTCCTGCGAATGGATCCGGTTAAGATCAAATCTGTGGAGGATTGGCCAACTCCTAGTTCCGTACGCCATGTGCAAAGATTTCTGGGCTTTGCCAACTTTTTCCGGCGATTCATTCGGAACTTCAGTTCGGTCGCCGCTCCTTTGACGGCTCTCACAGGGAAGGGTCCGTTTAAATGGACGGTGCAGGCCCAACAAGCCTTCAATAGGCTCAAGTCTCTCTTGACAACTGCTCCTGTATTGCAGTTGCCCGACCCAGAGGAACCTTTCATAGTGGAAGTGGATGCCTCTGATGTTGGGGTTGGGGCGGTTTTGTCCCAGAGAGGGGGTCCGGAAAAGAAGCTCCACCCATGCGCTTTCTTTTCGCACCGTCTAACTCCTGCTGAGCGTAACTACCCGGTAGGAGATAAGGAGCTTTTGGCCATCAAGCTGGCGCTTGATGAGTGGCGACACTGGCTAGAGGGGGCAAAACATCCCTTCCTTGTCTGGACAGACCATAAGAATCTGTCGTTTATCCAGCAAGCGAAGCGGATGAATTCCCGTCAGGCTCGGTGGTCATTTGGTCGGTTTCATTTCACCCTTTCTTACAGACCAGGGTCGAAAAATGTTAAGCCTGACTCGCTGTCTAGACAGTGGGAATCGACCAGACCCGAAACCGACCCTGATCCTATCATCCCCCCTAGTCAAATTGCTGCCCCAGTAACGTGGGGCATATTTAAAACAGTGAGAGACGCTCAAGTTGTTGAGCTTGACCCAGGTGGAGGTCCACCTGACCGGATGTTTGTACCATCAACAGTCCGCCGTCAGGTGTTTGAATGGGCTCACGCGTCCTCGTTTGCGGCTCATCCAGGAGTCTCTAAGACCCTGGTGTTCTTGCGCCGAAGGTTCTGGTGATTGTAGACCGGTTCACCAAATCTTGCCTTTTCATTCCGATGCCCAAGCTCCCGTCCGCCATGGCTACCGCACAGGCTGTTCTGCAACATGTGGTGAGAGCACATGGGGTCCCGTCCGACATTGTGTCGGATCGGGGTCCACAGTTCATTAGCCAGTGCTGGCGAGCCTTTTGCCAACTTCTTGGCGCGACGGCCAGCTTATCCTCGGGATATCATCCCGAGTCCAACGGGCAATCGGAGCGGGTCATTCAAGATCTAGGCAAGATGCTTCGGTGCTTGACTGCAGGTAATCCAGCCACTTGGGCGGATAAGCTGTTGTGGGCTGAATTTGCTCACAATACCCTGCACCATGCCGCTCTGGGTATGTCACCATTTGAGGCACAGTTCGGCTATCCCCCTCCGCTGTTTCCTGATCAGGAACAAGAGGTTGCGGTGCCGACTGTGCAGCAACATATCCGTCGCTGCCGCGCCGCCTGGCGGAAAGCAAGACAGGCCCTTTTGGCCTCTCAGCGCTCCATGAAGCGCAATGCTGACCGTAGGCGACAGCCGGCTCTTATGTTCCGTCCGGGCCAACGTGTCCTCCTATCGACGAGGGATCTCCCCGTCAAAGGTACCACTCACAAGCTGGCACCGAGGTACATTGGTCCGTTCAAGGTAGTCCGACGGATTAACCCGGTGACATATAGGTTGGAGTTGCCCCCCACGATGAAGGCGCATCCGACCTTTCATGTCTCCCAACTTCGCCCGTTCGCGGGTAGGGGAGCTTTACCCCCCCCACAACCTCCCGCCCCTCGTATCATCCAGGGTGCCCCTGCATTTACGGTCCGCCGTCTCCTGGATAGCAGGAAAGTGCAGGGTAGCACTCAATACCTGGTGGATTGGGAAGGTTACGGCCCCGAGGAACGTTCATGGGTACCGGCTCGACGCATCCTGGACCCTGAACTGATTCGTGAGTACCGAAGGAACCGGTCTGCGGGTCTTGGGACCTCGGGAGCTGTCCCTAGAGGGGGGGGTCCTGTTAGGGTGCCTGCAACGTCTGGCGAACGTACCACCAGTTCACAGCGTTGCAGGCGTTACAGAACAAAGAGCAGCGTGGCCTCAAATAGGAGGCCAGCTGATTAGGGCAACGACTTGCAGCTGTCAGCTTCCTACTTAAGGGGGCGTCGCCAGTCTGCAGTCGTCGCACCTTTGTTCTTTGTTTTCGACCGGCTGCACTGCTGCAGCCATTCCTTTTGCAGGGCTAGTTTGGTACCCCAGGCGCCTGGTAGCGCGGTTGGGTGTGTAAGTCGTAAGACTGAGGTAAATTAGGGTTTTGCTTCATTTAATAGGGAGAGCTGGTGCGATTCCTTACAGCCCTCGAGCTGTGGTTGTTTTGGCGTTGCCACATAATGTCCCCGCTTGCAAAGCTAGCAGCGGGTTAGCCTCAGGCTAATTGCCACCTTCCGCAGTCCTTTAAAGGCGTGTACTTTTTTCAGGGTTATTCACTGCTGTTTGGTTGAGCGGTAAGTCTCCGCTCCTCCATGTGTGAATCCCCGGTTCGAATCCACTCGCCTGAACCCTTTTTCCAAACTCAATCATCGGTTTCTTCCCAGCCTTTTAAAACTGGTGACATAACCGATCCACTATTCCCCTTTCAATTATCTTTACAAGTTTTGCCCCTTTTAACGGATTATTTACTGAGATCCGTCTTCTCGTTTCAGCCTTATATTCAGAAGGCGAGTGTGTAACCTCAGCAACGCCGTAGCGTAGCGGGGTGATTATAATTACCGCGAGTGAGCGACCCGGGTTCGCGCCTCGCGTTGGCTGTTTTTCTATTTTCTGTTTTTGTGTTTCCTTTTCAGTTGCCAGTGACGAGAGTGGCGTCGTTCGGGATTTCCCGAATTGTTTTTTGTTTAACTCCTTTCCTTTGTTCTTCTGTATATATCATTTATTGTTAATAAATATCATTTTTTGCTCCGCATCTTTGGGTCCTACGCCTCTATTCATTACAAATCTAAGGGTTTTCGATATTAAGGTGACTATTTTATCCAGAGCAACTTACAGTACTGTGACAGTGTACTGTCTAAGCAATTGAAGGTTAAGGGCCTTGATCAAGGACCCAACAGTGGCAACCTGGCAGTGAGGCTTAAACCAGCGACCTTTCAATTACTAGTTCAGTACCTTAACCGCTAGAGTTGGAAATATCCAAAGTAGTTATAGCTTATAGCTGCAGATCTAAAAAGGATTACATTTCCTGATTTTATAACTATTTTTAGGACAATTTTGGGTACGACCTGCCGGCGGTGGAAGCGGCGATGAAGAAGCATGAGGCGATCGAGGCGGATATCTCCTCCTATGAAGACAGGATGGGGGTGGTGGTGGAGCTGGCCATAGAGATGGAGAGCGAGTGTTACTACGATAGCAGACGCATCACAGCACGTAAGGAGAACATCCTGAAACAGTGGGACCTGCTCAAAGAGCTGGTATCTGCTCGCAAGGGCCGTCTGGAGAAGAACCTGGCTCTGCAGAAAACCTTCCAGGAGATGGTCTACATGATTGACTGGATGGAGGAGATGCAGGTTTAGCACACATCATTATTACAATTATATCAGTTATACAGTGCTATAAAAAGCTTTTGCTTCCCTTTCTGCCTCTGTTACGGCATGTTTGTGTGACAGAAAGATTTTAGTAATTAGATGTAAGGTCATCCGTCCATGAGCTGTTTAGGAATCATGTCATGTCAGATGACCAGATGACCAAATTGTCCTCTCATTTTGTAAAATTCTGTCATTATTCAGTGTGAGAAACATGTGTAACAGAGGCCGTCCGACAGGGAGCGTTTACTTTATCACATAACAGTAGACAGACCGGCAGGCAGCTTTACCTGCTTGTTCTTAGTTATTCTGATGGATTGTGTAGCTGAATGCGTTCGAAGGTTGACTGTGTGTAGATCACTGTTGTTGTTTCCTGTTGTGTGCTGCTGCAGATGAAGCTGCTCTCTAAGGATTATGGGAAGCACTTGTTGGAGGTGGAAGATCTGCTGCAGAAACATGTTCTGCAGGAAGCTGACATCACCGTACAGGCTGAACGAGTCCAAACACTCAACACTGCAGCTCTCAGATTCACCACCGTTGAAGGTACCGAACCTGAATAATCTAATAATAATAATGAGTGGCGCTCAGGTGACGCAGCGGTGAAACAATCTAGCACACCAGAGCTGACATCCCAAACTTATCGGTTCGTAACTAAGCTCTGCCATCCAGCTGGGCCGGGCACCTACACGAACAACGATTGGCTGTTGCTCATACAGGGTGAGAGCTGGATAGGGACCTCATAACTGATGCAATTACAACCTCTGCTGACTGATTGATGGCGTCTGCTTAGTGTGATTAGGGTGTGGCTATCCGTGCACAAAGCTGATACGCATATGAATTTGCCTCGTGCAGGTGAAAAGATGCAGTCAACTACTGCACACATGTCGGAGGGGGCGTGTGTCAGTCTCACTGTCCTCAATCAGGGCGGGGATCGGCATCAGTGGAGAGGAAGCGTAATGCAATCGGGTAATTGGATGCGCTAAAAAAGTCAGGAGAAAAATGCATAAACAAAAAAAATATTAAATAATAATAATAGTAATAGTAATAATTCTAATAACAACAATAATATTAGTAATTATATTAATAATAATAAATTCAAATTTATAATTTTAACAATAATAATCAATAATTCTAATAACAACAATAGAAAAATACTAATACTTATAATACAATATATTTTAAATTAATTATCAAAATAGTAATAATAAATAAATTTATAATTTGAATAATAATAGTCAATAATTATAACAACAATAGAAATATTACTATATACTACTGTATATCATATACTATATAAATTATACTATATACTGATATTATACTACAATATATTTTAAATGAATTAAAAAATAATAGTGATAATAATAATATTAATTATACTAACAATTATAATAGTAATAATAATAATAATACAATACAAATTCATAATCTTGTGAATAATAATCAATAATTATAATAACAATAGAAATATTACTTATTTGCTTGTACTACATACTATATATTTTAAATGAATCATAATAATAATAATTAAAAACTTTATAATACTAATGATGATTAAAAAAGTATCACTATTACTAATTATATATAAAGTAATTAATAAATAATTATAATTAATAATAATCAACAATAAGTAAATACTTAAATAAGAAGACAAAAACAATACAATAATAATGTAAATAAACAATACAATGGTAGGACTAATGACATGAAGTACTGTTGGGGGCGCCACAGCAAAGCATATGTCCCCATATTTCAGATTTGGTTTGGTACCGTTTTTATACTCTTCCTGAAGCAGCAGTCCAGTTTATCCAGGCTAGGGATCATGTACTGTATTTGTCCCCCCAATGACTAAGTTCATGATGCCATGCGCCCTCTGTAATTCTGAGCCCAGCCTGGGATTCGAACCTGTAACTTAGACACTGCTGTTACCAAGAGCATGGCTTTTACCGTCACGCCTCACCAGCTCACAATGAGCACTACTGATATAATAATAGTATAATATAGTATTTATGTGGTGATATTACGTTTACACTTTCTGGATTTACGCAGACGCTTTTATCCACAGTACTGTGACAGTATATTGTCTATGCAATTGTGGGTTAAGGGCCTTGCTTAAGGGCCCAACACTGGCAGTGGTGGGGCTTGAACCAGTGACCTTTTGATTACTTGTCCAGTACCTTAACTGCTTGGCTACAACTGCCTCATCATTTATTTATGATCACAAACTATCATACACATTTTAATTCCTTTATGTAATAAATAAAAAAATAAACTTTTATCTAATTAATCATATAAATAAATAATAAATGTGTAATAAATTATTCTATTCATTTTAAATGTAATAAAATATGAATTTTAGGGCTGTCAAACGATTAAATCGCGATTAATCTCAGAATTTCATATAGTTAATCGCGATTAATCGCATTTTTAAAAAAAATCTGTAAATGTTATAGAAAATAAGGATTTTTAAGTGAAATGTTACAATTAAAATGGTGAACACATTTTATGCTAAATGTACTTATGTTAGAAACTGCTGGGACAAGAGAAAACTGTAAGAGAGTTTTATTCACAGTACTGCTCAAACAAAAATAAATTATGCCAAGTTGGACTTCATTAAAGACATATTGAAATCTCACGTAATGCAAAGTGCATACAAAAAACAACTCCATAAAACTCTTCTTAATAGAACATAGGCCTAATTCAAAACCAAGCAACTGGTAAAGTTAGACCAGTTAATCTGAACAGCAACAACAGGTTGGCCTTAATTTTAAATAATGTAATTAGGCACAGCTATTTTGCTGACCCAAGCCAGCTGCTTAGGCACACAAGTCTGGAAACATTGCTAGATGACAAAGCAGCTCGCTTTTTCTGCACAATGTGCCCAGAAAGAGAAAACAACCTCTCACAAGGTACTGATGTGGCAGGTGTTGCTAAGTACTTGCGAGCAAGGCAGGCCAATTTGGGGTGTGACCCAGCATGTTTAGACCACCATTCCAAGGGACAGTCCTCCATACTAATGACAGGCTCAGCTCTATAGCGCTCCAGGCATTTTTCAATATAGTCCTCCTCTTCATCAGACTCAGATTCTGAAGCAACCAAGAGAGCTGCTTTCTTCTGTGGTGGTTCAGATGTTACTGTTTGCACTGGTTCCTGTGCAAGCATCTCCTCCTTCATAATGCCAGCAATCAGTGCCCACACCTCAGCTCTCTCAGATCTGTGTAGACACTTGAGGTCCTTAAATCTAGGGTCAAGTGCTGTGGAAATCTTCAGCCAGGTACTGTTTGTTTTTTCCTTGCGTTTCTCCATGTCCAAGGTGAAGGTCTGCTTGAACTTGCAAATGTAGGGAGGGTCATCCTCTGAACTCTCCATTACCCGAGACAGATGGCATAATGCAGGCAATACAACCGAACAGGAAACAAATTTTTCTCCTCCCAGGATTTCAGTAAAGTATCTGCAAAACAAAATTGAAAATTACTGAGATTACCTTATTCATTTATATTCAGTCACACACAAACAGAACTATAGGGCCTACTGCACACTAGTTAAAAAAAAGTGAGGCTAAAATAATTGCCTTGTAACACAGCTAAAATAATTGGCACGTGTTAGCACTGTGCATATTAGCAATGACACAAAATAAGCTTCACCAGTGAGAGAATAAGAGGTTACCTGCAGGGCTCCAGCAATGCCTCCAGCTTCTGCAGCTTTTCCATCTCGGCCTTTGTTGGCATGGCGACATTGGTTTTGTGCAGGGCTAGGGTGTCTTTTACTGGTTCTTGGTGTTTTTGCAGACGTTTCACCATCTCCAGAGTGGAGTTCCATCGGGTTGGTACGTCTTGCACGAGTGACTCAGTCTTCAGCCCATGTGCAACTTGCTGTTTTTCTAATTCAGAGGTATTAGGTGGACTATGTTTGAAGTGCCCCACCACCTTGCGACACTTAGAAAGTGCACAGTCAAATATATGATTTTGTAGGGACACTGTAACAGTACGTTGAATGCTGTGTGCGATGCATGGCAAATGTTCGAACGGTAGGTGCCTCGTCGCTGCTATCATATTTCTTGCACTATCTGTGCTTAGGGTACTCACTTTACTTTCGATGTTCCACTGCTTCGCCACATCCATAAAATGTTCGGCACAGGTCGCAGCATGATGCCTCTCCTCTGTTTTCATGACCGTTAAAGCATATGTGAATGAAGTTGCCACTGTTCATCTATATAATGACCTGTAACTCCGAGATAGCTGTCGTTACCTAGTGATGTCCAATAATCACCCGTAAGAGCAATAGTGGCTGTGAGTTCCAAATCCTGAGCTAGTTTTGCCCTCTCCGTTTCATATAGCTCGTGAATTCTGTTGACGATAGTTGATCTCGAGGGTAGCTCATAAGATGGGTCCTTGGAAGCGAGCCTAATTATGTCGCGCAGACCCTCGTCCTGCACTATGTTAATCGGTCTGCATGCTGTGGCTATCCATTTAGCAATTGCTACCGTTAATTTGTTGGAGGTGGGCTGGTCCATCGTCTGCCGGCGAACATTGTCCAGTGTTGTCTGTCGTACATTGCCAGAGCTCAACCTGCTGCCAAATGTGTGCTTGGCTTGCATGTGGTATTTCAAGCTGGATGTACTCCGGTGATAGCTAAACTCAGCCTGACAATAACTGCAAACAGCTTTTGTTTTGTCAAGTGAGCCATCTGGCAAACTTTTGAAATGAAACTTCCCGTTTAACAGACCTTTCTCCATCACTCACGTACTCCTCTACTTTTAATGATAGATGCCGTGCACGGTCAAGTATCAACATGAACTACGGATGACTCGCAGGGCCAAATGCGTTAACGGCACTATTTTTTTTAATCGCGTTAAATTGAGGTCGCGTTAATGCGTTATTATCGCGTTAACTTCGACAGCCCTAATGAATTTATGTAACACACTATCATAAATTCCTTTTATTTTATGTAAATTCAACAAATTAATTATTAAATACATTTTTAAAATATCATAAATCTAATTTTAGATAATATGTACAATACTTTAATAAATAAATTAAGTTTTATTTATTAATAATATTTATTTAAAATTGTGATTTATCTAAAATATATGTATTAAAGTTTATTTATAATGTTGATTTGTTGGTGGTTCTCCTGCAGGCTACCAGCCGTGTGATCCTCAGGTCATCTGTAATCGAGTGAATCATGTCAGTGCCTGTCTGGAGGAGCTGAAGCAGCTAGCGTCTAGTCGGCGCATGCAGCTGGAGGACTCCCGCGAGCTTTGGGTTTTCTTTCAGGAAGTGGAGGAGTGCGAGTGCTGGATGCGTGAGAAGATCTCCATCCTGACCACGCAGAGCTGTGGAAAAGATCTGAGCAGCGTCCTGAAGCTTCTGCAGAAACACAAGAGCCTGGCGGGAGAGCTGATAGCACGTCGAGCTCTGCTGCAGCAAACCATGAAGGAGGGGAAGCGGATAGTCGCTCAGAAACGCCTTTACAGCGCCGGAATCAACGACAAACTGCTGGAGGTGAAGGATGAGTGGAAACGGCTGGAGGACCAGGCCGCGATGAGGCTCGGCCACCTCCAGGAGGCGCTGGATTTCTTCCAGTTCAGCGCAGAAATGGACGATCAGCTAGCCTGGCTCCAGGACGCCTACAGGCTGGTGTCCAGCGATGATTTTGGACATGATGAGTTTTCCACGCAGTCGCTGTTGAAGAAGCATTACCGTGTCCGAGAGGAGGTGGACAAACATCGGAAGAATGTGGTAGCGCTGCGTAAACACGCCACCACACTGCCCATGCACTATGGTGAGATGGAGGAGGTGAAGGAGCGGATACAGGAAGTGGAGCGGGTGTACGGGGAGGTGGCGGAGGTAGCGGTGATGAGGGAGCAGTGGCTGAACGATGCGCTGGCTGTGTATCGAATGTTCAGTGAAGTTAACGCCTGTGAACTGTGGATCGACGAAAAGGAAAAATGGCTGAACAACATGGAGGTACCTGAGAGACTGGAGGACGTGGAGGTGGTCGCTCACAGGTGGGACGATAAATCGCTTCCACAATATACCATGATATTCTACAGATATGCACTGATAATCTTGAAATGTGCAACTCTACACGATTAAGTAGAGATGTAACGATACACTCTACCCACAATGCGATGCGATTCACAATACTGGGTTCACGATACAATACTCGGTTCCTGATACGAACTGAAATTGAAGACAATTTATGACAAAGTTTCCTTTTATTATTTCTCTTACCGTATTTGTGCTTATCTTTTATTTATTTAAATAATGAACGCCCTTCTATTTCTGAGGTAGGTACAAACTATGCAAAACAATTTTGAATTAAGCCCAATTTGGCTGAAAACCCCCAAATCTGGCAACCAGGCGTATAGCACCAGTGGCGTCAACCAGGCGTATAGCGCCAGTGGCATCAACCAGGCGAGGTGTTTATTAAACCTCTGCTGTTTATTATTAGTGAATATCGATTCATTTTACATGCCAAATCGATTTGAATCGTGGAATTTTTGACTCGGTTATTAACTGTCTTGTGGTGCATCGTTACATCCCTACGATTAACCATGTACCAGTTACTGGCTGTTTGATACATATTTATTGGGGCTAAGGTCAGGGTTTACATTTTCAGCATTTAGCAGACGCTTTTATCCAAAGCGACTTACACAATGAGCTGAACACGATGAGCAATTGAGGGTTAAGGGCCTTGCTTAGGGACCCAACGGTGGCAACTTGGTGGTGGCGGGGCTTGAACCGGCAACCTTCTGTTTACTAGTCCAGTACCTTAACCACTGAGCTATCACTGTTACAGTATAGTGTGCAAGCAATTGAGGGTTAAGGACCTCGCTTAAGGGCCCAACAGTGGCAACCTGGTAGTTGGTGGGGCTTAGATCAGCGACCTTTCAATTACTAGTCCAGTACCTTAACTGCTAGGCTACAACTGTCCTTGCAGCTGATCATAATCGGTAGTAAGGAATCAGAAGGTCATGATACACAGTGTGTGTGTGTGTGTGTGTGTGTGTGTGTGTGTGTGTGTATTGTGTGTGTTAGGTTTGAGAGCTTGGACCAGGAGATGAACAGTCTGATGGGAAGGATTTTGGATGTGAATCAGATTGTACAGCAGTTGTTGGATGGGGGCCATCCCAGTTCTTCTGAGGTTCGAGGATGTCAGGACCACCTTAACAGCAGGTAAGTACATGCACCTGTGCCATAAAAAAAACATCCAAACCCCACTGGTTACCTCCTGCTATCCAGGAGAAGTGACACTATCTGTAGCATCTCACAGAAAACGAATCTGCTCTACCAGCATAACCAGCTTAACCGAGGTGACCAGCTTAGACCAGCATGAAATCACCTAAACCCACTAAAAGCATCATTAACTGGTCTAACTTGGAGTCATCTCAATATTAACTTCCATACTGAGAGATTTCCAGAATTCCAGAAGGGTGCTAATACTTATGGAATGGCTGAAGGACACCCGCCACAGTAAAGCACAGAATTTGTGTTACCCTACATTCAGACCGGCAGAGATTTTTCGTCTCTTGTTGCCTGAATCGCTGATCGCTCATTGCCCTGTGTTGACACTGGAAGTGTCAGCATCACCTGTGGGCATTTGGTTGCCATGATTTAACTCTCGTTAAGCAAAAAAAAAAGTCTCGAAATGCCATGACAGTACAGCATATTTTACTGGCTAGTATCAACAGAACGTATAAAGCAGGGGTGCCCACACTTTCCTGGCTTTGTGGCTAACCTTAATCTGATGATTTACACTGAATGGTGTCAGTCAGGTTTATGTAGTCTGGACAGTAGCTGCTGATGTCAATTATCAATCAGCTTTAGACTTAATTATATTCATGTGACAAAAGGCTGATTCACACAAGTAGGTTAATCCAAAACTGCTGTCAAATATGTGGCTCATTTTTATATGTGTTGATATTTTTCCTCAGCCAGCAAGTTCCAAAATTGTCCAGCAGTGGCGCTTGTCTCTGCAGCGTTCCTGCCCGAATCGAAGCATTTTGGTTTCTTTGTGCTTGGTTGCGCCCTCATCTTCACTAACAGTGGAGGTTACAAAATGAAAAATGCAAAAATGGCACAAACTGGCTACTGATGAATGAAAACTTTCTAGATTCGCAGTGCTTTAGGCGAGCTGAGGCGTCGCTATGGTAACAAACCGCAAATTAAAGAAACAGTGGCCACATTTCATGTCAATCACGTTGAGCTGTTTGAATCTACCAGTCGATGGCACAGTGCACGGTGGTATTTTGCTCCTCATTCATACAGCTCAACGTGATTGACATGAAATGTGGACACTGTTTCTTTAATTTGCGGTTTGTTACCCTAGCGACGCCTCAGCCCACCTAAAGCACCTCTAATCTAGAAAGTTTTCATCCATCAGTAGCCAGTTTGCACCATTTCGGCGTATTGGGCACCCCTAGTATAGAGAAATCAATCTGATCAAAAATCAGATACAAATTCGATTCCCTCCCACCCAGTTTTTACCACAAATCAGATGTGTTTCCACTAAAAATAAAAATTCTGGAGGAAAGTCCCTCGTCTATTATTAATTTCATCCCTACATAGTCCATGACTGTCTGTTGTGTGTCTCAGGTGGAACCGTATGGTGGAGCTGGTGGAGCAGAAGAAGGATCATCTGGACTCTATTCTTCGTATTCAAAACTATTTGCTGGAATCTAGCGAGATCAAATCTCAGATTCAGGAAAAACGTAAAGCCATCGATGCCACTCAGTACTCGGGCAGCGACCTGGGCAGTGTTTTAGCTCTACAGCGACGTTTATCCACCATGGAGGGCGCTCTGGCCGTTCTAGAGCCCAAACTCATCCACTTACAACAGGAAGCAGAAGAACTGGCAACCTCCCAGCCCCATAAAGCCGAGGAGATCCTGATTCCGTTCGATGGCGTGAGTGTGGAGTGGGACGAATTAAAACGAACCCTGCAGGGATGTGAGGACTCTCTGACCGTGGCCGGACGGCTGCAGCAGTTCATCCAGGACCTGGACTCGTTCCTCACCTGGATGGTGCAAAAGCAGACCGAGGCAGCGTCCAGCGAGCTTCCCGAGTCTCTAGAAGAGGCGGAGAAGCTGATCAATCTTCATGCGGCACTGAACGAGGAGATCCAGAGTTACGAGGAGGATTATGAGCGGCTGCAGTCGGTCAGGGAGCTGCTGGACGGGGAGGAGACACAGTTAGCCAACGCGGCGCTGCACCAGTGGCTCCAGAAACTGAGCGCCGGCTGGAACAAACTGCTGCAGATGTGGGAGAGTCGAAGAGACGAGCTGGTGCAGGCACACATCTACCACCTGTTTATGAAGGACGTCAAACAGGCCGAGTCCTTCCTCAACAACCAGGTACATCAAAAGCTAGGGAAAAATCTCAAAATTGAGCACTTTTACAATAAAACATCACCTAAAAATGCTTAGAGGGTGTCGCTCAGGTAGTGCAGCGGTAAAACCACACGCTGGAACCAGAGCTGGGATCTCGAATACATCGTATTGAATCTCGGCTCTGCCTGCCGGCTAAGGCTGAGCGGCCACATAAACAACGATTGGCCTGTTGTTCAGATATGGGCGGGACTAAGCCGGATGGGGTCTCTCTCTCATGACTGGTGCAATTATGACCTCTGCTGGCTGATTGATGGCGCCTGCACAGAGATGAGAAAAGAGTGCTCTCAGGGTGTGTCTCTCCGTACACAACGCTGAGCTGCACTGCACTCGTCTAAGATGCATACGGCTGCTGCCCACGTGTCGGAGGGGGCGTGGGTTAGCTTCGTTCTCCTCAATCAGAGCGGGGATCGGCATTGGTGGAGAGGAAGCATGACGCAATCGGGCAATTGGACGCGCTAAAAGGCAGAAAAAGGGAGAAAATGCTTAGAGGTGCTTGGGCGGCACAGGGGTCTAGTATGCTAGCCTGCCACCGGTCTGGCAAGGTGCTCTACAGACAGTTTGCCAAGTCTGAGGGAAGGTAGACTGCTGCAACAGTGACTTCTGTGGGCAGGTCAAGTGCAATAACACTAGTGGTGGAGGATTAACTGAGTATAGCGTGTTCCTCTGTCTGTGTTATGGTTGCTGTAGAGATCGGCAAGTGTGGGAAGGGTCATGTGCTTGTCTAACATTCTCCTTGACCTGGTTGGATGTCGTACATGAGTGCAGAGGGGGGAATGGACAAGTCTAAATTAAACGGTCTCCTTTTTTTATGCGTTTTCTCCCCATTTTTCCTCCCGATTTAGAGCAATTTTGTCTTCCGCTGCTGAGGGATACCCGATTGCATCCGAGGGGAGCATGTCGCTGTACACGCCTCTTCCGACATGTGTACAGCCCTCCTCTCGTCGCCCCTGCATTCTACACAGGCGTCATTTCCGCCAATCAGGATCCTTTACACAGCGTATAAAGATCCCACCCACACATAGTCCGGTCCCCCCCGCAGATACGATGGCCAAATAGTATCTGCTGCAGGCACTGCTAATCATGTCCGCCAGATGGCGCCCAGCCGGCCGGTGGCAACGCCGAGTTTCGAACCGATGAGTTCAGAAACTCGGCGCTGGTGTGCTAGCGGAATATCCCACTGTGTCACCTGGGCAAACTTTTGAAGTATTCAGCGCTTATTAAAAGCACGTTCAGGTCTTTATTTCCATCGCTGAAAAATGAATCTGTGTATCTTTGTTGCTCCTCATCAGGAATCCTCATTAGCACACGTGGAACTCCCGACCACGGTGGAGACAGTGGAAGCTGCCATCAAAAAACATAAAGAATTCAGCACGGCCATGGAGCTCAACCTGCACCGCATCGAAGCCGTCATCGAAGCAGGAGAGAGTCTGATCAGCCAGAGCAACATCTACTCTGAACGGATCAGAGAGCGAGTGGATCTTCTCATCACCAGGTCAGATACTTCACATCTACATAAAATCATAATAATTCATGATCTGGTCTGACTGCTTCTCACTGGTATTTGCTTGGTATTTGAGGGCAGGCTCAGATCGTTTTGGTGATACTACAGGGCTTTGTTGTAGGTCAGGTGATGCACCTCTGCTTAACTCCAAAACCACCACAAGATCCACAAGATCAAAGCCGCCACAGGAGCTGGATTAGTATTCACATTTGCATTGTCCAAATTTAGATAAGCTCTGGCATATCTCAGCTGCATGACACTCTCGCTGGCTGAGTAAGTCCACCGTCTGTACTCTTTCAGCTCTTGTGCCAGCACCTTGACAAACCAGTAGGAGTCGCTGTTGCAGCATCAAAATGACAATTTTTCCCATCCAGCCTTTCTTCCCTCAAATGGGGCTGCACGATGGCTCGGTGGGTAGCACTGTCACCTCACAGCAAGAAGGTCCTGGGTTTGATCTTCTCACTGTTTCTCACTGTTTTACGTTTGACATTACAGTAATTATGTATATTTTAGTATATTCATTAATTTAGTAAAAGACTGTTTATGTACACATTATTTATACACTATAAGGCCAAAAGTATTTACACATCTGACCATGAGCTTGTTAGACATCCCATTTTAAAAACAAATGTTATTAAAAAAGTTCAATCTCAGCCGCA
Organism: Trichomycterus rosablanca; assembly: GCF_030014385.1. Lineage (NCBI taxonomy): Eukaryota > Metazoa > Chordata > Actinopteri > Siluriformes > Trichomycteridae > Trichomycterus > Trichomycterus rosablanca. The sequence continues at coordinate 5,838,077 of NC_085998.1, forward strand.
CAGGTGGCGCAGCGGTAAAGTACACTAGCGCACCAGAGTTGGGGTTTCGAATACATCGTATCGAATCTCAGCTCTGCTTTCCGACTAGGCTGGGTGGCTTCATGAACAATGATTGGCTGTTGTTCAGGGTTAGGGGGTAAGAAAGTCGGATCATAGGTCCTCATAACTGGTGCGACTGCGGCCCCTGCTGGCTGACTGATGGCGCCTGCACAGGGCTGAGGAATAATGCTGATGGGGGTGTGACCCTCCGTACACAGTGCCCGTCGGTGTATGAACTCGACTCGTGCAGGTGAAAAATGCAGTCTGTACTGACTGTACGTGTCGGAGACTGTACGTGTATGTCAGTTGAGAGGCGTCCTCAGTCAGCGGTGAAGGGTCGAACCAGTATAGAGGATGCAATCAGGGTAATTGGACACGACTAGATTAGGGGAGAAAATTGGGGGAACAAGTGGGAAAAATTATTTAAAAGGTTTGATCTTTTTATAGCTATGACAACTGTCACTTTTATTAAAGGCTTCATACAAAGAATTTGAAGTATGTCTGTGGGAATTTGTGCCTATTCAGTCAAAAGAGCATTTGTACAGCTGGACACTGATGTTCTCTAGTGCTTTGTAATGAGGGTTTGCTTGTGCAATATCAGTGCGCGACACTACTGAATGGGTGCTCTACGTATATTCATGCCTATGGTTTTGGAATAGACTGTCCAACAAGCTCTGTGTTTGACCCACAGGGGGAATCAGAACCGAGACCTGGCTCAGGATTGGCTCAGGAAACTCAACCACCAGTGGGCGCTGCAGAGATTCCTGCAGGACTGTCATGAGGTACAGTATGTGTGTGTGTGTCTGTGTGTGTGTGTGTGTGTGTGTTTGTGTGTTTTGTTATCCACTACACCACCAAGTTTTCATTCTCTTTGGAAAGCAGTGATCACAGAGTTCTGAAACGTGGAGTGGACACTTTTCAGGAAGTTTCATGAGATGTTTCTTAAATATTATTTCATATGTGTAGCAACATGAATGTCTGACATTGTAAAGAGAAAAGGGTTAGAGGTTAGAAGTTAGATGTTGTTGGTTTGGGTTTTTGGTTTGACTGTCATAGAAGTAACCATGTGTAGAGAAAAGGGCTGAGCACTGAGCCTTGTGGGACACCAGAACAGAAATACTTCTTAGTCCTTCCTCCATTATCCTTAGATCTAACTTTTAACTGAAGTGGATTAACTCAGTTCCAAAATAATAATAATAAATATAATATAAATATTTTATATTAATATAATGATATATTATATATACAGTATATATATACTGTATATATACTGTATATACGTATATATACAGTATATATAATAATAAAAGCCCCTATCAAAAATTGGAGCCTATCCCAGCATTTCAATGGCCGCAAGGCACACAGTAACACATTGGACAGGGCGCCAGTCCATCACAGGGCAGACATTCCCCCCCCCCCCCCCACACACACATATACACACACCCGCTCACCTATAGGGCAATTCAGGAACATGCAAACTCCACACTGAAAGGACCCAGACCGCCCCGCCTGGGGATCGAACCCTTCTTGCTGTGAGGCGACAGTGCTACCCACTGAGCCACCGTGCTGCCCTGTATTTGAACTTAATCCAATGAAATACAGTACATATACTTCTGTCTGAATCTAGACCTTAAAAACTGTATAAAATCAGAGCATTTACACCCTCAGTAATGCCTGTTTTAAAGCAGAATGAGTTCAGAGCAGCTAAATAACCAGAACAACGACAGACGTTTAATTTAACATGATGTTTGTGCTTTTTATTTCAGTAAAATATAGAATAGCACTAAATATCTGCTGAATATAAACAGGTTCTCTACATGCGTTTGGATTTTGCTTTGTTCCCTTTTTTCTGCCTGTTTTCTCAGCGTCATTGTCTACGTAATTCTCTCTCTCTCTGTTTGTTTCTGTCTCTCTCTCTTTTACCATATGCTTCACCCCCTCCATTACACCCTCCCTCCACCACCATCCCACGACACCCTCCTTCCACCACCACCCTTCCATTATACCCTTCTCTCTCTGTCTCACCCTCTCTCTCCCCTCGTCTCCGTCTCTGTCTGTTTTTATCTCACACTCGTCTCGGATGCTGCAGCAGAGAAACTGGTTCAGGTTTATAATGATGGAAACATGATGGAAGGAAACAAAGAGGGAGGAACTAAAGAAAGACAATAATCGATGTTCTGGAGTATAAATGGAGTGATGGAGTGAGCTTGGCTTATTTGAGAAGCATTCCTCCTTCCCCTGCTTCCCCTCATCACTCAGATGAACCCCTGCCTTCAGGATTTACATCTTGTTGGGGATTGTTCTCTGTTGCGTGGTGGATATATGTATATCTCATCAGGCCTACAGACGAGCAACTGTAACTCAGTGATGTGTGTGTACATTCCGTCCTCGTGGTGCTCCAGTGTGTGTTTATATGTTCTATAGGGAGAGGATGTGTGTGAGTGTGTGTTCGCTTATAGAAGTTACATTTTTGGTAGCTGGTACATGTGGCATGTGTGTATTACTTTAAATCGTGGCCCTGGTTTCTTATTGGCTGGCAGGTGTGTCTTAATACCTTATAAATAGAGCTGTAAAAAAGTAGAGCTGGTAAAGAGTTGAATGATAGTTGAATAGGAGTTTAATTAAAGTTGAATGAGAGTTTTAATGCCCAACTTTCCTCCCAATCGGTCATATTTTGCTTCCACCTTCCACTTCTGAATGAGGAGAGCCATGACTATCACACTCCCCCTCCAACACGTGTGCTGTAGCCAATCGCTTCTTTTCACCTGCACGATGTGGGTTTATATGGAGATCAGTATCGTGTACGGAGAGTCAAGCACTGATCCTCATTATCCCCCGTCTCGGTGCAGGTGCCATCAAACAGCCAGCAAGTCGTAATTGCAGTAGTTATGAGGAATCACCTCTGGCAATCCCTACCTGACAGAATAGCTAATCATTATCCATATAGTCACCCGGCCTGTCGTTATTGAATGAGAGTAGACGATGAATATACACTGATCAGCCATAACATTAAAACCACCTCCTTGTTTCTACACTCACTGTCCATTTTATCAGCTCCACTTCTACAATTTCTACAATTACTGACTGTAGTCTATCTGTTTCTCTGCATGCTTTGTTAGCCCCCTTTCATGCTGTTCTTCAATGGTTGAGACCACCACAGAGCAGGTATTATTTAGGTCGTGGATCATTCTCAGCACTGCAGTGACACTGACATGGTGGTGGTGTGTTAGTGTGTGTTGTGCTGGTATGAGTGGATCAGACACAGCAGTGCTGCTGGAGTTTTTAAATACCGTGTCCACTCACTGTCCACTCTATTAGACACTCCTACCTAGTTGGTCCACCTTGTAGATGTAAAGTCAGAGACGATCGCTCATCTGTTGCTGCTGTTTGAGTCGGTCATCTTCTAGACCTTCATCAGTGGTCACAGGACGCTGCCCACAGAGCACTGTTGGCTGGATATTTTTGGTTGGTGGACTATTCTCAGTCCAGCAGTGACATTGAGGTGTTTAAAAACTCCATCAGCGCTGCTGTGTCTGATCCACTCATACCAGCACAACACACACTAACACACCACCACCATGTCAGTGTCACTGCAGTGCTGAGAATCATCCACCACCTAAATAATACCTGCTCTGTGGTGGTCCTGTGGGGGTCCTGACCATTGAAGAACAGCATGAAAGGGGGCTAACAAAGCATGCAGAGAAACTGATGGACTACAGTCAGTAATTGTAGAACTACAAAGTGCTTCTATATGGTAAGTGGAGCTGATAAAATGGACAGTGAGTGTAGAAACAAGGAGGTGGTTTTAATGTTATGGCTGATCAGTATACATTGAATGGAAGTTCAATAAAAGTTTAATGGGAGTTGTAAGGAGTTGATTGGGGGTTGAATTAGGGTTCAAGTGGTGTTGAAATGAAGTTGAATGGGAGTATAAATGAATGCACCTAATCTAATGTCTACATGTTAAAGGCTTAAATGATTCCTGTCAGCATGTATAACAGTGATATAAGATCCACATTCACCTTCTGTTATCAGACCCCTCAACTCCAATCAGAAGAACTGAATGATGTTGGATTTGAACTTCAGATTGATTCTGATTGGAGGGATCAAATTTGGACGGGATGGATGGAAGCAACAGAGTTGAATTTATATTATAGCAAAGCAAAAACAAACTGAAGAAAATGAACCCAGACTTGGTGACAGACTCTGTAACATCTCTTAATATCAGCAGTTTACTTAGTGATGATTATAGCAGTGCTCCTTTATTGTTTCTACATACATTTTACATATTTTTATTTTCTTATACATAGTTTGAACTATTATGCTAATTATTCATAATACAATTATATGATACAGGGTGTGGAAATTAAAGCAGTCTGAATGCTGCATAATGAAGACAGTGAAACATTTAGTGTATTTTCAAGTCTGATTTTAAGGGACTGGGTCGTTTTCAGTGTCATTGCTGAAGATTCTAACTGTGTGTGTGTGTGTGTGTGTATGTGTGTTACAGTTAGGTGACTGGGTAATGGAGAAGATGCTAACAGCTCGTGATTCGGTGTGTAATGATCTTCAGCAGCTGCACAAGAAATGGCTGAAACATCAGGCCTTCATGGCTGAACTTTCACAGAATAAAGAATGGCTGGACAGGATTCAGAAGGTGAGAAGTGGCTCTGGTTGGTTTTTACTGATGGGTAGATTAGCCATAATACTAACCTGTAAATAAAAGTAATTATTATTATTAAAGTAGCAGTTCACAGACTTTTCTATTCAGAACCAGGGATGATTCAGTTAATCTTAATGTTGGGGAGTCACAGACCTGTTCAGAAATGTGAGTTCAGGTGCTCTGGTGCAGAGATGTTCACAAGTCACAAAATACGAGTCTGAGTCAAGTCACGAGTCTTTAGGCTAGAGTCTGAGTCAAGTCATGAGTCAATATTCTACACAAAACATAAATTGGAAATGTAGTGTAGAAATAAACGAATAATCTGTAAGTTCAGATAAAAAACAACAACAGATTAGCGACTGAATTTAGCCATTTTACTTAGTGCCTTTACTTTCCTAGGTACCAGTTAAAAGCTTAAACTGACTTTCATTGCAAAACAAAAGCGTGAGATAAATTACGGCACAGCGGCCAAAATCCAAAACACAGCAAAAAAAAAAAATCATAACCACTGCTTACCTTAGCTTATGTTCTTCCAGATGCTATTAAATTTATAATTGTGTGTCCCATTAGAAATAGAATCTGTTATTTTGTAAATGTGCTTATAATTAAAAACCTCCAAACTTTTCCCGGTTGTGAAGTAAAACACAAACTCAAGCGTTTCATTACCACGTCATCTGTGTGACACTGCAAACTAAATAAATACAAATAACAGCATTTCTTACTAACAACTAAAATCAGAAGGTCTGATTGGTTCAGAAAGCGGCTCTTCCCACCATTAGCGCCAATTCTGTAGGAGCGTTCCATTCACATTATCTGTTACTGTGAAGTGCACTACGTAGGGTATTCCACCACTTTAAGTGAGAATCTAATCCAAAAGAGGGAGTAGGGAGCGACGCTTCATCACTACGCCGGAAGCTGGAACATTTACCCATTGCGTGCGTTGCGGGTTAAGACGGCCGGAGCGTTATTATTATTAGAGAGCAGAAAATGACACAATCAGAATGATGTAGGATCATATATATATTATTGTCACACGTAACTAATGTTGCTGACTTTTGTTGTCCACAAGTCATTTTTTGCGAGTCACAAGTCGAGTCCGAGTCATTTGAAATGAGTCCGAGTCGAGTCTGAAGTCGCTGAGTGTGTCACTTATGTGCGACTCGGACTCGAGTCGAGTCCCCATCTCTGCTCTGGTGGCACAGTGGTCTATCTAGCTCTCTCAGATGGTGACCCAGTAAGTTTTTGCGACCCAGTAAAAGTTTTCTGAAGAAGAAAACCTGCACACAAAACAGCTGAGCCTCCGTGGGCTGAGAACTTCAGTCACTGGACTGTAGATGACTGGAAAACTGATCATATCTGATGATATGATTGAAAAGATTGAAAAGTCATAGCCATTGTACAGTTAAACACTTACGGACATTCACGGATGCCAACTTCAGGGGGCACAGGTCCAAATCTGGGTAGGTCTAGATCCGGTAGATGTCCTTATATAATATATATATTATTATTTTTAATTTGACAGGATGGAGAAAGGTTGATGGAGGAGAAGCCGGAGCTGAGTGAGATGGTGCAGCAGAAGCTGAATGAAATTCGGGAGTGTTGGTTAGAACTGGAGAACTCTGCACAGATTAAAGCTCTGCAGTTGTTCGAGAATGACCGGGCACAGCAGATCTCTCAGAACTACACTCGGCTGAACGAACGCGTGCAGGAACTGGAAGTACAGCTGTGTCACCTCGACCGCGGCAACGACCTCACCACCGTCAACAAGCAGCTCAAAAAACTACAGGTTTCTATTCACTGTATTCACGTCACAGGAACAGAAACTTCTTAGCAGCGTTTTATTATATCTTTGTGCTTTTCAGTTCATTAGCAGCATCTTCTTTTACAGCATTTATACTATTTAATCAACATTAAAATGCTTTAGCTTTCAGCTGTAGGTAATTGAGGGACCAACATCAGGGTGCATCAGTAATCAGATCACTTCTAATTCATGGCTTATTTCTTCATATTGAGATAAACAATCAGGACTGAAGGATGCTTGAGAATAAACATTGAAATTCTTATTCAAAACCTTTTTTGATTGTTTTGGGTGTTTAAAAGATTTTTAGGATCTTTTGAGGCAATAAAATGAAACATAGGGCTAAAAGTAAAAGTGAGACTTGAAAAGATTTTGCACTACAAGAATCCAATCTAGTGTAAAGTGATTCAACACAATGATGTCAACAGTTCACATACACAAGGATGTAGTATATTATAGCAGTCTTGGCCATTTAGTGGTTTCTGTGACCTGCAGCTTTTTATCTGTAACTGGATGTTCGGACCACTTACTATCATGAGGTCTTTTTGATAATCTGGTTTTAATGTCCGGCTATGACTACTACATTTTCTGCATTTAGCGGACGCTCTTATCTAGCGCGAGCTTCTGGTATAAATCTGGATGGATCTTTTACCACTCTACTTGCAAATGTGTTTTTCTGGCACAGACTCAATCTTTCAGTAGTCCAGATAGTTTAGGTCATGACTTTTAGTAAAGTCATTCCAAAAGCCTACATTCCACCTGCTTTATTTCTTTCTAAACACAAGGAGTTCACAAAGTTATATCAAACACAGTCATGGACAATTTAGTGTCTCCAATTCACCTCACTTGCATGCCTTTGTACTGTGGGAGGAACCCGGAGGAAACCCACATAATTCTGTGGCTAAGCCACTAACAAAAAGGGGAAAATCACAAATGAATAATGTGGCCAAAATACCAGAAAAAATGAACAAATAAAAGAAATAAAAATAATTGCAGCTGCGACAGAACAGGGATTGCACAGAAATGAGAAAAGGATGTCACAATATGACAGGGAGTTCTGACCACAACCAAGTTCTCAGAAAATTAGGGAACCTTGAGAACTAGCCTCAGATTAGTGCTACTGTAGTCAATCATCAATAGCTTGGCGCCTGGTCTGGGGTGTGTTACTGGATACTGGACACCAAAGAGGTGAAAAATTGAAATGAAAAAGGCTGCATTGAAATACGTGTCCCCAACAAGGGTATGTAAACTTTTGACTTTAACTGTAGATGATCGGTCTGGATGCCGATGTGCACAATCTCAGTCCAGTTAATTTCTGTTATTCTGGAAATAGTGGTCACTGATGAACTTTAGATCATGAGGTGTAACTTGGTGTATCATTTTAATAATCGTAATGATATTGCACTACTGTGTTAATTATTATTGTAAAGCTAACTGATGCTGCTGGTTTTCCGTTTTTCTTTGACAGCATGGCACTACTTAAAGCTGAGTTCAGTTTGAGTTTCAGTCCTTCATCCACATCCATTCATCCATCCATCCATCAGCGGTACTGTAAACTACATTTCTGCTTTTCTGTTTCTGCTTCTTCTGTAGTAAGTCTGTATCCTTACTAAACTAAATCTTCCACGGTATCATTGTTCCTCCTGATTTTTATCTCTTCTCTTCAGTAGCTGACAGCTCTACATGCTTTATTAACATTAGCATGTTACAACCCCAAATCAGAAAAAGTTGGGACAGCATGGAAAAAGCAAATAAAATAAAAACACAGAGTTTCTTACATTTACTTTGATTATTATTTGATTGCAGACAGAATAAACCTTCACTTTTGCAGTTCAGGCCTGCTACACATTCCAAAAAAAGTTGGGACGGTAACACAGAGTTTCTTACATTTACTTTGATTATTATTTGATTGCAGACAGAATAAACCTTCACTTTTGCAGTTCAGGCCTGCTACACATTCCAAAAAAAGTTGGGACTATATATATATATAGAGAGAGAGAGAGAGAGAGAGAGAGTTCTTGACTTAAAATATGAAAAATATAGGTCGAAAATATGAAAAATATAGGTCCCAATATTAACAACTGAGACAGTAGTCACATAATGCAGAATAAAATCTTTAAATTTAAATTCTCTATTCTCTATCTCTACATCACCTGTTTAAAATCCCATCCCTATATAGTTTTTTCACCTCATTACTAGCCCTAAATTATCCCCGTCCCAACTTTTTTTGGAATGTGTTGCAGGCCTGAAATGCAGGAATGGATGTTTATTAATAAATGAAATGAAGTTGAGCAGATTAAACATGTAAAAATCATCCTGTCTGAAATTAAATAAAAGTCAAAGTAAATGTAAGAAACACTGCATTTTTATTTTATTTGCATTTTCCAGACTGTCCCAACTTTTTCTGATTTGGGGTTGTATTAACATTTACATGTTTTTACTTTATTTGATTATTAGCATACACTTGAGGTCAAAAGAATCCAGTCGGTGACTCAGATGATTCATCTGCTGCCGTAGAAAGTTCTAATTACTCATTACTGAATACGACTGATCAACTACAGCAGGTGACGTCTCTGTGCCCATATAAATAGTCTGACACAGAACAGTGGTCAGAAATGAAAACCTTATGAATGAAAAAGTGTCAGCTTATGAATCTTTTGACTTCAACTGTATCTTTAGCTTCAGCTTGTTTGTTTTTAGTTCTAGCGGGTACGGACACTCCTCACTCCCTTCCTTCATACAGCACTCACGAAGCAGGTCACTGTAGTTACGGACTGATTAGCTTCAAGATGAATGAATGAATCTGGATGTTATGAAATGACCCAGTTTGGTTCTGATTAGCACGAGATACATTAAGAAGGTATAAACGGATCCTCTCGCTGTGTATCAGATGATGGAAAGACAGATGGAGGAATGGTGTAAGGACGTGTGTCATCTACAGCAACAGTCCGTCTCTCTACCAGACGAGTGTTTGATGTTAGACGCCGTTTCGGAGCAGCAGACCGAAGTCGAGTCGAGGATCGTTCGTCTCATCGAGCCGCTCAAGGAGAGGCGGAGGATCCTGCTCGCCTCCAAGGAGGTTCACCAAGTACGACGAGACCTGCAGGACGAAATCGTGAGTATCTTAACGCTATACTGCTGAAGGTACGTGCTCAGTACAGACTACATTTTTCACCTGCACGAGTCGAGTTAATATATACCGATCAGCACTGTGCACGGAGAGCCACACACTGATCAGCATTATTCCTCAGCCCTGTGCAGGCGCCATCAATCAGCCAGCAGGGGTCGTAATTGCACCAATTATGAGGACCCATGATCCGGCATGCCCCTCACCCTATGAACAACAGCCAGTCGTTGTTCATGCAGCCACCCAGCCTAGCCAAGTGGCAGAGCTGAGTGTCGATACGATGTATTTGAAAACCCAGCTCTGGTGTGCTAGCGTACTTTACCGCTGCGCCACCTGAGCGGCCCTCCATGAGAATTTATTTAAATTTGAAAAGAACTCCGTTGATTGCTCTGCATTCGTCCACCATATTTGTAATTTTTTGGGAGAAAAATTGTGCCTCACTGAATGCTGGGATTGGCTTCACCACTTAGGAAGCATTGGACACTCCATCATTATTCAGTCAGATTATCACTTAGAATTAAGGCACCTCATAAGGCAGCATTTTAAGGTAATTTAAGAATTTTGACATGCCTTCTTCTCGGGAGTGTAGGATGATGTGAAATGCGTCTATGTAGAGAGATCCAGACCCAAAGTGTGCATAACATTAAAACAACTTTATTATTTTACTGATGTATAAACTGTTTGTGTGTTTTTAGCTGTGGGTGCAGGAACGCATCCCGCTGGCCATGTCACAGGAAACAGGAAGCACATTACAAGCTGTGCAACAACTCATGAAGAAAAATCAGGTACGAATAGAACGATGACCAATCACAAACACCGATCCACAAAGTTGAATCAGTTCATCTGGACACAAGTTTGGTGTAGAGATACGTTTCGTCACTCATCCAAGTGACTTCTTCAGTCTGAGCTGGTGGTGGATACCCCGACCTTATATGCAGCCGATCTGCATAATGACCGATCACCGCCCATTGCATAACAATGAAACCATTGATCAGGGATATATACAAATCACAATAACCATTCATTAAAATGGTCATGTGTGCTTTTTACATATGATTGGGGTATAGCTCCTATCACGGCATTGTAAGATGGTGAGTGATGTACTCGGTTCAGGGATGGTCGTTCCCTTTTCACATAGATGGTCTCTTTGACTTCTCGTTCAAACCAGCGTTCCTCCTCGTCTGCACATGTTCGTCATTAAATGAGTGGCCGCTGGCTTGCAGGTGAGTGTAAACCCCAGAGTCCTGACCAGAAGAGGTCGATCTTCTATGTTGGGCCATCCGTTTTGTCAGTGGCTGTTTAGTTTCCCCGATGTACAGTTCCCGGCATTCCCCCCGCAGCTATCTCTACACCAAACTTTGTGTCCAGATGAACTGATTCAACTTTGTGGATTTGTGGACCTGGATTATTGAGCATGCATCAGGAGACCAACACAGATCAGTGTCTGATCAAGAGCATGTTAACATTAACATTAATATGAACAGCCTTAAAATGAAATCAGATTTAAGCAGAACATCAGAATTAAGACTGATCAATAATAATCCTTCGTGTTTTACCCCTCAGAGCCTGCAGAGGGAGCTGGAGGGCCACTGCGGGCGTGTAGAAGAGGTGATGGAGCGAGCCACCGTGTTTGCGGCCGTACGTACGTCGGAGGCGGAGTGCATAAGCGGGTTAATCGAGGGTCTGCACAATCTGTGGGGGGAGCTGTGGGCCGAGACGGAGCGCAGGCAGGTGCAGCTGGACTCCATGTACCACGCCCAACAGTACTACAGTGACATCACAGAGGTGGAGGCGTGGCTTAGCGAGCAGGAACTGCACATGATGAACGAGGAGAAAGGAAAGGTGGGAACTGATGAGGATCATTTCTAGTTCTCTTTATGCCAAGTACACACTACACGACTTTCGGAGTCGTCAGGTCGCTGTACAGGTCACGCTACACGACTGGATCTCTTGTAATCGGGAGTCTTTCAAGTCGGTGTGGCTTTCACACTACACGACTGATCGGCGATAGGGGAAACGAGAGAGATTCAAACTCAGTAACACTTCTGTGAAGCATGGTGGTGGTAGTATTAGGCTCTGGTTGCTTCATGTTGAACTGGTGCATTGCAGAATAATGAAGAAGGAAGATTAAGTCAAGATTCTTTAATCTAGTTCCAGCATGATGGTGAACCAAAGCCAGTACCAGAACTGGTTTTGGAATTTATAAATCAAGTGGCTTATTAAGCTTTTGGAATAACCTTCACAAAGTCCTGTCCAGAACATGTGCCCATATAAATAGTCTGACTCCACCCATAAAAAGACATTAAACAGTGGTGAAGTTTGTTGCTGACCAAAGATTGAGATGTTTGTGTAGAGTATGTTTGAAAAAGGAAAGGAGAGACATTCAAACCCAGCAACACTGGTACCTGCTGTGAAGCATGGTGGTGGTAGTATTACGCTCTGGAGCGGTTTGCTTCAGGTGGAACTGCTGCATTGCAAGTACAAAATAATGGAGGAGGAAGATTACGCCAAGATTCTTTAATTGAGGACATGTTTGAGGGTTGCAGCCTGACGGTGAACTGAAAGCAGAATTAATGAATAAATCAGGCTAGAATTAAGCTTTAGGAATGACCTTTACAAAGTCCTGACCTCAACCCTGTCCAGAACACGTGGACTGTACTGAAGGGTTGAGTCTCAATGTCAGGTGGCTAAAGTTAAAGAGCTAACGGATGGATTATTTACTTGCTGTCTGTATATTTTTGACCCAGCAGATTTTCAGAAAATCTGAAATAAACTCAAAGCGGGCGTGGTCGTTTTAAGCTGATGTAAACATCTGGCTTCAACTGAATTTATTTCTCTTCGTCAGGATGAAGCGAGCACTCTGCAGCTGCTGAAGAAACATCTGGCGCTGGAGCAGACCATCGATGATTACGCTGAAACCATCGGCCTCCTGTCACAGCAGTGCAGACAGCTGCTGGAAATCTGCCATCCTGACAGGTCTGTACGTCATGGATGCAATACAGGGCCAAAAGTATGTAGACACCTGACCGACCATGAGCCTGTTGGGGATCTTATTTTAAAGCCATGGATCAAATTCCGGAGTGTTGGATCACAATTGGCTGGGGGAGGGAGGGTCTGATGGGGTTTCTTCCCACTACCGCTGAGATATGCGATCTCCATGCTAGGTCCGTGCGCCTGCATGAATGGGGAGGAGTCACTTGGAGCTTAGCGTAGCTCTCTGTATGTGATACGGCTCTGTGTGGGAACCCAACACTGGTGGGTGATAAGAAGCGGTGCAGATTGGACACTTGTCGGAGGGGGCGTGTAGTGATTCGGCTTTCCATTTTTACCCATACTGCTACGGTTTTAATGGCGTGGTGTTTCTGGACTGTAGCTTGCTTATGCTAACATGATGAAATATTTTTAGGGAGGTTTTGTTCAGGCCGGAGTTTTTAAACCACAAAAATGAGTCGCAGAGAAAGTAACAATATTTAAATAAACACATTTTAACTGACACATTAACAGGTAAATAACTTGTTGCTGACGCCCTCTTGTGGAGGCTTTATGTTACATCTTGTAAACCACAGTGGGACCAGTAACAACAATTTTAAACAACTAATAACTATTAGCAACTAGTACCAGCTAAAAACAATTATTAGCAACTAACAACAATTATTAGCAGCTAGTACCAACCAGCTAACAACAATTATTAGCAACTAATAACTATTAGCAACTAGCACCAGCTAACAACAATTATTAGCAGCTAGCACCAGCTAACAATAATTATTAGCAGCTAGCCCCAGCTAACAACAATTATTAGCAGCTAGTACCAGCTAACAACAATTATTAACAACTAACAACAGCAGCTAGTACCAGTTAACAACAATTATTAGCAGCTAGTACCAGCTAACAACAACTATTAGCAGCTAGCACCAGCTAACAACAGTTATTAGCAGCTAGTACCAGCTAACAACAATTATTAGCAACTAACAACAGCAACTAGTACCAGCTAACAACAATTATTAGTGGGACCAGATTGTACAGAGCAGAGAGAGTAAGATGTGTTTTTTGTGTTGCCTGGGTCTGCTGCCACATCACCCCACTGCTGCCACATCACATCACCCACTGCTGCCACATCACCCCACTGCTGCCACATCATTCCACAGGTTTTTCATCGTCTTTTGAAGACAGCGAGAGACTCAGATGTTCAGACAGAGGGGGAAGCTCGTTCCACCACTTGGGTACAAGTACAGAGAAGAGTCTTGATGCTTCGAGTTCTGGATGAAGGATCAAGTCGAGTGAGACTAGTGACTCGGAGGTTGCGTGGTACAGAGCGGGGTTTGATTAGACCTTGAAGGTAACTTGAGATAAATTTTTGGCTTTGTAGGCGAGCATCAGTGTTTTAAACTGAATGTGTGCAGCTACAGGAAGCCAGTGAAGAGAACGCAGCAGTGGGGTGATGATGTGGCAGCAGTGGGGTGATGCTGTCACATCATCACCCCACTGCTGTCACATCATCACCCCACTGCTGCCACATCACCCCACTGCTGCCTTATCACCCCACTGCTGCCACATCATCACCCCACTGCTGCCACATCATCACCCCACTGCTGCCACATCACCCCACTACTGCGTTCTCTTCACTGGCTTCCTGTAGCTGCCCGCATTCAGTTTAAAACACTGATGTTCGCCTACAAAGCCAAAAATGGACCCCAAGTTACCTTCGACTAGTCTCACTCGACTTGATCCTCCATCCAGAACTCAAGGAAGACGAGCATCAAGGCTCTTCTCTGTACTGGCACCCAAGTGGTGGAACAAACTTCCCTTGTCTGTCCGAACATCTGAGTCTCTTGCTGTCTTCAAAAGACAATTAAAAACCTCCATCACCTCTTTACTAAACACTTACGCTGAGAACTAACATGTACTTATTAACACTCTTATTTATTTATTGCATTAAAACACTTTGGATCTAACAGGAGCAGATTTGTGTTCTTGGACTGTTGTTTACTTAAACTAGAGTAAGGTTCACTATGGAAGCTCTTCTGGAGGTCGCTCTGAATAAGAACAAAATGTAAATGTGTCCGTCCAGGACTGAGTGTAGAACGTGTTTTGTTGCTCCTTTACAGAATACTCAGCAGAACATGGTGGACTCGTAACCCTCTTAACTCATAACCCTCTTAACTCGTAACCCTCTTAACTCATAACCCTCTTAACTCGTAACCCTCTTAACTCGTAACCCTCTTAACTCGTAACCTTCTTAACTCGTAACCCTCTTAACTCGTAACCTTCTCAACTCGTAACCCTCTTAACTCATAACCCTCTTAACTCGTAACCCTCTTAACTCATAACCCTCTTAACTCGTAACCTTCTTAACTCGTAACCCTCTTAACTCGTAACCTTCTCAACTCGTAACCCTCTTAACTCGTAACCCTCTTAACTCTTAACCCTCTTAACTCGTAACCCTCTTAACTCGTAACCTTCTCAACTCGTAACCCTTCTTAACTCGTAACCTTCTTAACTCGTAACCTTCTCAACTCGTAACCCTTCTTAACTCGTAACCTTCTTAACTCGTAACCTTCTCAACTCGTAACCCTCTTAACTCGTAACCTTCTCAACTCGTAACCCTCTTAACTCGTAACCCTCTTAACTCGTAACCTTCTCAACTCGTAACCCTCTTAACTCGTAACCCTCTTAACTCGTAACCTTCTTAACTCGTAACCTTCTCAACTCGTAACCCTCTTAACTCGTAACCTTCTCAACTCATAACCCTCTTAACTCGTAACCCTCTTAACTCGTAACCTTCTCAACTCATAACCCTCTTAACTCGTAACCTTCTCAACTCGTAACCCTCTTAACTCGTAACCCTCTTAACTCGTAACCTTCTTAACTCGTAACCTTCTTAACTCGTAACCTTCTCAACTCGTAACCCTCTTAACTCGTAACCTTCTCAACTCGTAACCCTCTTAACTCGTAACCCTCTTAACTCGTAACCTTCTCAACTCGTAACCCTCTTAACTCGTAACCTTCTCAACTCGTAACCCTCTTAACTCGTAACCCTCTTAACTCGTAACCTTCTCAACTCGTAACCCTTTTAACTCGTAACCTTCTCAACTCGTAACCCTCTTAACTCGTAACCCTCTTAACTCGTAACCTTCTCAACTCGTAACCCTCTTAACTCTTAACCTTCTCAACTCGTAACCCTCTTAACTCGTAACTTTCTCAACTCGTAACCCTCTTAACTCGTAACCTTCTCAACTCGTAACCCTCTTAACTCGTAACCTTCTCAACTCGTAACCCTCTTAACTCGTAACCTTCTTAACTCGTAACCTTCTCAACTCGAAACCCTCTTAACTCGTAACCCTCTCAACTCGTAACCCTCTTAACTCGTAACCTTCTCAGCTCGTAACCCTCTTAACTCGTAACCTTCTTAACTCGTAACATTCTCAACTCGAAACCCTCTTAACTCGTAACCCTCTTAACTCGTAACCCTCTTAACTCGTAACCTTCTCAACTCGTAACCCTCTTAACTCGTAACCTTCTCAGCTCGTAACCCTCTTAACTCGTAACCTTCTCAACTCGTAACCCTCTTAACTCGTAACCTTCTTAACTCGTAACCCTCTTAACTCGTAACCCTCTTAACTCGTAACCCTTCGTGTATTGACTGTGTTTGTGCTGCAGTGAGCAGATCAGTAAACGTCAGTCTCAGATCGACCGGCTCTACGTCTCTCTGAAGGACCTGGTGGACGAGAGGAAGTGCCGGCTGGAGCAGCAGTACTGGCTCTTCCAGCTGAACCGAGAGGTGGATGAACTGGAGCAGTGGATCGCCGAGAGAGAGATCAGCGCTAGTTCCACCGAACTCGGCCAGGACTACGAGCACGTCACGGTACGACAGTGAGAGCTAACCATATCCGGCGGCTAACAGCGGCTAACCACACCAAACTATCAATAACAGTCTACAACTGTTAGCAGCTAGCATCAGCTAACAACAACTAACCACACCAAACTATCAACAACAGTCTACAACTGTTAGGAACTAGCATCAACTAACATTAGATATTAGCAAATAACAACAATTATTAGCAACTAGCATCATCTAACAACAATTATTAGCAACTAAAAACAACTGTTACCAACTAGTACCAGTTAAAAACAGTTATTTAGAAACTAGCACAAGGTAACATGCTAAAAGCAGCAGCTAATGCTAAGTGTAGCAGTTAAGGCTAAGTGTAGTGGCTAAAGCTAAGTGTAGAGGTTGATGCTAAGTGCAGCAGCTGTAGTTGTTAATGCTAAGTGTAGCAGTTAATGCTAAGTGTAGCGGTTAATGCTAAGTGTAGCGGTTAATAATAAGTGTAGCGGTTAATGCTAAGTGTAGCGGTTAATGCTAAATGTGTTCTTTCCTCAGATCCTGCAGGAGAACTTCAGCGCGTTCTCTTCAGAAACTGGAGGTGTGGGTCAGGAGCGAGTGTTAGCCATTAATCAGATGGTGGACGAGCTGATCGATTACGGTCACGCAGACGCCGCCGTCATCGCCGAGTGGAAGGACGGAGTGAACGAGTCGTGGGCGGAGCTGATGGAGCTGATGGAGACGAGAGCGCAGATGCTCGCGGCTTCACATCAACTCCACAAATTCTTCTCCGACTGCAGAGAGGTGAGAGCCGCGCCCGCTGCTGCGCTGTTAAGTCAAAAAGCATTTGTGAGGAGCTCAGGTTAAACACGCTAGCCCACCAGTGTCGAGATCTCAAGCTCGTGAGTTCAAATCTCAGCTCTGCTACTGGCCAGCTGGGTACCTCCACACAGACATGATTGGCAGATGGGAGGGCAGAAGGGATTCCTCAACACTGCTGCAATTACGGCCCCGTGACACTGACATGGTGGTGGTGTGTTAGTGTGTGTTGTGCTGGTATGAGTGGATCAGACACAGCAGCGCTGCTGGAGTTTTTAAATACCGTGTCCACTCACTGTCCACTCTATTAGACACTCCTACCTAGTCGATCCACCTTGTAGATGTAAAGTCAGAGACGATCGCTCATCTATTGCTGCTGTTTGAGTCGGTCATCTTCTAGACCTTCATCAGTGGTCACAGGACGCTGCCCACGGGGCGCTGTTGGCTGGATATTTTTGGTTGGTGGACTATTCTCAGTCCAGCAGTGACAGTGAGGTGTTTAAAAACTCATTAAACACCCACTCATACCAGCACAACACACACTAACACACCACCACCATGTCAGTGTCACTGCAGTGCTTAGAATGATCCACCACCTAAATAATACCTGCTCTGTGGGGGTCCTGGGAGAGTTCTGACCATTGACGAACAGGGTGAAAGCAGGCTAACAAAGCATGCAGAGAAACAGATGGACTACAGTCAGTAATTGTAGAACTACAACGTGCTTCTATATGGTAAGTGAAGCTGATAAAATGGACAGTGAGTGTACAATGAAATTCTTTCCCCACATATTCCTTGTTTGGAAGCTGGATTCAGTACTGCATCCCTGGAGCAGACAGGGTCATGGGACTTGCATGTATGTACAGTGTATCACAAAAGTGAGTACACCCCTCACATTTCTGCAGATATTTAAGTATATCTTTTCATGGGACAACACTGACAAAATGACACTTTGACACAATGAAAAGTAGTCTGTGTGCAGCTTATATAACAGTGTAAATTTATTCTTCCCTCAAAATAACTCAATATACAGCCATTAATGTCTAAACCACCGGCAACAAAAGTGAGTACACCCCTTAGTGAAAGTTCCTGAAGTGTCAATATTTTGTGTGGCCACCATTATTTCCCAGAACTGCCTTAACTCTCCTGGGCATGGAGTTTACCAGAGCTTCACAGGTTGCCACTGGAATGCTTTTCCACTCCTCCATGACGACATCACGGAGCTGGCGGATATTCGAGACTTTGCGCTCCTCCACCTTCCGCTTGAGGATGCCCCAAAGATGTTCTATTGGGTTTAGGTCTGGAGACATGCTTGGCCAGTCCATCACCTTTACCCTCAGCCTCTTCAATAAAGCAGTGGTCGTCTTAGAGGTGTGTTTGGGGTCATTATCATGCTGGAACACTGCCCTGCGACCCAGTTTCCGGAGGGAGGGGATCATGCTCTGCTTCAGTATTTCACAGTACATATCGGAGTTCATGTGTCCCTCAATGAAATGTAACTCCCCAACACCTGCTGCACTCATGCAGCCCCAGACCATGGCATTCCCACCACCATGCTTGACTGTAGGCATGACACACTTATCTTTGTACTCCTCACCTGATTGCCGCCACACATGCTTGAGACCATCTGAACCAAATAAATTAATCTTGGTCTCATCAGACCATAGGACATGGTTCCAGTAATCCATGTCCTTTGTTGACATGTCTTCAGCAAACTGTTTGAGGGCTTTTTTGTGTAGAGACTTCAGAAGAGGCTTCCTTCTGGGGTGATAGCCATGCAGACCAATTTGATGTAGTGTGCGGCGTATGGTCTGAGCACTGACAGGCTGACCCCCCACCTTTTCAATCTCTGCAGCAATGCTGACAGCACTCTTGCGCCTATCTTTCAAAGACAGCAGTTGGATGTGATGCTGAGCACGTGCACTCAGCTTCTTTGGACAACCAACGCGAGGTCTGTTTTGAGTGGACCCTGCTCTTTTAAAACGCTGGATGATCTTGGCCACTGTGCTGCAGCTCAGTTTCAGGGTGTTGGCAATCTTCTTGTAGCCTTGGCCATCTTCATGTAGCACAACAATTCGTCTTTTAAGATCCTCAGAGAGTTTTTTGCCATGAGGTGCCATGTTGGAACTTTCAGTGACCAGTATGAGAGAGTGTGAGAGCTGTACTACTAAATTGAACACACCTGCTCCCTATGCACACCTGAGACCTAGTAACACTAACGAGTCACATGACATTTTGGAGGGAAAATGACAAGCAGTGCTCAATTTGGACATTTAGGGGTGTAGTCTCTTAGGGGTGTACTCACTTTTGTTGCCGGCTGTTTAGACATTAATGGCTGTATATTGAGTTATTTTGAGGTAAGAATAAATTTACACTGTTATATAAGCTGCACACAGACTACTTTTCATTGTGTCAAAGTGTCATTTTGTCAGTGTTGTCCCATGAAAAGATATACTTAAATATCTGCAGAAATGTGAGGGGTGTACTCACTTTTGTGATACACTGTATGTGTATATTTGTGGGTGTATGTGTGTTTATACGTGTGTGTGTGTGTGTGTGTGTGTGTGTGTGCATATCAGGTGATGACACAGGTAGAAGATAAATACAGAAGATTACCAGAAGTGAGAGATCAGAAGGACGGAACCACCAACACCAGCTCACTGCAGAGACTCATGAGCACATTCGAACATGACATTCAGCTCCTGGTTAACCAGGTGAGAAACCCCAAACCATCATGGAGCCCCTGTAAATGATGTTAGAGGAACTCACACTTCATATACACAGTGACCTCTGCTGGCTGGTCCAGGCATTGGCATGAGTAGAAGAGATTAGATGGATGGATGGATGGATGGATGGATAGATAGATAGAAGTCAAAAAGTAAGTAATAGTAAGTAATAGTACACACTACAGAGATTCACATTATACAAAAAAGTATCTGTATAACCACAACAACACACAACAACAACAGGACCTGAGGGTACATGTGGTACATATGGAGGTGTTATTTCAGTTAACATTGCGAGGCTAGTATACTGTAGATTATAAGTCACAGTTGTAAGATATAAATTATGTAAGTAAGTGAATTATAAAATGAATTAAAGTGAATTTAAAGTGAATTATAAAGTGAACCACAGTGCAAATATAAGAAATGTAAGAAAAAGTAAGAAAATGTGCAGATTTATGTACATAAGGTGCGGATGTGCCTGTCTGTGCATGTGCACATGAGTGCCCACAAATGTGAACACACACGTGCTCACCCACATACATAGATTATTGTACATGTACGCAGCGTTCTCTATAAGAATCCACTGCTGGTTGGTGTAAAGAACCAACTTGCTAAAGTGGTAATGTGTGTTATTGTTCTCAGGTCAGACAATTACAGGAGAGCGCCGCTCAACTCCGAACCATCTACGCTGGGGAGAGGGCGGATGCCATCGCCATGCAGGAACATGAAGTGATGCAGGCCTGGAAGGAGCTGCTCATTTGCTGCGAGGAGTGCCGGCTGCAGATCACCACGGCGACCGACAAACTGCGTTTTTTCGGGCTGGTGCGAGATCAGCTGATGTGGATGGACAGCATCATCTGTCAGATCGGAATGGGAGAGAAACCCAGGTACAGCGCGCTTGATTTCTTGTTTATTTGATCATTTTTTTACTAACCAGATCATACTGGTCAGGGAAGCAGTGGTTCCAGTGCCAACAGGCCTCAGTCTGACTTGCTTGGAGAGGCGCTCTGCATACACACCAGTAATCGTGTCTGAGAGAGGAAAGTCCTGATTGTGTCATTGCTGCTGCAACAGCGACACCTGCTGTGTGGTTACTGCTCCTGTAACGTCATTGGTGGAGGAATATATGAATGTAGCGTGTTTCTCTGTCCATTTTATGACTAAATAAAGAAGTACATGACGTTACACGTCCGAGTGTGTGTGTTAGTCTGGGTCCTCACTGACCAGCATGGATGTTGTGCAGAAGTAAAAGGTTAACAGTGCAGTAGGGGGAATTGGACATGTCTAAATGATGTATAAAACATGGTTCTGTTGTTTTAGGGATGTTTCCTCGGTGGAGGTGCTGATGAACTACCACCAGAGCTTGAAGAACGAGGTGGAGGCTCGGAACACGAGCATGGTGCAGTGTATCGAGATGGGAAGAACACTCCTCGCTTCAAGGAACCCAGCGTCAGAGGAGGTACAGGGTTCACTTACTTCTTAAAATAGCTAATACTGGTTTCAGTGGTATGTTTACTTTTCAATTCTATTTCCCATCAATGCACATGCACATGAAGCTCCTCCCCCTTCAATCTACGGCTGGTAGACTTACCACAGTGGTTCAGAAGAAGGCTAGCTGGCTTTCCATTTGCTTGTGGAATGATTTTATGCTAATATCATACATGTTATTTCTATCAACAAAGTTATGGTCTGTAAAAATATTGTACAGTATATTATTGTTAGTTGTACAGTACATTAGCTATACACAGTTAGCTAGCTAGCATAATGCTAGAATGATTTTAGAAATCAAAATACTTAAATGTTTAGATGGTTAAATTAACTAAACCTGTTATTCCATTAAATTACAGCATTCAAACATTTTAAACGAATTGGAGCATC
This sequence comes from Trichomycterus rosablanca, assembly GCF_030014385.1. Lineage (NCBI taxonomy): Eukaryota > Metazoa > Chordata > Actinopteri > Siluriformes > Trichomycteridae > Trichomycterus > Trichomycterus rosablanca. Next base: position 5,859,950 of record NC_085998.1, read on the forward strand.
GTCATCACTCATTAGTCGATCTGAATAACTAGCTTAACTCTGGTGTTTTTGCCACACTCATTTATAAAGAGTGTATAAAATAAGTATATAAAATAAATGATAAACCCCATTTCCTATAAACTAATTAGATAAAATATATAAATTATAAACCCCATTATCTATAAACTATTTTATTAAAATATATAAATTATAAACCCCATTATCTATAAACTATTTTATTTAAATATATAAATTATAAACCCCATTATCTATAAACTATTTTATTTAAATATATAAATCATAAACCCCATTATCTATCAATTATTTTATTACAATATATAAAGTATAAACCCTATTATCTATCAATTATTTTATTAAAATATATACATTTTAAACCCCATTACCTATCAATTATTTTATTAAAATATATAAATTATAAACCCCATTATCTATAAACTATTTTATTTAAATATATAAATCATAAACCCCATTATCTATCAATTATTTTATTACAATATATAAAGTATAAACCCTATTATCTATCAATTATTTTATTAAAATATATAAATTATAAACCCTATTATCTATCAATTATTTTATTAAAATATATAAATTATAAACCCCATTACCTATCAATTATTTTATTAAAATATATAAATTATAAACCCCATTACCTATTAATTATTTTATTAAAATATATAAATTATAAACCCCATTACCTATCAATTATTTTATTAAAATATATAAATTATAAAGCCAATTACCTATCAATTATTTTATTAAAATATAAAACCCTATTTCCGGAAAGTACAAATGCTTTTTTATGACTAAATATGTCCAAATTCTCATAGCCACTCCATAATAATGTCCTTAGATTTGACATGGGATGTTTAACAAGGTCAAACTAATGTGTCCACGTACTTTTGGCCATATAGTCTATGTATTTGAAGCTGTAATAATAGTCTCTGACTTTTTGTACAATCCTTTGAGAACATTTGAGTCTGCTGGGTTAAGTAAGTCAGTTAATGGTGCGCTGGTGATGTGTTTCAGATTCAGGAGAAACTGGAGAGAGTTCTGTCTAAGCAGAAGGAGCTGATGGAGAAATGGGATAAACACTGGGAGGAACTGCAGCACAGTGAGTATCAAAATATTACTCTATAATATCTAAATAATTATTATAAAGCAATTATAGAGAATAACATCTCCGAATAATCCGCTCTGACTCCTCCTCTCCCATATCGCAGTGCTGGAGGTGCACCAGTTTGCTCAGGAGGCGGTGGTGGCCGAGTCCTGGCTCTCGGCTCAGGAAACGTTCTTGGAGAGTAAGGAGCTGGGGAGCAGCGTGGACGAGGTGGAGCAGCTGATCCGTCGACATGAAGCCTTCAGGAAAGCAGCAGCAGCGTGGGAGGAGAGAATCAGCTCCCTGAGACGCCTCACTACGGTACCGTACACAGCATCCAAAAATTCATGATGCTCTGTTCAAGAGTTCAAGAGAGGCTTTATTGTCTTTATCTGTAAATTATTCATCTGTACATTTTTAAAAAATATTTATTTTAACAAGTAAATATTAAAACAAAACAACGTTCCTCCAGGACCAGGGTGCAAAACAATACAGTATACACAGTGCAGATAAAAAAAAACAATAAATATGTCTTATCTAAATTGAGGTGGACTGGACCAAAGACAAATGTAGTGTTGGCCAGTACTGAGTACATGATAAGTACAGAGAGTACATCATGGTATTGTGGTTATCTCCACACTGCAAAACCAGATGTTTTTTAGCTTTGTGTTGCTGTTTGTTTGGGTTATTACGGTAAATCTGCTTCTTTGGCAGCTATCAAAATACACCACATTCAGAAAGTATTCACACCCCTTGACTTTTTCTGCACTCCATTGTGTTGTGGATTTTAACTTGAATCTTTACAGACACAGTTGGTCGTATCTGAGGGAGGGAAGGTCAGATTGGTTATCTCATCATTGCCGCTGAATTAGGGACAGAAGTCCCTGAGTAGTAGAGGAACACAATGCGTTGCATGATTCCCTATAAGAATCCACTGCTGGTTGCTGGAAAGAAGCAAACGAAGAATGCCACTGTGGGGAGGTGCATAGTTGCTAAAGTGTGATTGAACTGTGTGTAGGTTAATAATGTCTAGCAATGATGTGACAGACCCACCTGACCGGGATGAAGCACTTACGTATATGTGTGTTATTGTTCTCATGTCAAACAGATACAGGATTTGATTTAGAATGGGTATAATACATTTCTTTAAATTAATTTAAATCAAAAACTGAAATCTCCTATTTATTTTATATTATATAAGTATTCACACCCTTTATACAGCACTTCATCGAACCCTGTTTAGCATCAGGTCTTCCATGTTATGGCTGTACAACGTTTGTGCACTTGAATTTGCCAGTTTTTCAATAATGGAGTAGTCTGAGCTTTGGGTGGGCCACTTAAATATATTCAGGGACTTGCCTGAGTTGTTTCAGCTGTCTGCATCCAGTCATTGTGGTGTTGAACTTTGGAACTCTGGAGGAGGTTTTCAACCAACTCACCAACTGTGCCAAGCTTCTTTCATTTATAATGATTGAGGTCACTGTGCTCCTGAGACGCTCCAAGCCTCAGATATTGTTCTTTGTTCTAGCCCTGATCTAAACCTTGATACAGATTTATGGTGGAGAATCACAAACAGTAATGCATGGTTTAGTCTTAGTCCTGGAGCCTTATATACACAGGTGTGTCATTCCAAACTGTCCAATCAATTTATATTGCAACAAGTGAGTCCTCTGAGATCTTGTCACATTTTAAGGATCATTACTAAGCACGGGGCAAACAAGCGGCACCTCTTTCCAGATGCAACAGCGACTCCTACTGTCTGGGTTGGGCGCTGGCATGAATGTAGATGGAACATGAAGAGAGTTGCTTTGCTTCATGTATAAATTCAAAGCTTCTCAGTGTAAAGATTTGGGCGTTGGCTTTATGTGTTGGAGGTGGTGTGTTAGCCAGCGTGGGTGTCATGTGGCTCAGGTAAATCACGCTGAGGGAAATAGAGCATAACCAGTTGGGTGGAAATTTTGGCTCCGAAAAAATAATATGTATTAATTAATAAAATTCATGATTGATGGAGGTGGGGTGGATTCTATTCACACATCAATCAATAAAATTAGGACGTTGTTGCAAAGCTATTGGTCGCATATTACTGGAAAACATGGACACCTCCATAAACCCTGAATAATTTTTAGTTCTAACCATTTTATTTTTATAAATGCAGCACATTTTTTCCAGATGATTTGTCATATTTGTACCTAAGGTTAAATTATTGCTATAGACAGTGTAAGAAGCAATATAAATACATATGCACTAAATCATACCTCACTTCCAAAGCAAATGGTATTAAAACAGAGAGGGCTTCATGAGACCTTTTCAGCTTGTACAGCAGCTCTTCTCGTTTCTCACAAGACTTTAAAGTATGTCTGTGGGAATTTGTGCCAATTCAGTTAACAAAGCTATATAATTAAATGAGGTGTCCTTATACATTTGTCCATACATTGTTGGGTAGACCTTCACAACCTCCGTAATAGGAATTCCAAGTGTCCAGCATTGCACTATATCTGGGGTGTACAGCAGAGACTCAGGTTCAAGCCATGTCTGGTACTCTACAGCAGTGGTCCCCAACCACCGAGCCCTGGGCCATTTATTCCCAGGCCGCGCAGAAAGAATGAATAATTAGAGATTGCTAGAAAAGCAGTTTTCACTTCTTCTATTTTGGGTGTTATTGTCACCCCTAGCTGGAAGCAGCGCCTCGTTGCAGCAAAAAAAGCTAATTTTATACCGTTTGTGAGCAATATTATTAAATCCTCACCTTCCTGCTGGTCTGTGAAATTATATCTTATATGAAACCGGTCCATGGTGCGAAAAAGGTTGGGAAACACTGATCTACAGACACAATTGTTCCTGTCTGAGGAAAGGAAGCTCTGATGGGGAACCAGACTCCTGCTGTCTGATCGCTGCTCTGGCATGAATGGTGGAGGAATACAGAGAGAATAGTTTGTTCCTTCTTGACCAGTGTGTGTCATGCATACAGATTCTTTTTTTTAATGCATTTTCTCTCCATTTTCCTCCCTATTTAGCGCACTCAATTTTGTCTTCCGCTGCTGAGAGATGCCAGATTGCATCTGAGGAGAGCCCTCCTCTTCTCGCCCATGCATTCTGCACACGCATTCTGTATGAAGACCCACCCACCCACACATAGTCCGCCCCCCGCCCTGCAGATACGGTGGCCAATTAGTATCTGCTGCAAGCACTGCCAATTATGCCCGCTAGATGGCGCCCAGCCGACCGGTGGAGACACCGAGTTTCGAACCGGGGAGTTAAGAGACTCGGTGCTGGTGTGCAAGTGGAAAATCCTGCCATGCATACAGTCTTAATGATCAATAACAATGGGGGTTTGTAAATGTCCTTATTGAAAGAAATAAAAGGGGAAAAAGGCAAAAAATTGAAGAACGCTTGTTTTACCAAAACAATTTTTAGCAATTATAAGAAAACCCAAAAACATATCTAGTTTTTACAATTCTATCTCTATCTGATTTTATTTTAGTGCCAGAGTGCAACAGGACAAACAACAATCGTGAGTAAAATACTGCATATTCCAACATTTTCAACTAAAATTCACTTTTAGAGTTTTAAGAATCAAATCTTTTAAATATTAAAGAAATATTTAAACCTGTTAAACCAGGGGTGTCAAACATACGTAGCGTTTACTCCTGTCTCAGTCTTTGCACAAACACCATCAGGGTGTCTTTATATAAACAATGAAAAACTGACGTGCTTAGATGGTGCAGCGGTATGTTACAATATCCGACTTTGAAACCCATCTGTGGTATCAGCCGGCCGGGCTGAGGAAGGGAGGTGGAAAGGATGGCTGTAAGTCCTGCGGTGGATTGGTGCCCTGTCCAGGTTTTCAAGAAGGTCCTGGGTTCGATTCCGAGGTGAAGTGGTCCGGGTCCTTTATGTGTGGAGTTTGCATGTTCTCCTAGTGTCTGTGTGGGTTTCCTCCGGGAGCTCCGGTTTCCTCCCACAGACCTAAGACGTGCAAGTGAGGTGAATTAGAGATACAAAATTGTACATGACTGTGTTTGATATTAAAAATGTGAACTAATGAATCTTGTGTAATGAGTAACTACCGTTCCTGTCATGAATGTAACCAAAGTGTAAAACATGACGTTAAAATCCTAATAAATAAATTAAAAAATAAATAAATTAATAATAATAAATAAATAATAAAAATAAATAAATTATTAGTTGCAGTTTGAACTGAATTAGTTACTGTAAGTAGAATATCAGGACTGATGGCGAGGCTGAATGATCAGTGTTGAATTCCGGTCTGTGTGTATGAATGGATATTATTTGTATCGTATCTTGAATGACACAGTCGACTCTGAAGCTGTGCTGTATTTATTACACCGGTGTTTAATAGTACGAGTTCTAATACACCAGCTCACCGCCACTAAGAGGTCAGGCTCTCAAGTTCAAATCTCAGCGGAGCCACCAGCCTGCCAGCGCGTTCAAAAAACACAACTGCAGGCCGCTCAGGTGGCGCAGCGGTAAAATACACTAGCACACTAGAGCTGGGATCTTGAATACATCGTGTCGCATTGATTGGCTGTTGGTCAGGGATGGGAAAGCCGGACCAGGGTTCCTTATAAATGGTGAAATTACGACCTCTGCTGGCTGATTGATGGTGCCTGCGCAGAGTTGGGGAATTATGCTGATCAGGGTGAGGTTCTCCGTGCACAAGGCTTGTCTGCATATAAACTTGCCTCGTGCAGGTGAAAAGAGGCAGTCGGTACTGCTCACGTGTTGGAGGGGGCGTGTGTCAGTTGCAAAGCTCTTCAGTCAGCAGTGGAGGGTAGTATCGGTAGCAGTGGGGGAGAGAATTGGGGGAAAAATTGGAGAAAAAGAGGAAAAAAAGCAACGGTGCGTGTCTGATGGAGGGGAGGTCGGATCTGGGTTCTCCTTGCTGCCACTGCAACAGCGACTCCAGCTATCTGGTTAAGGCATCGGCATGAGTAGTGGAGGAACACATAGAGTGTAAAATGACTCTCTGCAGGCAACGACTTCACACATGTTGGATGGGATGGGTGCTGGTTTGCGGCTCTCCTCGTCCATCCTGGAGGTGGAGCAACCGGCAAAGGAAATAAAGCAGGGAATTGGAACAAGATGTGGTTCCAAAATTCATTTCCAGTTATTTGTGGATGTGTTGTCATACCTCGGCTCTCAGTAAATTGTAAATTGAGGGATGTAGTCTAAAATTGTAGCCCAAGCGACCCACATTTGTCTATTATTTTTTACGTGACCCAGGCAACACAATGCATCTTACTCTCTCAATACAAGATGTAACATAAAGCCTCCACAAGGGGGCGTTCACATACAAGTCTCTTTAATTATTATTATTTTTCTCTGCGACTCATTTTTTCGGCTCGCGACCCTTAGGTGGGTTTGAAAGACCCTGATGTAGCCCATAAGGACGAAGAGGTTCGACACCCCTGTGTTAAACAATCACCCTAAACGTGACGTAAGAATGAAGGTCTGAACTGTGTTATTGGTTGAGGATAAATTGTTGAAGAGCTGATGGTGGGATGGGTAGGATGATACAGATGTGCTGGTTCCTGGTTCTGATCTTGGAGTGGAGCTGGAGAAATGAAGACACTGATCTACTCTTGGTTTGGTTGGTACCATAACAGTGGTGAATTGTACCGTGGGATGCTAGTTAAAAGCCGCAGGACATTTGAAATGAGCTGGACTTTAAACACCAATTATCATTCCAGATGTTTTTTTTCTGCAGCATGATTTGGGATGAGTATTCTAAATATTTTGGTTTATTCCAGGTGGAGAAGTTAAAGGCGGAGCAGAGTAAGCTCCCTCCGACGCCTCTGCTCGGCCGCAAGGTTTTTCTGGACCCTCAGGAGTCGTCTCCGGCCCGAAGCAGCCCGTCATCACTGCACAAACAGACTATTTATGAACATGGTGACCTCTGGGCCGAGAGAAACCACCCTCACCCGTCCCCGCCCTCGCCTTCTCTGAGACTCAGCTCACCCGTCGCACCATACTCTCCGGTGATGGACAGATCGGCCACGCTTCGAGTTCCCGAGGTGAGGCACGTCAGAGTTTTGGGAGTCGCTGCTGGTCTTGGAATGGCCTCTGAGCCTAAAACCACTCTGACAAAACCAGCGCAGGATATAGTGCGCCCCCTGGTGGACGTGAACGTCATGGCGGAGGTGGTGCTACAGGAACCGGGGCGAGCCAGGAACGTGACAGAGCAGCAGGTTCAGCAGCACCATCCTCCTCAGAAGGACTCGAGGATCGAGCGGCAGCTTTCTAACGAGCAGCTGATCCAGGCCAGGAGAGACGAACTACCACAGGAAGTGTGGAGGGAACGAGCCGAGCGAGAGAAGAGACTGGAGAGACAGACCTCCAGCGAACAGGAAATCTACGACCCCCGGAGACGAGATCGTCAACGACTAGAGAGACAGGAGAGCAGCGAGCACGATACAGGACGGGATCAGTCAGACAGGCGGTCCGGAGGAGGGTGAGACCAGATACTTAATTATTGTTAATAATTGTGTAGTTAATAATTAATGAACTAATAATGTAGTTAATGTGTGTGTGTGTGTGTGTGTGTGTGTGTGTGTGTGTGTGTGTGTATGTGTGTGTGTTTTCGTTGGCAGGGAGAAACGATCTACATTAGCTGATATAGTGGAGCAGCTTCAGGAAAGAGAAGCAGCTCAGGTAAGATCCTTCATTTCAACTAAAGCTGGCACAACTGGTCGTGTGGAGACAGACAGACAGACAGGCAGATATATATATATATATAGATGGACAGACAGACAGACAGATGAACAGACAGACAGATGATAGATAGATGGACAGAGGGACGGGCAGACAGACAGATATATTGATAGCTGGACAGATAGATAGATAGACAGACAGGCATATAGACAGGTGGACTGACTGACAGACAGGCAGACAGGCAGATGGACAAAGATCAATAGATAGACAGACAGACATATAGACATATAGATAGATAGATAGATAGATAGATAGATAGATAGATAGATAGATAGATAGATAGATAGATAGATAGATAGATAGGACGGACGGACATACAGGATGGATGGATGGATGGATGGATGGATGGATGGATGGATGGATGGATGGATGGATGGATGGATAGATAGATAGATAGATAGATAGATAGATAGATAGATAGATAGATAGACAAACAGATCAATAGATAGATAGACAGAAAGACAGACAGACATACAGATAGACGGATGGATGGATGGATGGATGGATGGATGGATAGATGGATAGATAGATAGATAGATAGATAGATAGATAGATAGATAGATAGATAGGACGGACATACAGGATGGATGGATAGATAGATAGATAGATAGATAGATAGATAGATAGATAGATAGATAGATAGATAGATAGATAGATAGATAGGACGGACATACAGGATGGATGGATAGATAGATAGATAGATAGATAGATAGATAGATAGATAGATAGATAGATAGATAGATAGATAGATAGATAGATAGATAGATAGATAGATAGATAGATAGATAGATAGATAGACAGACACCCACTTAGCCACCGTGCCATCCAAGGGCCATAAAGACATGATTTGACAAATCCGGAGCCTCAGCCCTGTCGAGAACATGTGGACTGTACTTTAAAAGTCTTCAAAAGAAAACCAACAAATTTGGATCAAGATCCAACATGAGTTCCACCAGAAGCACGTTAGTGGATCTCCAAAGCTGCTGATCAAGATGAAAAGAGCTAGGAGGTGTTTATACACGTATTAAATGTGCTGTCTGTATATTTTTTGGCTAGTTCATTAAAGAGAGTTTTTTGGAAGTGCGATTCCCACTCTGAAATAATCCTTGTCCCGCAGGCTCGAGGTGAGATCCCACGTGTTCCTAACGGAGTCCAGGACAAGTCGTCTCGTCCGGACCGCCCCCGAGCACGGGACCGCCCCAAACCACGGAGGCGACCTCGACCCAGAGACGGAGCTCAGGGGGAAACGCGGCGCTCACTATCCGCCCCGGCACAGAGCGGCCCCTCCGCACCCCAGCCGCCCTCCCATCAGGCTCAGCGCGAGGGCTTCCTGTTCCGCAAACTGGACATCGAGAGCCAGAAGAAGAGCTCCAACAGGTGGGGCTAACATTCAGTGCCGGGCGAAGAATCAGCCTAGCATGCTAACAGCTTTGCTCCAGTTATAGCGATCATGCATCAGCATGATTACACTGTATGCTAAGAGGATAGCATCCTCTTTGCACTTATGTATTTCAGTGTAGCTTAGCATTAGCTTCTGCACTTTTCTTTCAAAGCTATTTCTTTAAAAAAGTAAAATCGAAACACCTTCTATCCAGTTTGTTCTGTTTTTACCTTTATTTTAATCCCACGACTGTTTTAACCCACTAACGATGTTAATTAGCCTTCAGCACAGCTTGCTTCTTGCATGATGGCTAGCTACTAGCTGCTAGCCTTGTTGGCAGACGACCCAGAGCTACAGTGTTTCTGAACCCCCGGCTCTAAGGTACGGTACAGAGTGAATACTGGCTGTTCTCACCCACACAACAGCGCCCCTCTCAGGACAAGCCGCATGTTAACTCATTCGATAATGTTTATCAGTTTATGACACAAATTCAATATGGCTGCTTTTCCTTTCCTGCATGAACACCCAAAGTAATGTTCAAAGGTTTATTTCCATCCACATTGTTTGTAAATCCTCCAAATAATTAGTAATGAATGGGGTATGGACAGAGTTGGGGCATGGGGACAGAGTGTGGACAGTTTTGGGGTTGGGGTCTAAAGGAACAGGATTGGTAGTAGATCACAGGAAGATTGTAGGGGCACATAACACACGTTTGGGCCACACAAGATTCAAGAGAGGCTTTATTGTCATTTCAGTTATATTTCAGCCGACTGAGGGACAGCACCATCCACTAGGCTGTCAGGATGCTCAACTTTGGATCCTGCAAACGTTACATCCCCCGGATCTATTTAATGCACTTTATTTAATCATCACTTTAAACTGTCTATAGATCATCCAAATTGCACTGCCGTTATAATTGCACTGGTTTTACACAAAGACTTTTGATCTGCATATGTCAGTTTACAGTCTAGGTTGTTAATATTGGGACCTTTATTTTTCAAATTTTCATATTTTACTACTATATTTTTCATACTTTTATGTGTCAGTGTAAATATATTTGCGCTTTAGTGTATTTATTCTATTTTTATATTCTTCATATATTCTAGGTTTATTGTTTAATTAATGTTTAGTGTTGCACCACGGGTCTGAGAGTAACGCAATTTTAATCCTCTGTATGTCCTGTACATATTGCAGTATTGACAATAAAGCAACTTTGACTTTTTGACATGGACTATATCCAAGTACATATTGAAACAAAACAACGTTCCTCCAGGACCAGGACCAGGGTGCAACACAGAATAAAAAGTGCAAGACAATACAATATACACAGTGCAGATAAACAACAGTACAATAAATACAAAAGGCCTAAAATAAATACAAGAGACATTTCTCTTTTTTTCTATTTATGCATTTTTGTCCCATTTTTCTCCCGATTTTAACGTAGTCAATTTGTCTTCTGCTGCTGGGGGATCCCTGATTGCATTCGAGGAGGGTATATTGCTGCTCACGCCTCCTCTGACCTGTGCACAGTCCTAGAGGACCTCTTCTTTTCGCCCATGCATTCTGCACAGGCACCTCGATCCGCGAATCAGGGTCCTTACACAGCGTTTTTTAAGACCCCACCCACATAGTCCGGTCATCCCGCCCTAGCAGACACGGTGCCCAATTAGTGTCTGCTGCAGGCACTGCCAATTATGACCGGTGCCCAGCCGAGCGGTGGCAACGCCGAATTTCAAACCGGGGAGTTCAGAATCTCTGCGCTGGTGTGCTGGTGGAATATCCCGCAGTGCCACCTGGGCACCACAAAAGACATTTCTAATCTAAAAAGAAATGAAGGGAGACAAGACTAGAGACAAGTGTAGTGTTGGCCAGTACATGGTACTGAGTAAATGATAGGTGAGGTAAAAGACATGTTCTGATATACAGTTAGCAGCGTAAGGTTTATATAGCAGCAGAGATATTAAAGAGTAAGGTGCAAAGATGCAAGTAATACAGTCACTAAGTAGTTGCATGTGTTGGAGTTGTCCAGGGATCCCAGGGAGCGAGACTGTGTTGGTTGTGTGTGTGTGTGTGTGTGTGTGTGTGTGTATGTGCATGTAAGTTTGAGTGTGTGTGTGTATGTTCATATGAGTGTGAGTGGGTGTATATATCACAAGCTTTGGGACATGCAAGCAGGGTGGAAACAAGTATGGGGCAGGTATATGGTGGTAGCCACAAAGTTGGGGTACCTAGGGGACAGGTTTGGGGCACACATGGACATAATGGGGACAAAGTTGAGATACAGAAGGGGAGAAAAATATGATTTGTACCTACAAGTTGTGAAGGATTTTTTTTAAACAGCTCAGGATTAAACCTTAATAATAAAAAGAATAATAATAAGTTCAACTTATATAGCGCCTTTCACCAAGCTCAAGGTCGCTGTGCAGTAATAGAGAGTGGAAACAAAACAAAAACAATCAGAAGTGTGTGAGGATAGGTTAGAAATATAAGTTCAGGAAGTAGAATGAAAATGTTGTGAGAAGAGATGGGTCTTTAGAGACACCTTGAAAACAGAAAGAGAAGAAATAGAGCGAAGAGTCGAGGGCAGAGAGTTCCATAGTGTTGGGGCGGCAACACTGAAGGACCTGCCGCCCATAGTGGACATCCTAAATCTAGGAACAGAAAGCTGATTTGAGTCTGACGGCCTTTGTCTGCGTGATGGTGTGTGACGTGTGAGAAGTTTAGTAAGATAGGCGGGGGCGAGACCATGAAGTGCTTTAAAAGTGAGGACCAGAATTTTATGTTTAATACGCATTATACGCATGGCAATTGGCAGCCAATGTAGTTTTTCCAGAACAGGGGTGATGTGGTCAAACTTTTGGGTAAATGTCAGGACCCGAGCAGCCGCATTTTGTATAGTTTGCAGGGGACGGAGGGTTTTGGCGGGAAGTCCGTGCAACAAGGAATTGCAGTAGTCCAAACGGCTGGTGACAAAAGTGTGTATCAGTGTTTCCGCCACCTCAAATGAAAGAAGGGGACGGAGACGAGTAATACTGCGAAGGTGAAGAAAGGCTGATTTGGATAGTGATTTCACATGAGGTCCGAATGAAAGCACAGCAAGATTTCGTACCCAGTTAGAAGGTGCGATGGAAACATTCCCAATGAGGAGGGGAGAGTTTGTGAAGAAGGAAAGTGAAGTTTTAGTGCCCACGTAAAGAAGCTCAGTCTTGAGCATAAACCTTGGAGCATAAAGCTGTGCACCACCTACACTGCCATGATACAGTGCTGTGTTTTTGTAAGAATCAGGATAAAAATGAATAAATACATATTTGTGGTAAAATATTATAGAAACAAGTGGATGGAAAAAAACGATACACGATTTCCTGCACACTGCAGCCAGTTCCACATTAGCCATTAGCATTAGCAGTTAGCTCTCAGTTTATGCTAGCATTAACCAATTTCTCTTTGTTTTTTCTTCCATGTTTTTTTCTGCTGTTCCTGATGCTTCATCTCTCCACAAAGGTAAGTCAGAGATCCCGCTCTGGTAAACACTAGCGTTCTCCATAGTGCCGCACCCATCCGATTTATTCTACCGTCTCCCAGCAGGTGAGTACCTTATCATAAAGGTTCTGATGCTAACGCTAGCTGCTGTTGTGTATTTGGTTCTGCAGTAGATCCTGGGTGAACCTGTACTGCGTGCTGAATAAAGGAGAGCTGGGATTCTACAAGGACTCGAAGAACACGGCGTCCACGTACAACAACGAACCTCGACTGGTTCTGAGCAGCTGTTCCTGCGATATTAACCTCGGATACAAGAAGAAGAAAAACGTCTTCACGCTCAAGTACGATTCGTACCGACACCACATCTGATCCTCCTACAACAGTGCTAAAGAAATACTGTAACTGGGTCAAAATCTGTAAAGTATTACACACTAATCATTTTGCATTCTCACTGATGGATTGGTGCCATGTCTGCGGTGTCTTCCTGCCTGGGGGAACCAGACCCACCACAACCCTGACCAGGATGAAATGCTGGTAAAAAAAAAATACAATGAAATGAATGAAAAAGAAAATACATTTAATATAAAGTAAAAGCATAAAAACTCGAGGGAGCTCAAATGAAGCAGCCCACCATCACAAAGTCCAAGCCTTAGCGGTGCTACCAGCCTGGCTGCATGCTCAACAGACACAGATAGGTGTGTCTGAAGGAGGAAAGGTTGGAATGGGTTTGAGAATGTGTGATCAAGGTGCTGTAAAGAAGTGTCCAAAGACTTCATGTGTCTTCAGTTGCGAGTGCTAGTCTGCGACTCTCCTTGACCAACGTAGGGGTGGTGCGAGCAGCATAGGAAGTCTAATAGGGAAATGGAAATTGGGCCCCGGTGGGGGACAGGGTCGGCACTGGGGTTTGCAGTACATAGGGACAGGTTTTGGACACAAGTGAGGAAACGATGTTGAGGCAGGGATTGGTGCAGACATGCTTGTGGTACACAAGGGCAGGTTGTGAGTGTGTTACAGGTATGCATGTGCTAGTTTGGGGAAGGCCATTTCCTGTTCCAGCATTACTCTGCTTCAGTTCACAAGAGTGGTGGGAAGAAATTCCAGTGGCGTGACCAGAGCTCTAAACTCAACCCCACTGAACTGGGTAGCACTGTTGCCTCACAGTAAGAAGGTCCTGGGTTCGATCCCCAAGTGGGGCGGTCCGGGTCCTTTCTGTGTGGAGTTTGCATGTTCTTTCCGTGTGGGTTTCCTCCGGGAGCTCCGGTTTCCTCCCACAGTCCAAAGACGTGCAAGTGAGGTGAATTAGAGACACTAAATTATCCAAGACTGTGTTTGACATTAAAGTCTTAAACTGATGAATCTTGTGTAAGCAGTAACTACCTGTCCTGTCCTGAATGTAACCAAAAAGTGTAAAACATGACGCTGAAATCTTAATAAATAAATAATGCCACTGAACACTTCTGGAATGAATCGGAACACTGATTGTGAGAGGAGCGTTCTCATCTAACATCGGTGCCTGACCAGAAGAACGGTTTTGGAATGGGATGTCTAACAAGCTCATGATCAGGCGTCCACATATTTTTGGCCATATAGTGAATGTATAAACAGGTATATTAGACACCAGAATAGAGGCAGCTGGAAGAGTGGGTGCTGCACAGCAACATGGAACCTGGAGAACTGGGTTCAGTCCGTCCTTCTGGCCACAAGTATGAAAGAAAACAAGTAAATAAAAAATGTCATAGTAAATTGTTTATTTTTCTTATTACAGAACTAAAGATGGAAGTGAGTACCTGTTCCACGCTAAAGATGAGGTGAGATTTTGTTCTTTCTTTATCTTCACTCTTATATTTTTATAACTCAAAATACTTCAATGTTGGATTTTTGTGCACAGGGTTTGATGAATTTGGTCAAAAAAAAATCAAGCCTTAAATTTTCTCTCTACTTGACGATTCTTTATCAAAGTGACTCACTGATTTACTCCCAAACGATTCCTTATTACGACTCATTACTGAATCATTAGGACTGTTGCTGGGTGATGGAGGGTACACATGTCGAGTATATCCAAACTGGGACATTCCTCATATAGGGCACAACGCACTTATGATGTTCATAGTCGTAATTAGCTTTTCTGTTGATGATCAAGACTGATGTTTAAGGGCAGGATTTCTGCTGCAGTTCTTATGACCCTCTGCCCTGCAAAGTTTGGGGTGTTTCCTGGTGGCTCGGTGGGTAGCACTGTTGCCTTACAGCAAGAAGGAGTGGTTTGGGTCCTTTCTGTGTAGAGTTTGCATGTTCTCCCCGTGTGTGTGTTTGCCCTGTGATGGACTGGTCACCTATCCAGGGTGTTTCCTACTTTTTGCCCAGTGAATCAGACCCTCCTCGATCCTGAATACAATAAAGCTGTGGTGAATAAATTCCTGCTCTTGTATTTGACATGCAGTGCTGCTGAAACTGGTGTGCTGCACTGGACTGGACTGGTGATACTGGAAATTGAAACCCAGGATCCTCTTTGTGATTTACATTTACATTGTCAGCATTTACCAGACGCTTTTTATCCAGAGCGACTTACAGTACTCTGACAGTATACTGTCAATTGAGGGTTAAGGGCCTTGCTCAAGGGCCCAACAGTGGCAACCTGGCAGTGGTGAGGTTTGAACCAGCAACCTTTGGATTACTAGTCCAGTACCCTAACCGCTAGGCCACAACTGTCTGTGATTTGTCATGTTTCTAAAGCTCATCATGTTCTGGTTCCCTGTGCAGGACGATCTGAAGGGCTGGATCTCCAGCATCAGCACGAGCATCACCGAACACGACGACATCTCTAAATATGGTCAGTCTCACCCCACTACCTCATCTACAGACGAGGGGACGCGCAGAGAGGGGAGCAGGGCCGAGAAATCGGACAGAGCCTCGGTACGCTCGGACAAGGGAGAGAAAATGGAGAAGAAGAGCAGCAAGAAGAAATGAAGCTCTGCTTTCTTACATTCGAGGTTCACATCAGGTAACAGTGAAGTGTCTGGGAACTGGAGGATGCCGGAGAATCGCTGCACTCGAGTGGATTCTCCCTGAGGGGATCGCAGCGCCCCCCTGGTGGGGACCTAAGATTTCACTTTCAGTACGGATAAGTGAGGATCAGTTTGGTTTGAGGAACACAAACCAAAAATCAGTCTGAGAGATGCTACGATGAGTTCTTTTTAAACGTTTTAAATTCTGTAAATCATCCAGGTTCATCCGGAATGTCGAGCAGTGCTGAGTTTAACTTTATAATCTCATGAACTCACCACTGCTGGATGTTCCTACATCATACATGTTTGTGGAGACGAATCGTGTCCGTGTTAATCGTCTGTTTTTTATTAGTCTGTCTTCATCTAATCTGCTGACCAGAAGGAAATTATGCCAAAACGATTTTTTCATTTTATACTAATTATTTATTTATTTCATTATTTTCAAGTTCTTCCAGGTTTTTGAATCTTCTCAACACTTTGTACTATACATTTTCAGCATGAAATATATCAGCTTAAGTCACAAGCTGAGGATTGAGCTTGTGTAAGGACTAAAACAGACCTCGTGTTTCAATCCTGTTTTGAGCTCGAATGTTATTATGAATTACAAATCAAAAATGAACAGCAAAAAAGCATTCAGTACAAATGTACATTTACATTTACAGCATTTAGCAAACGCCTTTATTAAAAGTGACTTAACTTACTGCGACAGTATGCAGTCTAAGCAATTGAGAGTTAAGGGTCTCACTCAAGGGCCCAACAGCAGCAACCTGGCAGTGGTGGGGCTTGAACCAGCGACTTTTTGATTACTAGTTCAGTACCTTAACCGCCAGGCTGCAACTGACTCGACAACTGTTTGATGGTCGCAGTTAGAAGGTCTTTGGTCTCCTGCACAATGAAGTCGAAGTTCAGTATATTGTCATCCTGGAGGAGATTACATACAGATTAGCAGCACAACCATAGGCAGTAGTTCTTGACTGTCTATTGGCTGTATTATGCGTAGTTCACACTACACGTTTTTTGCCCTGATTTTGGCTCGCCGACTGGTCGGTGCTAGATTTGCCGGCTCGGGACCAACTCGGCATTCGCTCGGCGATCGAAACTCGCCTCTCAATCGCTATATGTGAACTACTCAACAACTCGATCCGAGGAGCTCGCCGAGCAGTCAGCAACTGAAGAGAGATATCTAGCTTGTCAAATATCTGGATCTGAGTTGCCCGACTGGCAATGAGTGCTATGTCGAACAGCCAATGAGAACGCAAGATACGGTGTGAGAGGAAACGCAGGGGAGGAGTTGTAAAAAGGTGGGACAGGGGCTTAATATAGTTTATACCAGAATACATCAGCACACACACTCGTTTTACATTATTTCTGACCTGATCGTTCTCTACAAAACGTAACATCAACGTTACATTGCAAAAATATTTATTATCCTCCAGCTCACTATAGAACAATCCAAGCTGGTCACGTAGCCAAATCCACTCAGATTCATTTATTTTTTTCTCCTTGATTTTACGCTGCACATCAGTGCACAAACTTTGATCGCTCGCTACTTGTTGACGTGTATTTTTGGACGTGGTATCATTAAACCTCTCGTCACTTCTCGTGTTTGTTTTAGTGACAGAACGTAGTTTGGGAGACCAGAGAAGCTCGCCTGTGATTCCAGTTGGTGATAGATGGTGTAGTGTGAAAGCCACACCGACTTGAAAGACTCCCGATTACAAGAGATCCAGTCGTGTAGTGTGAACTGTACAGCGACCTGACCACTTGGAAAGTCGTGTAGTGTGAACTTGGCATTTGCCGTCCACTCACAGACCATCTGATAAACTCAAACGCAGCACAAATCAAATCTGTGAACGACTTGCAGTAACCCGAGTCCACCAGAGAGACCGCCAGAGTCCAGAGCTGACAAACTTTACACACTGTAGCTTTAACCTGTCTTCTAACTGATGCTCCTCACTCAGCAGGATGTGTGAACAGACATGATGAATCAGATTTGGTAACGTGTACGAGGTTAAAAACAGGATTTAAACCCAGGTCTCGTATTTCCATCACATTATTTTTAAGTATGATTAATAAACGCACGTTTCCTGTTTCAGTGGAATGAGGAAGTGACTGGATTCCTTAAGAAGGAGTTATTTCCTGTTTCAGTGTTTGCAGGGACCAAAATCTCACACCAGTGTTATAAAGAAGTTTGTTAACGACTGTAAAATACCCTGTGTGTGTGTGTGTGTGTGGATGTTGCTGTACAGGTAATGTGATCTCAGGCGTTTACTTTTCACCATGTAGTCTTCCTCCTCATCTTGTTAGTGTCACTCTCTCTCTCTGTGTGTGTGTGTCTTGATGTATTCCAGTATTTTGTTGGACCCTTGCAGTATTCAGGCACTGCATGAGAACACAATAAATTATTTCTAAAAAAAAATTAATTTTGAATCTCTTTGCTTATTTCAATTGTAATTATAATAACAATTATATTTATTGTCATAAACACACACACTCAAACACACACACACACACAAATAACAGATCTGCCGTGAGATAAAAGCTTTTTAATTACTGGAGAAACTATCTACTGTCAAGCGAGCTTTACCTCTAAGAAGTCCCTGCTTTAAAATTGGCCCCTTAAAGCTCAACTGAAATTTGTTGCTGCACAAGGACAAATTAAAAGCAGAAGAATTATGTTCTTTCTTGCACAGAAGACTCAAAGTTTATGGCGATGCAAAGCTTGCTTGAATGTAGACAGTTTAATTTATGGAATTGCAGACAATTTGAGTGTGAGTGTGTGTGTGTGTGTGTGTGTGGGGGGGGGGGGGGGGGGGGGGGGTCTTGGATTACATCCGACCATCCAAACACATTTTCTGTTAAATAATTCTTTTAAAATTGGCAAAAAGTTCTATTTTCTATAGGCACAGAGAAGTCAGCAGCAGTAGTGAATCATAATTTGTAGAAAGGCCTTCAAATATGATCAGAATCCAAGAACGTGGCTATTATGTGTGTATCAGCTTCATTATAATAATAAAATAAAGTTCATCACCACTACATCAATAATAAACCTGTTCAATTATAATCTACTTGATTAAAATTTTCACTGAATGGAGTGGCAGACTAATACGACGGCATATTAGGACCACTTTTAAGAAAAATATCTTTTAAGTTTCGTATAAAACCAGATCCGGTGTCGACAGAACACCCCGGACTTTATACATACTGCTATAAACAGTCCAGTGTGTTCCGTGTACAGTTCATGCGCTTTACATCCAAATTCATCTGAAATACAGTTCATTACCACAGAGACATATTTACGTGGCACAAACAGCCAAATAAAAACAGTTAGATTAAAAATTGTAATCTTCATGAATTTTTTTCATCGCGATTTAAATTTTAACGCGTTAAACGACAGCCCTAATATATATATATATATATATATATATATACAATAAATCTTTATAAAGTGCAATAGCAAAAAAAAAAAGTGACCTGTAGAGTTAAAAATTGTTCATATCTATTGTAGAGGTAGATAAATGAGTGCACAGAAGGGCATGGTGTCCAGTATTTAACCTTGAAATTGTCCAAAAGTGTTAAAGTTCTCTGAACTAACAAGCCTAGAACGGCTGCTCACTCTCTGTCCATAATATTTCTACTTTATTCTCATAATATTTCGACTTTATTCTCGAAATCAAAACTTAAATAAATATTATTTACTGTGGCCCTAATCCGCCGTCCTAGACTAACGATAGAACCTGCAGTTCACTTTCGTTAAACGGCCGCTGGGTGTCAGTACGGAACAGGGAGGGGAAGAGAAGGAGAAGAAGATGTGAACTCAGAGCGGAAGTGAGGAGCTGTGTTGTTAGACTGCAGCACTTTGTGTGTTTTTGTCTTTAAATCTAATTTAATAAAATTTTTATAATTAAAGTTTATTTTATTAATATGAATTTAAAGTGAACGGAACGCTGTGATGGCTCGAGCGGCTGGAGAAATCATTCATTTAAATGTTGGTGGGAAAAGGTGAGAAAGAACCTTCATTATTATTATTAATATTATTATTATTATTTTATTTAATTATGTGTTTTATTTAATTAGTCTGTTTAACATTAGCTCGGTATATTCTGCAGTATTGATTTAAAAACACACGTTACAGTTTAATGCAGTTAAGTTTTTGCACCAGGATTAAATTTTATATACAGTGTATCACAAAAGTGAGTACACCCCTCACATTTCTGCAGATATTTAAGTATATCTTTTCATGGGACAACACTGACAAAATGACACTTTGACACAATGAAAAGTAGTCTGTGTGCAGCTTATATAACAGTGTAAATTTATTCTTCCCTCAAAATAACTCAATATACAGCCATTAATGTCTAAACCACCGGCAACAAAAGTGAGTACACCCCTTAGTGAAAGTTCCTGAAGTGTCAATATTTTGTGTGGCCACCATTATTTCCCAGAACTGCCTTAACTCTCCTGGGCATGGAGTTTACCAGAGCTTCACAGGTTGCCACTGGAATGCTTTTCCACTCCTCCATGATGACATCACGGAGCTGGCGGATATTCGAGACTTTGCGCTCCTCCACCTTCCGCTTGAGGATGCCCCAAAGATGTTCTATTGGGTTTAGGTCTGGAGACATGCTTGGCCAGTCCATCACCTTTACCCTCAGCCTCTTCAATAAAGCAGTGGTCGTCTTAGAGGTGTGTTTGGGGTCATTATCATGCTGGAACACTGCCCTGTGACCCAGTTTCCGGAGGGAGGGGATCATGCTCTGCTTCAGTATTTCACAGTACATATTGGAGTTCATGTGTCCCTCAATGAAATGTAACTCCCCAACACCTGCTGCACTCATGCAGCCCCAGACCATGGCATTCCCACCACCATGCTTGACTGTAGGCATGACACACTTATCTTTGTACTCCTCACCTGATTGCCGCCACACATGCTTGAGACCATCTGAACCAAACAAATTATTCTTGGTCTCATCAGACCATAGGACATGGTTCCAGTAATCCATGTCCTTTGTTGACATGTCTTCAGCAAACTGTTTGCGGGCTTTCTTGTGTAGAGACTTCAGAAGAGGCTTCCTTCTGGGGTGACAGCCATGCAGACCAATTTGATGTAGTGTGCGGCGTATGGTCTGAGCACTGACAGGCTGACCCCTTACCTTTTCAATCTCTGCAGCAATGCTGACAGCACTCCTCCGCCTATCTTTCAAAGACAGCAGTTGGATGTGACGCTGAGCACGTGCACTCAGCTTCTTTGGACGACCAACGCGAGGTCTGTTCTGAGTGGACCCTGCTCTTTTAAAACGCTGGATGATCTTGGCCACTGTGCTGCAGCTCAGTTTCAGGGTGTTGGCAATCTTCTTGTAGCCTTGGCCATCTTCATGTAGCGCAACAATTCGTCTTTTAAGATCCTCAGAGAGTTCTTTGCCATGAGGTGCCATGTTGGAACTTTCAGTGTCCAGTATGAGAGAGTGTGAGAGCTGTACTACTAAATTGAACACACCTGCTCCCTATGCACACCTGAGACCTAGTAACACTAACGAGTCACATGACATTTTGGAGGGAAAATGACAAGCAGTGCTCAATTTGGACATTTAGGGGTGTAGTCTCTTAGGGGTGTACTCACTTTTGTTGCCGGTGGTTTAGACATTAATGGCTGTATATTGAGTTATTTTGAGGGAAGAATAAATTTACACTGTTATATAAGCTGCACACAGACTACTTTTCATTGTGTCAAAGTGTCATTTTGTCAGTGTTGTCCCATGAAAAGATATACTTAAATATCTGCAGAAATGTGAGGGGTGTACTCACTTTTGTGATACACTGTATATTTTAAAATACATTAAGTCTCATCAGGTTAAAAATAAACCTACTTCAGTATTTATTTTTATTAATTCTATGTTGGGGAAAAAATAAAACCTAAAATTGAAATAAATGTGAAGATTGACGTT
Organism: Trichomycterus rosablanca; assembly: GCF_030014385.1. NCBI lineage: Eukaryota > Metazoa > Chordata > Actinopteri > Siluriformes > Trichomycteridae > Trichomycterus > Trichomycterus rosablanca. The sequence continues at coordinate 5,881,589 of NC_085998.1, forward strand.
CACCAAAATATCCAGAATTGTGGATTGAATTTGCAGAAGTTTTGCAAAACTCTTTATCCAAAGCAACATACAGTACTGGGACTGTATACAGTCTAAACAATTGAGTGTTAAGGGCCTCGCTCAAGGGCCCAACAGTGGCAACCTGGCAGTGGTGGGGTTTGAACCAGCAACCTTCTGCTTACTAGACCAGTACCTTAACCGCTAGGCTACAACTGCCCTACATCTATAATATAATATAATATAATATTTATTAGTTATATTATATTAGCCCCAGTTAAACATTATTAACCCTAATGAAGAGTGTTATATATTTACAGTTAATATAATAATAGTTTTATTATTTGGCTTCATTATAAACACAGAATTCAGAGTTTCTCTGTTTCTTCTTGCTCATAAATCTTTGAAATAAACTGCAGGAAGGTTGAGGTTGATTTTTTTGGCTCTAATGATAAAAACTCATTTCAGGTTCAGTACGTCGAGACAGACTCTGACCTGGGTTCCCGACTCTTTCTTTTCAAGGTTGGTTTTGTAATTATTATTAAGAACAGTGTAAATCTACTGAGCCTCTTATTTCTGTCTGATATGAAAAACCTTTTTGTTTGTTTAGTTTATTAAGTGGACGAATTTCCACCCTGAAGGATGAAACGGGAGCCGTAAGTCTTTAAATAAGTCTTCCTCAAATAAGCTGAAAACACTGTGAACAGAACACTGTTTATATAAAATTACGATGATGTCTTTTCTTCTCTTTAGATTTTTATCGATCGTGATCCCTCACTTTTTGCATCCATTCTGAATTTCCTGCGCACTAAGGAACTGCATCCCAGGTAACATCACACATCACACCTTTACTCTTCTCAGCGTTTAAGGGAATGGTCTTACTACCCACAATGCATTTAAGAAAACAGTTTGTTTCCTATAATTGAGAGACTTGAAGGCTACGTCAGGTTCTCCAGTGATTTTTTGGGAGGCACCCCAAGTGTGACAGTGACCTACACCAATGAGCCAAAACATCAGGATCACACACACCTAATATACTGTGGAAACACAACATCTAAAAGAGTCCTGTGGTATCTGGTACCAGGACATTATCACAGGTGGATCATGTTATAGTTTATCCCGGTGCATCTTGTCCACATGATCTAGGAGAAAATAGGACTCATCTGACCAGTTCACCACCTTCTGTTGCTCTGATGTCCAGGTCTGATGCATGCGTTTCTACTGTAGATGCTTTCTGCGATGTTGCAGCCCTGTACACTGAGGGGTTTGATGCACTGTGTGTTGGGACATTCACCTCAACATCAGGATTCAAATCATCTGCAGTTCATAGTAGATAACTTGTACCAGATGCCACAGCCTTCATCAGTGAGTCTCGGCTACCCATCAACCTGTCAGTGGTTGGTAGGTCTTCCCTCCTCAGACCGCTGTGGGTGGGTACTCACCACGTCTGCCTGTGGCACCCAGTCGTCAAGTCAAATTTATTTATATAGCACTTTCTACAATGGACATTGTCTCAAAGCAACTGATGGTGCTTTGTCTGGTCGTCTGGTCATTCGACTGGTCATAACAATCTGGTCCTTATCAAAGTCCCTCAAGTCTTTACACTGATCAGATCTGCTGCATTCAGTATGTGAACTATGAGGATCCACCATCAGCCTGAGATCTACTAGATCCCTTAGAGTCACATGTACCAGCCCTACAGAATAGGTGTTGCTGTGCACATTTTCCTTTGTGGTTTTAATGTTTTGGCTCATTAGTGGATGTTGAGCTTATGATCATTTACAGTCTTTTACACAGAACAGCAATTAACACCTAATTAAATAAACTAGAATTATTTTGTGGTTCTTATTAGGGATGTAACGATACACCCACGATGCGATACGATTCACGAGACGATTTTTTCCCAGATTTTTTAAAACAAAATGAACTGAAATTCAAATTATGACAAAGTTTCCTTTTATTATTTCTCTTAATAATTTTTATTCCTTTTATTATTTCTCTTAATAATTTTATTCTCTTAAAAATAAAATTAAATCTTTTATTAACCTAAATAATAAATGCCCTTTTATTTCTGAGGTAGGTACAAACTATGCAAAACAATGCTGCACATTTCCCTTTTTGTGTAAAAAAAAAAAAAAAAACTGAAATGAAATTTAAAAACAAATCCCACATTAAATAAATAAATGAATAATACAAAGAAAGAAAGTATCCTCACATAAATAAATTTGGCTGGAAAATCCCCTACCTGGCAACTTTGTGTAGTGCCGACAACCAGGCGAGGTGAATAGCGCCAGTGCCCTCTGCTGTGTGAGTATTAAGTCATTATACATGATCTACCGATTCAAATCGTGGCACATGTGCACCGATTTTTAACTGCCTTATGGTGCATCGTTACATCCCTAGTTCTTATAGAATTAGATTATGATGAGTAACAGATCCACTCGATCAGACCTACACATGTATTCATTTCTATTTCTAATCTATGTGTAATTATATTACATATATATGTATTATATTACGATATAAATCGAATGGAATGAAATGTGAGTAATAAGTTTGTGAACCTCTTGTAGATTCACAGATGTACATTTACTGATGCATGAAGCCGAGTTCTATGGAATCACACCACTGGGTAAGAAGAAAATCATCCTTTATACTAGTGTGTCTCCTACACTAAAAAATAGCAGTACGGTCCCTCCTTTTAATACAACACATGGTCAAAACTATGTGGACACTCCTCTGACTAGTGACTTTAGATGTTTTAGCCACATCCGTTGCTAACTGGTGTCAAAAATGAATGATATAATTGAAATAACATGCAAAAGACGGTCCTCCTTTCCTTCCAGGCTTCCAGGTAAGATGGAGGTTCTTGTTGATTCTGGTTCCTCTTAAGGTTTCTCTTAAGGTTGTATAATTTAGGGGGGTTTTGCTGCCACTGTTGCTTTTGGCTACTCAGCTATCTTTACTGAGCGTCTATGCCCAAAGCCATGTGCATAAAGACTTGGTTTAGTTTGATGAGTTTGGTCTGGAGGCACTTTAGAGCCCTGAACTTAACTCCTACACGTCAGTTGCCTTTTCATGTCACATCCTTGCCTGACCTTACATACTCTCTTTTAACAAAACTTGCACAAATTCTCACAGACACACTCCATGATCGTGTGAAAAGCCTTCTCAGAAAAGTCAGGAGTTAAAATCCATTTGAATGGGATGTATGCGACAGGCTTATGTTCAGGCGTCCACATACTTTTGGCTATGTTTTTTTATTACTGATGAGCTGAGAGGAATGTTGTATGATTTTCTCCTCAGTCCGGAAGCTGCAGCTGTGTGATGAATTAGATCGATCATCATGTGGCAACGTGCTGTTCAACGGGTACCTGCCTCCTCCAGGTAAATATCACACACTGCACACGTCATTCTGAACCAGAACTGCTTACTGCTCTGACTGATATTAGATTAGATTAGATTAGATTCAACTTTATTGTCATTGTGCAGAGTATAAGTACAGAGCCAATGAAATGCAATAGCATCTAACCAGAAGTGCAAGATAGAGATTACTTACATATAATACAGTTAAAGTGCAGAAGTGACCAGATAAGTAAAAGTTATAAAGTTATGAAAGGTGACTACAGTGGCTAAATAATTGAAAATAAATAGAGTTTATAAGTATAGCAGATAATATACAATCTATACATTATTGTTGTGCTGGTGTGATTATTGCAATGGTGCCATATGATCAATACGGCACCACCTACACCCTTACCAATATCAAGAGGCTAAAACAACTGACAATCAGTAATGTGTGTGTGTGTGTGTCAGTGTATCCTGTGAAGCGCAGGAACAGACACAGCGTCGCCGGATCTCAGTTCATGGCGGGTCGAGCTGTTCCTCTGGAGAGAGCCACTGTCAGACGCAGTAACACCATGCCACCCAACCTGGGTAACGCGGGCATGCTGGCAAAAGCTACCGCCACTGAGGAGAAAGTGTCAGGTATCGTTGCATTCTACACAAGTACCACACATCACACACCTATACCTGCATTCTGCTCTGGTCTGGGGTTCTTCTCTATAGATACAAAATTCCCATAATGCAATAAATGAATACTCATGTCTTTGCTGATCATGGAGATGCATTAGTGATGGTGTTTATGTGCACTATGTAGTGATTAAAGTGTGTGGTTTGGGACAGGTCCACAGCGAACTGATGATGGCTGATGTGCATAATGTAGTGAATAAAGTGTGTGGTTTGGGACAGGTCCACAGCAGACTGGTGATGACTGATGTGCACTATGTATTTTTTTTTTCAGGTCCGGGTGCAGATCCTGGAATAGTGCGGATCATCTGTGGCCATCATAACTGGATTGCTGTTGCTTACACCCAGTTTGTGGTCTGTTACAGGTGAACATGCAGCACTACTGTGTGAAAACTTCACCCTGTCAGTAAATTAAGAAAACAAGAAAGAAATGAGCATGGAAATAATGCAGTTTTCTTTTTCTCTCTTTTTTCTTCCCTCTGATCTTTTAGGGTGAAGGAGTCGACGGGGTGGCAGCAGGTATTTTCCAGCCCCAGGTTGGACTGGATCATCGATCGAGTTGCTTTAAACGCTAAAGTCATGGGTGGATCACTGGGAGACAATGATAAGATGGTTGCCGTGGCGTCAGGCACCGAGATTATATTATGGGGTGTCTGTGCTGATGGAAACGGGAATGAGATCGGTACGTTTATTTTTATTTTTTATTTAAAACGTCTTCTAACATATTCGAAAAAATCTAGCAAAACATTGTGAGTTAAAAACATCCTTTAGTTTTCTTTTACCAGATGTTGGAAGTCAGATAAAAGACGACCCATCGGACCAGCTTTCATTGCTCAGGGGTCCAGCTTTTGTGCTGCACAACAAGTTTTTATGCGACGACCTTGGAAAGATGCTGGTGGCTATCAGCAGGCGCGCTAGCATGTTCCGTATTAGCTCTTTCTTGGCAGAAAGCAGTGGGATTTCAGACGTTTCTAGTCCTATCCAGTTCCCCGATTGTGACCTACACTACTGCAGACCCCCACCCTGACCACAGACTATCATGCGCCCCTTCTGACCTCCTGTTTTTCAGGAGAGTCTCACTGAGAGTAGTATCGCATATGGAGAATCAGTCTGTGAATTAATTATCTCTCATGGAGTCATTACGATCCGCCAGCAGAGGCCACAGTTGCTGCAGCCCTCAGACACAGCCAATCGTGGGCACCTGGACAGTCGATAGTAGGACAGTAGATTTCATGCTGTCCTTTAGATCCAACACTACTTCAACTGTAATGTAATACAAATTTAAGTATGGACAGATTTATTGGAACCGGAGGCGTCCACTTTTCAGGGGGACTGTACACGGTCCGTTTTTCTCTGCAGGACTGAACGTTTGTGCTGATTTGTTTTGCAGGCGTGTTCAGTCTCAATGTACCGGTGGAGGCGCTGTTCTTCGTGGGGAATCAGCTCATCGCTACGAGCCACACGGGTAAAGTGGGAGTGTGGAACGCCGTCACCAAACACTGGCAGGTTGGTTTACTGTTTCTCTACCGCATTATATAGAGTGCAGTCACCTGGGGGAAGGGTGGTAATGTAGTACACTGTAACAGCGGCGTCGCTCAGTTCTGGAATCATGTCCTTTTCTCTATCCTAATACGGTCAGCTGAGGGGACACCGAGGTGCAGATGATTGACGTGTCAGTTCCTCCTAACTGACAGTCCCCTTTCGTCACCTCGTTATGCCAAGTTCACACTACACTACATTCCAGGTCGTCAGGTCGCTGTACAGTTCACACTACACGACTGGATCTCTTGTAATCGGGAGTCTTTCAAGTCAGTGTGGCTTTCACACTACACGACTGATCGGCGATAGGGGGTTTCACACTAAACCATCTATCACCAACTGGAATCGCAGGCGAGCTTCTCTGGTCTCCCAAACTACGTTTTGTCACGAAAACAAACGCGAGATGTGATGAGAGGTTTAATGATACCACGTCCAAAAATACACGTCAACAAGTAGCGAGAGATCAAAGTTTGTGCGCTGATGTGCAGCGTAAGACAAGTAAGAAAAATAGGAACAGCATGGATTGTTTTATAGTGATTAATATAGAGGTTAATAAATATTTTTTGCAATGTAACGTTGTTGTTATGTTTTGTAGAGAACAATAAAATCAGAAATACTGTAAAACTTGTGTGTGTGTGTGCTGATATATTCTGATATAAACTATATTACACCCCTGTCCCACCTTTTTACAATTTCTCTCCTGCGTTTCCTCTCACCCCGTATCTTGCGTTCTCATTGGCTGTTTGACGTAGCACTCATTGCCAGTCGGGCAACTCAGATCCAGATATTTGACAAGCTAGATATCTCTCTTCAGTCGCCGCCCAGATTGAGTTGTCGAGCAGTTCACATATAGCGATTGAGAGCCGAGTTTCGATCACCGAGAAGAACGCAGAGTTGCTCCCGAGCCGGCAAATCTAGCGCCGACCAGTCGGCGAGCGAAAATCAAGGCAAAGTTCGTGTAGTGTGAACTAGGAATTAGGTGTTAATTCGCTCCAGGTGGAAGTGTTTCTATTTATCACGGTTTCTCTCTTACAGAGTTACCAGCTCCTCTGTTTAAGTTCTTTTATTTGGCTGCAGTGGCAGAACTATAAACAGATACATTTGGGGCAACGTTATTGATTTTTAGCAGATTTAATGATGACAGCTACACTTCTGAAATAATCTCTATAATGTGTTTCTTTATTTGTGTGCAGAATCAGGACGTGGTTCCCATCAACAGTTACGACACTGCCGGTTCCTTCCTGATCCTCGGCTGTAATAACGGATCCATTTACTACATCGGTCAGTGTTACGGGGTCACATTGGCTATTTTTAATATAGACTAACGCTGTTTAGTATCAGAGCTTTGAAAGATTGTGCTCTGTCCTTTAAAATGCTTCTAATTTTCTTTGGACACCAGTGGATTCTTACTGGTTCTCTCAGTCAGACACTAGGAGTCACTGTTGAGCAGCATGAGGTGTTTCATAGCCGGTCTCTCCTGCTTCAGAAACGCCAGTCGTGCATGTATCTTGCCTGACCAGGCTTGTCTGAATCTCAAACTCTGGTCATCTATTGATTTCTGGGAGTGGAGTCCTGGAGTTACAGACACAGTGATGTCATCGGTCCGCTTTATCTGGCCTTTAGCTGGAAAACAAAACTGTCTTGTTCAAAACGTATTAAACAGCTTTTATGTTATTGAAATGTAGCCAGTGCTAACGAAGACTGACTTGGCTCTGTCCATTCCCACATCTTGTACTCAGTGTGTGTGTGTGTGTGTGTGTGTTTTCAGATGTTCAGAAGTTTCCGTTGCGGATGAAGGATAATGATTTACTGGTGACAGAGCTGTACAGAGATCCCACTGAAGATGCCATTACTGCACTCAGCGTCTATCTCACCCCCAAAACCAGTAAGACACACACACACACACTTTTACGCACCTTCTCTACCCTCTCCACACACATTTATACACACCCAACACACACACACACACACCTATATACACCTACACACAGCTGTACACACCTACACTGACCTATATACAAACACACACACACTTATATACACCCCCCCCCCACACACACACATTATGTTATAATGTTATAACTGATGTTATAACATTATAACCACAGTTAGGAAGCAGCAGTCTGCTGTGTGCGTCAGACATTCAGATCCAATCCATGTGTGTGTGTGTGTGTGTTACAGGTGACAGTGGGAACTGGATCGAGATTGCGTATGGTACCAGTTCAGGAACCGTGCGAGTGATTGTTCAGCACCCGGAGACGGTGGGATCCGGACCACAACTGTTCCAAACCTTCAGTGTTCACCGCAGTCCTGTTACCAAAATCATGCTGTCAGAGAAACACCTGATCTCAGGTACACACACACACTTATATACACCTACACACAGCTGTACACACCTACACATATATATATATACAACTCTACATACACACACACACACTCTTATATACACCTACACATATACAGTGTATCACAAAAGTGAGTACACCCCTCACATTTCTGCAGATATTTAAGTATATCTTTTCATGGGACAACACTGACAAAATGACCCTTTGACACAATGAAAAGTAGTCTGTGTGCAGCTTATATAACAGTGTAAATTTATTCTTCCCTCAAAATAACTCAATATACAGCCATTAATGTCTAAACCACCGGCAACAAAAGTGAGTACACCCCTTAGTGAAAGTTTCTGAAGTGTCAATATTTTGTGTGGCCACCATTATTTCCCAGAACTGCCTTAACTCTCCTGGGCATGGAGTTTACCAGCGCTTCACAGGTTGCCACTGGAATGCTTTTCCACTCCTCCATGACGACATCACGGAGCTGGCGGATATTCGAGACTTTGCGCTCCTCCACCTTCCGCTTGAGGATGCCCCAAAGATGTTCTATTGGGTTTAGGTCTGGAGACATGCTTGGCCAGTCCATCACCTTTACCCTCAGCCTCTTCAATAAAGCAGTGGTCGTCTTAGAGGTGTGTTTGGGGTCATTATCATGCTGGAACACTGCCCTGCGACCCAGTTTCCGGAGGGAGGGGATCATGCTCTGCTTCAGTATTTCACAGTACATATTGGAGTTCATGTGTCCCTCAATGAAATGTAACTCCCCAACACCTGCTGCACTCATGCAGCCCCAGACCATGGCATTCCCACCACCATGCTTGACTGTAGGCATGACACACTTATCTTTGTACTCCTCACCTGATTGCCGCCACACATGCTTGAGACCATCTGAACCAAACAAATTAATCTTGGTCTCATCAGACCATAGGACATGGTTCCAGTAATCCATGTCCTTTGTTGACATGTCTTCAGCAAACTGTTTGCGGGCTTTCTTGTGTAGAGACTTCAGAAGAGGCTTCCTTCTGGGGTGACAGCCATGCAGACCAATTTGATGTAGTGTGCGGCGTATGGTCTGAGCACTGACAGGCTGACCCCCCACCTTTTCAATCTCTGCAGCAATGCTGACAGCACTCCTGCGCCTATCTTTCAAAGACAGCAGTTGGATGTGACGCTGAGCACGTGCACTCAGCTTCTTTGGACGACCAACGCGAGGTCTGTTCTGAGTGGACCCTGCTCTTTTAAAACGCTGGATGATCTTGGCCACTGTGCTGCAGCTCAGTTTCAGGGTGTTGGCAATCTTCATGTAGCCTTGGCCATCTTCATGTAGCGCAACAATTCGTCTTTTAAGATCCTCAGAGAGTTCTTTGCCATGAGGTGCCATGTTGGAACTTTCAGTGACCAGTATGAGAGAGTGTGAGAGCTGTACTACTAAATTGAACACACCTGCTCCCTATGCACACCTGAGACCTAGTAACACTAACGAGTCACATGACATTTTGGAGGGAAAATGACAAGCAGTGCTCAATTTGGACATTTAGGGGTGTAGTCTCTTAGGGGTGTACTCACTTTTGTTGCCGGTGGTTTAGACATTAATGGCTGTATATTGAGTTATTTTGAGGGAAGAATAAATTTACACTGTTATATAAGCTGCACACAGACTACTTTTCATTGTGTCAAAGTGTCATTTTATATATATATATATATATGTATATATACAGTGTATCACAAAAGTGAGTACACCCCTCACATTTCTGCAGATATTTAAGTATATCTTTTCATGGGACAACACTGACAAAATGACACTTTGACACAATGAAAAGTAGTCTGTGTGCAGCTTATATAACAGTGTAAATTTATTCTTCCCTCAAAATAACTCAATATACAGCCATTAATGTCTAAACCACTGGCAACAAAAGTGAGTACACCCCTAAGAGACTACACCCCTAAATGTCCAAATTGAGCACTGCTTGTCATTTTCCCTCCAAAATGTCATGTGACTCGTTAGTGTTACTAGGTCTCAGGTGTGCATAGGGAGCAGGTGTGTTCAATTTAGTAGTACAGCTCTCACACTCTCTCATACTGGTCACTGAAAGTTCCAACATGGCACCTCATGGCAAAGAACTCTCTGAGGATCTTAAAAGACGAATTGTTGCGCTACATGAAGATGGCCAACACCCTGAAACAGAGCTGCAGCACAGTGGCCAAGATCATCCAGCGTTTTAAAAGAGCAGGGTCCACTCAGAACAGACCTCGCGTTGGTCGTCCAAAGAAGCTGAGTGCACGTGCTCAGCGTCACATCCAACTGCTGTCTTTGAAAGATAGGCGCAAGAGTGCTGTCAGCATTGCTGCAGAGATTGAAAAGGTGGGGGGTCAGCCTGTCAGTGCTCAGACCATACGCCGCACACTACATCAAATTGGTCTGCATGGCTGTCACCCCAGAAGGAAGCCTCTTCTGAAGTCTCTACACAAGAAAGCCTGCAAACAGTTTGCTGAAGACATGTCAACAAAGGACATGGATTACTGGAACCATGTCCTATGGTCTGATGAGACCAAGATTAATTTGTTTGGTTTAGATGGTCTCAAGCATGTGTGGCGGCAATCAGGTGAGGAGTACAAAGATAAGTGTGTCATGCCTACAGTCAAGCATGGTGGTGGGAATGCCATGGTCTGGGGCTGCATGAGTGCAGCAGGTGTTGGGGAGTTACATTTCATTGAGGGACACATGAACTCCAATATGTACTGTGAAATACTGAAGCAGAGCATGATCCCCTCCCTCCGAAAACTGAGTCGCAGGGCAGTGTTCCAGCATGATAATGACCCCAAACACACCTCTAAGACGACCACTGCTTTATTGAAGAGGCTGAGGGTAAAGGTGATGGACTGGCCAAGCATGTCTCCAGACCTAAACCCAATAGAACATCTTTGGGGCATCCTCAAGCGGAAGGTGGAGGAGCGCAAAGTCTCGAATATCCGCCAGCTCCGTGATGTCGTCATGGAGGAGTGGAAAAGCATTCCAGTGGCAACCTGTGAAGCTCTGGTAAACTCCATGCCCAGGAGAGTTAAGGCAGTTCTGGGAAATAATGGTGGCCACACAAAATATTGACACTTCAGGAACTTTCACTAAGGGGTGTACTCACTTTTGTTGTCGGTGGTTTAGACATTAATGGCTGTATATTGAGTTATTTTGAGGGAAGAATAAATTTACACTGTTATATAAGCTGCACACAGACTACTTTTCATTGTGTCAAAGTGTCATTTTGTCAGTGTTGTCCCATGAAAAGATATACTTAAATATCTGCAGAAATGTGAGGGGTGTACTCACTTTTGTGATACACTGTATATATACAGTATATATATATACGGATATACACAACTCTACATACACACTCACTTATACACCTACACATATACAGTATATATATTTACAGTATATACAACTCTACGTACACACACACACACTTATATACACACACACACTTATATACTCCTACACACAGCTGTACACACCTACACACACTTACTGTATATACACACAACCCTGCACATACACACACACTTATATACACCTACACACAGCTGTACACACCTACACACACTTATATACACACAACCCTGCACATACACACACACACACACACACAGAGTGGAAGTTCTAGCAGCTTTCTACAGAACATACACTCACTGAGCACTTTATTAGGAACACCTGTCTGCTACCTACATTCAGTGGTTATTTTATGAGCTGCACCATACAGATTAACTTTATGGGTGTACAATTACTGATCTGTTGCTCTATACATTATTCATTAGTTGAGAGAAACCTCAATAGGACTCCCACTGACCAGATAATGTTTGGGTGTGTGTTCTGTGTATGTGTAAGTGTAGCAGGTGCAACAGTGTTGTTGGGATTTCTAAATGTACTGGCTTCTTTGTAAGGAACACACTGTCGTAGGTGGAACAGTTAAAAAACAATGTGTTTATAAAACAGGAAGCCATAACTGTGCATGAGGGTGTTACGAGGTGTGTGTATGTGTGTGTAGTGTGTGCAGATAATAACCACGTTCGCACCTGGACGGTCACACGCTTCAGAGGCATGATCTCCACTCAGCCAGGCTCCACCCCCCTCAGCTCCTTCAAGATCCTCTCATTGGACGATATTGATGGCCATGCAGGCTGCAGCGCTGGAACTGAGATCGGTAAGCAGCACTGAGACGTTCCTCCTACATTGAATGTGGATGTGTGGATTCAACACATTCAGATGCTTTTATTGCTATGATTGGGAAGTGGAAACATCTAGGTGCATCTAGATCTGTTCTAGTCATTTTCTACAGTCTGTCTCTGGAAGCGAGGTCAGAACAATCAGAAGCTTCATGAATTAGGTTTTGATGGTAGAGCCTTAAAGCACCAGCATGTTGCTGCTCTGCTCTTATGGTGAGATGTTTCTCAGGTCCGTATGGAGAGAGAGATGAGCAGCAGGTCTTCATCCAGCGTGTGGTTCCAGACACCGATAAACTCTACGTCCGACTTTCATCTAACGGCAAGAGGTGGGTCATTAACGTTGCATAATTAATTCAGTCAGTCTATATGTGGACATCTGACCATGAGCTAGTTGGGCATCCGGTCGGCACGGTGGCTCGGTGGGTAGCAGTGTCGCCTCACAGCAAGAAGGTCCTGGGTTCGATCCCCAGGTGGGGCGGTCTGGGTCCTTTCTGTGTGGAGTTTGCATGTTCTCCCCGTGTCTGTGTGGGTTTCCTCCGGGAGCTCCGGTTTCCTCCCACAGTCCAAAGACGTGCAAGTGAGATAAATTAGAGATACTAAATTGTCCATGACTGTGTTTGACATAAAAAAAGTGAACTGATGAATCTTGTGTAACGAATAACTACCGTCCTGTCATCAATGTAACCAAAGTGTTAAACATGACGTCAAAATACTAATAAATAAATATAAATAGTTGGACAACCTATTTCGAATGCACGGCCGTTAATATGTTGATTATGTGTAACTGTAAATTATATGTTGACGGTCTGAGGGTTTTTTCAGACCTTGGCTTGAGACCACTGTTCCAGGTACCTTTTCTTGGTGCATGGTTTGTGTATTTGCTCATAAGTTGTAATAATTAATAATGGTTTGCGTTTTTGTATGTGTGCGTTTTCTCAGGGTGTGTGAGGTACGCTCGGTGGATGGAACTCCCATCACAGCATTCGTGGTTCATGAGTGTGAGGGTTCGAGTCGCATCGGGTCCCGGCCACGCCGCTTCCTGTTCAGTGGCCATGGCAACGGGAGCATCCAGATGTGGGACCTCACCACAGCCATGGAGATCGCCTCCAAAGTGGACATCAAAGGTTCAAGAACTTTATTTATTTAAACTTTATTATAATTTCATTATTACTCATAATTATTTTGTCTTATACACCGGATGCTGAGATTCTAATTTGTGTGTGTGTGTGTGTGTGTGTGTGTGTGTGTGTGTGTGTGTGTGCAGCTTTAGGAGGTCCTACAGAAGAGGAGCTGTTGGAGTTGTTGGAGCAGTGTGACCTGGCGCTGACCAGAACACCAGATATGAGTCCGGCAGCATCACTCACACACTCCTCACGCAATTCTACCTCCAGGTACACACACACACACACACACACACACACACCTCACGCAATTCTACCTCCAGGTACACACACACACACACACACACACACACACACACACACACACCTCACGCAATTCTACCTCCAGGTACACACACACACACACACACACACACACACACACACACACACCTCACGCAATTCTACCTCCAGGTACACACACACACACACACACACACACCTCACGCAATTCTACCTCCAGGTACACACACACACACACACACACACACACACACACACCTCACGCAATTCTACCTCCAGGTACACACACACACACACACACACACACACCTCACGCAATTCTACCTCCAGGTACACACACACACACACACACACACACACACCTCACGCAATTCTACCTCCAGGTACACACACACACACACACACACACACACACACACACACACACCTCACGCAATTCTACCTCCAGGTACACACACACACACACACACACACACACCTCACGCAATTCTACCTCCAGGTACACACACACACACACACACTCCTCACGCAATTCTACCTGAAGGTACACACACACACACACACACACACACACATATATCTATATCTATATCTATATATATATACAGTGTATCACAAAAGTGAGTACACCCCTCACATTTCTGCAGATATTTAAGTATATCTTTTCATGGGACAACACTGACAAAATGACACTGACACAATGAAAAGTAGTCTGTGTGCAGCTTATATAACAGTATAAATTTATTCTTCCCTCAAAATAACTCAATATACAGCCATTAATGTCTAAACCACCGGCAACAAAAGTGAGTACACCCCTAAGAGACTACACCCCTAAATGTCCAAATTGAGCACTGCTTGTCATTTTCCCTCCAAAATGTGATGTGATTTGTTAGTGTTACTAGGTCTCAGGTGTGCATAGGGAGCAGGTGTGTTCAATTTAGTAGTACAGCTCTCACACTCTCTCATACTGGTCACTGAAAGTTCCAACATGGCACCTCATGGCAAAGAACTCTCTGAGGATCTTAAAAGACGAATTGTTGCGCTACATGAAGATGGCCAAGGCTACAAGAAGATTGCCAACACCCTGAAACTGAGCTGCAGCACAGTGGCCAAGATCATCCAGCGTTTTAAAAGAGCAGGGTCCACTCAGAACAGACCTCGCGTTGGTCGTCCAAAGAAGCTAAGTGCACGTGCTCAGCGTCACATCCAACTGCTGTCTTTGAAAGATAGGCGCAGGAGTGCTGTCAGCATTGCTGCAGAGATTGAAAAGGTGGGCGGTCAGCCTGTCAGTGCTCAGACCATACGCCGCACACTACATCAAATTGGTCTGCATGGCTGTCACCCCAGAAGGAAGCCTCTTCTGAAGTCTCTACACAAGAAAGCCCGCAAACAGTTTGCTGAAGACATGTCAACAAAGGACATGGATTACTGGAACCATGTCCTATGGTCTGATGAGACCAAGATTAATTTGTTTGGTTCAGATGGTCTCAAGCATGTGTGGCGGCAATCAGGTGAGGAGTACAAAGATAAGTGTGTCATGCCTACAGTCAAGCATGGTGGTGGGAATGCCATGGTCTGGGGCTGCATGAGTGCAGCAGGTGTTGGGGAGTTACATTTCATTGAGGGACACATGAACTCCAATATGTACTGTGAAATACTGAAGCAGAGCATGATCCCCTCCCTCCGGAAACTGGGTCGCAGGGCAGTGTTCCAGCATGATAATGACCCCAAACACACCTCTAAGACGACCACTGCTTTATTGAAGAGGCTGAGGGTAAAGGTGATGGACTGGCCAAGCATGTCTCCAGACCTAAACCCAATAGAACATCTTTGGGGCATCCTCAAGCGGAAGGTGGAGGAGCGCAAAGTCTCGAATATCCGCCAGCTCCGTGATGTCGTCATGGAGGAGTGGAAAAGCATTCCAGTGGCAACCTGTGAAGCTCTGGTAAACTCCATGCCCAGGAGAGTTAAGGCAGTTCTGGGAAATAATGGTGGCCACACAAAATATTGACACTTCAGGAACTTTCACTAAGGGGTGTACTCACTTTTGTTGCCGGTGGTTTAGACATTAATGGCTGTATATTGAGTTATTTTGAGGGAAGAATAATTTTACACTGTTATATAAGCTGCACACAGACTACTTTTCATTGTGTCAAAGTGTCATTTTGTCAGTGTTGTCCCATGAAAAGATATACTTAAATATCTGCAGAAATGTGAGGGGTGTACTCACTTTTGTGATACACTGTATATACATACACACAATACACACACACACTCCTCACGCAATTCTACCTCCAGGTACACACACACACACACACACACACACACACACACACACACACACACACACACACTCCTCACGCAATTCTACCTCCAGGTACACACACACACACACACATATATCTATATCTACAGTGTATCACAAAAGTGAGTACACCCCTCACATTTCTGCAAATATTTTATTATATCTTTTCATGGGACAACACTATAGAAATAAAACTTGGATATAACTTAGAGTAGTCAGTGTACAACTTGTATAGCAGTGTAGATTTACTGTCTTCTGAAAATAACTCAACACACAGCCATTAATGTCTAAATGGCTGGCAACATAAGTGAGTACACCCCACAGTGAACATGTCCAAATTGTGCCCAAAGTGTCAATATTTTGTGTGACCACCATTATTATCCAGCACTGCCTTAACCCTCCTGGGCATGGAATTCACCAGAGCTGCACAGGTTGCTACTGGAATCCTCTTCCACTCCTCCATGATGACATCACGGAGCTGGTGGATGTTAAACACCTTGAACTCCTCCACCTTCCACTTGAGGATGCGCCACAGGTGCTCAATTGGGTTCAGTCCATCACCTTTACCTTCAGCTTCCTCAGCAAGGCAGTTGTCATCTTGGAGGTTGTGTTTGGGGTCGTTATCCTGTTGGAAAACTGCCATGAGGCCCAGTTTTCGAAGTAAGGGGATCATGCTCTGTTTCAGAATGTCACAGTACATGTTGGAATTCATGTTTCCCTCAATGAACTGCAGCTCCCCAGTGCCAGCAACACTCATGCAGCCCAAGACCATGATGCTACCACCACCATGCTTGACTGTAGACAAGATACAGTTGTCTTGGTACTTCTCACCAGGGCGCCGCCACACATGCTGGACACCATCTGAGCCAAACAAGTTTATCTTGGCTCGTCAGACCACAGGGCATTCCAGTAATCCATGTTCTTGGACTGCTTGTTTTCAGCAAACTGTTTGCGGGCTTTCTTGTGCGTCAGCTTCCTTCTGGGATGACGACCATGCAGACCGAGTTGATGCAGTGTGCGGCGTATGGTCTGAGCACTGACAGGCTGACCTCCCACGTCTTCAACCTCTGCAGCAATGCTGGCAGCACTCATGTGTCTATTTTTTAAAGCCAACCTCTGGATATGACGCCGAACACGTGGACTCAACTTCTTTGGTCGACCCTGGCAAAGCCTGTTCCGAGTGGAACCTGTCCTGGAAAACCGTTGTATGACCTTGGCCACCATGCTGTAGCTCAGTTTCAGGGTGTTAGCAATCTTCTTATAGCCCAGGCCATCTTTGTGGAGAGCAACAATTCTATTTCTCACATCCTCAGAAAGTTCTTTGCCATGAGGTGCCATGTTGAATATCCAGTGGCCAGTATGAGAGAATTGTACCCAAAACACCAAATTTAACAGCCCTGCTCCCCATTTACACCTGGGACCTTGACACATGACACCAGGGAGGGACAACGACACATTTGGGCACAATTTGGACATGTTCACTGTGGGGTGTACTCATTTATGTTGCCAGCTATTTAGACATTAATGGCTGTGTGTTGAGTTATTTTCAGAAGACAGTAAATCTACACTGCTATACAAGCTGTACACTGACTACTCTAAGTTATATCCAAGTTTCATGTCTATAGTGTTGTCCCATGAAAAGATATAATGAAATATTTGCAGAAATGTGAGGGGTGTACTCACTTTTGTGATACACTGTATATCTATATCTATCTATATACAGTATATCACAAAAGTGAGTACACCCCTCACATTTCTGCAAATATTTCATTATATCTTTTCATGGGACAACACTATAGAAATAAAACTTGGATATAACTTAGAGTAGTCAGTGTACAACTTGTATAGCAGTGTAGATTTACTGTCTTCTGAAAATAACTCAACACACAGCCATTAATGTCTAAATGGCTGGCAACATAAGTGAGTACACCCCACAGTGAACATGTCCAAATTGTGCCCAAAGTGTCAATATTTTGTGTGACCACCATTATTATCCAGCACTGACTTAACCCTCCTGGGCATGGAATTCACCAGAGCTGCACAGGTTGCTACTGGAATCCTCTTTTACTCCTCCATGATGACATCACGGAGCTGGTGGATGTTAGACACCTTGAACTCCTCCACCTTCCACTTGAGGATGCGCCACAGGTGCTCAATTGGGTTTAGTCCATCACCTTTACCTTCAGCTTCCTCAGCAAGGCAGTTGTCATCTTGGAGGTTGTGTTTGGGGTCGTTATCCTGTTGGAAAACTGCCATGAGGCCCAGTTTTCGAAGGGAGGGGATCATGCTCTGTTTCATGTCACAGTACATGTTGGAATTTATGTTTCCCTCAATGAACTGCAGCTCCCCATTGCCAGCAACACTCATGCAGCCCAAGACCATGATGCTACCACCACCATGCTTGACTGTAGGCAAGATACAGTTGTCTTGGTACTTCTCACCAGGGCGCCGCCACACATGCTGGACACCATCTGAGCCAAACAAGTTTATCTTGGTCTCGTCAGACCACAGGACATTCCAGTAATCCATGTTCTTGGACTGCTTGTCTTCAGCAAACTGTTTGCTGGCTTTCTTGTGCGTCAGCTTCCTTCTGGGATGACGACCATGCAGACCGAGTTGATGCAGTGTGCGGCGTATGGTCTGAGCACTGACAGGCTGACCTCCCACGTCTTCAACCTCTGCAGCAATGCTGGCAGCACTCATGTGTCTATTTTTTAAAGCCAACCTCTGGATATGATGCTGAACACGTGGACTCAACTTCTTTGGTCGACCCTGGCGAAGCCTGTTCCGAGTGGAACCTGTCCTGGAAAACCGCTGTATGACCTTGGCCACCATGCTGTAGCTCAGTTTCAGGGTGTTAGCAATCTTCTTATAGCCCAGGCCATCTTTGTGGAGAGCAACAATTCTATTTCTCACATCCTCAGAGAGTTCTTTGCCATGAGGTGCCATGTTGAATATCCAGTGGCCAGTATGAGAGAATTGTACCCAAAACACCAAATTTAACAGCCCTGCTCTTCATTTACACCTGGGACCTTGACACATGACACCAGGGAGGAACAACGACACATTTGGGCACAATTTGGACATGTTCACTGTGGGGTGTACTCACTTATGTTGCCAGCTATTTAGACATTAATGGCTGTGTGTTGAGTTATTTTCAGAAGACAGTAGATCTACACTGCTATACAAGCTGTACACTGACTACTCTAAGTTATATCCAAGTTTCATGTCTATAGTGTTGTCCCATGAAAAGATATAATGAAATATTTGCAGAAATGTGAGGGGTGTACTCACTTTTGTGATACACTGTATATATATATATATATATATATATATATATATATATATATATATATATATATATATATATATATATACAGGGGTTGGACAAAATAACTGAAACACCTGTCATTTTAGTGTGGTAGGTTTCATGGCTAAATTGGACCAGTCTGGTGGCCAATCTTCATTAATTGCACATTGCACCAGTAAGAGCAGAGTGTGAAGGTTCAATTAGCAGGGTAAGAGCACAGTTTTGCTCAAAATATTGCAATGCACACAACATTATGGGTGACATACCAGAGTTCAAAAGAGGACAAATTGTTGGTGCACGTCTTGCTGGCGCATCTGTGACCAAGACAGCAAGTCTTTGTGATGTATCAAGAGCCACGGTATCCAGGGTAATGTCAGCATACCACCAAGAAGGACAAACCACATCCAACAGGATTAACTGTGGACGCAAGAGGAAGCTGTCTGAAAGGGATGTTCGTGTGCTAACCCGGATTGTATCCAAAAAACATAAAACCACGGCTGCCCAAATCACGGCAGAATTAAATGTGCACCTCAACTCTCCTGTTTCCACCAGAACTGTCCGTCGGGAGCTCCACAGGGTCAATATACACGGCCGGGCTGCTATAGCCAAACCTTTGGTCACTCGTGCCAATGCCAAACGTCGGTTTCAATGGTGCAAGGAGCGCAAATCTTGGGCTGTGGACAATGTGAAACATGTATTGTTCTCTGATGAGTCCACCTTTACTGTTTTCCCCACATCCGGGAGAGTTACGGTGTGGAGAAGCCCCAAAGAAGCGTACCACCCAGACTGTTGCATGCCCAGAGTGAAGCATGGGGGTGGATCAGTGATGGTTTGGGCTGCCATATCATGGCATTCCCTTGGCCCAATACTTGTGCTAGATGGGCGCGTCACTGCCAAGGACTACCGAACCATTCTGGAGGACCATGTGCATCCAATGGCGGTGCCGTGTATCAGGATGACAATGCACCAATACACACAGCAAGACTGGTGAAAGATTGGTTTGATGAACATGAAAGTGAAGTTGAACATCTCCCATGGCCTGCACAGTCACCAGATCTAAATATTATTGAGCCACTTTGGGGTGTTTTGGAGAAGCGAGTCAGGAAACGTTTTCCTCCACCAGCATCACGTAGTGACCTGGCCACTATCCTGCAAGAAGAATGGCTTAAAATCCCTCTGACCACTGTGCAGGACTTGTATATGTCATTTCCAAGACGAATTGACGCTGTATTGGCCGCAAAAGGAGGCCCTACACCATACTAATAAATTATTGTGGTCTAAAACCAGGTGTTTCAGTTATTTTGTCCAACCCCTGTATATATACATACATACACACACACACACACACACACACACTCCTCACGCAATTCTACCTCCAGGTACACACACACACACACACACACACACACACTCCTCACGCAATTCTACCTCCAGGTACACACACACACTCCTCACGCAATTCTACCTCCAGGTACACACACACACACACACACACACATATCTATATCTATATATATATATATATATATATATATATATATATATATATATATATATATATATATATATATACACATACACACAATACACACACACACTCCTCACGCAATTCTACCTCCAGGTACACACACACACACACACACACACACACTCCTCACGCAATTCTACCTCCAGGTACACACACACACACACACACACACACTCCTCACGCAATTCTACCTCCAGGTATACACACACACACACACACACACACACACACACACACACACACACATATATCTATATCTATATATATATATATACATACACACAATACACACACACACTTTGGGCTTTTTGCACCCTTCAAAAACATGCTGGTATGTGGATTGCCTGTTCATAGTACCTGTAGTTTTGAGTAAGTAGATCTCTACTCTCTCACCAAGGACCCATTTTTAGATCATGACGATGATGCCATGCAGCCACTGTTGGTCCCTTGAGCAAGGCCCTTAACCCTCTCTTCTCCAGGGCCACCGTACAATGGCTGACGCTGTGCTCAGTGTATATGTATATATGATGAATAAAAGCTTTCTATTCTGTTCGATAAAATAAATGTCATCTTAAAAGTCTCTCACTCTTCTCTCTCTCCCCCTCCCTCTCTCTCTCCCCCTCTTCTCTCTCCCTTTCTCTCTCTCTCTCTCCTGTAGTTTGCAGTCCCAGTTCAGTGAGGGCGGTCGTGTCGGTGGATCTTCTGGTCGTGGTTTCACTCTTCCACGTCCTCCTCACTCATTCATGAGGACGCGAGAACTTCCACCTCAGCTCGGGCTCAGCATGAGCTCTCTCACCAGCACTGCCAGCGACCGGGACAGAGAGCGCGAGAGGGACAGGCATTATGAGAGAGAGAGAGAGCGACACCAGGAGCGCGAGAGGGACAGGCATTACGAGAGAGAGCGACACCAGGAGCGAGAGAGGGACAGGGAGGGCATGTTTGCCCCTCGGAGGGGCAGTTTTGTCGAACGTTGCCAGGAACGCGCCAAATTTTCGGACATGGCAGGACCGGACGCTCGACTCGGCATCAGGCCTCATTTATCATCATCGTCATCCAGAAGACCCGCCCCCTGTGCCCCAAGCCACATCCCCTCACCCAGTCCCAGTCCTATCAGATCTCAGACACCGACGTCTCCGAGACGAGGTCCGGCCTCACCCATCTGTGAAGCCACGCCCCCTGAAGTAGGGCCTAAACCTGAAAGCCCGGCCTCCCCACCTCCACCAACCAGTCCTAAACCGAATCTGAATGAAACCAGCTTCTGATTGGCTGATGTACATGTGTAGCATTATTGATATGTAGTTGGACGCGCCCACTCAGCCTTTTTTGTGTGTTAAGCTCATTCTAACTTCAGTTTCCACTTTTTCCTTTTATTCCTTTATTAATTCATTATTATTTCTTCCTTTTACTTTACAGTTAATTTAATAGAAGAGCTTTTTCTTTCTTTCTTTCTTTTTTATTTTCTCTTTAATTTCTGTATCTTTATACTGTTTATTTTTCACATATATATTTTTGCTACATAATAATAAGCTTAAATGTTTCTCTTTATTTCTGATTTCTCTTTATTCATTTTTTTCTACTTGAGGTTTTTTATCTTAAGTAGACTTAAGATTTTTATCTGTTTTTTTTATTTATTCCACTACATTTAATTGAGGTGAGATTAGTTTGGTGAGATGAATGAGAGCCGTTATACAGGATGTAAGAGGATGTTAGAATAACAGAATTAATTATCATGTCGCATTAAACTGCTGAATCTTCAAGCCGCTGATTTTCTTGTTTTTGTTTTTCTTGGTTTTTTTTTTAGTTTTATTTTAGTTTAATAAACGTTTCTTTATTCACCACTGTTCATTATAAAATCTTTATTAGAATTCATTTTTTATATACCACAATATTGACTGATTTGTTAATGATCCTGTTTAACTCTGAGTGAATCTCTGAAGCTCAAACACTTTATAATTGTATTCACTGCTTTTACTCACTGCTGTAAATCACAGTTTGTTGTTTTGTTTTTGTTTGCTCAGCGCTGTGATGAAACTCAGTTCTGCTCAATTATATTTTATTTCTGTTAAATATCATCAGTATTTTTGGATTGTTACTGTTAATGTAAAAGAAAATACTTTAAATGTTACACATTTTTTGTTTGATTCTTAATAACTAACATATAGAACAGAATCTGATCTTCATGTTTTTATTAATTATCTTGAATTACTTTCAAAATAAAATAAAAACTTAAAACTGGATTAAAATAAGTGGAGTAATTCTGCTCTAATGTATATTATTATTATAAATATTATCAACAGCATTATTATAATGATTATATTTTATTATTTTATATAAATATTTTATAATTAACAGCTGAAGTATCAAACTTCTCATTTTAATAAATCCAAATAAAAATGCAGTTTTACAGTGACGCTGAATTTTAAAATAAAACCTAAAGAAACTCCGTGTCAGAAATAATTTTATTTACATAGAAATAGCACTAATAAATAAACGCTGTATTATACAAACACAAAGCTAAACATACACTGATAATAAATATTATAATTAAATCTCATTCACATTCTTTTACAACTCATTAAAACTTAAACAAAAACAATAAATTATAAATTCATATAAAAACCTAAAAATAGTCCTTCACATTATTAAAAACACTTAAAATTAATGGAATATATTAACAAATTTACTAATTTTAAAATGTTTACAAATTATAAATACCAAACAACCATCAAATTTAATTTAATTGTATTAAATGTTTAAATCTCAAAATAAAAACCTTCAGTCCCACCGTTCAAATAAAAATCATTTAAATCCTTCATTATTAAAATCCTTATTTATAATCAACCTGCAGTAAAACCTCAGTAAAATGTTACAGCATTCTTATTGCTATTCTTCTTCTTATTATTATTATTATTATTTAATTTTCAGTGCAGTTTAGTTGTATGAAACACCAAAAGGTTCAGAAGTGCTTTAAACTCTTCTGCTGAAGTTTGGACACCCTTGAATGTCTGGTTGATTTTCTAAATGAAAGTAACTTCTGATCAGGCTGCATTTTATGTTTTGTTAATTACAGTTCATCACACAGTAATTGTGCAGTAAACCGCGTGGAAGTTTGTTTCCTGTAAAGGATGTCTGTAACAAACAAGTTTTAGAATGCTTTATCCTGGTCAGGGTTGCAGTGGGCCCGATTTCCCTGGAATCACCAGGCGTAATGCAGTAACGCACCAGATAGTGTGCCAATCCACAGGGCATCAAGCACCCCCATTCCAACCCCTCCCGTCTGATAACCAGTCATATTTATACGTACACGCCTTAGTGGCCGCTAGCACTGCTATTTGAATTCGAATTCGAACACTGGATCCCACCCAAGCACCAAGTCTTTTATTGTCTATTGTTAAATATCACGTTAATTAGGGGACAAATTGTAGATTGTAGACGATCTGTCTAAAACACTCACTCTCTGACCACAGTCACTTAGCAAACCACAAGTTTCTGGTGTATTTGGGCCTTAATTATAGAAATATTTCAGCTAGTTGTAACTTTTGATTTCCATACTTTACATTTACATTTTCAGCATTTAGCAGATGCTTTTATCCAAAGTGACTTACAATTGTGACCGTATACATTGCAAGCAGTTGAGGGTTAAGCCTTGGTCAAGAGCCCAACAGTGGCAACCTGGCAGATGTGGGGCTTAAACCAGCAACCTTACGATTACTAGCCCTTTTACCTTAACCACTTAGCTACCGCTGGCCATACTTTTGGTTCTATTGACAGAGCAGGTTTACTTTGTCACTAATCTCTACCAAATGAACCA
The DNA here is from genome assembly GCF_030014385.1 of Trichomycterus rosablanca. Lineage (NCBI taxonomy): Eukaryota > Metazoa > Chordata > Actinopteri > Siluriformes > Trichomycteridae > Trichomycterus > Trichomycterus rosablanca. The sequence goes on from NC_085998.1 coordinate 5,906,065, forward strand.
GAATTTGATCCGGACCTTCTGATCATCTCCAGGGCTTCCACAGGTTCCATACTGGATCAAAGTTTAATGTCCAGCCCCTTACCGCAGTTCCTTTAAGTCTATGTTCAGCCTGAGCTTGTCACATTTTGGTGGAGAGCATCTCGAGGAAGAGTTTGTGCATGGGAACTCGTCCCTGAGTGTGGAGATGATGGAAGCAGTGTACGGCTCGCTGAGCGCTCTGTCGGAGTAGCGGTAGCGTCATGAGCAGTTTACCAGCGCGGTGAGGTTCGAATCCTCTCTGATTCAGCTCGTAATCATGCAGAGCCTCGTGTAACCCGTCCTGAAACTTTTGCACCCCTTCACCGCTCTCCACCTGCTCAGCATCTAGAAAAGAGGAGGTGGAATTTAATGTCGGACGTCCAGGACCAGGCGCTGGGGGTCTGGATTCCTAAATTTAGTAGCCAGTTAAACTCTGTACTGGACCAACCAAAGTATAAAGATCTTATACTGTATATGTTCAATACTAAGTAATCAGTTCACTCACTCACTCTCTTAACCGCTTAATCAATCAGGGTCGTGGGGGGTGGGGACGATCACAGCTTTTCAATGGGTGCAAGGCACACAGTAACACCCTGGACGCGCCAGTCCATCTCAGGGCAGACACGCATACACACACCCCCATTCACCTATAGGGCAATTCAGTGTTTTGATTGCATGTTTTTGGACTGTGGGAGGAAACCCACGCAGACACGGGGAGAACATGCAAACTCCACACAGAAAGGACCCGGACTGCCCGGCCTGGGGATCTAACCCAGGACCTTCTTGCTGTGAGGCGACAGTGCTACCCACTGAGCCACCGTGCCGCCCAGTAATCAATTCCATTTTTGACAAAGAATGGCTTGGTCTAGGGTTGCCAAATGTTGTACAAAGCTGCAAAAAAGTAATTTCCCTCTCTGTTATTGCATATTTGTCACAATAATTCATCCATTTATTGCCTGTATCACCACTTTATCCTGGTCAGGGTCACAGTGGGTCTGACTTATTATTAGATGATAGGCAGAAAACACCCCAGACAGGTTGCCAGTCCCTCACAGGACACACACACTTTAGTAGCTCTAAATCCAAACTGAATGCATGACTTTGGACTTGTGGGAGGAAACCGGAGCACCCGGAGGAAACCCAGCGTGCCACCCTGCCCCCACAAAATATCAAATCCTTTAATAAAACATAATATTAGTAAAATTAAGTTATTTAATGCCCAGATCACACACGTTCAACCTACAAACAAATGTAGTAAATAAAGCAGAACCAGGGTTGATTTCAGTGGCTTTGTAGAAAATAAATCTCAATCCAGTCCAGCAGCACCCTAAAGTTTCTACAGGAACATCATGCCATCTTGGTAAATTCAGAAACAAATACTTCTGGAAAGGGTTCCAAAGCTATTGCTAAGGCTTTAGAACTCCACCGAAACACAGAAGAAAACCTGAAGCACTGCTGAATCGTGCTGGTGTGTGTCCTGTGTGGTGTGTGCTGTACCTGAGTTGGCGAGTGCCATTGCGCGCAGGATGAGCGCCTCCTCGTGACTGAGGTTGAGCTGGGTATATCTGTTGGCGAGCAGTCGGAGGGGTGTGTACAGTTCCAGCAGGCCCATGCTTCTGCATTGTGCTTCGTTTAGTCTCAGGTTCTCAGCGAACACCAGATCCTGAGGAGAACCCACAGATCGACAAACCACAGCCAGCAGCAGAGCCTCCACCCATCCGCTCTGTAACAGGGCCATCTGATCCACCAACGACAGCACTGGAAACCCTGAGGAACCAGTAAAAAACAGCAGTGGTTTAGACATGATCCAGTTCAAATAGAATAAAATAGAACACCTTTATTTTTCATATATACACATACTCGTGTACAGTACAATGAAACTCTTTTTTTCACATATACCACATGTTTTAGAAGCTGGGGTCAGAGAGCAGGGTCAGCCATTGTACAGTGCCCCTGGAGCCTTAAGGGCCTTGTTCAAGGGCCCAACAGTGGCAGCATGGCAGAGCCGGGATTCGATATCTCAACCTTTTGATTGATAACCCAAGGCTCTACTCACCAGGCCAGGGTGCTTAAACTCTGGGTTGTGACCCTTGGGTGGGTCATGAACCAAAAAAAAGGGTCGCAGAGAAGATTAATAACAACTAAATCAACACATTTTAAAGAGAAAATAAATCTGTCAAATGGCACCTTAAACTTTCTACAGGAACATCATGCCATCTAGGTTTAGAAACAATATAATCTAAGTCAGAAACAAATACTTCTGGAAAATGTTTAAAAAGCTATTGCTAAGACTTTAGGACTCCACCGAACCACAATGAGAACCATTATTTCTAAATGAAAAAAACTTAAAGCACAGCTGAATCTTGCTGGTGTGTGTCCTGTGTGGTGTATACTGGTGCCCCTAGGGCCTTAAGGGCCTTGTTCAAGGGCCCAAAAGTGGCAGCATGGCAGAGTCGGGATTCGATATCTCAAACTTTTGATTGATAACCCAAGGCTCTACTCACCAGGCCAGGGTGCTCAAACTCTGGGTTGGAACCCTTGGGTGGGTTGTGAGCCAAAAATGGGTCTCAGAGAAAAATAATCAACATTTTTAATGCCCCCTTGTGGAGGCTTTATGTTACATTTTGTAAACCACAGTGGGACCAGATTGCCACCATTTGTATTAATTAAGTATATTTCGTTTAGTGTTTTGTTTTGATGCATTATTTGTGTTGCCGGTCACGTTAAAATCATGGACGAAATGTGGGTCACTTAAAAAAAGTTTAAAAAGATGTTTTTGGTGTGTGTGTGTGTGTGTGTTTGTACCTGGTATGTGTTTTGCCCAGCCAATCATCACCAGCAGCTCTCTGTTCAGAAGGTCAGACAAGGTCATGAGGGTTTTGAGGTCACTCTCAGGGATGGAGGGGTCGGGTGTGGCTCGGAGTGGCACCGGTTCAGACACCAACAGCTGAGGAATCACTTTATTACCTATAGAAGACGTTTTATTCTTATCACTGACTGAAAACAACCTGAATCTCTTCACACCAAAAAACCACAATTCTTTCTTTCAATTGAGCAAAATGACAAATCTAATGTGAAATGTTTAGAATCATTTACTATATATCAATTTACTATATCATTATATAGTATGTTTACATGTCTGTTTATTTTATTTACATTTACTAAATAGGTCTAATTTAAGAAATCTATCTGTATATAAATGTGTCATTTTCGCTTATACAGAACTGGCAGCTCAGCAGCATGTCTGGTACATCAGGACCTTAAGAAGACTTTGATCTCCTCAAGGTACTTTGGTCTGGAGCAACCTGCAGTCTATTAATTTTTCCCCTTTCCCCTTTATTTTCCAATCTAGTCATTTACAAACCCCGATCTGATCAAGGAGAGCTGGATCACCACATGCCTCCTCCAACACGTGTCCAATTTGCAGCTGCTTCTCATCACCTGCCAATGTTGGATTCCCACACAGAGCTGTATCACATATGAAGAGCCACACTAAGCTCCATGTGACCTCCCACCCCCACACTTTCGCAGACACAGGCGCCCAACCTTCCTTTCTTCAAACACCAATTGTATTTGTGTGGATGCTTGGTCAGGTCGCTAGCTCTGCTGAGATCTGGTCAGTTCCGACACTCTGCAGTGGTGTGTTAGCGCACCTGAGCACCCAACTCTTAATAATTAAACTAAAACTATTTTTCTTACAGATAACCTGCATGTAACAGTCTATTAGTGCAGTGGATAAAAGATCAGACAAGAATAATGATGAGGATGATGATGAAGATGATAGTGGTATCACTTACGGATGTGTTTAACTGGACTAGTGTATGGAGTTTGTGTGAAGATGGCCAATCCTGACTCTACACGTCGTTTATACTTCTGTCTTCCTCCTCTAACTCGGTCCATACGCACTCCTGTACACACACACATACACACATTAGCTTATGCATGTTCAAAATAACATGCACATACACAAACATTATACAGTATATAGACAGTCACAGTAACACCCAGGCTGGACCTGTGTAGGGAAAACAACTGCTATGTCTGTGTGTGTAGCTGATCATATTTCCATAGTGTTTCAGTGAAAGCAGTAGTAGGAGAAAGTGCGTTATGGTGAGTGAGTGCCATCAGCACTGTGATTTGGTTTCAGGTACGAGCTGAGCAGTGATGTTAATGATGATAATGGTGAAGAAAGGACAATATTGTTTATAATCTGTATTTGATATAAACAAAACTATGCTGTTATTTCTGTGTAACAAAAAACACTATATGGACAAAAGTATTGGTACACCATGTATTTCAGCCACAACAAATGCTAAAAATGTCTAATAAGTGTATGTGGGTGAGCGTTTAATGGGTTTGGCAGCAGCACTGATCCGAGTTCTATATTAGTGGCAGTCACATGATTGTGATGTTATCAGACATAACAGCAGAATATCAACCTGATCAGACTGTGTGGTCCCAACAACCCACTGTATCGTTAATATATTACAACCCCAAGTCATTCTAATAATCACAATATACTCTCATAACAATCAGTAATCAGATTCCTAAATCATGTTTCAGACAATTTTACCTTCTCGCATCATTCCTGCTTGGAGACATTTCTGAAAGCGACAGGCCTGACAGGATTTCCTCCGTCTCTTCGTTATCTCACAGTCGTTCGCCACCGGACAGTTGTACTCGATATTTCCTACAAATATAACATACACAAGATCAACATAAACACAATACACACCGCTGGTAATACAGCTGTAATTGTAATGATTTCAGTCCATACTACAATCTAAAACACTTATACTGATACTGATATAGAGTACTATACCGATACTAAGCTCAAACCTCGATACTGATTCCTGATACATCATCACACAAAACAAAACCATCATTCAATGGAATGCAGAATGTCCTCCTAACTTCTCATTACTGCTGCTGATGTGGTCCAAGAGCCACAAAAACAGGTCTGCCATGTAAGTAGGTAGCACTGTCGCCTTACAGCAAGAAGGTCCCGGGGTTGATCCCCAGGTGGGGCAGTCTGGGTCCTTTCTGTGTGGAGTTTGCATGTTCTCCCCGTGGGTTTCCTCCAGGTGCTCCAGTTTCCTCCCACAGTCCAAAGACATGCAGTCAGGTAAATTGGAGATACAAAATTGTCCAAGACTGTGTTCAATATAACCTTGTGAACTAATGAGTAGCTACCGTTCTTGTCATGAACGTAACTAAAGTGTAAAACATGACGTTAAAATCCTAATAAACAAACAAACAAACAAACAGGTCTTCCATGAATTAAATGCTGCTAAATACTGTTTACAGTCAATCAGGCTTGTCATCACTATATGGATGTAAGAGGCTACCATGCAAGAAAGGAGCTGCACTGTAATTAAACAAATGTTCCTGACAGGCGTATAGAAACCCAACATGTATTCATACTGAAGCCTGAGGATCCCAGTTACACCACTGCTGGGAATCTCTTACACCACAGAGGTCAGATTTTCTCGTGTCTGCAGACTGAGCTTTCACACAAAAATCCATAAAAAGCTTGGACAGCGTTTATTGATCTGATAATGTTCCAGTTTTGAAAGTCTGGGGCTAATAAGATTTAATAGAGTATTGATGAGTGAAAACCAGCCATTAATTCTCTCCTACCCACTTAGAGAACTTTAATCAATGAGCTTCATCTAATCCAGGACAGAGAGTCTGGGATTAAAGCCTCTGTGTTCCAGCTGCAACATTCAATCAATATATTGATCATTTCTTCTCCAGCACCATGAACTGACTGACCAATTAGGACATTCTCTCAGGAGCATGTTTACATTTTGTTAATTGGGATTTTCAGGATTTCCCAGTGGCGATTTCTATTGATCACCAGTAGGATAAAAATCAGACACTGAGGGTGAAACCTCTGAAATTCAACATAATGTTTCTTCACACGACAATCAATCACGTTCATTCATTAGGCTCAGCTAATTCTCACATCTAATATTGATCATGTTATTAATTAAGAGCCAATGGTCAGCGTGTCTGGCTTTCCTAGTCCTTCCTCCCCAGCTCTGGCGTTTAGATTACAACAGCATACATCTATAATATTTATCATGAAGCTTCTTTTCAGTTTCAATGAACTAGTTTATCACAGCACCAACACAAAATAAAGGACCATGATTTGTTTGTTCAGAAAAATAAACACAGTTCTTACATTAGTGTAATTAAATTACTTTTTTTTTTACAATAACTGCAACTGTTTACCATCTAAAGTGTTTAAAATTCTATTCAAATCATAAATGAATTCCTTATTTATTTAGTGATCAATAAACGATTCCTTTTTTCATTAATTTCCATCAGTCGCTTTATCAGTAGGTCCAGTATCACCAGGAAACACAGGACACTAGACAGAACTACCCTGGACAGGGTGCCAATCCATCACAGTGGTTCAGTCACCCTATCCCTCAGACACAGCTAATCATAATCGGCCGCTGCGCTAACCGAGTTCCCTATCAAACAACAATTGCTTACTAAAACATACAGAAAATTAAACTATTTCAACTATAAAATATATATTTTTGGACATTTTTTTCATCACATTTTTTTTAACATTGTACACGTTTCAATGAGTAAAATCTTTAGTTTTTACAAAATGTTATTCCATAAAAGTTATTCCATTAAAAAAAATTTAATAATAAAAATAATAATAGGAAAAATATTTGATGAAATAGATGAAGAAAATGAATCAGCATGTATGAAGGACCACAATAATCTCTCCATATTGATCTTCTACTCATGGCAGCACCTCAAGCAGACAGTAGGAGTCACTGTTTCACTGATTCCTTATTCATCATCCCCTTCATTACACATGACTGTTAGGCACCAAGCTCTTCCAGTGTCACCACCAAGACTAAAACCCTAGACGTGGGACTCAGAGCTGATGATTTAGTGATTACTGTTACACACTGACGTGATCTCAGATGATATTTATGATACAAATTTTACGTTTCTAAAATAAAATGAAGAATAAACATAATTACACCAATCATCAGGTTTAGATAACGATCATGAGCTCAAACAGCTGCTTTAGGCTTTCTTTGGGCTCTGTGAAAGTCCTGGGTTCAACCCCTAGGTGAGGCGGACTGGGTCCTTTCTGTGTGGAGTTTGCATGTTCTCCCCGTGTCTGAGTGTGTTTCCTCCCACAGTCCAAAGACGTGCAAGTGAGGTGAATTAAAGATACAAAATTGTCCATGACTGTGTTTTATATTAACATGACGTTAAAATCCTAATAAATACATTTCCTCTTCAGCTCGTCCTCTCTCCTCTATGTGATTATTGAAATCTGTTGTGTGTGTGTGTGTGTGTGTGTGTGTGTTTTGGTCTTTGCTCTGCTCATTACCTTGGATGGTTCTTTTGAAGAAAGCCTTGCAGGCCTCACACGATGCCACACCGTAGTGATACCCAGAAGCGAAGTCTCCACACACCAGACAGAGGCGTTTGGGAGGGTGGCTGAGGGAGGGATGGTACTCTGGACTCAGGATGGAACTGGTTTGAGATGTGATGTGAGGATCTTCATGTTCTTCTGAAGTACTGAAGTGAGCATGCTCGTGAGAACGAGAGAGTACTACACTGTACCCACTGCTGTCTGATGTACTGCTCGGACTAAACGCTGCCAAACTGGATAAGTCCGATTTAATGTTCTGATCTGGTGGAGACGGGGGATCATCAGAGGATGAGGGGTCCATCAAACTGTTCATGAGACAAAAACATACAGAAATAATCAGAAAATGGTTTAATAAAGTTGTAATTAATAAAATAGGTATTCAAAATTATTCTGCTTAAGTATTTATGTTAGTTATAATTGATGAACGATTACTAATTATTAATAAAGTATTTGAACATGTTTTATAGCTGTAATATTCAAAAGCAAACTAGAAAAGCATCAAAAGTTTAGAATGAAACTCATTAATAAATTTTGATGTTGATTGTACGAAAACAACTAATTCCCAAAAAGTTAGTTTTACTCACAAATAAAGTTTAGTATTATATTACTTATAATTATAGTATTATAAAGTTTAGTATTATATTTACTTATTATTATAGTATTATAAAGTTTAGTATTATAGTAAAAGTAAATAGAATAATAGCAAATAAATAAAAATAAATAGAAGTGTAAAAAACATATATTTTGGACATAGTTTACAGAAACTTTTTTTATATATTTATATATATAAATATTCCATAAATAACTGATTGTAATTATTGTATTTTTTAGCTAAATAACGTACCTGTTGTGTTCATGTAGAAATGGAAAGTTTTCACTGAAACAGAAGTCCTGCAGCTCCATGATCCACAAAATCAAAAAATAAAGTGATGCATGAAGAGAAAGAAAAAGAAGAAAAGATAGAAAGTAAAAGAATGAAAGAATGATCAGAAGTTTTGGTGCAGGCAGCAGGACTGAGTGCTGACACTGAAGATTCAGGACTATTTAACCTCAGCACTCAGAGGGAGGAGCTCAGATCCCTAATCCATGTACAGGTGGGTTAAACCACACACACACACACACACACACACACACAAACATACATAAGCACTAAGAACCTAATTAATCGTGGTTAATCGACTGCAAAAATAACTAAGCAAAATTTAAAGTTATGCATGTTTTACTGCAAGAACATGTTTACCAATAAAAAATTAATAAAATTATGATAAAATTATTAAATCTAAATTATTTTTAGAAAACCAGCCAGTGCCTATATAGAGTTGTTAACAGCGACCCATCTTTCAGCCAGTTCTTTTTAATGACAGGTCTGTTCACATTATCTGACAGAGGTGAGGATCTTTCCCTGTTCATAATCCTGCCACTGAAAACAGCTGCTCAGGGAACTACAATCAACCATTTCTAGATGCAACATGTATAACGTCGTTTCGACCCACATCATTAACTATGTTAAAGCGTCTACAGTCCATTGCGATCCATTTAACACCAGTGTTTGTAATGTTCCCACGACGTTTACAGTTCATGGACTTTCCATCCAAACTCCTCTGAAATAAAGTTAGACTGAGTCTGAGCTCATTTAGCCTGTAACGTGTATCCGTGCACGCAGATGCCCGACGAGACAAAGGTGCTCTGACCAAAGATGATATTATAGCATCAATTAATAACTGTAATTTTGTCTAGTGATGATTTCTCACGCTTTTTGAAAACAAAAATTATTATAAAAAATACCCGACATTTCACAATATGTAGCAGCAGCAGCTCGAGTAATTTATAACTCATGACGCAAACTGGAAAAGAGCCGTGTTATCATTATACAGTATAAACACAATGTTACTGTTAAAGCAGCACAAATTACCACAGAGACACATGTATAAAGTGGCACAAACAGCCCAGTAATAAAAAAAATTTTGTTCTCAATTAAAATGTTAAAATTAAAGTTTTTACGCGTTAATCGTGTTAATTAGCACGTTTAACGACAGCCCTAATTAAAAAAAAATAATTTAATTACTCTGGCTGAACATTTGAAGCATGGTGGAGGTAGCATCATGGATTGAAACCCTAGTATGATGTAAGGTAGTAGGAAGGTAGCATCGTGGATCATCAACAGAGCAGCTGAACCATTCGTCTTTAGAACAATATGTGGTACCAGACTGGTTGGTCTAAGTTTGTCAGAACCTGCTGCTGATCTCTTAGGATTTTTACCATGACTGTCTGTAGATTAAGAGTTTGCACAGGATAAAAATGAATTGCTGACAGAGACTCAGTTTAGAAGCAGTAATGCTGATATCAGAATCAGAATCAGCTTTATTCACCAAGTATGTTTACACACACAAGGAATTTGTTTCCGGCTGTTGTTATCTTCCTACAATATACAAACACTACAGTATACAGACAAACCTATATGTAGACAATGTACACATTTAACATGCTAGGCAGAAAAATCGCATAAGATAAATAGTAAAAATTAAATTCTAGTATTATACAGTATGCAGCGTGGCATGCACACAACAGTTCAATTTTAGTTATTAATAAGTTTAATGGCATTTAGAAAAAATCCTCAAAAAGCATTCAAAAATAACTCTCACTGTCCATTTTATCAGCTCCACTTACCATATAGAAGCACTTTGTAGTTCTACAATTACTGACTGTAGTCCATCTGTTTCTCTGCATGCTTTGTTAGCCCCCTTTCATGCTGTTCTTCAATGGTCAGGACCCCCACAGGACCACCACAGAGCAGGTATTATTTAGGTGGTGGATCATTCTCAGCACTGCAGTGACACTGACATGGTGGTGGTGTGTTAGTGTGTGTTGTGCTGGTATGAGTGGATCAGACACAGCAGCGCTGCTGGAGTTTTTAAACACCTCACTGTCACTGCTGGACTGAGAATAGTCCACCAACCAAAAATATCCAGCCAACAGCACCCTGATAGGTCTAGAAGATGACCAACTCAAACAGCAGCAATAGATGAGCGATCGTCTCTGACTTTACATCTACAAGGTGGACCAACTAGGTAGGAGTGTCTAATAGAGTGGACAGTGAGTGGACACGGTATTCAAAAACTCCATCAGCGCTGCTGTGTCTGATCCACTCATACCAGCACAACACACACTAACACACCACCACCATGTCAGTGTCACTGCAGTGCTGAGAATGATCCACCACCTAAATAATACCTGCTCTGTGGTGGTCCTGTGGGGGTCCTGACCATTGAGGAACAGGGTGAAAGCAGGTTAAAAAAGTATTTAAAGAAATAAATGTGGTGTGTGTTACTGTAATGTGCCCAGTGATTCTAAGGAAGCTGCACCCATTAAGACCTTGACCAAGATAAAGCAGTGATAAAAACATGATTAATGAAATGAAAAAGAAAATTCAGCTCTACTAAAATAATTAGTAACTTCTGTAAATTAGATGTTTTTTTAATTGTGTAATTCTTTGTCACTTTTAGTGTGGATTGTGAATCAGAAACAGGAAAATCAGCTTCAGAATCCAATCTCTGTTACTGTTACTTACAAATAAAATTTAAATAAAGGTTTAGAACAAACGTGATGTGAAAAATGTAGAAAATTAAATTGTGAACTATATTGAAAGTTTTATATTTAATTAATCATATTAAATAATTCATTTAAACTCTTTTGCAGAAATGATCATCATCATTAATGTGTCTAAGCAGGCAGGGACAAAAACATTGTATTATTAATAATGCATGTATTATTAAGTTTCTTTGTGCGTTAATTTGTAATCTGATGTTTGTAGGTGCAAATATTATTGTAGAAATTCAGCTCATGGGTTCATAAACTTTGTAGCTGTAGCTGAGCCGACATTGTTTGCGGTGGTGTTGATGTGTGTGTGTGTGTGTGTGTGTGGGCGGGGGGTTTGGGTGGGGGGTGTAGCACCGGAGTGTGTTACTGTGTTGTGTGTAAATGATTGTGTTCTTTTGTTGTAACCTTGATGAATTCCTTATTTTGGATAAACACATTCACAAAACTTGTACAAAATAACAACCACTCCACTCATCAGAGCTGAGATCATGAATATTTATCTGCAGGGGAATGAGGAGTAACCCCAGCACACCTTCCCTCCCTCACACACCAGCCAGAAGCATCACTGAGACTTGAACTAACACATCATCATGATGAAACTTTACACTGCTGAAACATCAGAGCACCTGACAACTAAACCCTGATTATTTTAATGATCGTAAACAAAATAGCTTAATTACATTCATTTTAGAATTAAAAGTTATTTTTAGTGCTTAAAATAAACACAGATGCCATTAAAGGTCCTTGCTCAAGGGCCCAACAGCAGCAACCTGGCAGTGGTGGGACTTGAACCAGCGACCTTCTAATCCAGTACCTTAACCACTAGGCTACAGCTTGCCCCTAACAGGTGCAGCATTGTGTGTGTGTGTTGAGTGTGTATTGTGTGTGTGTGTGTGTGTGTGTGTGTGTGTGAACATGAGGAACTACTGTTGTGTGTAAATAGTAAAATTTTTATTCTCTTCTGTTCTGGAACAAACTGGTCCGATCAGAAACCAACAGCAACATTACAGAACTTCCTCCGTCCCGCTTTCATCCATGTTTATCTTTATAACAACAATGTTTCTGAAACAACAGCAGCGGGGTTAAAAACAGTAACACACACTGATAGAACACTTACACTTTATTAGCATCCCGCATTTAATTAGCATCCCAGCTAACTTCCTCTGAACCCGGCAGCCTCTGTCGCATCCGGTTTTATTCTCTGATACAGATGTGTAACCACAAGAGCAATTGCAGTTCTGATCATCATTCGGCTCAGGATCAAGGCTTCTGATTACTACAGAACATGCGCTAAACAACCACGTCAAATACTATCAAATAATAACAATAATATTATTACAAAATTACTGTAAAACTACTACAATAGGGGCAGTTGTAGCCTAGTGGTTAAGGTACTGGACTCGTAATGGAAAGGTCGCTGTTGGGACCTTGAGCAAGGCCCTTAACCCTCAATTACTTAGACAATATAGGTGGTGGATCATTCTCAGCACTGCAGTGACACTGACATGGTGGTGGTGTGTTAGTGTGTGTTGTGCTGGTATGAGTGGATCAGACACAGCAGCGCTGCTGGAGTTTTTAAACACCTCACTGTCACTGCTGGACTGAGAATAGTCCATCAACCAAAAAAAATATCCAGCCAACAGCGCCTCGTGGGCAGCGTCCTGTGACCACTGATGAAGGTCTAGAAGATAAACAACTCAAACAGCAGCAATAGATGAGCAATCGTCTCTGACTTTACATCTACAAGGTGGACCGACTAGGTAGGAGTGTCTAATAGAGTGGACAGTGAGTGGACAAGGTATTTAAAAACTCCAGCAGTGCTGCTGTGTCTGATCCACTCATACCAGCACAACACACACTAACACACCAGCACCATGTCATTGTCACTGCAGTGCTGAGAATGATTCACCACCTAAATAATACCTGCTCTGTGGTGGTCCTGTGGGGGTCCTGACCATTGAAGAACAGGGTGAAAGCAGGCCAAAAAAGTATGTAGAGAAACAGATGGACTACAGTCAGTAATTGTAGAACTACAAAGTGCTTCTATATGGTAAGTGGAGCTGATAACATGGACAGTGAGTGTAGAAACAAGGAGGTGGTTTTAATGTTATGGCTGATCGGTCACTCTGGATAAAGGTGTCTGCTAAATACAAAAAATTTAAATGTAAAGACTGATGATAACTCGAGGTTTTGATGATGAGACAGAAGAACTTACCTTTTCTAAAAGGTTTTAAATATAAAAATGTATTAAAAAATAACAGATGTTGATTGGTTGCTGCTCTTTTAATAAATATGATCCTGTTCTAATCATATTTGTCTTTAGTTTTTTGGGGGGGATTCTTTGGGTTTATATGCATATAATATAAATATAGATGAATGCTATAGAACTCAAGACCTGCGGGACAAATCCGACCCACCACGTCATTTTATGTGGCCCGTGAGAGCTTAGAAGACGTATGATTGTCTTAAAATACACTGTAAAATCATACATAAACTGCATCTCCCACAATGCATGCTGATTTTGTGACCCGCATCCCGGTTTCCACACCAGTGTTTAACTGAGGCAGTTTTCCAACAAGTGATGTTGAGAAATATTTACAAATAATTCCAAAATGTACAAGAAGAGAAAATTGAAGCAGAAGGAGGAAATTTTATGAAAGATGGGAAAGTGAAAACAAGTTTGTGCTTCAGGAAGAGAAACCGGTCCGTCTCTTGTGTTATGAGGCCGTGTCTGTGGTAAAGGAGGACAATATAAATGTAAATATACTTTATAAATATACAGAATACATTTGGCACTTTGACACCAAACACAGAATTTAGCCTCCAAGAAAAACAACAAATTGTCCAAGACTTAAAAGTCATAGAGCAATCACAGCAGGATACATTACAATCGGCCCTTTGAGGGCCACCATAATGCAGATGTTTGACACCCCTGGTATAGAACATTGATGTATGGAGTGTTTTGATAAACACAGTACAGTCATAAACAGTAAAATCTTGGTATTTATTGAGTATTTTTGGATTTTTTGCTGATGTCGGTGCAGCAGAACAGATTAAACACGAGCGAGTTTATCCAGCTCGTCGCTCACTCAGCAAATCTGATGCTGTTTCACCACCGAGCTAATCTAATCTCATCACCAACATGAACACACTGACACACTAACACACAACAAAGCTCTTCTACTGCCCTCCTACAATCAACTCAAATTCATCACTCAAATTTTATTTGGGCAACAAGAAGGTTCTGGGTTTAATTCCCAGTCTGGGTCCTTTCTGTATAGAGTTCACATGTTCTCCCCGTGTTTGTGTGGGTTTCCTCCAGGAGCTCCGGTTTCCTCCCACAGTCCAAAGACGTGCAAGTGAGGTGAATTAGGGATACAAAATTGTCCATGACTGTGTTTGATATTAAACTTGAACTGATGAACCTTGTGTAACCAGTAACTACCTGTCATGTCATGAATGTAATTAAAGTGTGTAAAACATGACGTTAAAATCCTGAGAAAAAAAAATCTCATTTATTACATCATAACTATAAAGAAATTTTACATCGTTCTAAACTTTCTATACTCTGATGTGAATCTTTCACGTCACTCTGGAGGAATTTCAGCTTCACTCTTCTTCATCAGAGCTGCTTTAAATCAGACCCACCGCAGCTTATCAGACGAGCTGCGACTTTCAGGGTCTCACCAGCTCACAGCATCTTTACTGGCTTTCAGATGCAACAAAACATCACACTACCACCACCGTGTTTCACTGTTCCTACTCTGAAATTCTTGTTGCTCTAATAAATCGTCTGTTCTGACCATTATTCCAGAACATTATTCTAGATTTGTATGGAACACTGATGTATGGAACAGTAATGTATGGAGCATTATACAGTCTAGAGAGTGTTTTAATTAAAAAGCCTGTGTGACTGTAAACACAGTACAGTCATAAGGAATTGATGTTTCGCAGTGGTTTTCTTCTTGCTACATTCACATTAATTCCAACTTTATGAGAAATAATAAGACGGTAGAGACCTTTCCTGTGGGAGGTTTTTTTGTGATCTGTCAGAACATTAAAGTCATTAACAAAAGTGCTGCAAAACACAAAACCTCTGTATAATTTCTCCATCAGAAGTCTTGAGTGCCACTGTACATGATTTACCTCCACTTTTACTGTTACATTTACGGCATTTAGCAGACGCTTTTATTGAAAGCTACTTACAGTACTGTGACAGTATATTGTCCAAGCAATTAAGGGTTAAGGGCCTTGCTCAAGGGCCCAACAGTGACAACCTGGCAGTAGTGTGGCTTGAACCAGCAACCTTTCAATTACTAGTCCAGTACCTTAACCACTAGGCTACAACTGCCCCTTTTATTTATTTGTGTGATTTTATTCATTTTGTATCTTGAGCAGCCGTAACTGATTCTGCATAAATTAGGGTGTCAGTTGCGAATTATATGTACACTGATCAGGCATAACTTTATGACCACCTTCCTAATATTGTGTTGGTCCCCCTTTTTCTGCCAAACCAGCCCTGACCCGTCGAGGCATGGAGTCTGACACCATTCTATCAGAACCAGCATTTACTTCTTCAGCAATTTGAGCTACAGTAGCTCGTCTGTTGGACTGGCCAGCCTTCGCTCTTCAAGTGCATCAATGAGCCTTGGCCGCCCATGACCCTGTCGTCGGTTTACCACTGTTCCTTTCTTGGACCACTTTTGATAGATACTGACCACTGCAGACCAGGAACACCCCACAAGAGCTGCAGTCGTCTAGCCATCACAATTTGGCCCTTATCAAACTCACTCAAATCCTCATGCACACATCAACTTTGAGGATAAAATGTTCACTTGCTGCCTAATATATCCCACCCACTAACAGGTGCCGTGATGAAGAGATAACCAGTGTTATTCACATCACCTGTCAGTGCTCATAATGTTATGCCTGGTTGGTGTAAATTAGAGCTGAATGGACCTTAATCGATTTATCAGCTGTGATCAGATCAGCACTTGTTTTTGACCACAGAGTCGTTTGTTTGTCATTTTGTTGACTTTCAAAACCACCGTAGAACGTATGCATCTTTAATGAATTAGAACAAAAAGAATAAATTATACGCTTTTATCCAAAGCGACTTACAGTACATATTGTCTAAGCAAGTCAAGATTAAGGGCTTTGATCAAGGGCCCAACAGTGGCAACCTGTTAGTGGTGGGGCTTGAACCAGCGACCTTTTGATTAGTCCAGAACCTTAACCACTAGGCTACAACTGTCCTGTGACAGGCAGACATTATGAAACATTTAATATATATATATATATATATATACACACACAGAAACCTCGATTTATTTACGCAATCAAAAAACAATGATAAGCATTTTGATGTTCCTTTAGCCTCCAGCGCTCATTCTTGTCAAACATGAGACTCAGAATCTTAACACAGTGAACACAGTTACCTGAACATGCTACCTGAGTCCACGTGTGTCTATAACAGGCTTAGAAATTTTTATATTTCTATTAAACAGTAAATAGAAAAATGTCCTTTTGAAAGAATCAAAAATACCCAAATGCACCTGTTTGCGGAGTGGTTTCTTCAAGGTTTACGTGTATCTTTTCACACAGGAAAGTAAATCTACGTCAGATGAGGTACAACAGTGTATTATTTACAGTGAATAACAACAGTGTACAGTGAATGGTGGCTTTGCGATAAAAGGTTCTGGATGGTTGATCAGAAGGTTTCCGGTTTAAGCCCCACCACCACCACCAGTCTGTCACTTTTGGAGGCCTTGAGCCAGGTAGCACTGAGTAAAAGTTCCTTCTCATGTAGAAATGAACTTCATTAAAATGCAGCTGAAAGGAACCAGACGAATGTGAATGTAGGGCGCTGACCTGCAGGAGTGTAACGCTGACCCCGTTCTAAATGTGTTAGCAAACAGATTCACTCTCAGGTGAGAGGATTAAAGTCTGATACTCACGGTCTCACTCGTCTCAGGATTTAATCCGCAAGAAAGACTTTCTCAGCAAAACACTGAACCAGTTTAGAATCACACAGACCGGCCGTGAGTTTACAGCAGGAATGAACTCGGACACAAACGTTCAGCTGTTACACAAAACAAACTCTGATATTAAAAAGCTTTACAGGCTTTAATTCAAACCTTTAACATCTTTAAAATGCTATCTGTCTGTTTTGTTTTAATTAATTAATTAATTTTTTTCTATTTATTTATGCATTTTCTCCCAATTTAGTGTAGTCAATTTGTCTTCCGCTGCTAGGGATCCTTGATTACAGTCGAGGAGGGTATATTGCTGCTCATACCTCCTCCAAATGTGCGAAGCCCTTAGCGAAACCCTTTTTACCTATGCATTCTGCACAGGCGCCTCTCTATCTGCCAATCAGGGTTCTTACACAGCGTTTGAGGACCCCACCCACATAGTCCGGGTATCCCGCCCTAGCAAAAACGTGTCTGCTGAAGGCACTGCCAATTATGCCCACTAGATGGCGCCCAGCCGACTGGCCGAGTTTCGAATCGAAGAGTTCAGAATCTTGGTGCTGGTGTGCTAGCGGAATATCTATTTAAATTTTTTAAACAAATTTGTAATAAAGCCAATAACGAGACATAAGCATCATTTAAAAAATGATTGTTTTTCTGTAGCGAGGAACCAAAAGGGTGTATTCTGGGCCTATTTTTGTTTTGCATAGTCACTGTCCTCACAGACTACTGACACACACACCTTAACTTCACCTTATTACATGGGTAGCACTGTCGCCTCACAGCAAGAAGGTCCTGGGTTCGATCCCCAGGTGGGGCGGTCTGGGTGCTTTATGTGTGGAGTTTGCATGTTCTCCCCGTGTCTGTGTGGATTTCCTCCAGGAGCTTCAGTTTCCTCCCACAGTCCACAGACATGCAAGTGAGGTGAATTGGAGATACTAAATTGTCCATGACTGTGTTTGATATTAAAATTTAATCTGAAGAATCTTGTGTAATGAGTAACTACCATTTCTGTCATGAATGTAACCAAAGTGTAAAACATGACGTTAAAATCCTAATAAATAATCACCTTAATACAAGCACTAAGCTGAAAGTTTTTATAATTTTAAACATATTAGAATCTGTATAACCCGTCCACATTTATTCTCAATAAAAACTTTTAATAATTAAACCAAATGAGAAGCTCAAATCACAGATGAAAAATATTCATCGTAACTTTATTTCCCTCTTTGAGTCTGCTGTACTGTTGAATTATTGTTCAACTGTAACTACAGATGGGCGGCACGGTGGCTCGGTGGGTAGCACTGTGAACTCACAGCAAGAAGGTGCTGGGTTTGATCCCCAGGTGGGGATGTCCGGGTACTTTCTGTGTGAAGTTTGTATGTTCTCCCTGTGTCTGTGTGGGTTTCCTCTGGGAGCTCCGGTTTCCTCCCACAGTCCAAAAACATGCAGTCAGGTTAATTGGAGACACTGAATTGCCCTATTGGTGTATGTCTGTGTGTTTGACTGGCGCCCCATTCAGGGTGTTACTGTGTGCCTTGTGCCCATTGAAAAGCTGGGATGGGCTCCAGCACCCCCCCCCTTCCCGCGACCCTAAGAAAGTGAGTGAGTGTAACTACAGACCATTAGAAAAAGCTGTTTTATTTATTACTGCTCATAAAACTCAGTCTGACATTTTTATTACTGCGTTTTTACACACTTTATTTACTCTGTAAAATATTTGCTTGAATTGTTTAAGTGATTGTTGTTTTCTATATAAAGCTCTCTGTGTTTATTGTCCAGTGTATAAAACTGTCTTAGTTCCCCACTTTAATAAATGATCTATAAGTATTTGGACAGCTGATTGTATATTATAATGATTTAGCTACATTCTGACAGTTCAGGTTTAGTGTTTCTGTTTGACACATTGAACTACATGTGTTTCTGTTAAATGCCCTTCAGTAACGACCATCAAAGCAACCAAAAACACAAAACACGACCTCATGTTCAAACCACAAACACACAGGGTGTCGGATTAGATCTCACTCACTCACTAAAACTCTACAGATCACCACTAAATATTTCAGCACTGGTTTAAGCATTAATTTCATCAATTTATAATCCCAGCCTTGTGCTCAAATAAACAAAGTCCACATTTATTGGACTGGAGAGTGGATAGTGAAGGATTATCAACGAATAAATACAAAAAATGAGTAACATAATAACAAGACATTTAACATTTACTCACTCGTTTAAATTCAGTATTTCACTGCGGTAAAGTTAGTTTTCTATTCGACATTCGTTTAACATTCGCCATTCCGATCTATATAAATGGTTCAAAAAACACCTAACACCTATTTATTTTACGATTTCTTGCACAGATTTAAGTATACTACATACTACAAAAATTATTTTATAGTAATTTTGAGGTTAAATGTATTTATTTAAAGAAATATTAAAATGAAACCGCTGATTAAGCGCCAGGTTCAGCTAAAGCGTTAGGGAGCGTCATGAAACTAACAGAGAAACGTTGGAAACATTTACTCTGCACTTATTACAGAGAAATAAATCCATTAAAGTCTTGTAATGTATTAATGGATTCATGTCAATCTATTTTTTATGAACACAAAATAATGTATCTCACAACCTACAAACCTTGTTTTATAGATGATACCTATATTTTTATTTTGTTTTAATTTATAATTAAGATCAATAAATCCATGATATTTTGATATTGGAGACAAATAAATCTATTAAACTCTGATATCATTTAATATAAAAAACCCAAACTAATTTTAATATACACATACTAATGTCCCTCACATCCTACAAAAGTTGTTTTTTAAATTATACTTTTTTTTTAATTTTATTTTAATTTATACTTAAGATCAATGAATACGTAATGTGTGTATAAGAGAGAAATCTATTAAACTCTTACATGATTTAATATAATAAACCCAAACTATTTTTAAAACACACATATTAATGTCCCTCACATCCTACAAACCTTCTTTTTTAAATAATACTTTTATTTTTAATTTA
The DNA here is from genome assembly GCF_030014385.1 of Trichomycterus rosablanca. Classification (NCBI taxonomy): domain Eukaryota; kingdom Metazoa; phylum Chordata; class Actinopteri; order Siluriformes; family Trichomycteridae; genus Trichomycterus; species Trichomycterus rosablanca. The sequence continues at coordinate 5,926,090 of NC_085998.1, forward strand.
TTTTAATTTATAGTTTATATCAATGCATACGTAATAAGTGTGTATAACAGATAAATCTATTAAACTCTTACATGATTTAATATAATAAACCCAAACTATTTTTAACATACACATATTAATGTCCCTCACATCCTACAAAAGTTGTTTTATAGATACTACTTTTATTTTTAATTTATTTTAATTTATACTTAGGATCAATGAATCCATAATACTTTTATATTGGAACTAAAGAAATCTATTAAACTCTTACATGATTTAATATACTAAACCCAAACTATTTTTAATATACACATATTAATGTCCCTCACAACCTACAAAAGTTGTTTTTTAAATAATACTTTTATTTGTAGTTTATTTTAATTTATAGTTAAGATCAATGAATACGTAATAAGTGTGTATAAGAGATAAATCTATTAAACTCTTACCTGATTTAATATACTAAATCCAAACTATTTTTAACATACACATATTAATGTCCCTCACATCCTACAAAAGTTGTTTTATAGATACTACTTTTATTTTTAATTTATTTTAATTTATACTTAGGATCAATGAATCCATAATACTTTTATATTGGAACTAAAGAAATCTATTAAACTCTTACATGATTTAATATACTAAACCCAAACTATTTTTAATATACACATATTAATGTCCCTCACATCCTACAAACCTTCTTTTTTAAATAATAATTTCATTTTTAGTTTATTTTAATTTATACTTAAGATCAATGAATACGTAATACTTTTATATTGGAACTAAATAAATCTATTAAACTCTTACATGATTTAATATAATAAACCCAAACTATTTTTAACATACACATATTAATGTCCCTCACATCCTACAAACCCTGTTTTATAGAAAATGCTTTTTTTTTAATTTATTTTTTATAGATAAAATTGTTATATACATAATACTTTTATACTGGAACTAAATAAATCTATTAAACTCTGATATGATGTAATATAATAAACACAATCTACTTTATTATAGTAGATTATTTCAGAGTTTAATAGATTTGTCTCTGATATACAATTATTATGTATTTACAGATATTAACTTTAATTTAAAATAAATTGAAAATAAAAGCAGTAATTACAAAACAAGGTTTGTAGGATATAAGGGACATTAATATGTGTTTTTAAAAAATAGTTTTATTTTATTATATTAAATCAAATCTGAGTTTAATAGATTTATCTATGATACACACTTATTATGGTTTTTTTATTATGGATTTGAACCATAAAAAAAAAAAATTCTAAATAAAAGAAGTATCTACAAAACAACTGTTGGATGTTATGGACATCAATATGTGTATATAAAAAATAATGTGGGTTAATTATATTTAATTATATCAGAACTTAATAGATTTATCTCTTGTACACACTTATTTTGGATTTAATGATCTTAACTATAAATTAAAATAAAAAAAATTAAAGCAGTATCTATAAAACAATGTTTGTAGGATGTGAGGGACACTAATATGTGTATATAAAAATAGTTTGGTTTTATTATATTAAATCTTATCAGAGTTTAATAAATGTATTTAGTTCCAATATAAAGGTATTATGAATGTACTGATTTTAACTATAAATTAAAATAAAATAAAAATAAAAGCAGTAATTATAAAACAAGGTTTGTAGGTTGTGAGGAACATTAATATGTTTATATTAAAAATAGTTTGACTTCATTATATTAAATTATATTAGAGTTTAATAGATTTATTTGTGTCCAATGTAAAAGTGTTGAGGATTCAGTGGTCTAAAGTATAAATTAAAATAATAAAAAAATAAAAGCAGTATCTATAAACCAATGTTTTTAGAATGTGAGGGACATTAATATGTGTTTATCAAAAAAAGCTTGACTTTATTATATTAAATCATTTTAGAGTTTAATAGATTTATCTCTGATATACACATATTATGGATCCATTAATCTTAACTATAAATTAAAATAAACTAAAAATGAAATTATTATTTAAAAAAGAAGGTTTGTAGGATGTGAGGGACATTAATATGTGTATGTTAAAAATAGTTTGGGTTTAGTATATTAAATCAGGTAAGAGTTTAATAGATTTATCTCTTATACACACTTATTACGTATTAATTGATCTTAACTATAAATTAAAATAAACTACAAATAAAAGTGTTATTTAAAAAACAACTTTTGTAGGTTGTGAGGGACATTAATATGTGTATATTAAAAATAGTTTGGGTTTAGTATATTAAATCATGTAAGTGTTTAATAGATTTCTTTAGTTCCAATATAAAAGTATTATGGATTCATTGATCCTAAGTATAAATTAAAATAAATTAAAAATAAAAGTAGTATCTATAAAACAACTTTTGTAGGATGTGAGGGACATTAGTATGTGTATAATAAAAATAGTTTGGGTTTATTATATTAAATGATTTCAGAGTTTAATAGATTTCTTTAGTTCCAATATAAAAGTATTATGGATTCATTGAACCTAAGTGTAAATTAAAATAAATTAAAATAAAAGTAGTATCTATAAAACAACTTTTGTAGGTTGTGAGGGACATTAATATGTGTATTTTAAAAATAGTTTGGGTTTATTATATTAAATCATGTAAGAGTTTAATAGATTTCTCTCTTATACACACATTACGTATTCATTCACAATAAAATTAAAAAAAAAGTATAATTTAAAAAACAACTTTTGTAGGATGTGAGGGACATTAGTATGTGTATATTAAAATTAGTTTGGGTTTTTTATATTAAATGATATCAGAGTTTAATAGATTTATTTGTCTCCAATATCAAAATATCATGGATTTATTGATCTTAATTATAAATTAAAACAAAATAAAAATAAAGGTATCATCTATAAAACAAGGTTTGTAGGTTGTGAGATACATTATTTTGTGTTCATAAAAAATAGATTGACATGAATCCATTAATACATTACAAGACTTTAATGGATTTATTTCTCTGTAATAAGTGCAGAGTAAATGTTTCCAACGTTTCTCTGTTAGTTTCATGACGCTCCCTAACGCTTTAGCTGAACCTGGCGCTTAATCAGCGGTTTCATTTTAATATTTCTTTAAATAAATACATTTAACCTCAAAATTACTATAAAATAATTTTTGTAGTATGTAGTATACTTAAATCTGTGTAAGAAATCGTAAAATAAATAGGTGTTAGGTGTTTTTTGAACCATTTATATAGATCGGAATGGCGAATGTTAAACGAATGTCGAATATAAAACTAACTTTATCTTACATTTTTCTCAGCCCTCATTAAATCTTCCATTAAGATTCAAATACAGGTTATCTGTAAGAATATAGGGGCTCACAAAGGTATTTCTGTGTATGTGATTAAATACAGGAATCGGAACAGGTTAAAGTTCTGCTCTGATTAAAGTCAGTACAGATGAATGCAGTTTCCCTTTGATTTCTGCCAACACAGACATTTCCCCAAAAAGCACGACTAGCTAAAAAGCATCAGTGATTTACAGTTTATTCCTTCATTTATTCATTTTTATTCAAGCACTTCTTTTTATTAGTTTCTTGCCTTTTTATTCTTTTTTATTTATTGCATTTCTGTCCAGTAAAGCACTTTTTAACAGCTGCTAGTGTTATATAAATAATATAAATTTATACTATTGTAAATAACACAAACCATGTGCAGTGCCATGTAATTATGTATCTGTTTGCTATAATGGTTCAGCTTAATTTATGGATCCAACCAACATTTTTAGTTTTTTAGCCCTCATGTTTCTCATGTTTCTCATGTTTATCTTGTAATATTGAAAGGTAAAATTTTTGAAAAAGGGGGTGTGTTCGAAAACCTAGTGAGCTGCCTCGCTGTCTAACTGTCTACATATGCAGCTTCCTAAGTAGAGAGGATTCTAATAAGTCATCAACTCATAAGTCAGGTTATTCAAACGCGCTACTTGGACAGCAATTTCATCAGTTTTCGCTAACAGAGTTAGCCTTATGCCATTCGAACCAATGGGATGAGGTGGCCCAGTGCGCTAGCATGTCAACTAACATCTCCCTCCGTGTACCGAAAACGGTTAAATTAGCTGACAAGCCCGAATTTGCAAATAAATGACACTTATGCACGATTATAGAAATTAAATTACGTTTGAAAATAACATGTTTTTTTTTATTTTACTGTAAGAAAAGTTATGCTGCACTGAATGCTGGGATATCCTTGATCTCTAAGGACACTTTGCATGCACACTCATTCCTGAGTCAAAATAACATTGAAATTTTAAGATGCCTAACTAGTGAGGATATTAAGGCATCTAGGATTTCGAACAGCCTCCTTCTCGGGAGCGTGCTTAGGATGACATAAAATGTGTCTATGTAGAGAGATCACTAGGTTTTCGAACACACCCAGGGTGAATCACCTTGGTAATACTGCAGTCTAAGCGACTTTAAATCAGGTGGGAACTTTTTTTATTCCAGGGTTTTTTTTGTAATTAACCTTTTAAACCAAAGTAAAATGTTCTAATTAAATACAAAAGGTTTTTGATTGGATTTTAGATAACTAGCATAACTAATATAACTGTAAGTAATATAACTCATTATATTTTAATAGATTAATTATAACTAACAGAACTAAATGATGTAGTAAAGAGCACAAAGCTTGGACCCCGGAGAAATGGAGAATTAAAGAAAACAGTAAAGCAGTTCTAGATAAAAACCTTTTAATTTTTAAGTGTTTAAATACTACGTGTCTGTGCTGTTCATGTATGTAAAAATTGTAAACAGATGTTAAAGAAACCCCAAAATTTTGAGGCTTGGGACTGATGTGTCGTTTTTGATGGTTCACACACAAGAAGTTCAGAACTAGAAAATGTGCACATATATTTTCAGTATCAGACTTATAAACACTAAACGACACAGGTTATATTTTAAACAATCACATCTTTAAACAATAGCCAAAGAATTATAATATAAGAGGAAATCAGACAGAGATACAGTGCACCGTAATGAAATCAGCAACATCACAAACACTAACATCAAAACTGGCATTTGAACTTAGGGGTGGACAAAACGATGCCGGACTGGACAAGGAAATTGTGTTTCCTCACACACAAACATGAAAGATTTGTGTGCTAATCGACCAGCACCATGGGGTCAGGAAGTAAACTCCACATTTTGATGTTTTTGTGTTGTGATGAGAAAACAGCTCCATAGGGTGCATTCACATGAGAAGGATTTTGCGCTTCGCTCACTGCGGTAAAATGTCATCAAAGTGCGAATATGAGACGAATCTGCATAACCGTCAGATCCAGTCTGAAAGCTCCAGAAGTATCTGTGTTTATCTGGATTTTTCTCACTGTTTCACTTTTAAACTTGTGTTACAGCTCGAGGTTCTGAGAAATTGTGAGAATCAGCTTTTCTGAGAGACGCTTAACGTGGTTTAATGTAGTGATGGGCCGATCCGATCCCGATACACAACTGCCGATACTGATACAGATACGTTAATATTATGATGATTGTTATTGTGTTAAGGGTTACATTATGAGGCTGGGGTGGCACGGTGGCTAAGTGGGTAGCACTATCGCCTCAGAGCAAGAAGGTCCTGGGTTTGACCCCCAGGTGGGGCGGTCCGGGTCCTTTCTGTGTGGAGTTTGCATGTTCTCCCCGTGTCCCGCGTGGGTTTTCTCCGGGTGCTCCGGTTTCCTCCCACAGTCCAAAGACGTGCAAGTGAGGTGAATTGGAGACACTAAGTTGTCCAGGACTGTGTTTGATGTAAACTTGTGAACTGATGAATCTTGTGTAATGAGTAACTACCGTTCCTGTCATGAATGTAACCAAAAGTGTAAAAATGACATTAAAATCCTAATAAACAAAGAAACAAACATTGTGAGGCTGAAACCACACAGAACATCACATTAACAGAGCAAAAAAAACACCCATTATCTTTTGCATTTTTTTCCCTCTGTTAAGTTTTTAAGTTTCTGCAGGTGCTTGATTAGTCGTGTTACACGACGAAACCTTACTTCCACCCCTTGACACACTAGCTTTGCACACATTGCAAGTTGCTATTTTGCTTTTCTGCGTTTCCAGACTAAAATATTTCCATACAAAGGACATGTTAGTAAAATAAGCAGCTAATGTTATTTTTTTCCCGTTACTGACTGTAGTTGTCACGGGTTCATGGTAAGATGTATAATGGAACTTGGATCGGTGACGTGCCTCATGTTACATTATGTTAAGTTACAGCAAGTTTATGGTCCAGCACAAGATGCGGACTGGAATTTGGATCGGAAAGTAGATCGACCCATCCGTCAGATATCCGATCTGTATATATAATGTACTAAAAGAACGATACAGGAGCACTAAACTTCTCTTCATTATCACTGCTCATGAGTTCTCTCCACTAATGAAATCCCTCGCTCGCTGTTTTAGTACAATAAGTCACGATAAGTTTTGTTCATACAGCCTGAGTCGCTTTTACCGCGTCAAATCAAACAGTTCGTCTCATTAGAGGAGCTTTGAAAATGTCAGCGGCAACCTGGGTCAAAGTTCAATCAGGTGAACACAAAAATTGCAAGCCCAATGTGGCAAAAGTGTGCGGTGTGCGCCGCTCAGAGGAACACAGCGACAAGCTAAATGGCCCCGCCACACTCCAAATGAAACAACGGCACAACAGTGCTTCTCATGTGAACGCGCCGAATTCCTGCATGGTTCTGCAGTGCAAAAAAACAATAACCTACACAAACCAAACAGTTCCAAACTTCATCATAATCAATGCACTCCTTCTCCCAGGTGAACACTATGGCGACACTGTTGAGGTGTGTATCTGTGGTGTACAGTTCCTGATGGAGTTATAAAAGGAGGGTGTGAGTGTCAGATGGAACCTCTAGCACTCCCACTGAGCTTTTCCTCCACACCACCAATAATTAAACGCCCACAATTTAAAGGTTTTGATTCTTATCTTACTTTGCCTACTTTGGCTGACCTAATTAGCAGCCCAGAGAGTCACTTTTCCTGTGGGCCGTTAGGTCAGGGACAAAATCTGCTCGTCTCAGACGCCTGGGCTGTTGATTTGTCCACCCCTGAAATCCACATTCACATAAATGCCAAACCCTTTGTGGGTATGTGTAAATAAAACAACTTTAGATAGTCTGTATGTTTCTGCAAATACGTGTTTCTGTATAAAAATAGTTACAAACATTAAAAAAAAAACAATTTAAAGCCACAATAGATTTAAACTAACGTGTCTATAAAATCCAACATAGAAAATAGGATCTGAATTGTGTATGTGTGTGTGTGTATTACAGTGTGTGTGTATGTGTGTATTACGCTGGTATGCAGTAGTTGCTTCTGCGTGACATGACGAATCCTCTGAGACACACACACCTGTACGAACCGTCTGTATTCACACACCTTGCATTGATACACTCTCGATAACCCAGATCCTCACACTCATCGATATCTGCACAAAACACACACACACACACACACACACACACACAAGTTCTCAGCATCTTTAATGTTACCAATACCAGCAGATATAAATATTAGTTTTTTGAATTAATTATCTGCTCCTAATATAACTATTGTTCATCTACAAATCAGATTAATCAAACTAATCTGACAGTTTTACTCATCTCCACTGCTTTAGCACTTTACTTTCTACTTTATTCTGTGATCGATTATTAAAGTTTTTCCCTATTTTATTTATTTTCTCCCATTTTCTCCCAATTTAGCATGTAGTCAATTTGTCTGCTGCTTGGGGATCCTTGACTGCAGTCGAGGTGGGTATATTGCTGCTCACGCCTCCTTTGACCTGCGCACAACCCTTAGCTGAACCCTTTTCCACTCATGCATTCTGCACAGGTGCCTCTCTAGCTGCCAATCAGGGTCCTTAGGCAGCGTTTGAAAACCCCACCCACAAAGTCCGGTCATCCCGCCCTAGCAGAAACGTGTCTGCTGCAGGCACTGCCAATTATGCCCGCTAGATGGCACCCAGCAGATCAGTGCCAACACCGAGTTTTGATCCGAAGAGTTCAGAATCTCGGTGCTGGTGTGCTAGTGGAACATCCACTGCCACCTGGGCGCCTGTGTTTTGATGCATAGCTCGTGTTGCCTGGGTCGCGGTACAAATCATGGACAAAATGTGGGTCGCTTGAAAAAAGGTTAAAAAACCCTGTACTAGCCAACCAGGGCTGAGATGTGAGTTCAAATCTTGGCTGTGCATGTATGGGAGGAACAGGTCAACAATTGTATGCTGTGATGGCTGAGGCGGCTGCACTAGGAAACTGGACAGCTTTGTGTGTTTCTCTGAATTAGATGCAGCTCTCTCCGGGACTTCACTGCTTGTAAGTAAGAAGATGCAACCAGTGAGTACGAGAGGGGTCGTGATGGTCTCAGCTCACCTCAGCCAGCACGGTTGATGTGTTAGCTGCATGATTCCAACAAAGGGAATTGGAGACTAAATTGGGCGTAAATAGTTTGCTGGTTTCCCTTTAAAAACCTACCGGCAGTCTAAAGAAAAATAAATGAGTTAAAATAGAAGTCAGTGTGTTACCTCTACAGCTCATGGTGGTGACCTCCAGCTGGTACCCATCATAACAGTCACAGGTGTACCCCTCACCCACCCGAACACAGCGGCCGTTCTCACAGCCCTGTAATATACCGCACTCGCCCTCCGCTAGCCCGGCATACGAGTCATAACGACCTGGAAAACACAACATAACCAAACACCTCAATTTTACATACATTTACAGACCATTTTATGAGCCATGTAGACTTCTGAGTGTATGATTACTGACTGTATGTACAATGACTGTCTGTTGTTCTGTACACTTTCTGTACCCCCCTTCCCCTTTGGACCACCACTGACCAGATGATGTTGGGGTGGTGGATCATTCTCAGCATTGCAGTAATGCTAACACGATAATGTAGTGTGTGAGTGCATTAGGTACAGCAGTGTTGTGGGGTCACACCACACTGGTGGCTTTATATTTTTGGCTGAAGCGCTACTTCGCTACACTCACTGTCCATTTTATCAGCTCCACTTACCATATAGAAACACTTTGTAGTTCTACAATTACTGACTGTAGTACATCTGTTTCTCTACATATCTTTTTAACCTGCTTTCACCCTGTTCTTCAATGGTCAGGACCCCCACAGGACCACCACAGAGCAGGTATTATTTGGGTGGTGGATCATTCTCAGCACTGCAGTGACACTGACATGGTGGTGGTGTGTTAGTGTGTGTTGTGCTGGTATGAGTGGATAAGACACAGCAGCGCTGCTGAAGTTTTTTAATTAAATTGTCTACTCACTGTCCACTCTATTAGACACTCCTACCTAGTTGGTCCACCTTGTAGATGTAAAGTCAGAGACGATCGCTCATCTATTGCTGCTGTTTGAGTCGGTCATCTTCTAGACCTTCATCAGTGGTCACAGGACGCTGCCCACGGGCGCTGATGGCTGGTTGTTTTTGGTTGGTGGACAGTGAGGTGTTTAAAAACTCCATCAGCACTGCTGTGTCTTATCCACTCATACCAGCACAACACACACTAACACACCACCACCATGTCAGTGTCACTGCAGTGCTGAGAATGATCCACCACCTAAATAATACCTGCTCTGTGGTGGTTCTGTGGTGGTCCTGACCATTGAAGAACAGCATGAAAGGGGGCTAACAAAGCATACAGAGAAACAGATGGACTACAGTCAGTAATTGTAGAACTACAAAGTGCTTCTATATGGTAAGTGGAGCTGATAAAATGGACAGTGAGTGTAGAAACAAGGAGGTGGTTTTAATGTTATGGCTGATCGGTGTATAAGTCATTATAATTGCTAGCTGTGTGTATGTACCATCATAAACTCTGCGTGGTCTTTCACTTCCTGCTCTTCTGTCAGTATAGGGTGGGAAAGGGGCAGAAACTCTCCATGGTCCCTCCTCTTCTTCATCACCTGTAGTGATGGAGGCGGGGTTAAAGCGTGACGTATAGGAGCGCTCTGGTGTAAACGGAGGTTGTGGAGCTGAATCGTAATCCTCCTCTCCGTAATAGGAGCTTGAACTAAAAAAACAAAAAGATATAAATATATATTACATATTATTAATAATAATATCAAGTATTTCTGGTCAGGGTTGCAGCGAGCCCGGTTCCACTGTAAAACATAAGAAGGGAATACCCTTTACAGGGTGCCAATCCAATGTCAATCCCTTGCAGGAATTCGGCCAACCCCCCCCCCCCCCCCCCCCCCCCCCCCTGTGTAGATGCCCTGTGAATGACTTGGTGTCGCTGCAACCCTGACCAGGATAATGTGGAATTTTTATTATTATATTTTTTGTTATACTTTTAACTTAGTCAACATTTTTTCTTTACCCGACTGCAGGAGGAATGAAAGGGGTATACGAGCTAGATGGGAGTGTCCTCAATCCAGATCTGCGTACCGCCCCAGCGCTGTAGTCGGTGTAATCAGGCAAGGAGAAGTCAGGGTAAACAGGGGCGCTATAGGGAGGACTGTAAGCCCCTCCTCTCTCAGGCAGGGAGGGGAAATGCTCCGTGTAATAAGGAGATTCTGGAGGAGGACCTATAGCAGTGCACATGGCCTCATACGCCGCTAAAAACACATTAGAACAATAACGTTATTCTATTAACACAGCATAATTAACATAGCTTCTTATTATTTACCCCAAATTTACACTAAATCATTGAGGAACATTACAACACTGATTCTTTTAAGTCTTGATATTTTACAGTTACATTTTACAATTAAATCAGGTTTAAATGCATCAACCAGGACGTTTTAATTCTTCTGATTCTTCTACATAAATCACTTCATGTATTTGAACCATTTGTACCAGGAACTTTCATGTGAACTGATTAGTTTAAATACCTGTTACAACTTACACCGATAAGGCATATCATTATGACCTTCTAATACTGTATTGTGTTGGTCCCCTGTTTGCTGCCAAAACAGCCCTGACCCGTCAAGGCATGGACTCCACTAGACACCTGAAGCTGTGCTGTGGTATCTGGCACCAAGATGTTAGCAGCAGATCCTTTAACTCCTGCAAGTTGCAAGGTGGGGCTGACTGGTCTGCGGCTATGCTGCCCCATACGCAACAAACTGCATTAACTTCTTCAGTAATTTGAGCTACAGTAGCTCGTCTGATGGATCTGTTGCACCACATGGGCCAGCCTTCACTCCCCATGTGTATCAATGAGCCTTGGCCGCCCATGACCCCTTCACCGGTTTACCACTGTTCCCTCCGTGGACCACTTTTGATAGATAGTGACCACTGCAGACCAGGAACACCTCACAAGAGCTGCAGTTTTGGAGATGCTCTGACCCAGTCGTCTAGCCATCACAATTTGGCCCTCGTCACACTCGCTCAGATCCTCACGCTCACCCATTTTTCCTGCTTCTAACATCAACTTTGAGGATAAAATGTTCACCTGCTGCCTAATTTATCCCCCCCACTAACAGGTGCCGTGATGAAGAGATAATCAGTGTTATTCACGTCAGCTGTCAATGGTCATAATGTTATGCCTAGTCGGTGTATTTCAGTGATTTCAGCATCACAAACTGTGTATGTGTCTGTGTATAAATGTGTGTTTACCTTCATCTCGGCGGGGACAGAGGGCACATTGGAGCCCCCACGCTTCTCCATATGAACAACAACACTCGACATACGTTAACTGGAGCCCCTGCAGAAGACTCTGACACATCAGATCAGCCGTTACATGCCCCCAACAGTACGACCTGTTCTCTTTTATAGAGAGACAGTGAGAGAGAGAGTTTTTATTAATTTATAGAATAACATGTATAAGAATAAGTTTATATCTAAAGAACTATTCCAGAACTCATCTGTAACAAGTAGAGAGTGCATTGGCTGAACTGAATCAGAACAAATCAAGCCAAAAGAACAGTTACACTAACTGTGCAACTGAAAAAAATATCAAGGAAATCAATCAAAATGAATCAAACACAAAATTAACTAACTAAAGTTAGGAAAGAGCGCTACATGGAACTGCAACCAAAGCCAGCACGTCAGCTACTCCGTCCACCAACGTGCAGACACACGAGAGCAGCACAATTCCTCTCCCTCAACCCTGACTATGGTAAAAATGGAAAAAGTAATGAAGAAAGAATACAATTTCCACTAGGCAAACTGAAAAGACAGTAAGACTTATTTTGACTCTGGATATGAGAGAGATCTTTGTAGCAAAAATAAGGAAACAAAACAAATCCTACTGGCTGTGTTGCATGAGAGGCAAAAGAGCTTCAGTCACTGTTTTTTTATATATATTTTTTCTCCAGTAGTGCAAAGAGGTCAAAAGTCTCCCTTCAGTTTTAACACAAATGCCTGGCTCTTAAACCATTTTTATATCAAGCATTAATGCCAACAGTGTGAATTACAGGCGGTAAGGTGTCACCCCACCAGCTTTTACACTTAAAGAAGAAAATTATAAACTTATCTTACTCATCACTGCATTCTTTATGAAAGAGCAGCTTTGCCTTCGTTAACCACACATAGGCTAATTCATCGGTACACTCAAATTTAAATCTATTTAAATCTATACTACGTTTATTACCTTTTTATTTATGTAATGTTATAGATGATAAAGGAATTGGAAATTACTGTCTGCGCTCTCACACTGTGTATCTTCTTAAGGTCCCTTCGGATTGGAATATACTGCAGAATGTTTTAAAATTGCAGGATCTGGTGAACTTGAATAGTTTTAAAGTATTCTTCTTAAAATGGAACTAGGTAAAATGGTTTGTAAATGTTTTAAATGATTATTGAATTATTTACGTTTGTCATATGTTGTTTGCCTTGTGGAAACAATGTTGCTGCCTATCTTGGACTCTGTAATTGTAATGTAATTGTAAATCTCAGTGAGATTATTTCATGGTTAAAAATAAAAAAAGGAAAAAACAATACTGAATAACAGCAGCAACAACAACAAAACAACAACAACAATAATAATAATAATGGGTTTTAACTGCTTAACTGCATCCTAAACCAGTAACGATTCTGTTAACATTTCATGTCGATCAATCGGGTGCATAGAAACTACAGTAAAGAGACTGAAAAGTGAAATTGAATTCAAACCCAGTAGTAGAAGCACAGAATAAAACAAAACTTAAAAGAAAATGAAATGTTGGATGAAAGAACAAACATGTGACAGTGTGGATGAGCTCAGTGAAATGATGCTTCTGATTTTCTTCCAAACACATTCATTTTATGAACATATTTATTCAGATGTTTAGTACTTTAATTGCAAAAATCATGCATTTCTAGCTTTTTACAACTTTCTACTTATTGTAGTATGTATGTAGTATGTAAAGCCCACTCTTCTTCCACAAGGCGTGTCAACTTACAATCACACTAGCTCACAGATGCTTGGGCTTTGCTTTTATTTGAACCTGAAATGTAATTTAACAACACTCTGTGTGTGTGTGTGTGTCTTACCCACTGTAAGAGCAGAACTGTTGAGGCAGTACTGCTGTGTGTCGTCCAGCACTAGCGGCGGCTCACACGTACAGTAATAAGAACCAAGTGTGTTCACACAGCCACCACCTAAACACACCTCTCCACCATCACACTCATTATTATCTACACACACACACACACACACACACAATAGAAGAGTTATAACACTATTTCTTAAAATGTCTGGACAGTAGGAAAAATTTTAATTAGAAACAGACTAGTGATAAACAAAGCGCAAATCGCACATCATTTAAAAGCAGCCTTAGACTGTAGCTTATAAAGAACAGTGTGTGGTTGTTGAGTTTCAGCACATCAGTTGTAAACCGGGTTGATTTATTACAATCTGCAAATGTATTAACTAACATGGTGATACCTAAAACGTCGATACTACCTTCCAGCCGAATAACCTGAACCAACAACCACTAGGTAGTTATAGCCCTGGACTAGTTGTAGTACTGGACTAGTAATGAAAAGGTCACTGGTTCAGGCCCCACCACTGCCAGGTTGCCACTGTTGGGCCCTTAAGCAAGGCCCTTAACCCTCAACTGCTAAGGCAATAGTCAAGTCAAGTCAAATGTATTTATATAGCGCTTTTTACAATAGACATTGTCTCAACTTTACAGAATCCAGGACCAAAAGACCAAAACATCCCTGTTGAGTAAGCCGAGGGCGACAGTGGCAAGGAGAAGCTTCCTTAAAATTACAGGAAGAAACCTTGAGAGGAACCAGACTCAGCAGGGACCCCCATCCTTCTTGGGTGGCCTGGAGGATACTTTAAATAAATAGATATACTGTCACAGTACTATAAGTCGCTTTGAATAAAAACGTCTGCTAAAATGCTGAAAATGAAATGAAACCTTCAGATTTTTAGTCCAGGTCCTTTACAACTGCGACCCCACAGCATTTAGATCTGCAGAACGTTTATATTTACCGTAAGTTTCTTGCAGCAATCACATGATCTGATTTTAAATTAGAAAATTAACAAACCTCGAACAAGGGTGCACAGAATTTTGCATACAACTGCAATAAAATATAAAACTGTTCAGAAATTTAATTCAGCATTACAATCTTATCATGTTTCAAAATGCAACAACTTGATGACAAACCTGCAAATGACTTAAAAAAGACATTTTGTGTTTGACTCATAACAAATGAAGTGTGTGTGTGTAATAAACACTGTGTGTATATGTGTGTAAGAGTGTATCTTTATGTGTGTAATTAAGTGCCTTTGTCTGAGTGTTTGTATGTGTGTTGTGTGTGTGTGCATGTTTGTATGTAAGTGTGTGTATATGTGGGTGTGTGTGTGTGTGTCGTTCGTACCAATACACTGCAGTAGGGTTTGATCGTAGTAGTATCCATTGGGACAGTAACATGAGTAACCAGGGATGGTGTTTACACACACACCACCTTTACACAGTGCCGGGTCAAAGAGTTTACACTCGTCTACATCTGCAATGATGCCACAACACACACACACACACACACACACACACAAATAAAACACAGCAAAGCAAGCACACACCACATGAAGCACTTCCTATTTACATGATAAATAAAAAAGTGTGTGTGTGTGTTACCTCTATAGCTGAAGCCTCCTGCTGTAGATGGAAACATGTGGCCACTGTAGACACTGTAGACATAGCCACGCCCGCTCGGACACATCACATTGAAATCAGCTGAGGAACATTAATTATTTAGAAGATGCTTTTATCCACAGCAGCTGTTAAATGTGATACATATCATTTAACCAACTGAGGGTTTAGGGCCTTGCTCAGGGGCCCAACAGTGACAAATTGGCAATGGTGAGGTCTGAACCAGTGACCTTCTGATCCCTAGTCCAGTACCTTAACCACTGAGGTGCCACTGCTCAGGTAAAGTGGAATCGTAGCAGTTAGTTTCATACTTGAGGCTAATGTAGTATTGGAACCTTATAGCTACCTGATAAGATCAAAACTATGTGGACACCTGTCCTAATTACTGAGTATAGGTGTTCCATATGTACTCATTGCTAACTGGTGTATAATTTCAATTATCAGAGCTCTGACCTCAACCTTACTGGATAAACGTTGGGATGAATTGGAATGTTGATGGTGAGCCACACCTTGTTAACCAGTTCCAGTGCCCGACTTCACAAACTGACTAAATTGGTTCAAATTCCCACAGACACACTTCAAAACCAATTTTCTCAAAAGTGATACAATTTACGCACCTGGGGGTTGAGGGCCTTGCTCAGGGGCCCAACAATGGAAACTTGGAATGGTGGGGCTTGAACCAGCAACCTTCAAATTAACTGTCCAGGACCGTGAGCACAGCTCTTTACTTAACAAGTAAAGTGTGTTATAATGCTGGAAGGCAACTCTATAATAATGTCTATAGTTTTGAAATGGAATCTCCAACAAGCTCATGGTCAGGCGTCTACATACTTTTGGATACACAATGTACCAGTTTAGCATCATACAAATGGCAGGATAGTAAAACATGCAGATGAAATGAAATTAACATAAAATGAGGTGTGATATTTGACTTAAGGTGACTGGATCTGATAACAGGTCCAAATTAAAACATTCGGTTGAATGTCAGACCATCTGAATTTACCGTCTTTACTCGACTGCTACTACACATGTGATTAGTAGTGTGAATCAGTGTGAGGAAACAATAAAACTGCAATAACGAGCAGGTCCCTCTACTGGCCAAAGCAGGAATGACACCATAGGTGCACATCAACCAAAAACCTTTATTCATATTCTGGGCAGATTTAATTGCACAGCAAAAATCGGGGACAGGTTCCCAAAATTGTGGACACCTGGCCACCCATGAGGTGCATTAGTAGGATGCTAAAATGCATCTCGCATGCTTCAAGTGAACACAAAGCACTCACTCACGCACTTTCTTAACAGTTTATCCAATTACGGTTGCAGGGGGGGTGCTGGAGCCTATCCCAGCTTTTCAATGGGCGCAAGGCACACGGTAACACCCTGGATGGGGAGCCAGTCCATCGCAGGGCAGACACACATACACACACATACACACACCCATTCACCTATAGGGCAATTCAGTGTCCCCAATTAACCTGACTGCATGTTTATGGACTGTAGTAGGAAACCGGAGGAAACCCACGCAGACACGGGGAGAACATGCAAACTCCACACAGAAAGGACCCAGACCGCCCCACCTGGGGATCAAACCCAGGACCTACCTGCTGTGAGGCGACAGTGCTACCCACTGAACCACCTTGCCGCCCCTGAACACAAAGCAGCTGATGTGAAATAAAAAAAAAACGTGTGCGTGCGTGTGTGTGTGTGTGTATATACATACGTGTTTCAGGCTGAGGACAGAGTGTGTATTTACACTTCAACCCCCAGGCTCGTCCCACAGTGCAGCAGCACTCCTGTAGACTCGTATTAACCGACAGAACTGAACACTGGTCCCTCTCAACCACGGTCGAGTAACACTCTTTCTTCTCACCCGGCCGAGAGGGCCCAGATGATGATGCTGCTGACAGAAACACATACAGCAATGAGAAACACTCATGACGTTTGAGAGGTCTTTGGTTCTAGTCTCACAATGATCTGTATCAGCAAGATTATTATACATTTTTCCAGACACTCACCAGGATCAAGAATCAATCAATAAATACATTATTTTTATTTCTGAATAATTATGTTGAGCATTATTCTGTTTATTTTATATACATACATTTTTACTAACTGGTTCATCCTGGTTGGGGTCAGGGGGTTTGTGCAACTTGGGTAAAATGTTTGTTTTTATTTATTAGGATTTTAACGTCATGTTTTACACACTTTGGTTACATTCATGACCGAAATTGGAGTTTTTTGTTACACAAGATTCAAACACAGTCATGGACAATTTGGGAGGAAACCCACACAGACACGGGGAGAACATGCAAACTCCACACAGAAAAGACCCGGACGACCCAACTGGGGATTGAACCCAGGACCTTCGTGCTGTGAGGGTACAGTGCTACCCACCGAGCCACCGTGTCACCCCCTGGATCATATAAACACAGGTCATCAGAATGGAGAGAAAATCTCATTGAGTTCCGGCATGGTTGTTGGTACCAGACGGGCAGGTTTGAGTTTGTCAGAAACCTTCTGTCACCTGGAATTTTCACCATAACAAATTTTCCACAAAAACTGAGTGTAAAATCACAAAACAGCCAATCAACATTCTGCAATGAGCTCTTTAAGAAGAGAGGTTAAGCAGAATGGTCAGACTGGATTGTATAGTAATCTCTCTTTACAACTGTGGTGAGCAGAAAGGCTACAGCGGGCACAGCTCTATAAAACTAAACCAACAGCTGTACAACTTTTACACTGACCACATTTTCCCTTCAGTCTGATGTTTGTAGTAAACCTGAAAAGAAGCTCCTGATCTGTATCTGTAGGATTTTATGCATTGTGCTGATCTCACATGACTGACTGACTAAATAACTACAATAATGAGAGATGTACAATATACAAGTACAGGTATTTCTAATAAACATATAACATATAAATAATACATATAGCCACGAACCAGTAATTCTGTTTAAAAATAATGGGATTTGTTTTCTGTAGGTACTCACTTGTGACCAGGCGTCTCCAAACCTTTCTGTGTGTATATGTGTGTGCATGTGCACCGATCAGGAATAACATTATGACCACCTTCCTAATATTGTGTTTGCTGCCCCATAAGCAACAAACTGTGATACACTGTGTATTCTGACACCTTTCTATCAGAACCAGCATTAATTTCTTCAGCAGTTCGAGCTACAGTAGCTCGTCTGTTGGATCAGACCACACAAGCCAGCCTTCGCTCCCCACGTGCATCAATGAGCCTTGGCCGGCCATGACCCTGTTGCTGGTTTACCACTGTTCCTTTCTTGGACCACTTTTGATAGATACTGACCACTGCAGACCACTGCACCCCACAAGAGCTGCAGTTTTGGAGATGCTCTGACCCTGTCGTCTAGCCATCACAATTTGGACCTTGTCAAACTCGCTCAGATCCTCACGCTCGCCCATTTTTCCTGATTCTAACATCAACTTTGAGGATAAAATGTTCACTTGCTGCCTGATATATCCCACCTACTAACAGGTGCCGTGATGAAGAGATAATCAGTGTTATTCACTTCACCTATCAGTGATCATAATGTATTGGGACACCCAATTAATGTGTTTTCAGACACAACAATTGCTAACAGGTGTAATGAATCAATTATTTACAGGAAATTATATGCTTCCAACTTTGCAGCACTAGTTTAGGGAAGGTCCTTTCCTGTTCCAGCATGACTGTACCCCTGTGCACAAAGCAAGCTCTATAAATACATGAAGAAACTTGGTTTAAAGAAACTCCAGTGTCCTGCACAGAGCCCTGACCACAACCCCACTGAGCAGCTTTGGAATAAATGGAAACATCAACTGAGGCTTTCTTGACCAACAACTGCTCTTTTGACTGAATTAGCACAGATTCCCACAGACATACTTCAATGTCTTGTGAGAAGGCCGTCATTTTATGACGCACACAGAGGTTACTCTGTTTTACTGCCATTTGCTTTTGAAATGAGATGTCTAACAAGCTCATGGTTAGGTGTCCAAATACTGTGTGTGTGTGTGTGTGTGTGTGTATTACCTGGGTTCACACATTGACGTGTGATGGGGTTATATTCCTCCTGTCGGTTTTCACACTCGCACGTGAACGAACCTTCGACATTCCAGCAGCGTGCTGTTCCACACACACCCGCCATGGTCATACACTCGTTAATGTCTGCACACACGTACGATAAAGTTCTGAACTGAACAGTAGTTATGGCAGCATGATTCATAATGAATGTAATTGACATCATTCCATCTCCTAAGAGAAATGTAAGAAGTCTAAAGACATGCAAACTTTATGTCTACTTTTTTGAAAATGATGTCAGTCCCCAGGTGGCTCTCTCTCTCTCGCTCTCTTTATATATATATATATATATGGGTTACGGGTTAGTAGAATTAAATATATGGGTTCGAGTGTTTTCAGTGGTGCTATCGTCCATCTGAGCATCTACACAGACATAATTTATTATGGGGGGGGGTCAGGATTTGAAGCCCTGTTATAGATTAGCACCATGTCCTGGTTGTACCTGCCTTGGGCCCAGTGTTTCCAGTGAAAGCGGACCTGCAGCAACCCTGACCAGGATAAAGTGTTAAGGATAAAAATGATGTATCATGTTCTAATACAATAATAATGAATGGATATTATATGTTCCCCCTTTTTAGGGGCCAGAACTCCATGGGGCGGCACGGTGGCTCAGTGGGTAGCACTGTCACGTCACAGCAAGACGGTCCTGGGTTCGATCCCCAGGTGGGGAGGTTCCGGGTCCTTTCTGTGTGGAGTTTGCATGTTCTCACCGTGTCTGTGTGGGTTTGCTCCGGGAGCTCCATTTCCCTCCCACAGTCCAAAAACATGCAGTCAGGTTATTTGGTCTAAGGTGTATACTGTGTGCCTTGTGCCCATTGAAAAGCTGGGATAGGCTCCAGCCTTCTCAGAAAAGTTTACTTTCAGGTTTCCACACACGTTTTGACCACAGTGTAAACAAATGCAACAAAATAATGTGTGTGTGTGTGTTGGTAAATGCGACGTACCAACACATTTTCCAGCGTAGTCCACCTCGTAGCCCTGATCACAGATACACTGATACGTTCCAATCAGGTTTAAGCACATGTGCTTACCACACACAGTCTCGTTAGCGCACTCGTTAATGTCTGATATACACACAGAACAGGAAGTGTGTGACACAAATATGAGCACATTCATTATTGTATGTGTGTATGTGTGTTTGGGTGTGTGTGTGTAATCTCACCCACACACTCTCCTGTAGGGTTGAGGCTATATCCAGGTTCACAGGTGACCACGCAGCGATACGAGCCGATGGTGTTCTCACAGCGCTGAAATTCACACACACTCCCCTCCGAATCTACACACTCATCCACATCTAACACACACATATACACACACACACACACACACACACACACACACACACACACACACACACAAACACACAGAGTTATGTTTATTTGGCTGCTTGGGTGGCATTGCTGAGATCTCGAGCTCTACACAGCTCTACACATGCTGGGTACCTATACAGATAAGATTGTCTGTGTCTGAGGGTGGGTGAGGGAATTCCTCATTAATGCTGCAATTGCGGCATCTGCTGGCTGGTCGAGGAGCAGCACAGAGCTGGAGAATAATGTCCAGCAGTTTACCAGGGGTGCCAAATACGTCGATCACAATCACACGATCACACAGTGCACTCTGGTAGATCGCGCCTCATTCAAACAGGTCAACAGGATTGACATGAAATGTGCACACTGTTTCTTTAATTTGTGGTTTGTTACCACAGCTACGGCTCAGCCCACCTAAAGCACCGCTAAACTAGAAAGTTTTTATTCATCAGCAGCCAGTTTGCGCCATTTTTGCATTTTTCCTTTTGTAACCTACACTGTTTATGAAGATGAGGACGCAACCAAGCACAAAAAAACCCAAAAACGAATCGACGGCTCTTTCTTTTATACAGAAGCTGATGGAGAATATTCAGCTCTCTTGTTACATACAGAAATTTTAACCCAACATTTTGACATTCATATAAAGTCAAGCGCATCTGCAGGACAATTTTGGAACTTGCTGGCTGAGGAAAAATATCCAAAAATGAGAAAATGTGCCACATATCTGACAGCATTTTTGGATCAACCTACTTGTGTGAATCAGCCTTTTCCCACATGAATATAATGAAGTCTAAATATCGATCTACCATTACTGATGAACACTTGGAAGCTGCTTGAGAATTGGTATCAGCAGCTGTTGTCCAGACTACATAAACCTGACCGACACCTTCTTCTTTTCCTCGGCCTTTGTCCCGTTCGGTTGCGGGGTCGGCTCTCTGCGGATCATGGTCCGCACTGATTTGGCACAATTTTTACGCCGGATGCCCTTCCTGACACAACCCTCCCTATTTTATCCGGGTTTGAGACCGGCACTACAATGCACTGGTTTGTGCATCTAGCGGCTAGATATCTATAGGACAATTCAGTGTTTTCAATTAGCCTGGTGGCATGTTTTTGGACTGTGGGAGGAAACCGGAGCACCCAGAGGAAACCCACATGGACACGGGGAGAACATGCAAACTCCACACAGAAAGGACCCGAACTGCCCCACCTGGGGATCGAACCCAGGACCTTCTTGCTGTGAGGCGACAGTGCTACCCCACTAAGCCACCGTGCCGCCCTAAACTGGACATAGTATCACTGAAGGAAATTAGTGTGTGTGTGTGTGTGTGTGTGTGTGTGTGTGTGTGTGTGTGTTACCCAGACAGATGCTTTTTTCAGGATTAGCAGTGAATCCGGTTCTGCAGTGACACATGAATGATCCTTCAGTATTGGTACAGACTCCGTTCTCACACACTCCATCCTTCGCACACTCGTCTATATCTAAAAGAGAAACCACACGAGTTGATAACAAAAGCTGCTTTCGGATTCAAATTCATTACTGTTCCTTTAAAATATATTTACAGAACCTTCATTACAATTAAATTACAATAAGCTCAAATGATCTTTACCTCCAAACGTGAGTGAGAGCCCAGAATTGTAAAAATGAAATAAAAAAATGACTGAAATGTTGGATTTTAAAGGTGTAATATTTAAAAGCGAATTCTTTAAAATGAAGATTGAATAATATAAGCGTAGATATTTATACAGAAATAAATGATGATTAAATGATTTAATTCCGTACCGGTACACACAGTGCCGTTGCCGGTGGTCTGGTAGCCCTGAGCACAAACACACATGTACGATCCTTCTGTATTCAAACATTCTCCTCTGGTGAAGCAGAACTCGCCCTCCAAACACTCATTAATATCTGTTACACCACAAACATACATTAAAATAATAGCTCAATAGTTCCATATTTAGTAAGAACATTGTCCACAATTCCTAGTTTCTGACCTCGGCACTGGCGTCCAGGTCCTGTAGCGCGGTAGCCAGGTGAACACTCGCACCTGTACGAACCCTCTGTATTCACACAGGCATTCTTCAGCCCACAAAGTCCAGAACTCTCACATTCATCCACATCTGAACAGAAAGAAAATACTTTACCATATACCATAATCATCCAAGCATGAAGTCCTGACTATGATAATTATACGATTTAAAAATAATAGAACTTTTGATCTGGGAAAACAACTGGCTAGGTCATAGATGGATGGATGGATGGATGGATGGATGGATGGATGGATGGATGGATGGATGGATAGATAGATAGATGGATAGATGGATAGATAGATGGATAGATGGATAGATAGATGGATAGATGGATAGATGGATAGATGGATAGATAGATAGATAGATAGATAGATAGATAGATAGATAGATAGATACTTTATTGATCCGGAAGGAAATTAGAGTCATGAATTTTATTTCCCCTTTTCTGTGCATTGTTCAAATTTGGATATACTCAATTTCCCCTGTGCACTTGGGAATTTCATTTATTTCATTTATCCATTTTTACTATCCATTTTTTACTATCTTTACTGACCAATAAGAGCAAAGGTGATTTTAAATTTTGGCCACTTCTGATTGAAACAGTCGCCCAAAAATATATAACCTTCCTATCTGATGCATCCACATGTTAAAAAGCAGCTTGCAGGTGCTCAGGTCGCGCAGCAGTAAAACACGCTAGCACACCAGAGCTGGGATTTTGAATACATCGCATCTCAGCTCTGCCATCTGGCTGGGCTGGCAGCTATATAAACAACGATTGGCTGTTGTTCACAGGGTGGGATGAGCCGGACCAGGGTTCCTCATAACTGGTGCAATTACGACAGCCGCCCAAAAATATATGACCTGTCTATCTGATGCATCCACACGTTACAAAGCAGCTTGCAGTCGTCAATAATGAAAAATTATCTAAAGAAGTTTATAATCAAAGCTAACAGGATATTAAAGGGTGAATTAAAGCAGCTAATGTGGTGATTCTGTGTAAATGAAACGTTCCTGTTTCACACACAGCTGTTTATCATCCTGCAGCTCCAGTAATCAACAACAACACGCACAGCCCCTCAGTGGGAACGGACTGGTTTCACACACACAGATTCTGGGGGAAAGTTCTAATCAGAACCAAATGGGGATAAACATTTGAGTCGTCTCTCTGTCTCTCTCCCCTCTTTGGGGGGAAGATAATCAGATGCAGATCACTTAATCGTTCCAAGTGGTAACTTTCACATAAACTTTGAATTATAAAGTGATTATGGTGCATCGGTAGCAAGATTTTACACATTCCAAATAGTAACAGATGCACTAATATGTCATTTTTACCAGCGCTTTATCCTGGTCAGTGTTCCAGTGGGTCTCATTCGTTGGGCCAAAGGTAGAAAACACCCCAAGTTTAATGTCAAACACAGTCATGGACAATTAAGTATCTCGAATTCACCTCACTTGCACGGTTTTGGACTGTGGGAGGAAACCAGAGCAGACATGGGGAGAACATGCAAACTCCACACAGAAAGGACCCGGACCGCCCCACCTGGGAATCGAACCCAGAGCCTTTTTGCTGTGAGGCGACAGTGCTACCCACTGAACCACCGTGCTGCCCGGCAGTCCATAACAAGGCACACACTTAGGCC